>NC_060018.1:5426014-6080643 GCF_021134715.1 Daphnia pulex | reverse complement strand
CATAGATATACGAGTATACATGGCAATAATAATAAAGATAGTCTAACGTCGTCCCTTTTTCTTCCACCTGATCACCCCCGGTGAATTCCAGACTCTCCTTACAATCTACATAAAACGTGACGTTGTGAACGCGGCCAAACAACGACATTTCGGTCATTTCTTCCTCCTCTTCTTCTTATTGTTATTATTGAAAAATTCTTCTTCGCGGGTGATAAAATAAATCATGCTGAGCAACGTCATTCGCCGAACTATGACGCAATAAAACTGTCTTGTTATCGATGATACATCACTTATTACTTGGCTGCTGGCTCTTTTTTCTTTTTTTTTTCACTTCAACTAACAAACATTGGGAAATCCGGGACCGAACGATCGTCAGTCAAGAGTAAACGCTGGGTCGCATAGAACCGGATTTTCAACCACGCAATCCTTCATTTATTTTCTCTTGTTATAACAAGGAGAAGGAAGACAATTTGACCAAATCCGCATATCAGCCACTGCGTGTCATTGTCTCTTCTTCTTTTTTTTCATAAAGGATTCGTGATCTAATAATTATCAAGCAGAGGACGCGTCTAAAAAACAAGATAGAAAGAAGATCGAGACTTAAAAAAACAAAAAAAATTTCCCGAATGATTCAAGATATTTCGGAAAACAATTGAGAAAGTCAGATGGAAAATAACAGGAAATTGAAACGAGATTTTTGGTAACAGCAACAAAAGAAAAAAAAAAAAGAAACAAATCAAAATTTAATAAAAGTGAACTCTTTAATTCGTTTCCTAGTTTCTTTCGACTGATCCGTTCCATCATCCACGTAGTGAGGTACAAGAATCAAGTCAGGTGTACTCGATCACGGTGAAAAGCCTCGAAGCTACCGAGAATCCAGCATTCTTCCGCCTATCCGTACTGCATAGAATGGAAGTGCGCTACCCAGCGCTACTGCATGCTGATAAAATTTCACAAACGTTACAGTATGCATAAACAATTGCGTCATAAATCAAGGGCAAGAGCGAAAAAACCAGAGACGGGTGCAATGTGCATCTGCTGGGTCAGTCCACACAACATCACGGGAAATGGATACGACGGCGGTCAGCATTTGATTTATTCGTTACAGTTGCTGCTACATGTACGCTGCGGCATACTTCGAGCGGGTGCACGTAGGGGGGAGAGGGGAACGGACGGACGGACCGGACCGGACTAACAGAAAATAGTCACGCGTGCAAAAAGTGTGTGGTTCGATTTCATTTCCCTACGGCGTCGCAGAGAATCAAAAGAAAAACGGTGGGGAAATGTACGGTCGCTGCGGCAGCGGGACATGGCCGAATAGCAAAGGGATAAAAATTGACCCCAGAGTACTCGAGTATACAGCTGCCGAACCAACCCCAAAGGCGACCTATGAATCGCTCCAGTCTCTCTCTCTATCTCTCGTCAATGTCCTCCTTTTTTTTGTTGCCCAAACGTCTGGGCGCGCGCTAATTGGAACCGCATAGTCGTCTCTCCTCATTCTCGTCCCATTACAGTAAAGTCTTTGACAACAATCTAGGACGACAGACCACTCTGGGTCACACAGAGTCTACCATCAAACGGTGCAGCCCAAAAAGACGAAAAATAAAAAAAGGAAGGAAAACAAAGAAACAATAAGGCTCATTAGTGCAAGTGATCTCGCGAGATGCCTTTAATTCTGACCAACAAGAATCGGAAGGCGATTCCACCTTCCTTGTTTCCCGGTGGACACAACCAGCCGATAACAACGTAGGTAGAGCCTCGCCTCGCCCCGTCCCGTATACGTGGATGCGCATTATTTGTTAAGTTTAGCTCCCGACAAGGAAAATAGAAGAAACTGTCGCCTATTTGAACAGCATCAGCCTATAGTCTGCAGCCATTGCTGCACGGCGGCAGATTTGAATTTATAGCGAATATTGTCGTTGATAAAAGGAGTGCATAGGACTGTATTAGTGCATCAATTATAGACCTCCAAAGTACAGAACATGTTGGTGGGAAGTTTTCAATGGTAACGGATACAGCGAACTCAAGGCTGGGAATAAAGGTGGATAGATATATAGATGTATGTATGTATGTGAACGTATTAATACAGCAGTCTTTGTGGGCATTATGAAACGGGAGGGTCGGCAGCCCACAATAGTTAAGACTACACTTAAGAGGATCAGAGATGGCGTACCGGTACCAGATCTAATATTCCCTAATGCGGCTTTTCAAGTCCTGCTGGTGCACTCGGGCTGATTGCATAAAGTAGGAGCAAAAGGACTTTTCTCGCTGAGGCTTGGTCGCCAGCAAAATGCTGACATGATCTCCTATTTGTTGATGCATAAATAATCAACTAATGATCAACTCCCATTCGGGGAAAAAAAATTACTTTGGCCTACAGTGATTTCATCACCTGATTTCTGATTAAACATTGATACATTTTGTATTTCCTGGTTAATCGCAATCGTTCAAATTCAAATGAATTAGAGGAACTTGATATTTTTTTTACCACCACGGAAAGAAAGATCAAGTTAGAGTTCCAGTCCCTAGATGGCATCATTGTGCGGGAGAAGAACCGGACTTGTAACGGACGGGAAAAACATTTGAAAAAACTTTGGAAAGTAAATAAATATCGGAATTCGGAGGAGTGGGTAAACACACCGAGGATAAGAAGGTTGAACAGGTGACGTAAGGATTTTGGATTGCTACGAAGACGAAGCAACACACACCAAGCAAATAAAAGAAGAAGAAAAAAAAACTAGACATGGCCGACCGTGAGTCTGAGGACTAGTAGGGGGTCTCGACGTGTAGTAAGCTGGGCAACAGTGAAAGGGAAAAAGAGCTGGGCGCGCTAGGAATTTTCTTTCTCATGCGTTATTTCTTCTGGCGTTCTGGTTAGTTGTTGGCTGTTGATGTTATACAGCGACTCGTCCTTCTCTTTCCCAACACGGCGTTGGTAAACGAGCGTCTCTCGGAGACAGGTACGCACGTCGCAACATGTATAAGGAAACGAGCAGCCAAGAACGAAAGAAATGGGTGCGCGGATTGAAGGTTAGCGGCGGCGGCGGCGGGCGATTGGGTATAGCCATCATTACGATCGTGAAAAAAAAAAAGGAAAAAAGGAAAAGAAAAGACAAAGCCAAAACAAACAAAAGCAGACTGTCGAGAGTCGAGAGCAGAGAAAATAAACCATCGAACCAAACGGCCGGCGATGAATCTAAGCGGCGCCAACACCAACAA
This sequence comes from Daphnia pulex, assembly GCF_021134715.1. Taxonomy (NCBI): domain Eukaryota; kingdom Metazoa; phylum Arthropoda; class Branchiopoda; order Diplostraca; family Daphniidae; genus Daphnia; species Daphnia pulex. Next base: position 6,077,424 of record NC_060018.1, on the reverse strand, counting down.
GGGCGGCAATTTTGAATTTAGAAAAGGAGGGGGGAACATTGGCCCGAGCTCGAGTTGAGACTTTATTATGAACGACGTTATCGTCGCCATATTTACGAGATTCTTTTGATTCCTTTTTTTATTGACAAATGCCAATATAAGGAGAGAAGAAGGTGGAAAAGAAGAAAATGAAGAGAAACAAACAAAACAAAAAAAAATGTTGGAGCCATGAAAGAAAGATGGTAAAAGAGGTCCATAAAAACGGTCGTTAGGTGACGTCAAACCTTGACGGCGCACCTGTGAGCACACTGCAAGAGGGGACCAATAACACCACTGGATGAGAAGAGCTTGGGAAACGGCGGCGGCGGGAGAGTAATGCGGAAATAATCAACGTCCAAGGCATCGATGAGGAGGAGAGACATCAACTTCTGGGGGATCCATCAAGCGAAAGGGAGGATCAAACTCTTTTAACTTTCTTTCTCTCACACTTTATACACACACGGACAAAGTCAAATGGCTTTTTTCTTCTTCTTTCCTTGATCTCTCTTTGAATGATTCCCTATACGCGCCTATACGCTTATACTTTTGGTGCTTTTTATTATTATTATCATCATCATCATCTCTCTCTTTTTCCCCTTTCTTGGTATTCTCATGATCTCATCGGACACGAGAGTAGACGACCGGTTTCACCTTGAATAAGAAGAAGAAGGCCTGATATTTCCCGATGCTCAGCAATCACCTCCCGCATCGCATTATGCATTCCCCTTCTCGCTCCTCCGTGCTGTACTGCCGTGATGCCAGACACAACGTGAAACACGCAATATACACACACACACACACAAGATGAGTGGGGTTCTTCTTCTTCTTTCTTTCTCTCCTCGACGGTGAAACATTGTACATGTATACATTTATTTTCTTCGCGTTAATCGATTCCGTCTCTTGTTGGAAAAATTCATTTCCAATACAGCTTCTGGTCTTTTACAATCATATTCTCCTCTTTTTCTCTGTTAAAGTGGAAGGAGGGGGGGGGGAATAATATTTGTTAAGGCAAGATAGATTGGTAAGATGAGAAAATCAACCCTCCCTATTCTTGCCCATCATTCACACGGGGAGATACACAAAAAAGAAAGAAAGAAGAAGAAAACCTATTTGACCAAGTCGATTTACGTTTCCCCACTTATAAATTTCCGTTGCCTCCTGCGCCGTTTCTGGAACTTGTATACACAGGCTCACCTTTTTTTATTTTATTTTTCCCATCAACCGTTTTATGCATGAGCCAGTAAATTATTTACACACAAAGTGCTCATAGCGACGAATGAATAAATCCATTCCCAGCATTTCGGTTGCTGGGCGCAGTATAAAAAAACAAAACAAAAAACACAATGTATAAACCAGCAAGAAACTATTTCTTTCCCTTTTTTCTTTTCTCTCTCCTTTCGATTCCTCATCGAAAAGAGCTGGTGCACCTCGTTTTTATCTGATGCACGAGCGAGGGCATGTTGGTGGATTTCCTTAATAATATTTCATCCAAACATTCTTATAGAAAGACTCTTTTCCATAACCAACCGATGGATTATTCCGCCGTTAGCTCGGCCACAGCGCCTGCCTTCCCGTTTCTTCTTCTTCTTCCTTCTCGTTCGTGTTTTTTCCCATCTCAAGGATTATGCATTGGTGATATCCAAGCACGGCAGCAGCTGCGCATAATAGCCGTACACTGACACGGATGAATTAACAAGCCGATGGATGGTGCACCCACGGAGCTCTCCCGTGAGAGCAAAGCGCTCTTCTTGTTTGGCTCTTGCTTCTTCTTCTTCCTTATGGGCTAACCGATGATTATTATCTGCTCCCTTTTTTGAACAGAATTTCTGACTCCCCTTTTCTCTTCGGCCATGTACTACGCAGTGGTGGTGCTGGTGCTGGTGGTGGTGTTAACAAACCTGTGATTTACCAGTTATCTCCTGGCCTTGTGATTGCCAATTATGGCAGGGCAAAAAATGGGATGGGCTCCAGGGTTTTAAGGAACAAAACGCACCGAGGTGAATGAGTGAGCTTGCGCAGACCAAGCCCGAAAAAAAAGGCACAGTTACTTCCAAACAGGTAAAAAAAAAAAAAAGAAAAACTGGTAATCACCACGAACAAGAAAAGAAATAAGAAAACAGACTCCTGTGTGTGTGTGTTTCATTTATTTGTTCTCCCTGCACCTTTTCTTTAACGACAAAACAGCGTGTAATAGTCACATTTATTCCTCCTTCTCTCTCTCTCCTATTCTTTCTCTATCGCTATCTCTCTATTCTTCGCGTACGCCATGACATACATTGGATAATGTATGCAACTACAATATACACACTCAACACACATAGTATATCCAATCTCCGTGTTGACTTTGACACAGAAAGAAAAAGAAAAAGGAAAAAAAAAGGGGGATAAATACCGGCCAACCGAGTCGTGTCGAGTGGTCGTACACATGAAAAACGAATCGAGCGCGGCGGAAATCAAATACCTGGCCGAAATAATAAGCGGCACCAGACGACCAACAAAAGGAAAGAAAAAGAAGAAGAAAAAAGAAACCAATTCAAGGGAATCGGGAATTGTGATTGCCTTTTGTTTCGTATTTTTGTAGGTTTCCACAGAAATGTGTAATGAAACGGCCGTTGCGTCCGTGTTATTCGATTCAATCGGGCAAGTTGCAGCCAGTCAAGAGGGGAAATAAGCCAAGGGAAAAAAAGTGGGAGGCGCCGCGCGTCTAACGATGGAACATGAAAAGGATAGGAATTTGGTTGTTTTTCTGATTTTTCCAAACGGTGTTATCACGTCACTGAGCGGCCGCCATCTGAACAACAATTTCTCGGTTCCAATAGGGGTTCAGGTTCTCTTCTCCCGTCTTGGCTCGCTCGTTTCGATTTTCATTTTCTCCCTTCGTTTAACCACTTTACCTTTACCCAAATAGATGAACCAACAAAGTAAAAACGAAAAATCGAAATGAAAAAAAAAAGGCCCAGGATTTCTTCTTCCAGATAAGAAAATCAGTGAAATGTATGAGCGCTGGATGGGTTGGCGGGGCAGCAGCTCCACCTCCTCATCATGCGATGAGTCTCTTTCCTTTTACTTTTTTTTACTTTTTTGTATTTTCTGATGGCCGCCGCCTCCTTGAAAAATAAATTTCGATGCCTATCGCGTGTCTCGTGTGCGTACGACCAAGGTAAACCACCACCATTTGGTGCGTGCATTGTTCGCCTTCTCTCTCTCTGCTCGTCTCCTGGCCTTTATCCGACGCGATGATTCCTCCACAAACAAACAAACAAACAAACAACAGTCGTCTATTCTCTCATCTCAGACAAGAGAAAGACGATAGCCCCAAAAACCAGCAAAAGAAGAAGAAGAACGCAGATACGCAAAAAGCCAATCAAGCCGAGCGCTCGCTAAAGCTTTTTGCCTTTTCTTCTTCTTCTTCTTCTTGCGGCTGGCACACACTCAACATCACGGAGGAATGTTGGCTGCTGGAGGACGTTTTGTGTGTGTGAGCGCCGGGGTTATTTGGTGAAGTTCTTCTCCGATCCGCCCACTCTCGGAGCGAGCGGCCCGACACGAGACGAGAGGAAGGTGGGAGGAATGAAGGAAGGAAAATTTCTCTATATGCTCCGCCGTGGTGAGACGTGCAAACGGCTATTTATTTCGACAGCGGCGCCACACGGCCAGCAAGAAGAGAAAAGAAGAAGAAAAGAGACCCACACACACACAAGACAATCTTACACACACTGTTGTGTTGTTCTGTGTGTGTTTCTCTTTCGCTATCCGCCTTTTGGGAGAGGATGCCATTCTTCGTTTCTTGATTCTTCTGATTCTTTCTCTTTTTCATGACTGACTGACTGACAGGCATCAAACAGTCAAAAGACAAGACGCGGGGGCCTTGGCAGTTTTTACACCGCTGGTCTCCTTCGAAATTGAAAAAAAAGGAAAAAAGACTTTCAATGGCGTTCCAATGATGGAAAGGCTCGGCGTGTCCGGTCGCATCGTGTGTCCGCTTTTCTTCATTCCATTCCGGCTCTGATAGTCTCTCTCGCTCCTTCAAAGTCGCCATTGAAAAGTATATTGAATTGATAGACAACCAGACTATGGGAGAAAAAATAGAAAACTGTGTCATAGTACTATATATTCCACCTCTTTCTTTCTTTCTTCCTACTTGTTAATCGATTACGGCAGTCGACCAAAAGACTCGTCTAGCCGCCCGTGGTCGTGATGCTTGTAAGATTTTTTTTTTTTTTCGGGGTCCGTGAGCGGCCCCTTTTTCGCTTCACGGACAGGGGCCCAACACGAAAGACAAGCAAACAGTTACAAGAAATCCCGAGAGAATCGTATTGTGGTGGTGAATTGGTGAATGTCGGTCGGCCCCTTTTTGTAGTTTGACCCTCTCCAAAAATGTGAGCAACCAAAGAAACCGTAAGATGGATTTCCATATGTCGTGGATCCATCCCAGCCGCTATTTATACACACACGGCCGCGGCGCGGGCAGGCGATATTCAACCGAAACGCAATAGAATAGAGAGATACGGAACCGGCCCCATCCAACAAACACACACACAAAACAGTTGACGTGACCTGCCCCGTCGCCCATAACTTTCCGGGATCAAGGCGTTATGATTTACGGCCAGCAACAACCATCGGCGGCCAACTTGTGACCGCAGCAGCAGCCGCCGCCGCCTTCCCGAAAGCGGGAGAAACCGTGAATGAAATCTCAGCCGACCGAAAAGTAAGAAAAGATTTAAAAAAAAGGAAAACCAAAAGAAAGAAAGGTAAAACTCTTTCATCATCATCACAACGATATCCGCATGGAAGAAAAAAGTTTAGAAAATAAGGGCGCCCCATTCACTTCCTCCTTCTGCAGGAACCAACGTAGAAACTCACGGCCAGGGAAATCCGATAAAAAAATAAAACGACCAGCACCCCAGACGAGAGAGAGAGAATTAGGAAAGTGTATAAAAAAGATGCACTAACTACTAGTATAGTAGTAATAATAATAGTCGCCGTAGTGGACTTGTAGTATAGATGTGCGTGTGACAGCCCCGGCGCATTCCTTACCTTATAAGGCGGATAGGATAGGAAGGAAAAAAAAAATAAAAAGGATAGATATCCTGAGCGCCGGGACTTACACAACAACAACATCGGGCCATACAACAACCGCCGCCATGCTGCTGGTTAAGTCGAGGAACGAGCTCAGATTCACAGCTCTCCATAAGCCAAAAAAAAAAGTGAACGGGAAATAACAACAGCCGGCGTTTGGGTCAGCGACCAACGAAAAAGTCGGGAAAAAAAAGAACAAGGTATTTGAAAAAGAACGTAATAAATGCACGAGAGAGAGAGACGTGAGTTGCGCCAGAGAGAGAGAGGGGGGAAAGATTCCGAAAAAAGCGTTTCGCAATCGAACGACGATTTATCGACCTTGCTCACGCCCCTTGGTCGAAAAGAACCGAGGGGGCCAGGCCAGCACCACCACCATCGCTGGTGGATGGGTTCGTTTTTTGTTATTTGCGTTTCATCTTGGGATGGTCCGTCGGGCTCCGTAGTTGGTTTAAAAAAAAAAAACATCTCGGGCCTTGCCCCTGATGTTTGTGTGCGCGCTGCTCGCACAACAAACGCACACAAGTATGGAAACGTGCTATATATATCCATCCATTCAAACTGTTATAGCACCTGAAAGCGATTTTGGGAGCGCCGCCGCCGCCATAATTACATGCGCTGCCTATCCTTAGAAAACTCACACACGACTCGCATTTTTCACGTTGGCAGTGAGAAAAAGGAGAGACAGTCTAATCATAGTCATAATAACTTTATGCGGAAGAATCGCGTCGTCGTCGTCAAAGACAAGGAGGAAAAAGAAAGAAACCTTCAACATTTTTCCAAGCCCTTGAAAAGTTGAAAGAATAAAATAAAACAAGAAAACAAAAATCTGTTATTCCGTTTTTTTGTTTTGGTCTTTTCTAGTCGTGTCGTCTTCTTCTTATTTAACCAAATAGAGACGACAAAATAAAAATAAAAAAACAAAAACAACTTTCCTGTCTACACACTTCATCCAGTCTAATCTAGACAGAGACAGAGAGAGAAGGAATAACAGTCGATAAATCATCGTATAATCGAAGTTGCTTTTTGGCTTTTCGATTCGAAATAATTGGTCGAGATTTCATTTGATGTGCGCATCGTCTTATCGCTCTGGGATGATCGGGTGGAAAGGGGGAAAAAAAAAGGAGATCGGGACTTCCACACAGTTAAGTCAATTGAAAAAAGATGGACGACTGGACTCACACACTCACAATCGAACTCGTATGTGCCGTGCATGCAACTCAGGTGGTTCAACATGTTTTCCCGACTTCAAGTTTTTGGGATTTCTTCATTTTTCTCCCAACCCCATTGCCCGCTCACCTTTTTTTTCTTACAGAACGAGAGAGGGGGAGAATTGGATTTTTCAATTATTCAAACCCGTTTTTCCCGTTCCGTTCGACTCGTTATCGTCGCTTAAAATCGTCATAAAAGGAAAATACACAAAATGCGGGCAAGTTTTTCTCGAGTTTAAAAAGAAGAAGAAGAGGAAGAAGAAGAAAAAAAGAAGCGAGAAGGACAAACGAATCAGAAACGTGCATCATCAATCTATGCGCAGCTCCACGCTCTACTTCATTCCTGAAAAGCCAGTTCGGTCCAGCAGATTCCGAGCGTGTATATGTATAAATAAAAAATAATGTTATACCATGTTTATACCGTGCCAACTTAGTCGCTAGAATTGATCCCCCGTTTTTTTTTCTGATTTCCTTTTGCGTCGACGGCCGGGCGACGACCACTTTTCGTCATTTAGTGCACAGCAGAGTTGCGCAACGAGTGGTTCATTCATCGCCGCACAGCCCCAAAGAGGAATCACAATTCCAACACTCCCGGTGCGATTTTTTCTTTCTTTTTTTGAAATAGAAAAATAGAAAGAAAAACTTTTCGACAGTTCAAAAGGTCTTTGCCGCATTTTCATCGCCATTAACCCCGAAAAAAATCGACCGTTCGACGAGGGAGGTAAAAGAAGAAGAGTCCCGGGCGCCATCGCCACAGCCGCCGCGATTATTTCATCCGTATGTCTTTATTATTATTATGATTATTATTATTATTATAAAAACCGCGCCTCCATAAAAATCCTGGGCGACTCTCCCGTGTTGTTGTTGTTGTGTGTGTGTGTGTGTGCCTTTGAGCCAGGCGACGACGTTAAACGTCTCTTCAGTTTTATACCGTGAATATACATACTGCATCTAGTATACGTATAAGCCTAGCCTACATCCACCATTTATTACGGAGTAGTAGGACCGAGTGAGAGAGAAGAAATAGAGAGAAAAATCCACGCCAAGAGAGTCCTCGGGAGGACGACGGACCCGGCGTTTTTTTCTTTTTCTTTTTAAGACACGACACAGCAAAAGGCGGGCAAAGTAGGCTAATCCCAGGTGAGGAATGTTGGTTGCAGTTTTAGGCTTGACGTAGAGTGTACAATCCACACTCTTTCCTTCTTCTTCTTTATCAAGTCTCTTTCTGGCTTTTCACCATCTTCCTACTAGCTCTCAAAGTGCTGCTATGACGGGTGGCAGGAGGACATTTCGGGGTGGTGGTGGTGGGGGGAGCAAGAAAAAGAAAGGAGGCAGGTATATACACACACACACACACACACACGGAAAGGTATGTTGAGAGTGTGTGTGTGTATGCATGAAGGTCCGGGTGCCCAGGTGACTAGTCGACCAGTTCTACCTGTTCCGAGCAGCAAGACAGACGCAGATTCATTTCTCTCCGGAACACGTACACCGCCGGTTCTCTCTCGTTCGATTTTCTTCTACTCAGACCCTAAACGCAGTGAGTGATATTCGAGACGAGCGCAAGGGGAGAAAAAAAAAGGAAATAACAAGTTTTTGAAAACTTGTTTCTTTCCATTTTTTTTTGAAAAAAAGAGAACGAAATCCATCCATCCCCCTTTCAAAAAAATCAGAGAGAGGCAAAAGATAACCTACAAGTTGTTTTTCGTTGGGTTTGGGTTTCCTTTTCGAAAACGCGGAGCTCACACACACACAAACTGTCAGAAAGTAATTGGCTACCGGCGACGAATAGTCCAGTTCCCCACCAACAAAAGTGCCCGCGTTGTGTCGTAATCAAAGTGATAGTATTTTTTTTTTTTAAATATAAGTGCGTGTCTGTTTTTCTATATCTGTGAGATTGTGATTGTGGATCCCATCCCCCCACACCCCCCGTCTAGCAGAAGAAGCAGTGTGGATGTGCTAAATTATTAAGAAAAAATTTGCATTTTGAATTAAGAAAAGAAGAAGACGCACTTTTTTCCCCCGCAAAAAACAACAACAACGAAACAACAAAAAAGTTGAAGCTTCTCATCAAAAAAAGGAGATCATGGGTCGAATGAAATCGTTGCAGCCGACCGAAGCCGGAATCCACAACCTGTTTTCAGTTCGATACCGCCGGCTGGTCGACGAGAACAATCAACACAACAACAACAACAACAACAACAACATCAATAACAATAATAATCACCATCATCATCACAACAACAACAACAACGCCCAAGTGGTCATGCAGAATTTGATCCGCATGAAGTTGTCGCAGGATTACATCGCCTACTGTTGCGGCCAGTGCGGTCATCACCAACGATTCGACATCAAGGTAAAAAAATAAAAAAACGAATTGCACCATTGATTCTCTCCTCTTGCGCGTCTTTCAATTTGCAACTTGTTACATAACCAAACCGAAAAACTACAACCAAAAAAAAAGCGGCTACTTTTACTCGCGGGTTCCGGGTCGTTGCGTGATTCTTTTTTTTTTTAAATCCCGTTTCAAATATTCGCCAAAACGTGATGGTTGGGTTTGATTAGATGATTTCTGCCGTGTGCCCTCCTTTGCCTCTGATGCGAACAACCTCCGAAAATAACAAAAAAAAAAAACAAAGATGAATCTGTGTCTGTTTTTCCTGTACATATACATACCCTGGGAACTGGGTAGAAATACAAAACCCACACATGGGCAAAACTACCAAGGCGCGTATGTATACGGCAGTGGCGGTTAGGTCACGCATCCGCCTACTTTTTTTCTTCTTCTTCTTCTTTTTACTTTTTTTGATTGATCCGCGCGCGACCTATTTCTTAAAAACGTTGACGGGTTTTCCGCCGGGCCAACTGTCTGAACGCTGGATGGACTCTCTGTATGCCCCCCGCTCCTCTCGATGATGATGATGATGATGGTTTTTCCTCATCCAACACGTTTCCTTCCAACGTCCATTTCTTCCACTCTTTGGCGATGTCAGGTGATGGGGTACAACAACAGCAACAACAACAACATGAGCGCTGGCTCATCAATCTATTCTTCTTCGTAGACGTGAGACAAGATTAGCCGGATCCTCCTGGCCCGTCAATCCCCTTCAATAATTAGAGCATCATCATTCCCCCGCCAACGAAAAATGCAACGGCATTTAACAACGAGATTGAAATATAAACGTGTAGACTTGTGCTCCCATCTCCATCTCTGCCACCCCTCTTAACACCACGGGAACTCATTATCGATTTGAAGAGAGACCAAAAGGGGAAAAAAAAACCAAACGCGGAGTTTCAAAAAGAAAAATACAGAAAGTTGTAACAACACAAACATTCAACTTATATAAAACGTGCATCATCTATCTCCAGACACCTCGTCTATAATTAAAAGAAAGTGCGGGTGAATTTCAAGAAACAAAAATCGGGAAAAATTGTTCGTATGGTTATTTCATTCCATCTGTCTGCTGCATGTGGTTATAAGAGAGCTGGCTCGGCCGTTTTTTCTTCCCAACTCTTTTTCCGCTTGATTCACAGACAGGTATGCGAGCGTACTTCATTTTCCCAGGCCAGAGAGAGGCCAGAGAGAGCCCAACCCACCCATTCGTTTCTTTTCCTCCTCCTCCCTCCTCCCGTGTCTCCTGGCGTTTACCTCTCATTCCACCGAAGAATGTTTCTCTTCTTTCTCCGTCGTGAGCGCGCAACAATTTCAATTACGTCGGAGGGGGAGAATTTTGATAATAGTCGAGAGCAGAACGATTTCAGATTGAACAACACAATTTCGCCTCGTTATGAAAAGAAAACATTCTGCCGTCGACGGAACCTCGAAAGGAATTTTTCAGAGAAACAAAAAAATAAGAAAAATAAAAAATACGAAACGAACGAGTTACTTATACCACGGGCACGGAGTAGCCTAGTACCGACTAGGTAACCGAGGCGGCGGTTGGACGAGTGGGGGTGGGTGGATGATCGTTTGTGAATGCCGAGCTTGCGTGTGTGAACTCGATACGACCGACTGACTTTGAGAATTCCATTTTTTTTCTTTTTCATTCTCTTTCATCTTCCTCTCCTTCTCGCGAGGGAATTAAAAGGAATAACAATAAACAAAAGAGTAACTAAATACATCAGGGCGGAACGGAAAGTGAAAAACGGGCCAAAAGCGGCCAGAAACGGAGAAGAATCGACTTTTTTTTTTAAAGGAAATCAACAACACAACGAAATCCCCAAACAAAAACAAGTCGAGGGGATTACAAAAATAAAACAAAAGCAAGTCGAAGAGAGAAGAGATAGACAAGAGTCGGTTTTTATCTTGCCACTATATAGCAGTTATATAAAGGAAAGCATGAGGACGCGACGCCAGCGGATGGGGGAGAATGGAATGATGGGCGGTGGTTTTAATGGCAGCAAATACCTTTAGTTCGATAGCCTGTGGGTTTCAGGTATTCTTTTTTCTTTTTTTTTTACCCCAAAATATTTTCCCGTGTTATTTATTTTTCCTCGATTTTTATCCCACCATTCTTCTTTTTCTTTTTGTAAAAATAATTCGACAGTGGCGGTTAATTTATTTTTTAAGTCGATCGACCGTCATTCAAAACGAAACGGTTTAGCGCGGGCGGCTAGTTGTTAAGCTCCTCCCATTCGCTTGGCTACTATTGCGATGTTGATGATGATGAAGCACGAAAACTCGTTAGGCGCAGAGACAAGGAAGAAAAGTTTATACAACAAAAACACTCGTCGTAAAAGAAAACAAAAAAAAAAAGGATAGACCTACAATAATAACCCCGAAAGAAATGAAGAACTCGGTTTTCGGAGGGGATTTATTTTCCGGCCGCACATTTCCCACCCTTCAAACTGTGGCTGGCGTATAAACTTGTTGTGTGTGGATGTAATCCGTCTGCCGGCGTCGACCCGACCAGACAGAAAGATTTAAGAAATAAAAAAGAAAAAGAAAAGAAAAACATAATATAATATTCCTCTAATAGAACTTCAAACTTAACGGCCTTCTCTTATTCCCCTCAAACAATTCGTTCCATTCGAAAATTGAGCGCGCACACACACACACAAGAAGTTGATGGCATTTTTTAAAAAAGAAAAATTTGATACGTTTCAGGCCTACACTAACTTGGTTTTAGTGCCGAGGAATTTCAGGGCAAAAGAATTTTTTTAAAAAACAATTCAACAATTTTCCGAGTCCCCGATTTCCCTTGTATAGCCCGTTTCGTGAGTTGCGCACCGCCGCTGCTGCAACCAGAGGCTCGATATTTCATGTATATGCGCTTCAGATAATTTATATGGGTTGAGTGTGACCCCCCACCTCTTTTTTCTGTGGCTATCCTATTTATTTTCTTCCTTCCTATCGAATTCTTTCTCTGATTTTTATACCCCCTACAATGTTGCGCGAAGGGGTGGAGACGTCCGTGTGTGTCTGAATCAGAAAAGATTCAAACGGACGCGCGGACCCTCTGACTCGGCGTTTTATAAGCGACCCGGCCGATGGTCGGGGCCAGCGCGCGTGCCATCGCAGCTTATGATACATAAGAGAAAAAAAAAAGGGTTTCTCTATTTTTCTTTTTTGTTTCTCGATCGATCGGTGCCATTGGTCTGACCGCCAGAAACCCCGAAAATAGGCACAGGTTTTATCTATCGAAATGGCTGGAAGAGGAAAAAAGAAAGAAAAAAAAAACACAGTTTGATATCGACATGGCGCACAGGGCGGCGCTATATAACCCCTGGAGGGAAGGGGGGGGGGACTCCAGATGGTACAAGAAGAAGAAGAAGAGAAAATAGTGTTTTAAAGAAAGAAAGAAAGAAAAAAGTAGAAACTTTTGACTTTTCGGTTGAACTGGTCGGGAAAAGACAGGTAAGCGCGCCTTGGCCAGGTATAGGACAGAATGGAGGCAACCAACACATACGCACACGTAGACACACACAAGAGAGAAAGGCCTTCAGGGGGCGACGGTGCATTCCGCATTCCAACGCTGGCGGGGCCCACACAACACACACAGACACATACACTCGGAGGAAAGAAAAAGAAAGAAAAACCTTTTTTTTTTCCTTCGAGGATGGAGATAGGAATGCAAAAGCAAAGACTTGGCGCTAAGGATAAGATATGAAATGGACTTTTTTTTTCTTTTTAAATTTTTACTCCGCTGGTGTTTGCCAACGTCCTCCTTCCATCATCATCGTCTCTATGGAAACCCACTTGAAACCCGCCGTTGAAATGTTCGTCTTCCACCTCAACCGAAATCGTCATCTCTCGAAACCAACAGGATAGACAACAATAGCCATATTGTCCCCCCCCCCTCCTCCACTTCTCCCAACGTGGTTCGGTGGTTCTTATTGAAATTGTAACCAGAATGCGCAATAATAAGAAAAGAAAAACAGGTTATATGGTCGAGAGGTACAGCCGAGAGCCAACAACCGTTCTCTCTTTATGTTATCTCCGTGTGTGTGTGTGGAAGTTTGTCTCGGTGAAAGACCCAGCCAAATGGAAGAGAGAGAGAGAGAGAAAAGGGGGCACAACAATAGCTTTATTGGAGTTGATATGTAGTTCAACAACAATACGTTATATGTACACATGGGGATGGCATAAAGTGGATGGCACCCCCCAAGAAAAAGAAAAGAAAAAAAAAGCCGGAGAGAGAGAGAAAAGAACCTTACAGGTCGGCTATACACTTATAATATCCATGGCGCCGAGCCGTTTTCTTTTTCTTTCAAATTAAAATAAGGCCCCGAAAAGAAGAAGAAAAAAAGCTGTAGCACTGTTGGCACAACAACGATACATGTTGTTGTTGTTCTTGTTGCATTTTGTCTATTTTTTGTTTTCTTCTTCTTTTTCTTGTCCTTTGGCTTTTGATTTCCCCCCACGGTTCCTTTTTTACAATAGGTTTTATATTACTGCACACAGAGTTAGAGAGCTAGACAGAGAGATAGTTAAGGGGGTTGTTTCTGAAAGAAGAGCCGAACAAGAAGAGTCCGCAAAAAATAAAATAAAATACTGTCTGCTCACGCGGTGGAAAAAGGTATTAAGAGACGCGCACGGCTATAACGCGTCTTGAATTACCGAGCTGTGGAGATATATACCTCGGGGCCGTCGTGGCAGTATCAATTAATAAGCTCTAAGAAAATCTCGTCGACTTTTTTTCTTTTCAAAGAAAATTCCTCTTCTTCTTCTTCTTCTTCTTCTTAAAAATTCATTTGCGGTTGTCTATGGACGGATGGAGGAGGTTCTTCCGTGGAAAAGGAGCTTAACAGCATTCCGTTTTGGTGGATCCTCTGTGCATTAACAATTTAACACAGAGAGAAAAGGGAGTGCTTAAAAGAGGAAGGAAGGAAGGAATGCGACGAAGAGAGGATGCAAAAAGACGACTTTTCAACTTTTTGACAGACATTGATCCCGCCCTTTGGGGTTCACCTGGTGTGTGTAGCGGCTAACATAGGAATGTTAGCAAAAAAAATAAAAAGGAAAGAAAGAAAAGTTCCTTTTTTTCTTCTTCTACAACACTTTTGTGCGTTCCAGTCACCATTCTCTTTTCTTTTCCCGACGTCTCTTGCACACACAACACACGTTAAACATGGAAGAAGGGGGAGAAAAAAGGCCCAACTGGAGGGGGTCTCGACGAAAAACGTGGATGGATGAGAAATGGGAGGAGAAAGAAGAAGAAGAAGAAAAGCGCTGCAAATTGGTTGTGAGCGCGACATACACATATAAGAAAAGAAAGAACCGGAGTCTATAGATCCCATTTGAAATAGACTGTCCGAAAACGTCAAGATTCTTTTTCCGCCGTAGACAGCCATCCACCACCACCACCACCACCACCCTCACAGCGAAGCGGAAAAAAATAAAGTTCCTTATTCTTTTTCTACCTTCGAATTTTTCTATGCGATTTCCTTTTTTTTCTTTCCGAGAAAAAACCTTTTCTTTCAATTCTTTCTTTTTTCCTTTTTTAACTTATTCTTCTTCTTTTAACTCTCGAGAGTAACTACTATCAGCTCCACTTCATAAATCCATCCGACACATTCCGGGTAGTACATGCATGTACCACCACCAGCAGGAGAGAACCAATCCAGGTGCGCACAACATGAGGAAGAAAATACAATTTCCCTCTTCTTCTTCTTCTTCTCCATTTTCAAACAAAAGGGCATAAAAACCAAATGACAATCACAATTTGAGGGAAATTCAAATGATCCCGGATCTAAATGGACTAGAAACCTCTCTTCCACGTACACATTCCTACCAAAAAGTCGCAGAAGAAAACGAGGAAATTCTTGGTACCTGGCTGATTGTCATCAAAAAGTCCTTCCGGCATTAACTGGACCTCCATCGAGATAATGGATGTATTTTTGACTCTGAAACTCTTCATGATCATAAAAAAAAAAATGCCTTACTCGCTTCCATCCATGCCAACCTGTGTAGTACCGTACACAGCCGAAACCTTTTTTCCCGCTAGTCCGCGCTGATTTATTATGACGACAAAAAAGACGACGAAGAAGAAGAAGACGAAACTGTAGTTTTGCTCGATCATCATCGTCTGGCTCGGTTGTAATATTAGCAGTATAGATACCGGGAATAACTCTTCTCCTTCGTGCTGATGTTTGATAGAGAGACACACAAGCGGGAATGTCGAATATAAACCGGACAGAAGAAATGAGAGAGAAAGAAAAAGCGCGGGCCATTCCGGGACACGAGAGAGAGAAATCTCCATCTGGTGCGCTTCACTACTATCTATAAAAGAAAAAATGACGAGCATTTTATTATTTTTTTTTTCTTTCGGGGGGTATTTTTATTACTTTCGAAAGATGAATCCCGCTACGAGAAAAAAAAAGAGAAAGAAGAAGAAGAAGAAGAAAACAACATTCCGAGAGCGCATGTTATGTGCACGACTCGGCGCCATGGCCTCTTATTCTCCTTCTTCCTTGTCCTCCTCCTACAACTCCTCCTACTCTCGAGGAATGATGTTATTCCAAACCCAAGAAAGAAGAAAAAAAAAATAAATTCGAAGCCGACAATCAAGTTATCTCAGACGCAAACACACACACACACTATAGGCTATCCTATCAATGGTATAGCCACGTCGGCGGGTGAACGATCCTCCATTATTAAAACGGATATTTAACACAATCAAACGCACACGTTACAGTCGACACAAAAGGAGAAGAATCGTGTTGTCTACTTGTTTTCGGATCGAGCCAACGTGCCGGCCTCCTTTGTAGTGAACCCAAAACAACATTGGGGTTAGTTGGATGGATCTCGAAAAAGTTTGCCAGTATAAGAAGTGAGCACATCGCAACAAGTGGTTCACAAACAATTCTATATTACCAATCAATCAACCCACATCCAATTCCCCGATTCCCTTCCAGGTATTTCCCATTCCTTAGAGTTATTCACATGTTTTTTGTTATTTCTCTTGGTGGTTTCATTGGAAACAAGACCAAAGAGAAGAAAAAAAAAATGCCCAAAAATGAGATGACCGCCGAAAGGTAATCAATAAAGATTCCACAAAGGAATCGACAGACTGGACCTTGGAATAATTCACACGGCTGACTGGGCAACTTCTATTTCTTTTCTTTCTCGGTATGATTATTCTTTTACCCCCAACCAGTTCAACCAGAACCCCCCTCTCTCTCTCGCTCTCCGAGTTGCCGCTCCTGGGCCCCTTCACTAACCTCCTACAGCGCGACACACAAAAACGAACAAGTCGAGGAGAAACGGATTGGAATTCGGAATTGTTTCAAACGGTTCGACTCAAAAACTGGCAGACGCCATGCATTCATATTGATGAGTTTTCTTCTTTTTCCTTTTTCGATGCATTTCATTTTTTGAATATTCAAAAAAAAGGCAAAATAATGAAAAAAAAGGGTATAAACAGCGATCCTTTTTGGCTTTTATTCATCCACGCACAGCTGTCATGTGTGTGTGTGTGTGTGGTGCGGTATGAAACGAGGTCCGCAAGAATGTAACACACGAAAAAGAAAAAAAAAAATAACACAATGGTCCTTTGGAAGAGAAGACAAAAAACCAGGTGATATATTTCCCCGCTGGGGTTGAATAGTTTGTCTTAACACAATTAACAAGTCTGCGGAGAAAACAAAAGGGAAAACCACAACAATAGAAGTTGCCGTATACAAAAGAGAAAAGAGTTAATGGGTTACGGCACTGGTGCGATAGATTGGAATCCTTGGCGCGAGCGCGGATGGATTCTCTTCCGGGGGGAATTTTTTTTGTTTTTTTGTTTTTTAAATTTAAAAGAAACCAACTGCTGAGGCGTCCTACTTGATATCTCTCTTTTCGTTTGGAGGGTTTTTCGCCCTCTTAACGCAACTGATTGTGGAAAGATGAGCGTGACATTGAAAAATCAAGGAAGAGACAAACGCACAGGGGTCGAGGGGAGTTGAAAAAAAGGCCATCCGGCGCCGTGCCGTTAAGTATATCAATCCCATCCGCCAGAAATGGGTGTCTGTACCTGTACTTTGTCTTCGCCGAGACATAGTCGAAAAAGAGAGGGGGGGAATACACATATAATAGGGGGGAAGAATAAGGAATGAAGGGTCTATTGGTAAGAAAAGGTAGGTGGGAGGAATAATCACAATAATACTGATCGGACACAAGACCGAAATGGGCTTTACCTTCTTCTTCTTCTTCTTTTTCCGAGGGATTTTTTCAAACCTCAAAAAAAGAGATGGGGGGACTTTGACGACTTTTCGGGGATCCGCCCCCCTGCAGTCGAAACTTAATTACTAAGTCAAACTCTTTTGGCTTATTTCTCTCTTTCGACAAGGTAGAAATGAGGGTTCACCACCGATTGCTTTTTTCTTTCTTTCTTTCTTTCTCTTCATTTCGCCGAGGTTTTTCTTCCCATTTTTAAAACATTCCATCTCGCAATGATTTATGTCGTGTAGACAGCAGCCTCATCGTTTCTCTCCCCCCCGACTCTCTTTTTCCGCGTTAGCCACCACCATCGTTTAAAAAATGAAACTCGGAGAGAAATCTTCTTCTCGCTCTCTCTCTCTCCATTTAGTACCTTAACTAACTAACTAACAACACCCAGTACAACACGGGGCGACCTCACCTCATTTTCTTTCCCTTCCAACGGCATTGTTGTTGTTGTTGTTGTATCGTGTCCAACATGCGCCATCATCAGCAATCTACTCCAACAGACCCAAATAAACAACAAAACACGTTCCACCCCCTCAAAGAAAGAAAAGAAAGAAAGAAAAAAAACGGCCAAACAAAAGGACTGTCGACTCTCTCAAACTCCAGCCCCAATTTGTTTTTGTCTCTCCGACATTTGTTGTGTTTGTAACGTTGGCCGCAAGAAATCAAAACGAACGTTTTGTACTTGACCGCTCCGAAAAATGGTCGGCGATGACACATTTTCCCAACAAAAGAAAGCAACATTTCATAAACCTTCCAAGTTGTTTTCGGAACAGCAACAACAACGAAGGAAAAAAAAGGAAGTCGAAGAGCTCGTTTACCAGATGGCGTTGGAACCCCTTCGTTCGCACCAATCAGAACAAGCAAAGCTACTAGCCAACAACAAGTAAAAGGAGGAAAGAAGAAGAAGCCACTGGAAATAATAATAAGACAAAAAAATTAGGTTGTCCTGTCTTGGCCATGAGAAATTTCCCACACAAAACTTCGTGTGTCCGCAGCTTGTCCCGACATGGAAAGTGCTGACCGCACCAATTAAAAGCGAGCACACACACACAACAGCAGAGGACTACCGTACGATTTTTCTACCCATTTTTTTTTTTTTTTTTTGTTATAATTTTTAAATTTCAATTTCCTTGGCGTTATTAAATAACCCCCCGAACATTTCCAGCTCCCACACATACGCGCACTATATAAAACAAAGCGGGGGGTTACTACTACTGTACACAATCTCTTTTCTTGCTTCTTTTCACTTTGGTGGTTTCCTAAGTGGTAGAAGAAGAAGAAGAAGAAGAAGAGGGGAGCCAAAAGAAGAAGAACAAGTGTGTAATATCTCGGTAATAATCAAGCGCGGGGGCCCCATTGTCAGTGTTAAAGAAGAAGAAGAAAAAATTTAAAATGAGCGCGGCCGGGAGCCTCACAAACACAACATCAGCAAATAATTGGCCTTCGAGAGATAGAGAGAGAGAAAAAAAAGTCGGACTCGCTTATAACCTCCCCCCCTCCACACTCATTTATAGGCTTCTCTCAACTGTGTGGCACCTGTGAGAGTGTGAGTATGTTTTGATTGCCGAAAAAAGCGAACGAGGAAGAAGTCGACGAAATCAAAGAAATATAATGAATGAAATGAGGCAAAGAAAAGAGGCAATTATGTGTGTGTGTTGTGTGTAGAAATTAACCGACTGTAAGACGCGAGGGAGGGCACAGAGTTTGCCTGTGAAAATTGCAGCTACCAACCGAGCCATGGGGCCGCCAATTATTTAGCGAGCCCAACAAAATCAAATAGAAAAACAAAAAACAAAAAAAAACAAAAAAAGAGCCGGGCTTTTTGATATGGCTGGGAACCAAAGAGAAATTTCAAAACTGCTACCAGACTCTCGCAATTATTAGATAAGGAAAAGGAAAGAAGAAGAAGAAAATAAATAAAACTCCAAAAAAGACAAAATACACAAACATTCGTGACGGGCGTGACGCAGCTGATCGAATGTTGCCCAATGCGCCAGGCGATAACGCAATAAAACAACGGCGGAGGTGAAATTGTTGTCGAGTTACTTGCAATTCCAATTGCAGCAAAAAGGAGAGAGAGAGAGAAATACCAAGGCAAAACTTGCACAACAACACACATAGAAACGACGAATGACTTTATAAGTAAGACGGATGCATTTTCCAACGGCCATAGACATCACGGGTCGGCGGAGAGAGATGATTATTACCTCTCAGAGCTATTCCTTTTCGTGTATTTACCGTATATTAAAAACCTACGTATTACTCTTGTCTAGCCCAGAATGTTGTTGGGTGGAGAGTGAGAGAGAGAGAGAGACGTGCATGCACGAACAACAACAACATTTAAAGGGGAGGAGAGGAATGTTGTTCCGGGCCGGCTCACATCGACTGGGAATCCGTTCAAGTGACGGAATACGTCGACGATTTCTTCAACAACAAAAAAAGAGTTTCTTCCAGCGAGAGAAGAAGAAAAAGATAAAGGGCACAACAACAGCAACAACTTTCTGGTGCGTACGTGAGTGTGTGTGTGTGTGTGCAATAACCGAACATCCAATCACGGAGCAAACTGGAAACCGCGCGATGCACCAGAGAGCTCACCCGTTGCAAAAGGAGCAGCACACACACATAAGACAAACGTTCAGGCGACGCGGGGTGTCAGGTGTCTCGGCCAAAGTTGTCGGTCGTGCCAAACCCCCGTCGTCATCGTCGTCGCCCGCCGCCACCGCACATATTCCCGTCTCTCTTCTTCCATCGCTTTTCTTTTCTTTTTTCCTCCTTCTCTTTTCCCTCCCGCCCTCTTGAATGTCGTGGCCCGTGTAATCCGAGACTCGAATTTCCCCCCTCCCTCGTTTTGGGGAATAAACTGAACGCAACGGACCGCGATGAGGAGGTGGAAAGAGAAAATTTTTTCAAAATGGTGGATGGATGTAATTTTTTTCCAAAATTTTATTCGAAAATTCGAGAAGAAAAAAAAACGGGCAGAAATGAAAATAAAAAAAAGAAGGAACTTAACAGAAAAGAACCATAGGTAGACATATCACGCAATCAGATCGTTACGGCAGCAGCAGAAGGCTGAAGCCCGCAGCGGGATGGAAAATGTCAGGAATCCGGCACAATGTTGTATATGTATAAATAAAAAGAAATCAAAAATGCTGAAAGATTTCAACAACAACAAAAAAGAAGAAGGAAAAAAAAAACGGTTTCAGCTGCGTGAGTAGAAAATACAAATCTGACAGGTGGTGGTAGTGGTTTTTTAGTAGTAGTAGTAGTAGTAGTAGTAGTAGTAGTGGGTCGTGGGCCGACTCGACTCGCCCATGACTCACCTGATTCGGTCGACAGGATTCGACAGGGACGAAACGACACGCCTTTTTAAGTCAACTGACCGGTTGGGGTGAGATGACGACGATCGATTGTTGCCTATAATATAGTGGTAGTGGTAGTAGTAGTAGCCAGCCAGCCTGCCTCGTTGCCGGCCCTCTAAGAAGTCACTCAGCCATCAGCGCGCGGAATTGAAAAATGGTTACGCTCCTCCATCTCTTTTTTCTCTCTTTTTCTCCTTCAACAACAAGAAAACAAGCTGAAGGCGATTCCTGTTTTCTGGGGCTACGCCTGCTGGGCTCCTTCAAACAATTTCCCCCTGTTGTTTAATAACACACACACACTCAAAGAGTATATAGAAAGAGCCTAGAGGCAAATCACAACAGCTCACAAAATTGTGTTGTGTATTTCCCCGTGCAAGTGGGGGGATACACGAAAGCGCAGACACACACACAACAGCATCATTTAGTGTGACCAACTTTGTTGCTTCCCGTTATTACCTTCTCTCCTCACACAGCCATTAGAGGAGGCTACCTTAATTACAGGTTTCAGATCAGACCCTACCACCACCACCAACCAACCAACCACCCGCTTTCTGTGTGTGTGTGTGTAGACACTCTCTCGTGTGTGTGTGTGCATCCAAAAGAAAGAAGCAGGAACTGTTGCTCCGGGAAAACGAAGAAAACAAAAGAAGCTCAAATAAAAAGAGAAGAGATTTAAATGGCCGGCCATCTCGGGAACAGGAAAAAGAAAGGACCGCAAACCGCATTCGAATCCTTAATGATTTGAAGAACGAAGAAGAAGAAGAAGAAGAAGAGAACAAAGAAGAAGAAGAGAAGGAGATTGTAAAGACCAGTAGTCGAAAAAGTCTCCTCTTCTTTCTTCTCTTATTTCTATACTACGTATATATACACTCGTACGTCGCTAGTACTATGGCGTATCTTTGTGTGTTTACACTGTGGCGCTGCTGGAGGTCCTCTTCTCCATTTATCTCTCCTTTTTCCCTTCTAGTTGTTTCTCTTTTTCCTACTCACGATGGGCGAAAGACACACCAAAAATTGTTAAATAAGTCGAAGACAACAACATTCGTCGTCGCCGTGTGTTTGTTGTTGTCTTCTTCTTTCTCTGCCGTCACCCATTCTTCCCAAACGAATGGAAGCGTATCTCCATCCTCCTCCTCCTCCTCCGTTTCACGTCAGCGTGTAATAACGGGAGCCCTTCCAGAAGAATGAATTCCGACTCCTTCGTCTTCTCATATTATTATTATTATTGTCATTTTCTCTTTCTCTGTCTGGCTCCATCCCTGACAGAGAGAGAAAGAGAGAGAGACACTGAGACTGCCTAGACGGCAGCGGCTACTACTCTGATTTCGGCTGTACGCCAGCAGTGGAACTCGAGAGAATGAGACGAAATTGCAGGTTGGACTTGAGGCCGAAAGACCGTCAAAAGTGACATTCCTCCTTCTCCATTCTTTTCTCAAAAGCGACTCGAGACACAACAGACATACTCGGGGCCTGGCAAACGGGAAACAGGTAGTTATCTCGGGACCCCCATTTGCTTCCAAGACCGTTCCGTGTCGGGGTTGGCTGTGTCTGTCGGCCTTGTGTGAGTGATTCAATACCAAATTGTTTTCCTTCATTTTCTTCTTCTTCTTCTTCAAAAAGAAGAAGAACAAGCACGGGCTTAGATGCCAAAACCTCTTAGGACTTGTGTTCAGCAACACTAGCACCCAAAACAACAACAACAACAACAACAACGGGACAAACTCCCGAGAGTTGGTGGAGAGAGAGTTCAATTACCGACCGACCTCCCGCCAGGAGCTCCTCCTCAGCTCCTCGTTAAATGCCGCCTCTATGTGGGCCAAAGTCTATTGCGTTTCCCCTGCGAAAAGAAAAATAAGAAAACGTCGTGACCATCACGAAAGGAGGGCCCCCCCTTGTTAATTGCTTTGCTACAACGAACGAAAGAGGAAAAAAAATCGTGTAAGACTAATCGTCGACGTATCGTTTTTTTTTTTTCGTGTTGAACAACAGGCGGACGAACTACATAACATCGGTGACGCGCTCCGCATGTCGTGCGTCGGCACCAAGACGCCGCCATCAGACGCCGCCTCAGCCGCCACAACGACAACGTTGGTCATATCGTCTGCAGCGTCGACGACGACGACGCCGAGCGACGCAAAGTCAATCAACTTGCCGGCGCCGCCGGTCAAGAACGGCCACACAACAACTTGGGTGAGTTTTTCTTCCGTTTCGGTTCAACTGTTTCTTTTTTTCTCAGACAATTTCCTATACGACTGTAAACTTGTCGCCTATCCCACGCTCCGAACCGATCCATTCAACCGTATTTTGTTTTTTTTTTCCTCATTGGTTTATGACAGACGAGGCAATTTCACGACAAGAGTCGGCAACAGAGCAAGGCCAACAATCTCCAGAAGTCGGCGGCAGAGGCCCCGGAGAACAATCTGGCCGAGATGAGCAAATGCAAGTGCAGTAAAGACGCCGCCAAGACGCTCATCAAAAGCAGCAGCGGAGCCAACAGCAGCAGCAGCAGTGGAGGAGGCGATCAAGTCAGCAAGGCTTTGGGGATCGGAGCGGCTCTAGTCATGCCTTTCCATTCCCACCATCCAGTGATGATGGGCTACAAGCCGCTGCTCTCGTCCATCGACTTCTCCGCAACGGCGGCCACATCCGGCAAGCCCTCCACCCACAACAAGTCGTCGTCGTGCAACAGCAGCAGCGTCGGCACACTGTCGTCTTGCGGCTCGTCAAGATCAGTGTCGCCATCGTCGGCCAACGAAGGCTACCTCCCCACGCTGCCCGTGAGGACCGATAGTTTGACCAATTTAGAAGAAGAAGCCCTGCTCAAATGCGCCCCTTGGTTCCAGGCCGGAATTCCTAGGTAATCCTTCGTCTTCCAATATTTTCCCCCCCTTTGCTCTACGAACGAACGAATAAATAAAAACTGGAATTTAACACCACGATTTGGCTTCTACAGGGAAATATCTTTGGAGATATTGCAACAGGAGCCCGTAGGATCGTTCCTGGTTCGTGAGTCGACTTCGAAACCAGGTTGCTACGCTCTATCTGTCCGTGTGCCGAAAGAATGTCAGAAACCTTCCATTGCTCACTATCTAATCACGCAGACCAACCGAGGATTCAAAATCAAGGTACGCACAGAGTTTTGGCTCCCAATTCTTCACCAATCAAAATTGTTTTTGTCGTTCAAATATTTAATTTCAATTTTTCTTTTAATTTCTTAAGGGATTCACCAAAGAATTTCCGAGCCTCACCTCTTTGATCGTTCACCACTCGGTGATGCAAGAGCTCTTGCCTTGCCCACTCTTGCTGCACCGCCCATCGTCCGGGCTCTTGGCAGACTACCTGGAACACGCCAACAACTTTGTCGACATCGACTCGAGTGTCTTACTCGAACTGACCCGTAAAAAAGGCGTCGAATAAAAAGGAAAAAACAAAAAACGGTAGCCTCGTAACTTTTTTTAAATGTAAACAATTGTACACATCGCTCTTCTCTCCCCCCATTACTTGTTAATTTCAACGACTCTTACCCTTATTATATTATATTATATATACTCAAGTTTCTTTTGAAGGTGTCTTTTTTTCCATATATATATATATACCTAGTCGCTTCAGTTTTTTCCTTCTTCTTCCCGGGACAACAACATTTATTCATTACTTGTGTTTTTCGGACTGGTAACCATTTTTTTGTATCACCCCTACTGCTTCCGTTTTGGCAATGATCCAACAACCATGTTGATATTTTTTGTGGGGAAAAAAAGCCGTTCCATTGATATTTAATTGCAAGTACAAAGCGGCGTCCAATTGAAATTTAAAAATTCATCAAATATCTTTTTAAAAGCTTAAAAAAACAAGTATGGAGTCATCAACAAGTGGCCTGATGTCTTCAACAAAAATCAATCGTTTTTCACTCTCTGGAATGGAGGTTTACATATGTATATGAATGTTTCCAACAATAAAATAAACAAATGGATTACTTGTGGATGGTAAAAAAAAGAAAACCTCGTCTTTTTCAATTTAACAAAACCTAAAATCTTTGAAATGTTTTCTCATGTCTAAATGTAGGCTACTGTCTACTATTGTTGCAGTTGATGGAAGTGGATGTGCTTCATGTCAGAGCCAAAGAAAAAGTAGTCCACCACACACAAAGACATTGTCATAGTATTTGAGATAAACATCAGTAGCACCATTCCACAACATGGAAGCATACAGGCCATTAAAAAGGCTGTACATGATGATGCCACTACACTATACAGCTGTCATGGGCTGATGCACACAACAGCAGAACATTCAACCCCAAAACCAGAGATAAAAGAGAGATTTAATCTGTGCTGTCCTACCTTTTTGTGTAAATTGCTGCTGTCTGGGACTGGGTAAAGTCAAGTTGGCACTACTGCCACCACAGCCTGGGCTGAAAAAAGTCGAAGCAGATTGCACACGACCACGAGGTAAAGCAGGATATCGGGCAGCAGGGAAGCGTTTCTTAATTATGATGTTCCTTTTTGCACGCTCTTTTCGGGTCACAGCTACTTTCACCACCCCGAAAGTTTTGACGGGGCAAGCTTTCAAATTCATTCACTTTAGCACAGCAAGAGGAGCAAAGAGGCCACTGTGCATATCTCTGAAGCAAGCATGGCCACAGCATGGAATGCTACAAGTGTTAAAAGATAATGAGTTACGCCTCCTATTATTTTTTTTTTCACGAGTACATGAGAAAGTCAAGTCTGAAACATTTTTTGATCTTCACGACTTGCATACAATAATTTGCGTAGCCACAATAAATTATATATTTCGACGGTTCGACCGTGCTTCAAATCGCAACGACCAAGCACCACAATCTTTCAAACTAATGAGGATAATAGCAGACAAATGAGTTTCGTTCCTACTATGCTCGTCAGGTGGCAGCACTAATCATTGAATTTGAATCCAGAAAACGGAAAAAATAATACTGGTCAAGGAACAATGCATTTATTGAAAGACGGGACAGGAAAAAATTTAAAAATTGGATTAAAAATATCATTGAAAAATATATGTACAGTAATGTCAATATATGGTCATTGATAAACCACCATGCAACTATGCATGTACCACCCTGTCAAAATCATTGGAAAAGTGGAATGTTTGATGTTGGACTTAATTATTAGTTTAACCCGGATTCACTCCGTTGTGGATTTATGAGCTAACTAAATCTCATATCACGTGTGCACCAAAACATTCGCATGAATGTTAATGGTCATTGCACAATTTTTGTGAATCGTCTGGCTTTTAGGAAAAAAATAAAACCTCCACATGACGAATAAAACAATAGTATAAAATCCAATATAAAATATAGGACCATTAAGGGGTTGGCAGCTGAAAAATTAAATTATGTACATTCGGCAACTCGAATGTGATGATCCGGATCCTGTAGTATTTGTTTGGCCAAATATCGATCTCGCTTCATTTTGTTGGCCAAAGTCTTTGGGACGTCAGGAACGACGGCGTCAATCAGTCGGCACACTCCAAATACGAAGTGCTGAACAAGAAGGAAATAAGTCAGCAACTTATTGCATTAGATAGGTAGGATTGCGAAAACAATACCTCAAAGATGACGACAAAAGCCAATCGAACGACGAGCAATTTCCAGTAAAAAGCCGACAGTTTACCGTCTTCATCGCGATAGCTACGGTAGTAGCACGGCTCTGCCATTGCGCCTGGTAACAAGCAAATTAGAAGGTATAAAGCTTATGAAGGTCAAATATTTCTAGATTTATATGCACCTTTAGGAGAAATGGCAAGGGTAAAATTGACGTAACCATCCATCGACCACGAGTGCTCGTATTGGTAAAGAATTTTGGGAAGGAACTCGGACGTGAAAGAAATAAGAAATGCCTATATTAAAAATCCAAATGTTAGTATGCCTTGAATTTGTTTTGAGAATGAGAAGCAGTTTATCACAATTATTTCAAATATTATCGCTACAACTGGAGTAAGATTTACATTGCTGATGACAGCCAGATGAACAAGAAATTCCAATATTCTCAGCCAGATTCCGATGTTTTTGGCCTGGTGCCCTACTGTCCGTCGGGTGTTGCAGACGAATTTCTGCGCGTCTAGTCGTATCTCGACGACGTTATTCAGCAGTGCGAAAAGCGGAGCAAGCGGAAAGGCCGCAACAAATATCGTGATGAAACCGAATTGCATCACTGGCCAAGAAATGATAATTTATCAGCAACACCGATCTTCTAAAAATCTGTCACGATGTTCATGAAACAAACCCATTTCAAGGTATTCCTGGAACAATCCGGCGTTTTCGACCAACTGATAATCTGCCTCCCATGGTTTGGACTTGTCTTTATTTTGGGTGAAATCCACCTTGAAAAATGAATAAACAAAAAAAGAAACAAATCAATCACATTTTTGGCCATGAAAATGAGGGACGAAAATGAATTACTTTTCGATTTTGCCACCAGGCTTGAACTTTTGGCCACAAAATTTCTTGTGCGTTGTTGATGACCTGCTTACCAACCATTATGATGAATAACTGTTGCGAGAGCTCTACCAGACACCCGCCAGCACTGCACTGAATCACGAAAAAAAAAAATCCGAAAACATTAACCTGATACAACTAAATTATCTGCCTAATTGCCAACATCCTTATTGTTTGTTTGATTAAATAATATACCTCTTCGTTCCGCAATCCAAAAATGTGCAGATAGTTGCCTGGGTAGCCGATGAAACGGCCCTTGAAGAAGGCAATGTAGAACGGAGATGCGTACAAATTAACAAACTGGAAAGCGAAGACCTTGAAGGTTAAATTATCCTCGAACTCGATTTGTGTTCTGTGCATTTCTAAACGTCAAGAAAGAAAATGACGGCGAGTTCAATTGAGGCGACGCCTGGGTAATTCAAATATGTAAGTAAATTGTACAACTCGCTCACCCCAGGTGGTGAGTTTGTAGGCCAACTTCTCGTAGAACCGGCCTAGAGCCATAATCAGCACTAGATTGACGACGGCACCGGAGAGATTTGCTATAACTTGAGCTTGCGACTTCAAGGTCTCGTGCTGGAAGAGGGGAATGGAGACCACGATCCGGTAGATGATGATGGCGACGATGAAGATAATCACCATGCAAACCTGCCATCAAAGAATTATTATCATGTGCTTTGCAACCCAATCTGCCGGTAAAGTAAGACGAAAAAACAAGAGAGAGAAAAAGCAGCCACACCATCAAGAAAACGAAGCAGACGCCGGCCATTATCCGCTTTCGCCTGATTGAGTGAGGAAAAGCCGGCTCGGCTATACCAGTCACGGGATTGGTTGCAATAGACGGAGCCTGAAGCAAATTGCATTCTCAATTAAAGCAGCAAATATTCTGAAATCTCGAGTTTACAGTGTCTCCAACCTTCAATTATTTGATCATTGACACAATTTCTTGTTTAGTACCTTCAAAGCGAATTCCGGACGAGGGCGTATTTCTTCTCGTTCAACATCTACCACATCCCAACGGTGAGCCAGGCGTGCGCTGTATCTCTTCCAATACTCTAAAAACGTTACAGCTAAAAGCGCAGAGTTCGATTAATAGGCTACTTTATTAGTTTAAGTGTTATTTACCAATCGCAGTCTTACCCCAGAAAGAGACAAAAATAGCAAAAGCGACTGTCCCCGGATGATCGAAAAGGTAAGACAACTTTGAGTAAGTGCAAACATCGCTAAGATCCCACTGATGGCATCCTTGGCTCTCCTCGCATAACGGACACATAGGGAATTGGCCCTGGCTGTGACAGACTTGCGTCGATGCAGGATCCTCTTCTACGGTTAGTAGACCGTAGATAAAGATCAACACACCGACGATCGATGGCGGAATAAGCCATCCAGTATAGAAGCCGAGCCATGCGAAGTAAAAAGCTATTTTCTCGCCAAAATACTCGCGAACGTTATCCAATGGCTGGTACTTGGGCCACTTGGACCAACGGGCCCAGTATCCATGCAGAACTTGACGAGGATTTAATTTATGTTGGTCTTGATTCCCAGATTTGTCTTCTTGATAGCAACCCTAAAATAGAATTTATTGCAAAGGCGTTTTAGATTTAGTTTTCTGTTTCTTCTTGGAAGTCGTAAAAATTCATCTGACCTCATGCAAAGGGTAGGAGGCTGTGTAGACGCCCTCTTTTAACAAGCGCTCGATGCCGACTTCACCTTTCCGTCGGTCTCCATATGTTGTCCTGGCCAAAATCTCGTTAACAATTCGACTGCGCTCCGTTGATGTAAAATAAGATTCGCAATCAAGATTACCCAACAACCTGTGGTACGTAATACATCAGTTAGAACCAAATTACTTTTACAATTTTAAAGAATACGTTCGTACGTTGAGATTTTCGACCGTCTAAATGGGTAAGTGCAGCAAACTTGAGGCGGGTCACCTGGAATTTCCTGTGCGAAACAGTTTGGTAGCCTGAAGGACTTGAAAAGTCTTGCAGACCAATTATCCTCATCGGCCTTGGCCTGGCACTAAATTTATAAAATATGACGTCGAATATTAAACATTTTTTTTCTCTCTCTTGAACTTCTATTATTAATTTATTACCAAAATCCTTGCACGAAATCCCAATTCCTCCGCCCAATGAGCCAGTAACTATGAATAACATTCATCGTTACGTAAACCTTTAAATGTCAACATAAAAAATAGATCGGCAATTCATACCGGAAAAGGGGCGTGCAATTTGATAAATCGGACGTTAGTTCTTTTCCCTTCTGTGAATTCCTGCAAATCAATTTAAAAAATGTTAAACAAGTTGCATAAAAAAAGGAAAAATCTGTTTTTAAGAGCTCTTATCATCTCTTGACAGACTTCTCTGGTATTTAAAAAGAATTTCACAATAGAGAGATAGAGTTGCCAGTTCCTGAGCGTGACTCCCGTCTCTCGTTTCAATTGTCACGTCACGTCACGTAACTTTTGGAACACGGATTTGAACTTTAACATCTAGGGCTCTCTTGTTTTACGCACTTAAACAACTCACGATCAACTTGCAGACACATGCTAATAACAACTACGGTTGTAGTCTGAAATTGAGTTGAAAATACTTGGAATTATTAAATTTAAATGAAGAAGAATTAAACCTCTTCGATTTCGATTCCTTGTGACTTGAGTTTATCAAGAAATGTCTTCCTGATATCCATCTTCCGGTTCTGCTTTGGTGTGCTGTGGTGTACCGCTGACGTCAATAACATTGGTAGCATTCCGCCCTGTGGCGATTTCCCTTCCTGGCGAAATGGCAAGGGCGTCGATGACTGGTGTGGAGTGTTGTGACTTCTGCTTCGGCTAGGTGCCAGACTAACTTCTTCGTGGACTAGGACATAGTCTATCTTTCGTCGACCATCGCGGAAGTACGTGCCAACAGCTTTTGAATGTTTAGATTGTTTATTTTCTCTGGAACATTCGTCGTTAACTTCCGGTGGAGGCTCAACTACGACGTACTGGAAGTTGAACAGGGGAAAAAATCAGAATAAATTATCATGGTTGCACATCACTCGCTTGTCAAACAAAATCTAAATCTAAATTTGAATTTTGAAAAAAGTACTGTGAAGTATTTTCTATCCTAGACTTAATTTATCCTGTATTTACTTCGCCCGCTGTTCTTTTAGAAGTTGTTTCCACAACTTATGTAAAATGTTTCAAAAAGGTCCAGCAAAGCGGAAACAGCTGGTCGCGTACGTAGAAAGCATAACCAAACAGTGTCGTTTTACAATGACATTACTCTTCCAAAAATAGGAAAAAACGTGTGAAAGCGTAAAATGTTATTGTCATCTTCAAAAAGTGTTGACCTTTATCTGAAAAGGTACCGTAGTACCTCATGAATCATCAAGAACTACGGTCAACACGTCATTACAGGTTCGGAGACGAATGAACCCGAGATTCCTTACCAACTAGAAAGATTTAAAAAAAAGGGAAAAAAAATCTACAGATGAATGCGTCACCGTGTCTTGAAAAGCATCCTTATGATCCGCACGACCAAGTCTTCTGGACGTGACTGTTTCCAAGTTTCCATCCGATGGTTCCGTCGAGGGACTCTGCTCCTTTGCAGAGTTTGTTGATGGGTTAGACGTCTGGCCCTTGTCGTCCTTGTGGTGTCCCCTCGACTCGAGTCTCCGCCGCACAAACTATTATACAAGACGAGATTCGTATGTAAGGAAATGGATCAAATATCAACTACATGCATCATATTTAGACAATCCTGGAAAATGTCAAGGAAAAACCCGCTGCATGATATCATAAAAAGAGATTTCTCATCAATCAATTTTGTTATTCCATTTGCATACAGTAAGGTGGCGCCGAGTGAAAGGTAGAGAGCCAAATCCAGCACAGAGCTATGAGTTCCCCTTTCAGATTTCTTAATGTTAAAAAAAAAAAAAAAAAAAAAAAAGATGCTGGCCGATCATGACCTAGTTGTTTCTTCAAAGTTAAGAAATAACACAGTAATGGGAATTCTGTATATGGCTCTAATTAGTAAACACGTTCCGGTACACGACTACACTCTTACCAATTAAGATAAGTAATAAAATTTGTTTGCGTTTTAGGAAAATGCCATCTCACGGCCTTCACGTGATTTCAGCTTCATTCGAAATCGTTGATTAAAACAACAGCAACAACAAAACAACAAAACATAAACGAACAGCTTACCAATCTGGCCAGATTATGGCGACGTTGTTTAATGCATTTTAGTCGCATGGCACCATTGACACGGTACGTCCCACATGAACGGACACTGAGAACCAGCACACAGAACACTAGAACGAAATCAAAATCCACCTTGCACGGACGAGGTGCGGGTTGCGTTTGACCAGCGCACCGCGGGTAACACCAAAGGATATCCACAGCAGCAGCGCCACTGGCCCATTTGGCTTTCTTTTTATTCTTTCTCTTCCTTTTAGGCCATTTGTTTGTTTCTTTTCTTAAAAGGGATGGATCCAATCTAGAAAAGCATCATGTGTCCACTCAACACTTTCTGACTCTTTCATGTAATGTAAAACTCACAAAAAAGGGATAAGGGTTCGCCGGCTAGACGGAAAACGCTGAAGTTTCAGTTAACTTTAATAAATAGAGATCTTGTGCATCCAAGGTGAACCCGCACAGAATAGTCTACCCACACAAATACGAAGGATTTTCTTGCCTACGCCAAGGACACTCTATTGAATAGGGGATCAATCGCCAAATCATGTAAATAAATTCCCGCGCTATACTGCAAATTCCTAGTAGTTGCGGTTATTCCGTGGTTACTTAGACTATGCCATAGCTCTTGTAGGGAAATGCACATACATTTACAAAGTAGTTTTTCCTGCGAATTTGAAACAGGAAATCTTGATTTAAACAATAGTTCTTGCCATCGGCTTGTAATAATTGTTTTAAAATGGACTAAATGGAGTCCATATTTAAAATCAAATCAATATAAAAAATTTGCGCAGTGCGTTGACTGCAGCGCCTAGCTAGAAGGGACTTCAAGCTTGTTTGACGTTTAAACGTCAAAACAGAAGACAAAAAAAAAATGAGACATGTGATTTGGTAAGGCAAAACTGTTTGTGAAAAACTTTCATAAAATAATTCTTTTCTCTTATTATGATAGCATGGTCTCGGATTTCTTTTATCCAAACTTGGGAGGAGTAGAGTCGCACATTTTTACCCTATCGCAATGTCTGATAACTCTTGGACACAAAGTTATCGTCATCACTCATTCTTACGGAAATCGAGTCGGAGTTCGCTATATGACTAATGGCCTTAAAGTATAGAAAAACAAAGATTAAACAAATGAGGTTTCTAATGTTAATCACTTGTTTTGCAGGTTTACTATCTTCCTATCAAAACTATGCATGACCAAGTCGTTCTCCCAACTCTTTTCGCTTCCTTGTCCATTTTTAGAAATATTTATATTAGAGAGTGTGTTGAAATAGTACATGGGCACTCAGCCTTTTCTACATTAGCACATGAAGGTATTGTAATAGCAAGATTGTTGGGTCTCAAGGTAACTTTACTACTAGCATATGCATATCATTATTAATTTCAAAGTAAATACGAGTTTGATTATTTACAGGCTGTTTTCACAGATCATTCCTTAAATGGGTTTGCTGACATCTCTGCAATTCTCACCAATAAACTTCTAGAAATCACATTGTCAGGGGTAAACCACTGCATATGTGTTTCACATACAGGGTAAATGCAAACACCTTTGAAATTATTCTTACGATCAAATTTTAATTGTTTCTGGTGGTAGGAAGGAAAACACAGTATTAAGAGCTAAAGTTCCTGCCAACCATGTCTCAGTAATACCAAATGCAACAGACACAACATTATTTAAACCAGATGTTACCAAAAAGGAGACAGATCAAAGTATTTAGATTTTTGCAAAATCTCAAATTACTGAAATATTAACAGCATAATTTATAATATTTCAGTAATAATTGTTGCATTAAGCCGCCTAGTCTACAGGAAAGGTATTGACCTACTAGCTTCCGTAATTCCCATTATTTGTAAAAAGTACCCCAAGGTAATTTTCAAATAATTAAGACTACTTTCAGAAATAGTGTTATGCAATTCCTAAATCAGGTTCACTTTCTGATTGGAGGTGACGGACCAAAGCGACTCGTACTAGAACAAGTCCGCGAGAGAGAAGGGCTGCATGAAAGAGTGTCGTTGCTCGGAGCACTAGATCAATCTGAAGTTCACGGGACACTACTGCGAGGTCATATATTCTTAAACACCTCATTAACTGAAGCTTACTGTATAGCTATTGTGGAAGCTGCAGCCTGCGGGTTAGTAGTTTCCTTCGCAATAAAATCTTTCTTCGAATTGTTAACTAACACAAAAACAGTTTGCAGGTGGTTAGTACTAAAGTTGGTGGTATTCCTGAGGTGCTCCCACCAGAAATGATTCGCATGGCTCAGCCTGACGTCAGCGGTAAACAAAATTATTTCCCAATTTAAAAGTGCTGAGTGGCACTTTAATTACTCGTTGTATATTTAGCAATCGTCTCAGCACTGGATGACGCCATCGACTCCCACCTGAAAGGAACTTGTATGTCTCCATGGGAGTGTCATCAATTCATTCATCGCACGTACAACTGGGTTGACATTGCTACTCGCACGCAATTAGTTTACGACGACGTCAAACAGCAGCCAAGTTTGAGTGTTGGGAAACTTCTCTGCAGGTAAAAATAACGCCCATATATGATGATGTGATAAGCTCGAAAAATTTCTAAAAATGTGACTCCTGGAATTTTCCCTTATAAGCAGATACCGAAACTGTGGGCCAGTTGCGGGTCCCTTTTTCGTTCTCATCTTCACAATATGTCACATACTGCTGCAGTTTTTCGAGTGGCTCTACCCGCGTCATTTGATCGATATCGCACCGGATTACAATAACGAAAAAGGATTATGATGTAATCCTTATAAAACTACTACGTCAAGGGCGGTCAAGCAAAAAAAAAAAAAAAAAGGAAGAAAACACACAAACACCTTGAAGATTCCTTGCCTTGGCTTTGCCACCGTGCGGTTTGAGACGGCATGCTTATAAGGTATTAGACCCGGTGTCGCACCTATATTTAGTCATGCTCGCGTGTTCTTAGAGTTTCTCTGGAAATCTAGCTACCAAACTACAAAATGCATCGGAGTTAAATTTCCCAGGTGCTATCAACATGTTTCCCTGATTCTGTGTAAATTGATTTCTGTGAATTTTAATAGGCCAAATTTTAGTTTGACATAGTTTGATGTCTGATTAATGCATCTTTGTTTTTTAAATCAACAACAAAAAAAAGGGACTTTGATGGATAATTATAAGGACGAGATTTGCAGGACACGCATGATTACATTTTTTGGCGTCAATCAACAATTTGCAGTACAGATCTGCGTTTTTGAAATGTTAAAAAAATTGACCTCGATTCAGCTAGCTATCTGGTCTCCTGTGTGTTATTTCTGGTACGAGGAACAGACATGGTGGCAGTTGCTCTCCTTTAGATGCTTGTCTTTGGGATGTTGCCTGTTTCCAAACGGTCGCCCTACCGGGTGCGCGGCCGTCTGATGCTCAGTCTATTCTCAACGGCCTTGTTTCACGCTGCGGAGAGTGAGCGATGGAGAAAAGAAAAGGTCTGGTCACCCGATCTTATTTGACATCGCTGCACTCGAGTCGGTCAATAGCAGATTAAACGTATCATTTAGTCCAAGTAGAATATTAGACCGGCAAAACGACTGCAACGATCCGATCATCCGGAAACAGGATACGATCATACTGAATGAAAGAGCTCGCAGCGATCATTGGATCTCTTTCAAAACAGGAAAAAAAGGAGGAAGCTCGATCGGTGCCAAGTAGGCAGGAGAAAACTTGCTGCATAAATAGAAACAGTACTAACAACTTCCGCGATAAATTGTCAGCTCTTTTCTACGGTTTCCCTATAGATTCCGTACAGCGGAAAAGTATAAAACATAGTATGTTAATACATTATCGCAAGATGTCGAGCATTTAACGAAGAGGCGGCGCACACCATACGCGACGGGTAATATTTGAGAGGCGTAATTAGTCGATAAGAAAAGTGTCGAGGGTATGACTGAGTCTACTTTAAGGAATGATGAGAATTAAGGCGGAATTAAGGGGGTTGATAGAGCGTTAGTATTGCCACATATGGGCAACCTCCCAATGAGTGCCCTGTGTGTGCGTGTGTGTGTGTGTGTGTAGTGTATATGTCTGTACGTCTGTATGTCTTGCGTGTGTGTGTTGCTGGGCATTTTCGGTTAGAAAAGTTCTAAATTTAACCCCGCTCCAAAGTTGGGAGCGACTGCGTTTAAACATAGGCCCCACCAAATCAAGCTGCTGCATGCCCCCCCTCTCCCTCCGTGTTTCTTTTCTCTGTCCTCTGACGCGATGGCTTTGAAACAAACCATGTTGTTGGTGTGTATCAACTACTTCATTTTTAGAACTTTCGCGGTTTGAAATTACGTTTATACAACACGGTCGGATGGCCAACCATAGAACCGAAAGAAGCACAGCAGACTCTAGACCGAATTTGTGCTACGATTACTCCTAGACTATGTGGTTTCAGACATTCACGCGCGAGTTTTCGAGTGGGGACGCTGGATTTCATCATTGCATAAACTCGCGCGTTCGTGAGAGAGAATAGAGTAGCACTGGGGTTTCTTAATGTAAACGAATGAAATAAAAGAAACCTAAATATTGTTTTGAAAATGGCGCCAGAACCACGAAGAAATAGCGGATCACACAGAAAATAAAGTCAAACAAAAACAAAAAGTTGCATCTACTCCTCTACGGTTTGATCTCTCACTCGGCACTCCCTCCCCCCCCCCACCTCCTCTCCCATCCTTCTTCTCTTTTTCCTCCTCCTCGGTCTCCAAACGGTTTGCGTCCATCCCACCCCACGCGTCGTGACGCCGCCGGAGTCCAAACGGCGTCCCTCGCCATTTATGGTCACGACAACCATTCATTCGCTTGCTTACTTCCTAGAGGCTTTTGAGTGAAAATAAGGAGGCCAAAAACTTGACGAATTCTTTCAATGATTTACAGCTTCTTGTCCGTCTCGATTCAATTCAATTTACCGTTCACGTTACCCGCAAATCCCAACCCTTAAATGGCCGGTCTGCAGTCCAGCACCGCTACAAGTCTGAAGTCTGAAGTCCAATCATTGAGCTAATGACCTCTTACTAGTCAAAAT
Source organism: Daphnia pulex (assembly GCF_021134715.1). NCBI lineage: Eukaryota > Metazoa > Arthropoda > Branchiopoda > Diplostraca > Daphniidae > Daphnia > Daphnia pulex. Next base: position 6,041,422 of record NC_060018.1, on the reverse strand, counting down.
ATTTTCACTATGAGTTGGCCTTCAAGAGAACGAAAGTAAAATTCCTTTCGGTGCTAACAAGAGATAAGAACTTTCAAGAAATTGAATTACAAGGAACTTTGAAAATTAGAATCAGCAAAGAGAGATTATTTGCAGATTTAATGTCGGGGGCGTAGAATTGAAGCAAATCATCGAGGATCGCAATCAAGCACAAGATTGAAATCAATTATCAAAGTAAGTTTGAAATCATTGTTCTAATTAACAAATGTATCGGTGCAATTAGACCTTTTGGTAATTAGAACTTGATAATGAAAAATGCTCATTTATCCCTAAACTTTGTAGTTTTGAGGAGCGAATGCTCAATATATGGAAAGGGAATAGGTTGGTTCCCAACGATGAGGGGGGATGTAAAAGGCCCATGTTTGGTCCTCGTGTGCGCGTATAGTAAAAAGACGCGGGATCCCTTCCTTGCCCGTCGAAAGAAGCGAAAGATATTTTCGTCTTGAAGCACACTCCTCTCTCTCTCTTTCTCTTTCCCTCTCTTTCTCTTTTCTTCTTTCTACTCTCTCGTTTTCACCACCCTCCTCCCTCTTTTTGGCCTCCTCCAGTTCGTCCGTCTGGAAGCCAGTGGACCACCACCCTAAGCCACTCCCAAGCCCTTTATAAGACGAGGAGTTCCGAGTTGTCAGTACACCAGACCGTCCCCAGTCGGTTAGCTCAACAGAGCAAACGTACCTGGTAATATATTCTTGTCCAGCTTCTTCTTTTACGTATTGCGTACATAGCGTGGTGCATTATTCTACACATTACAACTTTAAATAGTGAGAGCGGAAAATCCCCAAAAAGTGTTTAGCGAGTTTGATAACTACAGCAGTGTTTAGTTCCATTCTGGAATGGAAATTCTGGAATCGATCGCGATCAGGAATAGGGATCCTTTCAATTTAAAATTTGCCGTTTTTTTCCATTTAGTTTCAATCAAAAATTAATTTTTTTTTGCACTTGTAAATCTCACGCATACATTTCACTATTTCAACTTTTCTGAGTGTCCAGTCGTACGTTGCCGTAGCGCTGTAAACGTGTGTGAGCATCTGGAAACGATCACAAATCTCTCTAGAAGGCACAGAGTGGCTCTCATCCGCTGTCTATTTTACATACTTTTCTTTTTCTTGGTTTCCTTGACATGGACAGCCATCTGATGCAAGCTCACGTTTCGACGCAATCTTCTTTCACTCTTTTACGATTTCCGCTTTTGAAAACTATTAAAAACGGCAATTATTTGTCGCTTTTCGGTTGCCTTTTTCTGAATTCCCCACAGTGATTTATCGTAGACAAGTACAAGTGTTTCCAACTAGCCAGTTAAATATCAAAAAGTTGTTCCACATATTCCAATAAGCCAGTCAAAAAATCCTCCAAAAACAGACGAAGCTCTAGAAAAACTTTGCCCCGTCACTCCCTAAGCTCCTTCACAAAAAAGAACAGGGACAACAGAGAAAAAGATATTTGCACCGCTGTTATTGTTTTTTTTTGTCTGATCTAATTTGTCTTCATTTTGTGTGTTCTGTTTTTTTCGCAGTTTTTTCCAGTTCACTCGCCCCCCAGACTTAATTCATCAACATGTGTGACGACGATGTTGCGGCTTTGGTTGTGGACAACGGATCCGGTATGTGCAAGGCTGGATTCGCCGGAGATGACGCCCCTCGTGCCGTCTTCCCCTCCATTGTCGGCCGTCCTCGCCACCAGGTATAAAAATTCGTCTCAAACAAGCAACAACAAATCGGGAATCGGAAATTTTACTCCAAGCGTAGAACAAAAAAAAAAAGCCCATTTTGATTTTTAAAGAATCGGGATTCTTCTGGAAAGAAGAGAAAAATATAAAAAAATCTATTCCTACTTCCTGAAACCCGTAAAATGTGATCTCAAAACTGGGGGGGATAACTAAACAGCAGAGTAAATGTAAAAACCTAGAGCGGCACTTCCATAAAAGGAGATGGTGGAGGATGCGACGTGGGGGCGGGAAGTCGGATGCTGGCTAAAATTAGCCACGACACCAGAAGGAGGAAGGTCTGGTGCTAAAATAGCCCAAGATCTTTCTGGCTTCGTCCACCCCCCCCCCCTGTTCTCATCTCTGTTTTTCTATATACCTCCCGCTACCATGTGTGGCAGGGATCGGATGACTTGGTGTGGACCCACGCTAGTGCTCCCCCACTGGCATTCGTGCCGGTCGTTCCTTCTTTTAACTTTGGCCTCCCCGTTATTGCATAGACAACTCCCAACATCTGGGATGGGATTTGAACGGAAAGGGCCGACTGTCGGACAACTGGATGGCGACGACTAATAATTGTTTTAACTATTACAGGGTGTCATGGTGGGTATGGGCCAGAAAGACTCGTACGTCGGTGACGAGGCTCAGTCCAAGCGTGGTATCTTGACTCTGAAATACCCCATTGAGCACGGTATCATCACCAACTGGGATGACATGGAAAAGATCTGGCACCACACCTTCTACAACGAGTTGCGCGTGGCTCCCGAGGAACACCCCATCCTCTTGACTGAAGCTCCCCTCAACCCCAAGGCTAACCGTGAGAAGATGACCCAGGTGCGAATAACAACCCCAAAACAAAAATGACACGCGAAATCACCGCAATGCTAGCCACAGAAGACGTCCACTAACCTCCTTTTTTGGTCGTATGGCTCTATCCACTCAATGCAGATCATGTTCGAGACCTTCAACTGCCCGGCCATGTACGTCGCCATCCAGGCCGTCCTCTCCCTCTATGCCTCCGGTCGTACCACTGGTATCGTCTTGGACTCCGGTGATGGTGTCTCCCACACCGTCCCCATCTATGAAGGTTCGAAACAAAAATTAATCGTCATGGATGAGACAAATTTATCAACGATATATTACGGTTGAAATATAGGTTACGCTCTGCCCCACGCCATCCTCCGTCTGGATTTGGCTGGTCGTGACTTGACTGACTACTTGATGAAGATCTTGACCGAACGTGGTTACAGCTTCACCACCACCGGTAAAAAACAGCCTCCTTCAAAATCCCATCCAACTTTCACGACAATTTGTTTGAAGCGGAAATTGACGCTGTTTTTTTTTTTTGGTTCTTCTTTTCTGGTTTGATGACCAACAGCTGAGCGTGAAATCGTTCGTGACATCAAGGAGAAATTGTGCTATGTCGCTTTGGACTTTGAACAGGAAATGGCCACTGCTGCTGCCTCCACCTCTCTGGAGAAATCCTATGAATTGCCCGACGGTCAGGTATGACGAGCTTCCCCTTTTTTTCGACTCCTGTCCAGCAATTAGGCATGTCGGTCACGGGCGTGGTGGTAACGATCTTCTCCTTCTTCCCCTGCACAGGTCATCACCATCGGCAACGAGCGATTCCGCTGCCCCGAGGCCCTCTTCCAGCCCTCTTTCTTGGGTATGGAATCTTGCGGTATCCACGAGACCGTCTACAACTCGATCATGAAGTGCGACGTCGACATCCGTAAGGATCTGTACGCCAACACTGTCCTCTCCGGCGGAACCACCATGTACCCCGGTATTGCTGATCGTATGCAAAAGGAAATCACCGCCTTGGCCCCATCCACCATCAAGATCAAGATCATCGCTCCCCCTGAGCGCAAATACTCCGTCTGGATCGGTGGTTCCATCTTGGCCTCTCTGTCCACCTTCCAACAGATGTGGATCTCCAAGCAGGAATACGACGAGTCCGGCCCTGGCATTGTCCACCGCAAGTGCTTTTAAATCACCTGGCGCTACTCGAGGGAGAAGAGACTCGCTCTCGACTCTCGTCGTCCCAATACTTTTTCACTATTTACTCTTCTCTTCTTCGACTTTCTCTCCCCTTTTCTGTCTTTCTTTCATACTTTTTCGTCTCTCTTGACGTTTTTCACTTCCCAGTTCTTATTTATTTACTCACTGTCTCTGTCGACACTTCTTTCGAGAAATATTGATTGATGATGGATTTTCCTTCTCTTTGCCTAGTTTTGAACACAGCTAAAACACCTGCCCACCCAATTTTCACTTCAAAGTCAATTAATTGGCCGTTCTCTTTGATTCCTTAATACCCAAATCTATCTTCATGCCATACTGTTTCTCTGTTAAACCCTTTCATTTATTTTGAAAAAAGCTGTTGACGTCTGTGCCTTAATTGAATACATGCAAACGGACTTGGAAGTGACATGATTCAAAAAAATACATATTCTCATTTCAAATTCATCAATTTGACCCTGTAATTTCGACAACCGCCCCGTAAATTTTTTTTGAGAGTTTAACGAAATCTTGCCTTACTTGAGAATTTAACGAAAACTTGCCTTAGTTTGCTTTAGACCTTTTGCTCTCCGGTTCGCCGTAGTTTTTTTCCGCTTCATCCAGTGCCAACAAATCCTCACTCGACAATTCTTCCAAGAAATCAATAATGGAAGCCTGGGCCGGTTTGGCATTCTGAAATATTAAAAAATAAATAAATAAGGGATAGAAATAGAATGCAATGAAGGGGCTCGTCGGAATTTACGGAGAGATATCTAGTATCCGCTTCATGAAAGTTATCTTTACTGAGTCCAGCTTTGCTCAAAATATCCAGCTTGTTCTGCACAAGGGGCCAAAGATAATCGTCGGCAGTTTCTCTTGCTACTAGATATTGGACTACGACGCTATCCCGTTGACCAATACGATGAGCGCGATCTTCAGCTTGAGTTAAGACCTGTATGAAATCAATAACGGCTTACGTAAAATTCTGAATTCTTTCTAATATTTTTTTTAGCATACACCGGGATTCCAAAACAGTTCAGCAAAAACGACTAGATTGGCTGACGTCAAAGTTAATCCAGTGTTTGCAGCTGTGATCGATAGCACAGCGACCCGAACACTTTCCTTATTTTGAAAAACATCACATAACTTCTTCCGCTCGTCCGAAGAGACCGATCCATCAATCCGAATGTAACTTTAAAATAACGTTAATTAAAATTTATAAAATTCAATTATAAGGTCTATTACCCTGCTTTAGATTTTTCTTCAATGCACCGACTAATGTCATTTAACAAGCATTGATGATGAGCAAAACAGAGGAATTTCTTGCCATTCTCCAATAAGTCTGCAATATAGTCGCTGGAAAAGACAGATGGGAAAGACAGGAAAATAAGTATAATTTTGTTTAAATGTAGCTACATTTCTAAAAATTACCACACAGCTTTGCTTTTGGCTTTTGCCGTTTCGGAATAGTAAGATAGTAGAACACCCCGTTTTTCCATTGGTTTGGAATGTTCCTTTGTCATGTTTTTAGCCAACGTATCCATTGAGGGCGAATGACATTTGACAGCATTAGGATCAAGGACAACCATTTGCCTAAAATGAAAAATTGATAATTAATTACTCATCATTTTATCATTGTTGCTATTTATTACCTTTGTTTTGCTGGCAGCTGTGAAAGAACCTCACTTTTAAGACGTCTTATCAAATATTTCTCTTCAAGGATTAGTTGTAACTCGTTCATATTGGTTGCTCCACCATAATTCCATCCGAATTTTGTTTTTTTGGCTTCACAATAACGTAATCCGAAAGCATGGAAGTGTCTAACCATCATTATAGCAAATTGTGTTGACTACAGTTCAAACTCCTGAATTTGAATAAATGGCAAAGTTCCTTACCCAAACGGTTTCCTCTCTAAAATCTGTAGCTGGCTATACAGTTCCTCAGGGCGAGATAATGCCGGAGTCCCAGATAGAAGAATCACCCTCTTTGCTTCAGCACTTACAGAGTTTGCAGCGGTAGTTCGTTTTGATTTTCCGCCTATTATTAAAACTTGGTAGTTAAAAAAAAAAACTCTCAAACAAAAATTTAAAAAATAAAATGATAATACTTTTTACGAGGTGGCTTTCATCAAATATAATGGTTTTGAAGTTCATTGCTACTAGTTCGTCTAGTTTCTTTGTAAGCAAGTCGTATGAGCAAATTGTTACTGAAACTTCTTTGTCGATGTAATCCTTTCCTGAGCAAATAACCTTTTAAAAAGTAATGTTGATCTAATGAACATTTCATTTTTTTTTGTCTTTTCACATACTTGTATATGATGTAATGGGACACTTGGTAACCATACTTTAACTGCTTCATCCCAGGCAAATTTCATTGAAGATGGTGTTAAAATGAGCAAAGGCCAATCAGCAAGATAATAATGTGCAAGACCTAATGCCTGCAGAGTTTTCCCCAAGCCTAGAAAAGGAAGACATAAGGAAATTAAATACAATAAAAAGGAAGAAACTTAGCTAATGATTAATTTAAAAGAATACCCATGTCATCAGCAATTAGGATCCTTCCTTGCAAATGAATTCCATAGCAAATGCCCTGTTTTTGGAATGGAAGTAGAGACTCGTACAATTTTGGGTCTATGCTGCTTATATCAACTTCAGGTATCGTTTTTTCAAATGGGGCATTACTGTAAATTAAAAGGGAAATCCTGATTACACCTTTTATTTGAAAAGTATATGGATGCAATCTTTTTACCTAAAAATATCCAAAACAAACTTTGGCAATGGCTGAAATTGAAATCTTGTTAGCAATGGATCAAGGCTCTCCAGCAACTTTTGATGATCAGAAAGGGGAAAAGTCCATCTTCTAAGAACTCCATCATAACTTTTTGTGGGGAACTTTTTAAATATCTCTATCATTTCATTGTCAAATGGTGCATCAACACAAAATTTTCTTCTTGAGATCAACTGAAATGTTGCCGTAGGTCTTGAAGAACTGGCTGATGAACCGGAGTTAGCATTCTTTGGTGGAAATTTACTAGAAGAACCTGGAGAGTTCCAAGTGGATTTCCCCCCCGAATATTGAGGTCTTGAATAAAACGAAGAAGCACCTGAAGGACTTATTCCAACTGATGGGTTAATTGCAGGGGTAGGAGGTCTTAAAACAGCTGAACTCCCAGCAGAAAAATTGCTTCTATTGTTGTTTGTAACTACTTGATTCGTTTCGGTTTGTTTTGCAGCAGCACGTTTTTCAATAGCCTTACGACGGTTTTCTTCCATCAACTTTATTTGATCGGGCGTAAGAGGCATCTTTAGTTAGGTTTAATAAATATATCAAAGAAATAGAATTCTTATAAATGTGTTATTCTATAACCATCTAACTATGCAAATACACGTGCTAATCGGTCCACTAGAACTAAATCTCTAACATCAAAGGGAGTGAGGACTTTGAAAAAACACCTAATTACCATAACAGAACGTTGCCAGTTTCTTACGTCTCTTGTGCGCAATCTTTACAAACCAAGTCCAAGCGGCCAAAAACGCAACTTCTTTATGTCAACGTCAGCAACCATGGCTTCGTCTGCTGCCAATGTAAGTTAAAAACAATTTTTAATCAAATTCATTTATTTAAAAACAATTTAAAATGTATATTATTTGTCATGTAAGGCCGCGTTAATTGACGATGACACGCCTGGATTTGGAGAGGAAGAAAATCCGAAACAGTTCCGGTAAGTTTAATCCTATCTTGATGTTGACGTTTCAGGTTTCAGAAAAAATAATACTCATTAAATTTATTAATGACTCACTATCTTTTACTTAAATAGGCATCCTTATGTAGTTCTTTTCCACTTTGGCTTCAGAGCAGCTGCTCTCCTTGTTTACCTTTTCTGTGGCTGGTTCTCAGATGGATTTGTTACTAGTTTTGTTTTCACAGTTATCCTACTCTCTCTAGACTTCTGGACTGTAAAAAATATTACAGGTATTTCACCATATGAATGTATTATTGAATATTACTCAATTATGAACATCATTTGCAGGAAGGATCTTGGTAGGGCTCAGGTGGTGGAGTTACGTTGATGGTGAAGGCAAGAGTCACTGGGTCTATGAGGCACGAAAGGTATACCATGATGAAAAAATAATTTTTTACATTTTTTCAAATACATTTTTTCTGTTTTTTTTAGGAAGGTGATGTACGAAAAGTGCATGCTGCCGAATCTAGAGTATTTTGGATAGGTTTAATTGTTTTCCCTCTAGTATGGTCCATCCTCTTCATTCTTGCTATATTCAGATTCAGCTTTCGTTGGCTAGTTTTAGATTGTATTGCTCTTTCTCTGAATGGAGCTAATGTGTATGGGTATCTGCGATGTAAGTTAGGCAAAGGCACAAACCTAACTGGGGCCGTTTCGAATTACGCCAACGGATTCTTTCGTCAGCAAGTTATGGATAAGGTAAACCAAATTCTTGTCGTACATTGGATAAAACAAACTAAATTATCTTTCTCCTTTAGGCGGTTAACATGTTGACCCGACAAGCGCAAACTTCAAACGTCAATTCTGCAACCAACATTATTTAAACGAATCATGTATCGCACCCTATCGCAGCCACTAATATTCCAATTTTCAGTTAATTCATTTTAATATAAATCTTATTCCCCGGAGTTCAATACATTCTTTGTTCTTGTATAAACCTTGGTATTACAGCTTATTTTTAACGAAACATTAAGTAAAATCAGGCGTACAAACTTGCTTCTTTGTGTGTGTATTAAAAGTATGATAAAATAGTTATGTTTGGTAGATCTCGAATAAAGAAAGCCAATATAAAAAATTGCAATCACCCGAAGGTCCCCTGAGATTCTAATTATAGTCTGAACATTTTCTTAGTTTCCTTTTCTTGCATTATTTTGAGTTTCCTCTAATACGCGCAAAAAGTTGTTCCAGGCTTCGACTACTCGAGGCTGACTTAGATGAATAGGTAGTAGAGCTTGGACGTCAAAAGACTCATCATCCTCAGGTAACGGCTGGGTTCTATAATACCCAGCATCAAGGTTATCTTCATCGATTAAAGACGATTCCAAAAAGGTGGCGTCTTTCAGCTCCCTGCGTTCCCGGTTCCATTCAGTCGGTTCGACGTTGAGGGTTGAAGTAATTGTAATGAAATCAGTCATGACCGTTGTTGCTTGCGAATAAAGGGTGGTCGGAATGCGCTCGTTGCGAAACCAAATGGAAATTATTTTTGAAAGTGTTTGCGTCAAAGTCGACACAACGCTTGAAGTCACTACGGTCGTCCTAATTATCGGTTGATTCGTTTCCTTTGTTGCAGTAAATAATTCATTGTTATTAGAAAATTGCATTCTCTGTTGCTGGTATTGGGTGGACAAGAAGTACGGCTGCAGGGCCATAAGCATCTGGACGAGTAAAGCGTTCAACGCCGAATCCGGTAGGCATGGCAAGTTGTAGAGTTCTATTTCCGTAACAATACGAGTTATAATAATATTGAGTTACACAAATCAAAAAATAAGATTGATATTTCACCTGCAGCTGTGCTGATAGCTTCTGTTGTAGTTACTGCGCCAGTTTCGCTATTATTACCGGTAGCTAGCACTGAAGATGCCAGGAGACACGAAGCGACTCCAGCAACAATCAAGCTGAACGGTGAGACACGAAATTGGTGATCCATAGCTACGACTTTATCCGGAAAAGTTGATGTTACAGTCAAGGAAAAACCAAGACGACAAATAATAAAAAGGAACTTGACACCGTGTGCGGAGGACTCGACCACTTTTCTGCTGGACTCTACAGCGCCACGACTAAGACAAGATAAACATCTACCCAACGTAATAAAACGACGGGGCGCATTCTACTAGATATATCCTCATTGGCTATTGGAGAAAATGCCTTTTGTTACCTGTCTCATCAGAGGGAAAGTGTAACGTCATCAAGGTCAATGGGTTTTCATATCGAGGCCAAATGTAATACACCAGCCACCAGAAAACAACAGCCCCTTGAGACTTTTGACTTGTCTTCGGTTAAATAAGATCCTTATATTCCATCCATCTTTTGAGCTATAAAAATAAACCCTAAGGGTAGTTGGAGAAATAAGAAAGTTAAATAATCCACCCTTTGAATTAAAAAAACCCAAAATAAACTTTTTTCTTACAATGTACACGCCCTTCTAATTGTGACGCGTCTACGCACATGTAATAATCACGAAGGTTGCAAGGATTTATCGGCCTCCTAATCATATTTAGCGTAAGAATGCAAGGACGTATGCGCAGTAATAAAAGAAAACATCGACAAATAATCTAGCTCAGAGAGTTTTAAGCGCAGCGACATGGAGAGAGCTCATGTAGCGAGTGCTGATTCTATTTTCAACATGTCTGCCCCCTCAGTGTGACACATGCAAGGCCATCCTTGAAGAAACATCAATATAGCGCTCCGATTTCAAAAGCAAATCAGTCAGAACATCGCGAACAAATACACCGCGAATCTGGCACTAGGCGAAAAAGATAAAAATCCAATTTCAAACGGGTGCGCGTATATACACAGGAAGCGGGAGCGTGTCAGACAAATACACAAATACCACTAGGTGGTGATACACGCTGTATACTATTCCATGTTTTACAGCGGCAAGGTTTTCACGGAGCATATACGTATCTTCCGTGCTCTCGAACGGATCCAGAAGATTTGCCGCTGGATCGGTTTTTACACGACGCAGTAGCTGATGTAGCCCCACATCTCTCGTCTTCAATATTTTACTCCGACCAATTTATTAAAGTTCTACGAGCTACCGCTTTTTTCATTTTCTTATTTTTTTTTCCTTTTTTCCCTTTAAGAGGAAACTTTCTATCGTTCCCCGATCACGAACACTAGATCCCCTAAGCTTGTGTAATTGGATTGCCAAAATGTGTGCATAGTCTTGTCGTCCACGTCGTTGCCCAGTAGTTTAGCTCCGCTCGGCGGCAACTTGCAAGCAAGACACACTGCTGCTGCGTATACGTACAGCTAGTACCTACTTTTCACAGTATTTCTGAGGTTCTTTAAGGGAAACCTATTGGCCTAAATGCATAGTTGTTGTTGTTGTTTTTTCTAATCGAGGCACTTGAAAGACTTTGTTGGGGGATGCCTTTGTTTTTGCTTCAATTGCCTTTGAAAGTAGTATTCGAATTGGGCCAAGGAAAACATTATTACAGTCTTTTTTAACGTTTGCCCACTTACTACTTTTATACTATATCGTTGCGTTTTAACTAGCACTAGAATTCTATTTCCTCGGGATGGGCCACAGACTTGAAACTAAATAAAATAAAAAACCGCGAGCTCCCAAAAATAAAAAGACATAAAAGAAATGACGAGCATGGCGGGGCATCTTTATCGACCCGCTCAGTCTGCCGTTCGTCAATTTCCCGTGAGTGTATTTGTTGTCAAGGGAAGCGATCAATAAACTAGTAATTTCAGTTTACCCCTCACGCTGCTGCTGCTGCAAGAAAACTTGGTGGAAGCCAGAGCAAAAGAGAGAGAGAGAAATGTGTGGAGGGACGCGTTCACGACAACGGCTTATTTTTTTCACCCCAGGGCGTGTCGGTTTACAATTAACAGCTGCTGCCATATACGTGGTGTTGTCAGCAGATAGATTATTGACTGACGTCAATCATGTGTTTAGAGCGTGACAACCACAAGTGGTATAACCCACAACACAACACGCAGCTCCGTGCAATCCACTGATGACTAGCTGTATAATGTAGGAGAGAGACAATTCCACAATTTTCCTGGATTCCACGCCCAGGTGGTACTCATCAACTGGTGTTGGCGTTTTACTTCTCCTTCGCCCGGATGTTAAGTTATTGAAAAGATTTGTCAGCTGTGTCGTTTAAGTTTATTCGTTCAAAATTGAATTGCTTGGCTATCGCGGGGGTTTATGTAATCAATCGTCAAGTTTCTCATTATGTCGCAAACACTTGCAGGTATACCTGCTAATGACATTTACCAGGAATTAGGAGCCCAAACATCTACGTCCACGAAATATTGGAAAACAGTCCTACGTGCTGTGACCGTCACGTTGAATTATTATTACATAAATTACAAGATTTCTGCAGAAGCTTGACGCTCGTCTGGACAAATGCTCAATCCAGATTCCAGTGCCAGCTCTTAATGGACAACTCGTGCCGGAGAATCTAGGACATTCTATCTCGTTTAGTTTTTTTTTTTTTTTTATTATTTTCACAAGTGTCCAACCACTTCATCCAATTTCTATGATTGGATCTCCAAATAGCGTGCTTCTCATTCCAGATACTGCAAACCCTATTCATTCAGTTGCATTTGCCAGGGTTTTTAAATATTAAAAGAAGACGTAAGCTATCTACTGAATTAGCTACCCGTATATACGTCAAAACTTTTATCCACGTCACTGTTTTAATTCTACAGGTGCACTTTCCACTCGCGTCGTGCTCATTCAATCAAATAAACACAATTGAATCACAAACTAGGGCTGTTTCTAAAAATACGTAGTTTTCCAACCTACTCAACTGTGTCGTCATCGCAAACTGTTTCTACGTTACCATGACGAACTCAAATCTGTTTCTAATTGCATTTGAGTATCTGTGCATTCTCCGCCGCATTATCTGAAATAGCTATTGCTCACGAAACACCATCGAAGAAAAAAGCGTCACAATATAAAGCCTAGGGTTGGTCTATTTTTAGGCTCTATAGTGGGCAGCAGACTAAGGCAATCATTGCAATGGCTCATTTGTTAAATGCTATACGTGTAGTCCGTCCCACGCTCGGAAGTCGGAACCAAAGAATCGGTCCCAAAAGAGAAAATAAATGATCCCTAATCTTTCCTCTTTCCTTCCTCATTTTTTTCCCCAAAAAAGAAGAAGATAAGGAAGAAGATGCACACAAGATTCAGACGACTATAATATGACGTCTGCGCCGGGCGTCTATACACTCTACAAGGGCAGAGAGGAGGACGGAACGTGCGCGTGACAACAAAAGCAGAGCCCCTATATATATTGGACTCCTGACACTGGGAAATGTTAGTTGCATTTCTACCTTGCCATTCGATTGGCACCCCGTACCCTTTTACACACGTAACCTCTGATAGCATTTTTATGTAGTCTCCTTTTATCTTTTGTTCATCGATTTCCAATATCTAAAAGTTGGTTTGATCTGAGGAAACAATTAAGAGCCGGGATATCGGTTGACCCCCTCCAACAGGTATTAAGAACGAAACGCCCATACATAAGCCTTGATTCCGTCATGATTTGTATAGCTACGTGCGATTGCTAATTGAATTGCCTTTTGTTTTAGATTGAAACAAAAATGGCGGATTCGGTTATCGAACCCGCGGAAAGTAGCAGCGCAAACGTCGCCCCGGTCGAGGACCTGTTGCAAACGGCCTCACTTCAGAATTGCCAGCGCCTAGTCGTTTTGGGTTCCGCTCGATCCGGAAAGTCGTCCCTGGTGGCTAGGTGAGTGGGATTTTTTTTATGTTTGTACATGGTTAAGCATTTGCATAAAATATCCAGCCAATGGGCCGCCTTGCTTGCAAATTGCTTGGGGTTCAAAATCGACATCTACTTGGTATTCAATTGGCGACGTCTTTTCGCCAGGTTTTTGAATAACAAATTTAGCGATTCCTACACGCCGACCATCGAGAACTTCTACCGTAAAGTGTACCGCATTCGAGGCGAAGTTTACCAACTTGACATTTTGGATACCAGCGGCAACCAGTTTGTGACAAAATCCAATTTTTATTTCCTTTTTCTTTTTTTAAAATCATAAATGCATTTTGGACTGAAACAATTTTATTTCCTCTTTTTTTATTGGATCTATAGTCCTTTCCCAGCCATGCAGCGGCTATCCTTCATCACAGGTAAGACATCTTCCACGTATTTTTAAATCTCACGATCACGATAAAGGGAATATCAAACTTGTAAAAGGCAAGAGGAGAGACAGTCGGATGAAACCTTCAAGTTATTCATGGCCAAAATTGATCCCCACTCTCCCCCCCCCCCATCGAGTTCGACCAATCCCTGAAGTAAATCCGACCTTTTTATTATCGAAACCTCTCTTCTTCTTCACCCTCTGTCTCTTCGACATCCAATTTCAGAAATGTTTCCGTTGGTGCCTTGTCGCCTATCGCTAGGCAACGTCCAATCAAGTCAAATGGTATTGATTCATTCTTTTCCTACATTCGTTTTCAACGAGCTCCCGCGATTCTCCCCCTTTTTTTCGCTCACTCCATCGAATAGACAGAAATAATTCGTCATCAAACGGATGTTGATGCAGTGTATATAGCCAAGGGGGTAAAAACTAAAAAAGAACTGTATCAGCAGCGTCGTCGCATGTAATAATAGCTGAGCGGAGACGAGATCAATTGACGAAATCAATCGCGGACTGAAAATTTCGTAAAGTCCCAGTCAACGCAATAAGCGATCGAGAAAATGATTCTTCAAAATGAAAAAAGGGCTCCACAGATGATCTAGTATAGCTATACTTATAGAGAGCTATAGCAATAATAAGGGAGAGATCGTCAAAGTCTTACATGTACCATAGCATATATAGTTCCCTAATGAACCACTGTCAGGCTCTTCTTCGTATCCGGACCGCTAGACTAGCTCCCAACCCCGTCTTGTGACACACAGTCGAATCAAATCAGTTTCTTTTATATCTCTAGCATGATGATAGACTTTCTTTTTTTTCATTTCGGCGTTTGAATAGTTAGTTTATCTGCTACTACCGAACTTTGCAATCTTCAAGATGAAAGAGATAGACTAACGAGTATCTGCAGAAGGAAAGGTTTGAAGCTATTTCAGTCAAATCAGGATCAGAAAAAGGTTAACCTGCTAAGTATAGAAAATAAAAAAATAGGCAAAGCATGAGGGCTGTCGGCATAGAAGAATAGCGCTGTCTCCCAACTTTTGACATTGATGTCACGGCGAATTTACGTTGCTATTGCATCAGATTATTATATCGCGACAAGAAAATCCACTGTCCGCTCTCTCAGTTCACGCCCTATCCTAGTCGCTGGGAACGGAAGGACATTTAATGGATAAACTTTGTAGGGGTTCAAGAAAGAAGAACGGGATAGAAAAAAGATCACGGGTCTTTGAAAACTCGACTCTCTTCTCCCTCTGAGACTTCGTTTTCTGACAAAGCCGGATGATTAAAACGTCGGATCCCTTCGTCGTACGCTCCTTCCTTCCTTCCTTCTTCCGTCGTCTCAATCTCTTTGTTGTCAACGAAGCCCCCGCTGTATAGTCAGCGAGTAGAACTAAGTCTGTACAGATCTTTAATTGCCACAAGACCGCCAGCCTTTTTCTGTCACACTCCAATTAGCAATTACAACAAAAAGGATTTAGAAGAAGAAGAAAAAAAAAACAACGTCAGGATTCAGGAATGGAGGGCAAAAAATCTCACAAAACTATTAATAAAATCACAAATAAGAAAAGATGAAAAGAGAGAAAAAGAAAAAAAAATTGGAGAATTTAATCAGCTGCTAAAGGTCGTCAACTTGTAAACTGTCGCGTATTTCTACTGTACAAGTCGCATGAAATCCAACGACTCTGTTAAAGCGAAAAAAAAGAAAAATCCCTCGTGTATTTACCAGCGGGCTATATTTAATAGCATTATTGTGACGGTTAGCTCACGCTGGTAGGAGAAAGAGGAGAAAAAAAAGAACCTCATTATACCCATCTAGCTATATAGAGCAACGGCTCTTCTTCTGGAGGGAGAGCACTTATAGCGTGGATGTACGGCGTTCACATCGTGTCCCGCTATAGTATGAAAAAGCGAACATAACGAAACAAAGCCGATCTAATTAAAAAAAGCAGAGACCGGCCCGGGATCCGGTTACCGTTATTGTTGGGTTCTGCTCGTAGTTGCTGGATGCTGGAGTACGGCACGTAAATAAGGTGAAAAAAAGAGTAGGTACTTGGTACTACTACTAGATAAATGTCGGCATTTTATTTTCCTATTTTCTCGTCTTGCGCGTCGCTTTATTTCTTAACCCATTTCTGCATATATTTGACGAGCGCTTCATCTTCCTCATTATAGTTGGCTCAAAGTTTAGACCTGAACGGCTCTGTTTTGAATTTATAGTTGGTAATTAGTCACACAAGGCAAAATCCCCTCGATAAGAACAACACCGACCTACTTTTACGTCACTCCATGTTAACTTTGATTAGAGAATCAACTGCAAAAATTGACCGGTTGTAGATGACGAGAAAGTTGTGAGGTACAAAACGGGCCTGATCTACATGCGTTCTTCAAATGAATAACCACTTGCATTGGTTGAGTAAACAAAAACGGCAAGAAAAAACCGTTCTAGTCAACCGTCTAGCTCAGGAATAATCGTAGTACTCCGTACTCTCGAACTATTTATAACCAAAGTCAAGAAATAGTCAAAAAGGAAGAATAGAGACAGATTACTCCTACCTTTATGCCTGGGAAATACGGCCAGGCATCCAAAAGTATATCCGTCCGCAGAAAAAGTTGAATCCACAAGGCGGGATAGGAAAGGTCCCCGTGAATACACTCACGGCACACTCACTTGAGAATACACGAGGACAGAGGAGATTTAAAGAAAGGGTTCTCCATCGGTGGTTTTTCCAAATTACAGGATGCTGTTTATCTAATAAAAAAGATAAATATTTGTAGAAACAACAAGTAAATAAAAGTTGAAAATTAGATAATAGAGGGTAAACAAGAGAAATTAAGGTTTATGTGTATCTTTAAAATACCCAGCAGGTCACAGGTTAATAAAAGTAATGAAAATCATTACCCAAGCGATGATGAGACTGAGATTGTTGCTGTGGTCAAGCAGAACTTGCATAACTTGTTGTTACGTTATTGGCTTGCTGTGGTCTCAAATCTGCACAAAGTAAGAGGTTACCAAATACAAACAAACAGTCAAGCATCAACAGGGGGCTAACATGATAAAATGATAGTCAGGAACTAACATTTCACACATTTGGATCTCTTTTATTTAAGCCCGATTTAAGCTCCCACAATCATACGCATTTGTAGTCTTAGTTTTATTTACTTGCCAAACAGCATGGAGTGGAGAGCATCAACAGAGTTCACACGACGACGCACATTGTGTTTGCTTTTATTTCTTAAGCCAACTCTATCTTTTCGTGCAGTCACGTACGTTTCCAATTTGTAAAATTAAACTTGGTCTTTATTCGAAACAAAAAAAAGCAGACGACACTAATTTTCGAATATCTAAATATCTAATTAGCCATCTTAAGAATAAGATATCGATTGAAATTTTTTTAAATCGACCTCCTCTCCTCCCTCCAAATCCAAACCACTCAAAAACGATAAAAGTGGTTGTTTAATTCACCCACGCTCGACATCCGCTAAACGGTTCGGGATTATTTTAGTATCTAATAACCTCATGATGAATAGATAAGAAAAAAAAAATTTGCACGAAACCTGCAGATAATTGCTGTCAGACGGAACATACAACAAGACCGTCCTGTCTTTCGTTACTTTGAGCGAGTTGGAAACAGTGGACGTCAAGGAAACTAGGCTGTATTTATCATGTATGTTTTCTCGTTTGTTACCTAGGCGACCTGTTCCTTTTGGTCTTCAGCGTTGACAGTCGCGAGTCGTTCGAAGAAGTTGCCCGTCTACGATCGCAGATCATCGAAACCAAATGTCACATTGGAGGTCGACAAACGACCACTCAGCAATCGTTTCGTGGAAGCAAAAAGACAAACACGCCCAATCTTGTCCCCATGATCATTGCCGGAAACAAATGCGATCGAGAAATGAGGTACCGTAACGTCGATATAGCCTGTAGATATAGCTTTCATCAGTTTTTCGTGGTTGTCGATCATTTTCTCTACCGGATGTGCTGTGTAGAACGGTGACGGCGGATGAGTCGGCCATATTGTGTTCTGGTTTCGCTGGCTGCGGATTTGTCGAGACGTCAGCCAAAAAGAATTGGAATATCGACGAACTGTTCCGCCAACTTTTCCAATTGGCTGATCTTCCACCTGAAATGGCTCCCAACTCTCATCGAAGACTTTTACCCGCTCAGGTACTACCTACTCAATTTAGGAGTCAGGAAATTCAAGTGGAAATGTCGGTCGCCTGTCTTGTCTTGTCAAACTAACTGCAATAGACTACGATAAGCCATTTCGTGGGATACGGCAAGCAAGCCAACAGGAGATTGATTTCCGTCTTATTTAATTGGTTCCTTCCTTCCTTGACATTCTGCACGATGGGCGCATCGCACCCCCAGCTCCTGGGTTCGTCGGGTAGCGTGCCCATGCCGCCCATGCTAACGTCGTCGTCGCCAATGGCGCAGCAGAGTAAGAAGAAGGGCGGATCACGTCGCTTTCACGGGCTATCCATCCGAAGACGAATGAGCGACGCCTACGGTGTTGTGGCCCTCAACGTTCGACGACCCTCACTCCGTACGTAACTGATATAGACCTTTTCACTGCGCCATAACTTTTAAAGCGTGATCGAATGTCGGACGTGTGTATATACATAACCTTTAATGTCTTCATCCCCGCCCTGTAGATACCGATCTGATGATTATGAAGAAAAAGACTTCACAGAGGCAACCCAATACGACCTCGTCAAACGCGCCGTCAGCCAGATCCCGATCCCTCAGATGCGTCATTCAGTGAGGAAATTTAAAAAAATAAAAACGGGAGTGAATTAATCAATCGGATAGGTGGGAAATGCATCGACCGTTCACACACCGAAGAAAAAATGACACAACATTCTTCCCCTTATTTATTTTTTTGGCAAACAAATCATTTTAAATTTTATTACGTGTTTTTTGGGTAATTCTAAAAAAAAAAAAATCAATGTCGACACGCTGCTGTACTCATATTATTTATATATCATATACAAAGCCGTGAAAAAATGTGTGTGATAACTCTGATGAAAATGAAGTGCGATGATGGGCGAAATAAATCAACACAACACGGATGGAATTTTTTTTTCCACTAACCACATGTCTAGTATATTCTAAAATCAAACACGCATCATTGCAGAGAGAAACAGAAACACGGGATCGACATATGTTTTATTGATTTTTTTTTTTTGTAATTTTCTGTAATTTTTGTTGGATGATTTTTTTGTTGTTTTCCCTCTTTTATCTTCTTCCATCGAATTTTGTTTCCAAATTCTTTTTTGTTTTTGAAAATCCAATTTTTGTTTTGCAGCCTTTCTCTATATATCAAACTGGACGCTTTCTACTCAATGACAAAACTTTTGACCACTGATAAAAGAGATATAGTTTAGAAAACAAGGAGTGTGTGGCGTGTAAGGCGACCAGGATTCAGGTTGAACTATCTTGTTTTGTTTAATTTTCCCCTTTTTTGTTTGACATCTCACGCCCTTCTTCTTCTTATTTTCGGATTTTCCAATGCAAATCACATTGACAACACGGCAAATATAATCACCTCTCTCTAATGTACCGGAGTGTTGTTTCGTGATCAACTCACGTCATATTTTTTTCTTTTTTTTTTTCTCTTTTTAATATTTTTTTTGTTTTGTTTTGTTTTCTGGAAAAGAGGGAAGGAAAACCTATCGACATTTTTTTCTTTTTGTAACTTTTTAGACAACAACACGACACTATTTGATTAAAACCTGAAACCGACTCCGGTAGCCTTTCGATTGCGTCTCTTGTTATAGGTCGAGAGAGAGAAAGAGGAGTGAAGAAAACAAGTGGGGAGCAATTAAAACATCAACATCACGAGTGGGGGGATTTGAGGGGGGGTAATACACACACGGACACGTGAAAACATTTCAAATTGTTATCTCATTCAGCAATTTAGAAATTCATCATCATGAAAAATCCATTTCGAGGGTTTCTCGAGAAGGAATTGAGAGACAAGAGGGCTCTGTGTTTTTGTTTTGTTTTTTTCCTTTTTCTGACATCACACACACGCAGACACACAGTCAAGAAATGGCCATTCTTTTCTGATGTAATTCACATTTAGTCAACATGTCTGATGACTTCACAGTTTATCAATCGATAGGCTGTCCCAGTTTTTTTTGTTTTGTCGTTTGGTTTTATCGAAAAATGGCCACATAAAGCAGTGTAAATATATGATAATAATTATAAGATAGGTTATCAATCGAAAAATAATAATAATAATAATAATAACGTGGGGGGGATATAACTGCGAAGACGACCAGACCGACGGAACACTAGGTTATTATGCTTTTTTTTCTCACCCTTTTCTTTTTAAGACACTTGCCCCATTTTTGCCCGTTTATAATTTTGGGGGGGACTAACACAAACAGAACATTTTTTGTTTTTCTCTTCTTCAGTCCAGTAACAGTTTTTGTTTATACCAACGTCAGTTGAAGAGACAATAATTGGGAGGGTAGGCGCGGAAAACACACGGATATTGAACACTCGGGACAAAAGTGAGTCTAAAAAAAAATTTACTAAAGCTTTTATGACCCTACACCCGCGGCACGTAAATATATAGATAGACTCATATATGATTCACTGAATTTTCAGAAAACAAAATGAATATAACGTCACACGCATAGAATTAAAAACAGACACAGGCGATTAGAATTTTTTTGCAGCATGTTGTCCTCTTTGAATCATCGGATATAATGAGAGAGAGAGAGAGTTATATAAAGCATGTGGCGTGGCGGTGTGTTTAATACACACACACACACACATAACACGCACACACACACAGACAGACGAATAGGTTTTTTTTTATAATGAATCGTGGCTTCGTGGGCGGGATTGTTCCGTTTTCATCTGGGGGTGGGAGGAGGTGGGAGAGAAGGTGGTTTACAAAACAGCCAATAGTCCCTATATAACGATAATCATCACTTACTAATTAAATCCCCCTAAAGAAAAGAACTAATTTCTTTCAAAGGACCGTGAAGCAATGGCGACAAACTCAACTAACAGATCGACGCCTCAATAATAGAATAAAGAAAAACAAAAAATTATTTTGAAAAAAAAAACCTGCATGATAAATCACCAAGGATCAGTATAGGGGGGCACACTCAACACGTCTGGAAATTCATCAACGCACATGTTTTTTTTTGGGGTGGTGGGTGAGTTGACGAAATTCTTTTATCTTGGCTAAGCAGCGTGCGTAAGTCAAATCAAGTCAAAACAAACAGAATCAGGGAAATTGCTTTTGTTTCCCACTTTATGACATTATATTCGAGCGAGGCGCTATAGATATCATCGACGTTTAAATAGAAAGTGTGTTTTTTTGAATGGGGAAAGCAACGTCTTTGGAACATTTTCCCCCTTTCTCAGCCAGAACGAAAAAACAAAAAACCTGATAGAAAACACACACGAACGTTTCCCTCCCCCCGTTTTGATGAGCAGATTAAATGAAAAAAAAAAAAAAAACAGGAGCTATTTTTGTTTAGGCTAAACCAGAAATATATCGAGTAGAGGCTACAGAGAGTTACACAGACAAGTCAAGACAAAGATACGTGACAGATTTTTTAGAGTGGCATACATAGCATCATCAAGTACGGGATGTCCCATCGATTCGGAAAATTGATTCTTTTGTTTTTTTTTAGTCTTCGTCTGTTTGCTTTTTTAAAAAAGCAAATACGTTTTTTTTTTTATTATTAAATCCTTTCCTTTTTTCTTCTTCAAATGAAATCACTACCGGTAATCCGATTCGGAAGAGGGCAACAGAGAATGTGATACTCGTGTGCGATCGGGAGTAGAAGAAAGTATTCCACAAATGTGAAAAAATTTGTTTCCTTTTTTTTCTCAAATGTTTCGGGATTTGTTGATTTCCATGAATTTATTAAAAAAAAAAAATGATGAAAATAGTCAAATAAAAAGTCGCTCTCTACGAGAAAGGCAGAAAAGGCTCGAAAAGAAGATCGTCTCTTTCCCCGATCCCAGTTTGACAAAACGTTTCAAGTTTTACAAAAACAACCTTTGGTATTTTTCTTCTTTTTTTTTCTTTACAAACGACAGGAAGATGAAAGGAACGCATGGCTCTGATGGCTTGGGTTTGATCCATCAATAATGCAAAATCACTTCAAACATTTGTAGCCTGGTCTCTGGAAAGTATATTTTGTTTTTAATAAGCCCCTTAAAAAGGAAAAAAATAATAATAAAAAAGGGATTTTTCTTCAGCGATCGTTAGTCCAACGCATTTCTTTCCTTTTTGTTATGTTTTTTCTCTTCCCAGATTTTTCCTTTTTTTTTTTGTCTTGCTTGTTTGTGTGAATGATTGGCTCGTGTGGAGGATATTTTGGTAGGAGGATATGTCAGAAATTGAGTTGTTTGCGATCGGGAAAATTCAAACAAATCAAAAAGAAAAGAAAAGCGCGCGCCGATTGAAGAAATTTCCGTTTTGTCTATTGATTGATTTATGATTCTTTTTGGCCAATGTTTTAGTCATCGTGACTAGGCATCGCTAAACTGTATATCCTGTTTACAAAAAACATTCAAAAACGACCAATGAGAGAGGAGTTTTCATTAAAGAAAAGCAAAAAAAAAAACAAAAAAACAAACAAACAAGTGAGTCAGATCTCTCGCGCAAACTGTCAATCGCCGAGGAGGGATTCATTTGTATTCCTTTTTCTCACAAAATTTTTGGCATGCAGGGAAGAGCTGATGATTGACGGCGAGGAGTTGGCCGACGTCATTTTCTCAGACAACTCCCTTGTACATAATTTCCCTCCCCTTCCAGACAGATGCGGATTGCCTTTCATTAATTATTTCAAGATTTTCAAATCACAACCTCATGATCGGAGGTACGCAAGTTCCGTTAGAAAATTTAAAAAAAAAACCCAAAAAAACATCAGCTGACGATCAGACGGACAGGTAGATTGATAATGCGAGTGGGGGATGTGTGTTAAGCTGCCTCCAAAAGAATAAAATTTTGAAAATGATGTAAATTGCATGGCAGTGGTTGTGTTTCCAAATTCTTTCAATTCAAATTCAGACAAATAATTCAAAATAATCAATTGGAAATTCCTCAAATCATTGTAAAATCACGAGTCATATGTTCTTGTCGAATCAACAGATAAGATTAGGGTGACGAGTCAGTTTGCCTGCATCAAAAGTTCATTCTTTTTGCATCGAGATCCAACGGTGTGGAGGCCACGTCAACCAACTTTCGTTCCAAGTTGGCTCGAGTGATGCGGATTGGATTGAAAAGTTCGTGAGTGGATAGGAGGATGTTTTCGACTCGTGTGTTAGTTCAGGGTATTTCATTCGTCTACTACGGCTTGCATCGTAACTGGAGCTGTTTCTCCCTCTTCCTAGACTCTCCAAACGCTCGCTTTTGCTTGTGTGTTACAAACGACAACCGGGTGTCGAGTTTGGGACCGACTGAAAATCACCTCTTCGCCAGGGGTGCTGCTTTCTCCTTTGCTTCGGTTTTTCTTTGACTTTTAGGATATAAATCAACAAAAAAAGGCACTGGGGCACCTCAATCAAAGGTCTCATCAAGGTCATTTATTCTTATGAATAGATGGAGAAAAACAAAAGAAAATGGCTATTACAACACAAGCAAAGGAGGACGAGGGGGAAAAAAATAATAATTAGGAAAAAAATCTCAAATTTTTCTTCAAGTCCAAACCAAAATACAGACGGGAGGGTAAAAGGGAGGAGAGGTAAAGGTAGGGAGAGAAAAGAAAGCTGCCCAAAGGATACGAAGTTAATTCTGCTGATCGGCTTCAAATCTAAGATAATCAATAAAGCCAAATTAAAAAAAAAGAAAGAAAAAAAAATAACGTAAATAGTGTAAATAGTAAATAGAACTGGTGCGCAGAGATCTACTAAATATGTGTGTAATGTGTGTATAGTGGTGGAGAGAATAACGGACATTGTCTGCACGCATTCGTCCCGGTAAATTTCAGGGAGAGATAAAGAGAGAGAGGAGCTGATAAGACGATTTTGGTAGACAGACAGATAGAAAGAGAATGAAAATCACAAATGAATTTTTTGGAGGTGTCGAGTCAATTATTACACGTCTGATTTTTTGTTTCACTTTTTTTTCGTTTCGCTGTCGAAGATCTTGAATAGCTACAGTTGACTGATATAAAGCCAGGCAATACGTGGTTTTTTTGCTTTTATTCTGCGATGAAAGATGATTTTTTGTTGGTTGATTTGTTTTTTCTTCTTCTCGTCATCCAAAATGTCTCTCGATTTCTTTTTTTCAGAGAGTGGGATAGGAGAGAGAGATGGGAACGATAGAATTTGAGACCGTCTTGAATGAGTCGAGGAAAAAAAAGGCACTTTTTGGCTACACAATCTTGTCTGACGCGTTCAATGCTAACTTTTTGTTTCGGAACTGACGAAACCCGTGTGTGTGCAATCTGCTAAGTTTCTTATTTACTGAATTTTTGTTAATTTTGAACGAAAGAAAGGGGGACACGGGAGAAGCGGCGTATCGATTCGTGGAAATGTGGATTTACTATTAGATATTTTCTAATATTTTTATTTTTAAAAAATCAAGCAAGAGAATCGACTGGACAGAATCCCACACCCGCCCACTTTCCTAAGGGGGTTTGCCATTAAAAAAAATATATATTAATAATTATCAAAGAAAAAAAAATTACAAAAAAAATGTTTAAACGGCGCGCAAAACAAGGGAGATTTAAAGAAAGGAGAACAGGAGCCATACAAGAATTACTACTGGAATTATCCGGTGACTTGTCAAAATCTGATGCGGGTAGACAGAGCAGGCCAGTCCCGAAAAAGAAAAGAAGAAAAATCATTATGATAATACAAAAAAAAATAATTTCTAACACCAAGGATGATGAAAGGGAAGGCTTTTTTCTTCACTGGACGAATTATCACCTTTTTTTCTTCAATTTCTTGAGGGGGAGGAGGGTGTGGATGACAAATTAATCTGGCGGGGGAACGGGAGAGGGAAGAATCCTCGGAACTTTCCTATTAAATTTTACTTTTTTTTGCTTTGCTTTGCTACTACGCACACAACAGATAATGGATTTTTTCAGGACGCAACTGACAAAAATGGCCACTGGGCCGCAAGAAACAATGATAAAGAAATAGAGAAGACGACGACAAAACAAACGCTGCATTTTAAGAATATTTTTCCTCTTGTTATCGAGGGGGGACAAAAACGAAGAAGCGCATTTTGGTCACACACGAAAAAACAAACAAACAGAACTACTTTCTACTTTTTCATATCCTTTCCTCCAGACGACTGACTGCCGAAATATTAGCGCGTGAGAGACTGGGAAGGACAATCGCATGCATCTCCTTCCCTCAACACAATAATAATTAAAAAAGAAAAAAAAAAAACCCTGCCATCAAGTGTCAAAGACATCGATCAACACCCGCCCTCCCTATTGTTTCCTTCTTTCTCTTCTCATTTCAAATGAGTGATATGGCTATCGAATACAAAACAAAGATATTTTTGAAAATGAAATAACGACATGACAATTGCCTGAAATTATCGCTCGCAAAAAGGGAAAAAAAATGGCCGATGGCATGTAATCGCATATTTTCAAGAAAACATGAGTTCTTTTTGTTGGTGTTGTTTGAAAAAAAAAAATTTGTAAAGGGGGCATTGCGCGATTTTCTCCGAACACGAAATGACAAATATGTTGATTGGGAGCGAAAACAAAATTTCAAAAGAGAATCTATCAAATCAATTATTCGTCAAGACACAAGAGACGAGGGGTCAGCTTTCGTCTTTTCTACACATGTGAAAGAGATACACAACTTTGTTTATATATGCGGTAATTATCAAGTAGTAAAGCCTACGACCGACTAAGACTCCCCCATCAAAATACAAATCTTTGTTTTACCCCCATTCCTGCAAAAACTAACACATCCCATGTCATATGAAACTGTGGCACATGAATGAACCCAAACAATACTGACCGACGACGAAATAATAAAAACGCAAGGGGGAAAAAATGCCGTCCTCACCTGGGTCGCACGAGGGGGAAAACTAAAAAGAAAACAATCTAGCAAATCATTTTTCAAGAGAGAAATCAAGAGGGAACTAAACAAACAAAAAAACCAAATAAGAATTTGTATGGGTGGAAAAAAATTTTAAGGGAGAGCAAAGGGATGAATGAGCCACTGGTGCTGAGGTCGCGGCGCAAGTAATATGACAAGACTTGATACGACTGCGTGTGATGTTTAATTTCACAGTTGTTGTGTGTGTGCTTCTCTCTGGTCAGTTGACAGGGTTTGGGGGAAAAAAGCGCATCTTTTCGTATAGGTTTTTACTCTTTTTCAAGCTTCCACAACAAATTAGCAAGGCAAGTTAACAACAACAACAAAAATGTACGACTGCCGGCGATCAGGTCAATTGATGGCGAGAGAATGTTTGTTTTCTTAAGAAATTAAAAAGAGACGTACAAGACTTTTTCTTCCTTGTGTTCACTCCGGAAATTCAAAAAAATAATAATAATTAATAATTGCTTTTTCCTCATTGGACTTGAAAGATTGGGGAGTACAGGAGGAGCGTGAGGCAAAAAATGAATGGAGGGAGTCTAGCACCTCTCATTGACACACGGGCTGGTAGGAGGATAAACGTCGGCTCAAAGCCCCCAAAACAAGTAAAGTTTGCGACAGCTAGACTTGAGTTGACCCGTTTACAAAAAGCGAAAAAAAAAAAAAATCGGAGGAAGAGGAGAAAAAGATTGGAGGGGGGGAATTAAGTCACCAGATTTTGAAATGGGTCCGGATCATAGGCGAACGGAAAATATCAACGCGTGTTCATTTTTCCTATTAATTGTCTTTTTTTGTTTTGTTTTGCTTTTTTCTCTCCATTGCTGAAGATAAGGAGGGGAAAGAGCGGTGAAATTCTCAATGGATGTAAAGCCTCGAGTGGTCACGACTTTTGAGATCACAGTCTAACACAGAACAGCAAGGTTATGTAGCAGAGGGTGGTGTAAAGGGGTGAGGGGGGACTGGAGGGGAGGGAGAAGTGTCCTGACTTGGTATCCACGCGGCTATTTTAACCATTTCGAATTGCAATACCTCTCTACATAAAGATATACATCTCCCCACTAGAAAACTCGCACAAGTATTTTCATTTCGTTACTTCCGTGAGGGAATAATTCCAGCTTCGTAAGATGATTGAGTCACGAGAAGAGACGGAAGAGAATGAGAATTTAAAAAGAAAAAAGAGGAGGAAAAATTGCGGGGCTGAAGAAGTGGAGGGTAGGGCACTAGAATTAGTAGTAGTTGTCGTTTGTTGAGGTGGATATAGGAGAACAAACAAATTGCAAGAGGAAGAGAGCATTTGAAAAAAAAAAATATCCGTCGCTCTCTATCCCCTTCTCTCTCAAAAGTTTTTGTTTTGTTTCTGATAACATGGTTTCATGACGGTCTCTGGAACGAGAGACACTCTTTCTTTTTAGCTTTTGAAAAAAGTGGGGGACTTGGAGTGGAGCGAGAGAACACCTCGGTAGTGGCAAATAAAGAGACAGAGAAAAAAAAAACAACTGGCACGCACAAAGTGATAGACCACTCCCACACACACACACAAAACAAAATTATTACAAGACACAACAAGAGGACTTACTCTGACCAAAAACAAAGCCTTACATAGGAAAAACTTCGACTAAATTGAATGGAGTGGTGTGTGTGTGGCGCGAGCGATCATAAGACGAGAGGAAATTATTTTGGGGAGTCACGTGAGAAAAAAAAAACGAAACATAGGGATATCATAATATACTACTACTTTGCTTTCTTTCTTTGTAAATGCTTAATGGCCTCATTGGTGTTTTTCGGGGGAAGATTAAGAGGACGGTTCACACTACGCATCAGTGCAGCAGCAACAGCAGCGGCATTAGGCCATAATATAAGAGTAATATTAAATTTGAAAGAGTGACAACTTTTCCGTCACCGTGAATACGAAGGGATCGGGAGGGTGGAATAACACTATATTACGTCTGGCATACACATTAGTTGGTTGATTGCTCTCAGCTGTGAAAATATTTTTGACGAATTGAACATTACCTTGGTAT
Organism: Daphnia pulex; assembly: GCF_021134715.1. NCBI lineage: Eukaryota > Metazoa > Arthropoda > Branchiopoda > Diplostraca > Daphniidae > Daphnia > Daphnia pulex. The sequence goes on along the minus strand of NC_060018.1, from coordinate 6,013,745 downwards.
TTTTCTCTTCTCTCATCTATTCTCAAATTGACACGTAATTTTGTCGATTCTCTTTTGCTTTGTTTTTGAGTCACGTGTGTTTGTATCCTCACTTTTACATGGACTCGTTGCCCAGGAGATCGCCAGGCAGAAACGAGTTGAGCGATGCGTTCAGCGATGACGGCGTGGTTCTCAAATCACGATCCAAGTTCGGAGTAGACCAGACTGAATTGGGACCCGTCGACCATGGGCTCGAACTAGGACCACCGGCACCAGATCCCCAATTATCTCCGGCGTTGGCACTTCCCTTTGAGGCGTTGCTTCCTACACCACCTCCGTTGCCGCTTCCGCTGTTGGAACCGGCGCCAGGAGTAGAGCCCCTGACGCCCCACCCACTGGAGGAAACAGCTTGCTGTTGCTGTTGTTGATTTTGTTGCTGCTGCTGTTGTTGCTGCTGTTGGGCGGGCATGCCAAGCTGTTGCAGCCAGCCCTGCACATCAGATTCGTTGGCTAGATCTGCATAAATCGTCGTGTTTCCGAGCACGCAGTTGTTCAAAGCACTTTGGGCCTGTCATCGAAAAAGTTGAGAGCATTAGATCTTCTATTACAACAATAAAAGGTCGTGAAATACAATACCTTGGCAGCTTCTTCGCCAGTAGAATAACGAATTAAAGCAACTCCATGGTTGAGGTAGAGATGGAAGTTATGAAGTGGACCGTGCTGGACGCACAATGTTTTGAGCGTCGAGCCATCGATCTGCGGGGTCAAGTTACGTAACACGAGCCACGACGACGAACCATTGAGAGAACCGGCCCACGTGCCTCCAGAGCCGGCAGTATTAGTTCCAGGCCAAGGTGAGCGGCTGCCTGCTGCACTCCAGTCGCGGCCGGCAGTCTTTGGGCCGACGCCTACCGAAGGGGTGATGCCTGGCGGCGGACCACGAGGCTTGTTTGGTGCGCTCCACGGGTCCGCAGATGGCGGCGGGGCGTCAGACCAAGACGATTTTGGTGCTATCTTGGCAGAACTGTAAGGAGTCGACGTGGACGGGACGGAACTCGACGACGCCGAAGACGGATTGAAAGACCAGGTGGAATTAGAAAGACCCAGGGTGGGGAAGCCCGATTCATTCGAGGAGCTTGTTCCACCACTTCCCACAGGAGGAGGTGAAGCTTTGGTTGAGCTCTGTCCTCCTTTTGATGCGTTGTTTGAGTAAACGTCGGCCTCATTCAGACCAGACATGGCAAAAGTTCCGGGAGTGAGAGTTGGATCGTCATCTGCCGTTTTGATCTGTGGTCCCTTCCATGGTTTGCCAGGCTCGAACTCGGGAACGAGATCCGATATGGAACCAGAATATGAAGAGGTTCCGGCAGCACTGCTCCAACTATCCTTTCCATCGTTGCCTCCCACCGATCCCGGAGCTGACAAATCCTGATTGGTGTCAGGCCAGCCAGTCTCGGACTGAGAGCGCGAAAGACTCGACCAAGCACCGCCGTCTTGACCGAGGACTGGATTCATGTTGGGAGAAGAAAGGCTGCTACCTAGTGGCGGTTTAGCGTTGCTGGGAATTGAACCCGGAGCTCCACCACTGCTCCCGGGTGCACGACTGAATTCCGACATGCCTAGATCAGAAAGATCCTTGTCGAGTGGCGGGTACTTCCACTGAGAGAGCCGAGATTGTCCAGAATCCTGTAAACTCATCCTGTCCAAATTGGACTGAATGCCGTGAACAGAATCCACTTTGAATAGATCAGATGGTTGGCTCGGTGGAGCCCCGGGCGGCTGTTGATTCATCATTTGGCCTTGTTGCTTGACATACAGAGCCTGTTGGGCGGCGATCTGCTGTTGCAAGCTGGCAATCTGCTGTTTGGTTTTGTTCATTTGAGGTACGAGCTGCATCATGGGACCCCCCATAGGGCCTTGTCCCGGCCTACTAAGAGCCATATTGTGCTGTTGACCAAGCTGCTGAAGTACTTTGATCTGTTGTAGCAACTGATTGAGCAGCACCAGCGTCTGAGGAGCCAGTGGCTGATTGAGAATTTGGGGATTCAAATGACCAGCCTGTACAGCCATTTGGATTTGCTGAACGAGAATTCGTAACTGAGTCGGCGAAGGTTGACTACCGGCTCCTGCACCAGACGAAACGCCAGTGTCCACTCGCGACATGTTCCGGACCATTTGTGATTGATTGACCTGCCACATTATAGTTAATAATAATAAAAACATCAATGACGTTTCATTTCAAAGAAACAAGAGCATTAATTATGAGAAATAGTAATGGAATGCTTATCATCTATTATTCAAAGAAGCATCCATACCTGAGGCGGCATTGGTGGCGGTTGCTGAGGCTGAAGAATTTTGTATGCAGGATTAGGGTTCATTCCCATGCTAGGAGCAGGATTGTTCAATAAGTGATGAGGTGCACCACCACTTCCAGGGTGAACAAAAGGCATTTGTTGACCGGGATTGAATCGAGCGCCCGGAGGATAAGGCGCTCCTCCGTGCGGTCCCATTGGATCGTAACCACCCGAGCCATGGTCATCTCCAAACATCCCACGACCAGAGCGCAGGGTTTCCAGGGCATCTTCCATCACCATGTTGCAATTGCGTAGGACATTCTCCACATCTTCTTTCTTGAAACCCATTTCGGATAAGATGCGGAATTGCTTGCTGCTCCATATCATTTCCTTGGCCAAAGGTTTAGGAACCTGCTTATGTGGCTGACCCCACGACAAGTTGTCTTCACTCTCACCCCAACTTGGAGTTGTGGGAGTTTTTGGTTTGGGTCCAGCAGCCCAAGGTGTAGGTGTTTGAGGAGGCTCGTTCCATGAGCCACCACCTACAGGTTTGTCATCCATCCACATGTTGTTCATTTGACTGTTGTCACCTACGCCTCCTTCTCCCCAGGAGCCGTTACGAGCTTGACCCCAGGACATGTCCGTTTTCATTCCCGGTCCTGGTGGCATTCGGTTGGGAGGCGGGCCAGATTGTTGCATTCCACGCCCGCCAGCCACATTAGGGTTGGGCATATCTTTCCAGCGACAGACGACTGATCCACCAGGCTGTTGAATTTGGGCTGGGTTACCCCAAACGGCCGTTCCGTCGTCATATTGTGGCACCTGTCGTTTCTGAGCAGGAGGTGAATGCTCATCCCACCCTGTTGGTTTCATCTCCTTCGTAGGTACATTTCCACTCCATTGCGGCGCTGGTTTGTTTTGCGGTCCAGGCCAGTGAGATGGTGCAGAAGGTGCCATCATATTTTCGGGGACAGATGGTCCGATACCAGACATAGCCATGCGTTGAGGTGGACGAACTTCGCCCCATCCACCAGGTCCAGTTTGCATTGAACTGGCTGGAGCCCACTCCGGCTCTTTTTTCTGTGGCTGTTGTTGTTGCTGCTGCTGCTGCTGTTGTTGTTGTTGCTGCTGCTGCTGTCCACCCCACATGCCGTTACCCGATGCAATTCCAGTCGTACCCATGGCAGAAGCACCAGTTGGGACTGACGTTGGGCCCATTGGTCCGGCGTTCAGAGCACCTCCCATGGGATTAGCTCCCCAATTTGTAGGTCCATTGTTAGCCGGAACACCCGTCCACATGCTGGATGGTTCCGACGATTCGTCATCTTCACCCCAAGTGCCTCCCAAATTGGTGGCAGGAGTGTGACTTCCCCATGGTGTCTTGGTCTGAGTGATGGGCGGAGGGGCTTGGCCGCCGTTGCGCAGATTGACTTCCCAGACTTCGGTTCCATTGCTTGCAGTTTGCTTCCATAGCGGAATTTCTTTTGGCTCTGGTGATGTTGGTACATCCCATTGAGAGTCTTGATTCACCTGGTTGCCTCCCCAGCCGTCCTGGGCGTAAATCACATCTCGGTAGTTAGCCAAAGGATCCGGTTTGCCAGAACTAGGAGTGGCAGGACCAGAACCTCCCACGGCTCCTCCACCACCGTTTCCACCTTGAGGTAAGTTCAAGGGGTTGGCAGCCATTATGTCTTGATTAGGGTTGGTATTGGTCGGTTGATTAGGTACGTTTTTGGCAGCCTGAATGAGGAAATGCAAGAAAATAAATAAACACCACTTCAACAACAATAACTCTGAACAAATTAGTCATCATACCTGAGCAGCCCATACACCCTGGCTTGGCGAGCTTCCAGATGGTTGAACGACATTGCCAGTGACGACATTCTTGGTCGTATCCCAGGCTCCTTGAGGTTGCTGCTGTTGTTGGGCACCGGTCGGTAGCTGCTGATTGGAAACTTGCGGTCCCGAGGATCCAGGAGGCGGCGCTCCAGATGGTCCCTGACTAGCTGCGGAGCTCCGTTGGTTGGCCGTGGAGGATGCTGCTCCCCATTGGCCTTGGACTTGGTTCGCCGCGTTGTTGGTTCCACCGCCTCCCCAACTTCCACTAGCTGGCGGATGACCCCAGCTGCCTCCTCCATTGTTCAAGGAGGTCTCGCCAGCACCTCCGCGCAAACCCGCTCCTTGAGGAATGCCCCAATGCCGGTTGGAAGCCGGCCCGATCGGGGGATATTGGAGGAACACCGATGTGCTACTACTGCGACTGCTTCCCTTGATGATCAGTGGTTCCTTGCTATCACAATAGTCTTCATCAGAGTCGGCAGAGGCAGAAGAGACGAGGGTGGAGTGAGCAGAGGTCGACAGAGGGCACACAACAGAATCGGCATAAGTTGCACTTGGAGGATTCGTCTCTCCTGAGAATGTCATAGTCGATTGATTAGAGCTCCACGATCGCCAAGCCGACCCGCTTTGCCTCATTGCGTCGCCCGAATCCTTTTGTGCATCGTTAAGACTATTGCTTGAGGAAGAAATGGCGGCCGCTGATCCTATCTGCTAAAACCCAATGGGAAACATTACGTTATTTATATTCAAAGCGTTTAGTCACGAACAAGTTGGAAACGGCAGAGCCGGTGGTTATAAACAACGTACCTCGACTTTATCGACCAGACAGGGAGATGGTGGGTTGCTAAGGGATTCGTGCGTGCCTGGGTTTGTCGATCCCTCCGAGGATGAACCGACGTTGGAGCTGTCTATCACAGATGATTGGGAAACTTCCAGCAGGGTGAGAATTTCAGAAGCAGCTCCTCCTCTCAAATCCTCAGCCTCTGGACCACGCCTCACTTCACTGCTCTCTACGAGCAATGAGGCATCCATCACTTCCTCAACAACAGCACCCTCCTTCCTCACAGCAGTCACCCTTTGTTCGACTTTCCTTAAATTTGGTGGCACAGGGTTCTGTTCCTTCGAAGATGTCAATAAATCAGTAAGTAATTGAGAATGGAAGCCATATTCAACAGGACTCACAGTAGGAAGAGGCACTTGTTCAGCAGAGGAGCACTCCAAAAGTTGGCACTGAAAGGGCTCAACTTGATGACTGCTCGTTCCTGCAGCAGCTTCAGGCAGCAGCACTGCAGGCTGATAATAACACGGAGGCTGATTTTCAGTATGAGCATCAACAGGCGACATTTGCAAGGCCATGGTCACCACATCACTGGAAAAACAAAATTGCATCTGGTTAGAAATCAACAATGAGAAAGCATGTACAAAACTGTGGTCAATACTATGGGGAACTACTTGCGATTTGACAAAGTCCTACTAAATTGATTCACAACTATCCCAAGGTATATTTCAAAAAGCACTTGAGTAAACTAAAACCGCAAATTCCAAACGAGTGAGAGACAGACAGAATATGGCGTCTAATCTCCAGTAGTAAATAATGGCTTGTTTCGTTGGTAAGCTAAAAATACAGCACTAAATGACTCGATGACGTACAGAAATGTGTGAAAACACCGAAATAAAGTTCCTGCAGAATGGTTCAATCTTTCGATGAAACTCTTAAGCTCTTGTAGATGTTAATAATGTTTTTCTGAGATTAATCCACACGAAACGACAACGTTACGGCCCCCTGAGAGAGACGCTTGGTGTATGTTGTATCTGGCTGTGCTGTGTGGCTATCTCCTACATATTCCCAGAAACGGCTGGAGGGGGGATCACAAGATGGCCGCCGTGTAACTTTTCCACAGTACAACTCACCTTCTGCTGCGACAGCGGGGCGAGCGGCAGCAAAGCTTATATGATGGAGGCGGCAGTGCGAAAATATACGTCGAGGCAACGCACAGAGACACACACACCACGATTGCACACGAGTTATAAAAAAAAAAGGGAAAATGGAGGATATAGATGGAGGGGAGGGAAAACGATCGGTGCCAAAAAAAAAACTATGGAGGAACACGACACACCAGAATGACTTAGGTACTTGGAAATGGATGATTCTTTGCTTTGTAAGAAATAATATATGTGTTGTTGTTAGGAAAAAAAAACGGGTCTTCGTTGGAGCGGGACCGCGGCTGTTTCAACATCCACTGAGATACGACGAGCGCGCACACAAAACACAAGTCAGTCTACACACACAGCCGACGAGTGAGAGAAAGAGAGGAGGAAGGGGGCCAACAGCGTCTCGTCCATGCGCCATTGCCAGATTGTCTTTCTTTCGCCTTTTATTTCAATTGACCAGTTTTTATTTTTTCAGATTTTTATTTATTTATTTGGAAAGGAAATAAGAAAGTGCAAAGTCGTAAATATTTAATTCTGTTTCTCAATAATCATTTTCGTATTTTTGACGCTGAATGACGCGCTAGTTATTTTTTTCCCGTGTAAAATCGTCTTTTTTATTTCTAGATTTGGTTCGTGAAAGATGGTAACTTTAGACATCTCCCGGAAATCTTTTCCACACTTGTTCGTAACGTAAGACGCATTAGAAATGAGTTCCTTTAGAAACCTCGTGATTTCAAAAGGAACAAACAAATAATAATTTTTTAAAAAATGGAAAAATAAGAAGGAAGCGTCACGAGGGCCATACAACGGGATCGAATGTAAACACACACACACAGAGAGCGCACGCTACAAGGAGAAGCCGGAGCGGACGCGTCGAGTTATTGATCCGCGTGAAAATATAGTCGGACAAGTCTAAAAAGGACTGTGCCCTACCCCTCTCTTCCAATTTTCTAGCCGCACGGCCTCCGCGTGTGTGGTACTGTATACATCCGCGTATACATGGGAAACCGTGCACGTGAACCATTAAATAGTCCAAGTGAAACCTTAGATTTTCGGTATCTCATCATCGCCAAGTTTTTCTGCTTCGAGACTTGCCAAAATTGTGTCTCTCCCTCCCACCCAAGTTTCTGGTTGGCTTTCCAACCCCAAACCCTGAAAATCCCCTTTTTCTTTAAGGTTTGTGTGTCGTCTCTCTTTTGTGTCGACTAAAAAACAGATCGATATCAAAAGGCCCATTATAACTTGATGGGCGGTAAGAAAGATAAAGAAGGGGGGTTTGATTTTCATCCCTTTGAAGAAGAGAGAGCGAGATGAGCCGAGGTAATGGCATCCCGAACCAGCCCAGCTAGTAAAGGAACCAGCTGATTTATTCAATCTGGATCAGCGCCAGGGTTGGAAAGACTCCGGAAAGTGATGGCAACGGCCATTCCAGCGGGCAATCTTCTCTCTTTTCCTTTTTATTGTTGTCAGTCTTTCCTTTTTCGCAGTCTCATCGGGAGTTGGGTTGAACACAGCAGCGTGAAGGGGGAGCTGCCAGCAAACAAAATCGATGACCAGTCGGACACAACGCCATTTCCACTATCCAGCCAGCCAGCCAGGCTGACTAACCTACAAGTCCGCCAACATCAACAAAACTCAATAGAGCCCCCCGTAGTCTCTGCTGCGCTTCCTGCTACTACTATAGACGGCTGGCTAGTTTGTGCAACGTCAAAGCCAACCCAATAAAACAACCACCTCTTTTGCCAATCACGATGTGTATACAAAACCCGATTATTGGTGTACAATCGATTGACAGAACAAAAGACGAGAATCCCAATAAAAGTCGTACAACTTTTTTGTCCCATTTTTAAAAACAATCATATAAGACAGGCTTGAGCTGCTGGGTTTCAAATGCTTTGTTTGGCTTTATTTTGCAGCAATCGAGACAATGTCACAAGTTCAGTTTGGGCTGTGTAGACCCAACGGATCTACGTCTATATATCCCGTGAGCGTTCGGGTCCCCGGTGCTGATTGGTTGAAAGTCGAAATGTCCCGCCCCCATGTCATTTAATGCCTTTCCTTTCCAGCTCGTCCTGCCGTGCCAAAAGCGTTCTACCGTAAGTTTATATTGTCGATGTGTGTGTATAAATACTGGCGTAGGAAAAAGAAGAGAAGAGAAGGAGGAGCGAGTCATGCAATGCAAGAGAGAAAGTCATGTAGCCTCAATTTTTCGTCTCTCTTTACATGTTCAATCATCACAATTCTCCCTTCGCACTTCCATTCGCTTCAAAAGGTGAAAAATACGAAAGAGAGAAAGAAAGAAAAACGATAAAATGGCCTGGGCACACTACGGAATTCAACACAAAGCTCTCGAGCTGCATCCTGTAAGCGACGACATGGCGTAGTTATATAAATATGGCCAAAGTTGTTGGAAACAACACACACACAATGGCCAGAAAGAGAAAAATAAGATTTTTCGATGGAAAATGGACGACAAAAATATAAACGTATGCGCGGAATAATTGAGAAAGGTATCAACAGAAAAATGGCGTCTCTGGGAGAATTTGGGGTACACATAGCTCAAGGGTTGTTTTTGCCCTTTTTTGTTTTGTTTCTCCTTACCTGCTGCTGGAAAAGGCTCTTGTTCATTTTTCCACGCTCGTGACACGAACTCGACGCTTCTCGACGATCGATTGTTGGGCTCGATTCGAGATTGGATTGCACACTCGGTTTTAGACACACACACACCAGCAACACGGCTTTGCGCACTCACTTTAAATTAGAGCTGTGTAATTCAAATCCAGTTTTATAGAGAGGAGAAAAGAGGAAAAATAAAAACCCAGAGTGAAATGGCCTCTGTTGTGCTCACTTCGTCGCAGCCTGGAATTTGACTGAATGACTTGTACAGTACAACACACACACCACACCAGCAGCAAGTAAGAAGAGTCTTCTCTTTTTTACTTTTTCAGAGTAAATCTCCTTCCAATGCCCTTTCGGTGGTGTCTTACAGCCGACGAGCCTCTCTCTCCTGTTGGTGCTGGGCTTCGTGATCGACTCAATCGAACTAAACAATCGATTCTCAGTGAGTTGTGTTTTCCATGACTCCGCCCACTTTTCCAATCCCCCCTCTCTTCTAATGACTCCCGACAGGGTCGACTTCCTTATCGGTTTTTCGGCGCGTGTTCCACTGTTAAAAATTAAAAAAAAAAAGAAAACGTTTGCTAAAAGATTATATAAAAATAAACTACATTTCCTCAGACTGTCTCTTTTTCGTTTGCTTGTTTTTGTTGTTGGTATTTGTTCTCGTGTCTTAAATAGCAAATAGGTTACTGGCTTTTTTCAGCAGCTCGAAAAGCTGTCGCACTAAAGCTTTTACAAACAAAACATGTATACACGGGGGCGAGTAGCAGCAGCAGCATAACTAGGTTAACCGCAAAAACATGTATACTGCACTCGGTGGTGGTGGATAGTTCCCAGTTGTAAAAGGCGAGTTCCAGATGGAAGATAAGGCTCTTCCTTTCTCTCTTACGTCCAATCCCACCGCTTTACATAATGTTTTGTACTAGTCCTCTCAAGTTTTTAACCGAAATTTAGTTGTCGACACTCGAATGAATTCATCGCAGGATTTTGAAAGAAAAACAACTACAAATCCGCTATTAAAATTATTCGATAACGTTATTGAGACAATAAATAGAATTTGTTTTGTCCTAGACATAGATAACGGAGAGGGGGAGAATTCCAGTGAGACTGGCGCGCCACATCGCCTCCCGCGTTCACCTTCTCCAATAATGTGATTAGTTGAGATCACGTTGACTAGATGGCACGTCCGTGTCACGACGATCGTGAATAAAGAGACAAAATTAGAAAATTGATACTCTTTCTTCTTCTTCTTTTAACTAATTCAAATGAAACGATTTCACGGTGATTCAGCTTTCCGTGTTTAGCTCAGCACCAGAAAAGACACGGGTCCCTCCCTCCTTTTTAAGCCACTTTGATTGTTTCACGTTCATAATTAATTGCGTTTCGCTTCATTTGTTTCAAAGTTTTATGCGTTTTAACATGGAAAACGCCCGCGCTGATTGAAAACTTTCCCTGTTGGTTTTGGCGATAAGCAAATGGCAATCTGCTGCAACCAATGACTCAATTAAATTGACTTTTTTTGCTTGTAAAATCCCGTCCAACATTCATCGCGTCCTTGGCTGGAGCGCAACAAATTAGGGGATTCCGGGAAACTTGAATAATCAAAATGTCTCTCCAACATCAACGAATAGTGTTTGAGTGTAATCAAGTGTTCAATTGTGTGACATCTTTTTTCTTCAAAGCGGGCGTGGTAGTATGTACGCCGTCCAACCTAATTAAAAAAGAACTCGTGGCCAGATTTCTACTGATAGCGATGGAGGTTTATTATTATACGCTGGAACCGTGTAGACTGGGACAACAGCAGTCTGAGAACCCCAGCATCGCACGGCTGATTGACTGCTGCACACAGGGAAATTACCATGTCAACCTGTTTTTCGGTCCCTCAAATGTTACGCTCGCGTAGTCAATTACTATTCTTCTTAACGAACCTCCGTGCTGTCCCAATCACGCAAAAGTTGGTATCCCAATAATTCATGATAATTGATTATACTTTATTGGGAAAGTAACTATGGTTAATGAAAAAGACTTTCGATAAAACGTCAAGTTTCTATTATCGAAAGTCTAATAGGCTACTAGAAAATTGTTCAAAAGAAAATATTGACCTGTCAAATTAAAGTAAAGAAATACAAGGTTTCATCAATGTCTAGATAAAAAAGATAAATGTATCAAATAGTTGGACGATTGTGGTTGTTGTGAGACCGTTGGTTTAAAAAAAAAATGATATATATTTCCTTTTCTGATTGGCTTATCTCCATCAGTCACGTATGCCATTGTTTGAAGAGGAAGAGAATGTTACGATCGACTTTTGGATGATAAAGTTGGCTTACATAAGGGGAATTGCCGAAGCAATTAAAAGCCAAGTCGGTTCTACGTTGATCATCAATTCAGTAACTTACAAACCACTGGAAAGATGTCGAGCTCTCGATTCCTAGCGACTTTTCTCTTCGCCTTGGTCGTTTTCGCGGCTGGAACCCAAGCTGCAGTGTTCAGCCGGATCAGCCAGAGAGCTGCCTGCCCAGTTGTAACGACCAAACCCGATTTCAACTACATTCCGGTACTATCATTTCAATTCAAATATAACCAGACATTTTCTATATTGCTAACTGCGCAATTTGTAACGATATGGTTAATTAGTACGCTGGTCTGTGGTACGAGATCGAGCGTTTCGAAAATGTTTTCCAACAGGGAACCAGCTGCGAGCGCGCCATTTACGAAGAACTATGTAATTACTCTTCCTTCATTAATGCATAATAATGACTTGATGTTCTAATCATTTTTTTAAATTTGAATGAATAGCCCCAGGAGTTGTCAGCGTCCTCAACACCGCAGTTCTAGCTGACGGGTAAGCCAAATTAAATTGCAATTAATGAGACGATGAAATAATTTTCGTTCGAATACATAGAACCTTGACTAACATTACTGGATCAGCCACTGCCATCAGCCCGGAAGAACCTGGTAATTTTATCATTCAACAAAAAAAAAACCGCTTAACTACTAAATGCTTTGTTAATAATTAAACAGGTCATTTAATCGTTTCCTTCCCCGGTCGTCCGGATGGAACCTACTTGGTGTTGGACACTGATTACACCAACTACGCCTCAGTTTATTCTTGCGGAGTTGCTGGCGCTTTCGTTCTGGAATACGCTTGGCTCTTGGGCCGAGAACAGACCATGACCCAAGAAGTTATGGTAAGATATATTGACTGTCATTATGAAATAATGATATACTGTTGTTATATAACTAACATTTTCGAATGTTTGTAGGATGTGGCTCTCTCCAAGTTCACTCAATTCGGTGTTGACGTGAGCACATTCCAAATGACAACTCAGGGAGCTTCCTGCGTTTATTTTCCCGAATACCCTTTCCCCCCAACTAACTAAATAATCAAATTACCTTCATAAAATCGAAATGGTTATGTAGGATTTACGTGAAATAAACAAATTGAACTATAATGTTAGAGTATACATTCTTTCAAAAATAAGTTCTTCTACGTGTTCGTGTTCTGTAAGTAGTAGTACAATCAAATTATTACGTGAATATTGCCTGTCGACGGAAATGGTTTCAAGCTCAAATGTGGCTTTTCCGTAACTTGAAACACAGTTATAAAGCACCGCTAATTAGTAGCCTATATCAACTTTGTCGATTGAAACATATGTTTCCTGTCGATCGAATCGTAGTTCTATCAAATAGTTTTTACTCTTTCCCGAACGCCTCGGCAGAACAGAAAAAAAAAACTTACTTCAAACATGGATTCATGGAAATTCTGTACTTGTTATTAAACATAATACTCTGGTATCATCAAAACTTTGAAATTCGTAAAGAAATAATTTTCAACTGCCTTAAACTCAGAGCGTTTGCGATTGAAAGGTAAATGAGAACGAACATTAAACTTATCTTTACCGGACATAAATATTGTCGCTGACTAGTCTTCTTTGTCTCCCAACTACCAATTTAGGCAATAAATCTAATCAAAACCCTGTGTTATGCGTTGTTATGAGTAACTAGGCAGCGAAGCAAGTAGATTATGTAATGCGTATTATGTTGTTACATAAACACTTCCCAATATTCTGAAGGCTAAACAATAGTAAACACCTGTTTGCGACATATACAGTTACACATCAGTGAACTATCAGGATCATTTAAATTAATTTCCTTAAAATGAGATGAGTATGAGGTAATTGATCACACAAATCGCACGTGGCACTCCACGGGACGGTTTACCGCATGGTTCCTACATACGTCGAGATGATGATAGCAAGTGAAGAGATCACATGCCCAGCCCCATTTCACAAGATCCTTTCCACAAGTTAAGCTGTTACGAGCTGTTATTAGATTGACAGGTAGAGTGGGCCAACATAACCTTTGTCTTTGAGCTACATTTATGTAAGTGCACCGATAAAGATAAAAAATAAAGTAATAACGTAATATTTTTCGAGAGTATAAAACCAACTAAAAATTTTTATTTCGTATTCTGCTAACCTCGTAGAACCACCTACTAAGATGGCCAACAATTTGATCCAAATTTTACTTCTTGCCACCTGCTGCATCGCCGGCCTGAACGCCAACGTTTTGGTCCGCAGCACCCGCGGAGCCTGCCCGACGTTCACCACCAAACCCGATTTCGACTACGTCCAAGTAAGTCGAAATAGATTAAATCTAAAATGAATACAATTGATTTAATTGACGTTGTTAAAATTATTTTTCAGTATGCCGGAGTTTGGTTTGAAATCGAGAAGATTCCCGTCGTTTTCGAGGAGGGTGAGTCACAGCTATCTTATCATATCAATAATGATCCCATTTAAATTAATCGTTTTGAAATTTTTAGGTATGACTTGCATTCGTGCCATCTACGATGAAATCGGTATGTCTAAATTAATTAAGAAACTTGGGGAAATTTGAATGCTAATTATGAATTATTTAGCGCCCAATACCGTCAGTGTCGTCAATACCGCTGTATTAAATGGCAATACCACCGCTATTTATGGCTCGGCTTATCAGCCATACCCCGAGACTCAACCCGGATACTTGATCGTTCAATTCCCAGGACGTAAGTTTTTCTCAAGTTATTTTTCTTTCAATATGAAATAATAATAAATCGAATCTTCGGGAATCATAGGCCCAGATGGTGACTACTTTGTCCTTGATACGGATTACGTCACTTATACCGCCGTCTACGATTGCGTAAGTGTCGGTGCTTACAAGTTGGAATATGCCTGGCTTATGGGCCGTACCAACTCGCTGACCCCGGAACAACTGGCAACAGCAAGGGCTGCTTACACTCAATTCGGCATTGATATTAGCACCTTCGAAGCTACATTCCACGATGAGAACTGCGTCTATCTTCCATAAGATCACAAGCAAATTTGTTTGATTTGCTTGACTATTTGGTCAATGAGCTTGTAAATTGTGGCGATTGTCTGATATGATGAAATACGAAAATAAAACACAACGAGAAGTTGTCTGAAGAAAAACAAATATTCTACCTTTTCCTTCTCTCCGCCCAAAAAGTGAAAACACTTATCGTATTTGACTACCAGTCATATTTTGATCAGATAAGAAAGTTGGCGTTATATAATAGCACCAAGTTTCGATTTTAGGTTTTCTATAGTTTAAGGGAAGATAAAAAAATAAAAGGCTAGATAAGTTTCGCCTGGATTCTTCTAGAATTGATTCAGATTAATTTAAAGAAATTCTGTTGTTTGGTTGTATTTCAAACTGAATACAACATTAAATCTGTACAGTTAATAGCTAATAAAGATACACAGACGTGGGGTCTGTACTTTCTTATAGGCTGACCGTACTACAGCCATCTTCTATCGATTCATTTTTAAACGTATATGCAATCTGGGCTGAGCAACAAGCTTTTCACATTGATTCAATAGCTTGTACAGCTGCATACGTAAGGATAGCGTTAACAGCTTGAACAGTTTCCAGGTGGATGCGCAGTTCTCGCAACCAGTCGTTGGCAACATTCTGGGGTTCTCCTTTCAATAAATTCATGTACCGAAGTGCTTGTTCGAGGTCGTCCTTCTCCAAATGGTACCTGAGAATATCATAGGTTAATCGCATTATAATGTAATCTATTCTGAGTTTTCACCTTGTCCTCGCTAAAATGTCGAACGTATTCAAATCGGCCAAGTTGATTTCTTCGTCTTTTGACTGCGGACGCGCGTCAACTTTGACGACCATCATGCTCTAAAAGAATTGAATATTAACACAATTACAGTTGTTGTATGAAAGGAAAAAACAAAAAAACAAAAATCAACCTGCAAATAAGAGAGCGCATAACGAAGGATCGATCCACCATTCTCATCAATCAGAGCTACACGTCGACAAACTCTTTCAACATTCAAGAAACGTTCCTGAAAAAAAAAGAGTAAAATTTAAACGTAAAAAATACTTCAACAAGAAAATATTTCAGGGCGTTACCTTCAGAGCACCTTGGGGAAGGATTCCTTGATCTAGAGCGGTTGGTGGGATGGATTCGATGACTGCCAGAGCAAATTCATCATTGTTGTTTAGTGCTTTGTTCAAACTACTCAGATTGAGAGGGTGGCGTTGCTCATTCCATGGCAAATGGACTGAATTGTTACTGCGCAGGGACTCGATCATCGATTGAGCTGCAATCCATAGCTCACGAACTTGACGAGAAACTCGGTCCTTTTCGGCGCGGTCATGGATCGCGTCTTGAATTCCTTTGCCCATTCCGTGAAGCTTCGCCAGGTTTTCATGATGGGACGCCAACAACTTTGCGACTTCTAGTTCACGTTCAGCATCAAATGTTCGCTTTAGTTCTAGACGTTGCGTCTTTAGAGTGTCATTTAAGTGATCAGTATAAGCAGCAGCTTGGAGTTTAAGCTGCTGAGTAAACTGATCCGACAAGGTTTTTTCATGAAACGAAATCTGTTAAAGAAATCGACACACACATTAATGGAATGATTTGTTTAAACAATAATGGGCGGTATAACTCACATCTTGATTATATTTCGCTTTTAGTTCGTAGTATTGTCTTTCCAATTCGACTCGTAAACGGGATTCCAGAACCGAATGGTCTTCTTTTCTCTGGGTATCTAAAGCTCCTTTCAGGCGCTGCTGCTCACAAGACTAGATATACAAATTTTAATTGCTGTAAATTTTTGTAAAAAAACAAAAAACAAAAAAAAAAAAACATTTAAACTAACCTGTTGCCTGGCTAGTTCTTTTTGCAACGTTATTATCTTCCAATAGGCATGGGCCATCAAAATATTGATTTCCTCTTCACCCAACTTGGAACCTTCGGTTTTAAAACTGGGTGCCAATTCAGGACGAATGGAAGATAACTCCATCTTGAATAATGCAAACCAAAGACGTTGAAGTTATAAATTTTTGATAAATATTCAATTTGTTACCTGCAAGTTGTGCCTAGCAGTATCAACAAGTTCACGATATTCATCCATAACTTTGGCTTCAGACTGAGCCGCTTCAACTCGTGCTTTTGCAGTTTCCAAACTAAATACCAAACATTATAGCCACTGGAGGTTTTGAAGCAACATTCACAAATACGTACCTATAGAGAGCACGGGCAACGCTTTCGTCAAAAGTAATTAGGTCAGGTGTTTGTATACTTTGGTCATTCTTTAAGCCATGAGCTACAGCTTCTTTCAGCTGAGCTACGGCCATTCTGGCATCATGAGCTCGAGACTCGGCAACATGCACAGCTTCATTTTTATCGTGTGTCGCCATGAAGACCGGCTCCCAAATATTTTCATGTGTTTGACCAGGCTCGTAAATCTTTTCTAGTGACTTGAAGACCAATTCAACATGCTCTACAAAAGATAAAATAATATAAAATAATTGTTAGTCTGATTATTTAGGAGACGGTTACTTTTGATGGAGCATGCAGCCATATCTTGGGCTGCAACAGCTTCTTTAACAGCGTCAGAAGCTTTGGCATGAAATTCCTTAAGCAAGTCCCCAAATTCGGCGGGAGTTAATTCTGATAAATTAACTGCAACTTTTTCGAGAACCTAAATTATAGGAAAAATAACTAAAGATTTTTGTTTTTTGAAGTTTTGATGTACAAATCTGAAAGTTTCTCACCTCTACAGCTGAACTATCAGGTTCAGATTCATTTACTACTTTAATATTTTCATCTGTTTTTACCTGAATGCAATTTGGAAGTCAAACATAAGGTATAAGCAAATAAAATAAAAAACAGTTTACTTCTGGGTCTAAATTTAAAGATTCTTCAACACTTGATTGATCATTGTCACAAAATTCTTCCACAGATTTTATGACATCGAAGTCTGGGGGTGGTAAATCGATTGAGGATATGGGTAGCTCTTGTGGGCTTGATTCTTCCACAGGATTGATGGGCAGCTCATCTAGGAGAGAAAAAAATTGCTCCAAATGTACAAGAAAATAATTCAAATGTTTATCTACCATCTTTTTTCTTGAGTGCTTCTCGTTCCAATTTTTTCTTTAAAAGTCCATCTTCCTTTACTCTGAAGCAAATAAGTTTAAATAAATAATCAATAAAAGTCTAGAAACAAAACTGATTATACTTGACAGGATGCTCAAGTTTTGGTAAATGGGAAACTGAAGGTCCCAGTAGTAAATTGAACAGAAATGAGGTTCCAGGAATATTTTTTTCAGAAAATTTCCTAAAACCATCACTTGTTTTGGCTAAGACAACAGAACCACCAACAGTTGCTAGAATAGCAGCTCCACCAATGGTTAAAATTTTGCTTCCAGATCTACAAATGAAATTATTACAGCATCTGGTATAAAAACAACTTACGAAAAAAATACACCGGTTACATTTGATTTGATTTTCGGCTGTTTATGTTCCGGCGGATAATTTGTCTTCCGTTTTGCAATGATACCTTCGACTGAGAACAAATTCTAACTGGTGCCTTCCACATTCCTGAAAAATGATCTAACTTTTCCTTGGATCTTCAAATGATGGAAGAAAATATTCCTGCCACTGTTGTAGTCTCGGAGTAATTAAGGGACAACAGACGACAAATATGACTCAAGTAGTAGTTCTTGTTAAACAGCATCCATCAGATAACGTGAACACATTTTGTGCCAAATCCCAAATTTTCTTGGAAAATGTTTCGAAAATTAACTCATTCCTTTTAATCCAGAGCTCGGCTAACATTAGAAAATAAATTCCTAATTTGTTTATTGTATAACTTGAAAGTGAAAGATTTTAGATTTAGAGCAAAATCAACCACCAGCATATGTTGTTCATGTAATTCGAAAGAATATTTTGCTATTTTCCAAAGATTTCAACATATTTGTTATTTAAATTTGTTCACAATTTGTATAATCAATATAGATGCCAGTCAGAATGATCTACATCTGATATGTAGGCCTATCACATTTAACCCTGCATTGGATGATCCAATTTGGATAATCTTGGATGTTTATGAATGTTTAATTCATAAAAGAAATTCAATTAGCTTTTTGACTTATAGTAAAAGTGAATTTAGAAGAAACCATGAAAAATGCAATTTTAATTCATGTAACAATATGTTGTTTTTATTTTTTTTATTTTTTCCCTTCTACCATTATAATGTGGTACCCAAATTTAGTTTTAACAGGTGGATCTGTGTAGACAGGATTACCCAATGATGAAATTGGTAGAGCAAAGGCAGCTTCTTGAAAAGGGCCAACCATAGATCCTCTAACCATCCATCCAAGGTCCCCCTATTTTAATATACAATAAAAAATGTAATAAGCAATTAGCATAATACTTGATTAACACATTGATTAACACTTACTCCTGATCTTGCTTTATCCTCACTGTATGTTGCAGCAACTTCATTGAATTTCATACCAGCTTTAAGCTTTTCAAGTGCTTCTAGAATTTTTGATTGCTTTTCACACAAAATGTGTCTAACCTATGCAAGAATAATATTTAAAAACATAATCTTATTTTATTGAAATATATCTTATTTTACCTTAATCGTACTCCCAGTTCCTCCTTTTTTGTCTTTACCCTTGTCATCATCTCCTCCTCCTCCTCCAGCACCTTTCGACTTTCCTAAATAGTCAATGAAACTTTATAAACGCTTATTTTCACAGTAGTAGAAACTTCTGAATTCTGACATATCCTTTTAGGTGTAAACAAATATTTAAAAAACACAACTATTTCACAAGGAAACTAATCAAACTATATGTACCAGCAGCTGCTGCTTTTTTAGGTGGCATAGCTATTATAATTCCCAATTCAAAATTCTAATCTTTTTATGAAAAAAAAAAATCAAAAGTCAAGAGTCAAGATTTTAGAACAATTACAAACGCGCTTTTCTGCGTTTTCAATTTTTGTGTCGTCTGCTCTGTGTCGACTAGTGCAAATATTGCGTAGTGGTCATATTTGTAATTACTGTTCAGAGTCACGGAATCTCGGTAAGTTAAAAAATTGATACACAGTAAATAAAGGGTTGATGCTATAAAACCATCAAATCCAATAAATTAAAAAAATTCTACTATATTTAACTTTCTTTCTTATTTATACCCATCCCAATAAACTGATTTTAATTTTTAAATGGCTGATCTGACATTTTCCCCTTCCCTCTTTTACTGCATTGATAATTTTACAGCGTCTGCTTGTCGCTGTCGCGGATGAAGTATTTCACCCAAACTTTTCCAGTCTGTGCTCCTGTTTATAATTCTCGGTTACATTGTATTCAACTGGATGCAGGAAAAATGCCGAGAGGAATTCTTGAGTGTTTCACTGAACTATTCGGTGCAAGTATTTTTCTACTAAAGGTTTGAATCTGCTTGAAATTATAATGTCCAGACAGAACTCCAATTTCGTTTCGAGAACCCAATCATTCGAAAGATCTCGTCGATTCATTCAATCAGTATCAGATATTTATGGAAAAGACGAGATGGAAGAATTGCTTGACGAGATACGACATCTAGAGCCTTGTAATTTTCAATCTGGTGACATACAAGATTTTGAGATCAATGGAAGTCGTCACCTGCAGAATACAGGAGAATCAACTATGTCCATGTCTGTTCAGTCATGGGACTCTCATGCTGTATATCGCCACAGAATGGATAACATGAAGGCTCCAGTTGAAGTTATCCAATCAATATTAATTCATTTCCGCCCTTCACAGTGTTTGGAAAAGTTGGAGCTTTTCAGACTGGCATTCTTGGTAAGCATTTAAACTATTTTCAATCTGTGTCTGTCTCATTTAAGCTCATTGTTTTCTTTTTTATTTACAGACATGTTGTATTGGAAGTCTCACCTGTGTATATCTGAGTGAATGGATGTACCTATCTTCCTTTCTTGTATTTATAGTTTTATTTTCATCATTGTGCACAATTTGGCTACTCATAGCTGATATAATTGGAATTATATACTTCTTGCCAATATCGTGGCCCAAATTTGTAAGTACTCATTGTATTTGATGTATTACTGACACTCTTTTAACATAAAACCCCTTTCCTTAGAATACTCTTCTCTTCCTATGCATAGCTGTGGCACTTCTAACAGTCTCTTCTTTACTTATTCATCATGTTAACTTACCGTCAATGTTGGATGAAGCCCTTACAGACGATAGCCGGCATTTTCTTTACATAGCTGGAGTAAGGGTTAAGGAGAATGTAAATCACTATCTGCAATACTAGATCTATAATTTTCTTTGCAGATACTCAGCTTGTTGGCCTCCTTACTAGCTCTCATTCAAAGCCTAATGACTTCTTTCGGTCGACCTTATCCTATCTGGTGCTCTGCGTACAAAGCCGAACCAGACTGCCCCAGCCCCATGTCTCCTCCAGGTAATATATTTTTTCCGACTTCGTACTTTGAATATGATTATTGATGTATTTTTTTATAATTAGGTTCCATTCCAGGATCTCCTACAGAACGTCCAGTTATGGCGACAATGGCAGCTCTTGCTGGCATGTCGTCCGCAGTCGTCGCTACCGCGCCTCGATTAGGGAACCGTAACCGAAGTGCTTTGCATGATCGAGATCAAGTACCTCTTCGATCTGTCAGGAACTCCGTCAGCTGGGATGACGGTGTGAAACCAAGCAGCTCCCGACTAAAACAGCTGAACGAGTATCCTCCGTTGCTTAATGAAACATGAAAAAAAAAACGCATCGTTTTAAATTAGTCAGCAAGCGTTGCCATGATTTCCTTTTTCATCAAGCCGAAAAATAATCTCACCAGACTTCACTTGACATTATGTGTTAACACATGTGATAATGCGAGTGTAGGTGCAGTGGAATTAAAGTTTTCTGCACGTCCGGCAATACGCCCAAACATGCAACCCCCATGCAACTTTTTGTATGGGATTGAATGCATTCTTCTTGGAAAGCTGAAGGAAACGCAATCCTCACTTGCAATGTGTTCTACATATTTTAGCCCAATTAATGATCTCATTGAAATTTGTTGTCTTGTAGCTTTAAATCGATAGCATGTTGTATTCTATAATGATCTCATTGAAGTGGCATTCTCATTAACATTCTCTTGAAATTGACAGTTCTTTGATGTTGCCGTCATTTGATTTCGGGAATGCGTCTTCATATATTAGATTGTGGCTCTCAGTAGATAAATAGTATTTGTACATGGTTTATTAACGCATGTAACACCGGAAATCAATTGGCAACTCTATTTAATGTGTTTAGGTTGCTGCGTAGCTTTATTTGTTATGATTTAAAAAAAATGAATAAGGTTCTAGTCCCCTGATATTGTAAACGTACAACTTGTGTCTGTTTGTGCCAGATAAGCGTCCAGTAGGTAAATTTTCATTGAAAAAGTTCGTATTGGCGGTTCTTCCAGATGTAAAGTAGGGATAAGGTGGCTGAATTTCTTTTGGCTACGTTCATACTTTAATATTGCCACATCACCAGAAACTGCCTGCTGCTTATGGTATAAATTGTAAAGTTGTTGTGTATTACTAGTGTTAATATACATTTGAAGCACACATTTGTTTCTATTTAGTATCCTAAAGTAAAGCACTTGTTCTTTTACAACTTTTTCGCTTATGCGTTAAATGGAATTAAGGTATTTGATCTATGTGGAATGTTTCAATAAAGATTTCGCAACTGATTAACTTCGTTGCGCAGTTGCTTTACTTCTTCTTCTAAATGGGCCTTGTCTTGAATTTGTTGTCTAAGTTGTTCTAATTCGTTCTAAAAAAAACAGACATATATCATCAAACATTAAACAAGATTTGTCATAAAATTCATTGACTCCTACTTGCAATGTGAGAAATTGTTGAGCTGATTGGATGATCAGGTCTCCGAAACGACAACGAAGGACTTCGCGCAAATTATCTTCCACATCATGAACAATACGACGGATAAATTCAGCTTGAAAATCGACAGATGCTTCAGGATTTTGGATAGCCTCTTTGGGTTGATTCACTTGATTGCCTACTTCAACAATAGGCACATTCTGTTTAGGCGGAGTTAATTCTGCAGCTGAGGGATAAGTTGCCTCAATTTCATGTTCTTCCACAGATAACACTGTTTCACTGCATGTAGTTGTAGGTGGATGGCGTTCCAGGCAATTTTTTCCTTTGTATTTTAATAATGGGCTGGTTGCTAGACTAGGGCTGGCATACAAATCAGCACTGATATCCCCTCCTTTCAAAGGAGAAAAAAGTGAACTGTTTTTGTGTTCCAGTTCTTTACTGTCGTTCGCAAACCCCATTGCAGGGAAATCTGTGCTAGAAGCCCCAACTCCAGTAATAGGGCTGAGCACAGAGTGTGATTCAAGCTCGCAAGGCAGTGGTGAAAGAAAAGGAAAACGGGAGGGTTTTTCAGGCACTTCATTTGCCGAAAATTGCAATAAAGCCGTCGGTCGCTCATTACTAGAAGAAATTGGGGGTTTGGATATCTTTTTCGATTTCAGGATTCCTGATTCAGTTTTTTTCTAAAGTAACAACATTCAAACATGGGTTGTTGCATTAGTTAACGGTATTAATTAATAAGTTACATTATATACCTGAATGTGAGTGCAGGCACGACAAATTAATTTGGTAATCGATGTTGTATGGGCAATAATGCTCTGCACAGGAGTACTGATGGATCGTAGGTCGTAAATCAAAATTTTACCTCGATTTGTTCCAACAACCAACGATGTGCCATCTGGGAAAAACTCAACGGCTGTAACAGGGGAATCGATTTCAATTTTCTTCAAGATCCTACATTGAAAACCGATCATGTAAATCAATAATAATGACTTCAAGGATTTTCGTTTGTTGAAAATTACTTTTTCTTTGGACAGTCATATAATATGACATTCTTATCTAATCCTCCAGAAACCATAAGGATATCTGTTATAGGAGACAATGCAACAGAGCTTGCTGGTGACTGATGAGCGCCGGAAAATTCAGCTACTAGAGAATTATTTCCTTTATTAGAATAAGTGTTCCAAGCAACTACAGATCCACTGTTGAATGCTGCAGCCATAAGTGAATTTTTAACTGAGCTAATTTTTAAGTCTCGTAGTCCCTGAAATGATGCAATCAAGAATTAGTCACAAAAATATAGTTGATTACATCCATTAACATTTTTTCATACAGATGAATTGGTAACTGAATACTGCCCAATGGCTTGCCCAGTTTTTATGCCATAAACCTGAGTGATACCTCCATGATGACCACATGCAATGATAGAACTATTGCTTTGAATTCGACAAACTGCACTTTTCTCAACCTGAAAAAAAATTCTTAGAATAGAAGAAGTTATATAAAAAATAACTGCATACCCCTTCATATTTCCTGATCAACTTATGTTTAGAATAATCCCACAACAGAACACTTCCAGAATTGGTTCCTGCTAGCAACAAATCATTTGAAAATCCTAAAGCTGTGGCATCTCCCTAAAGTAATTAATTAGAAATTAAATATGTTGGAAAAATAATTCAACATACGATATTTTATAGTGAACTGTTACCTCAATTAAACTGGCTGAGTTTTGATAAATCTCGGTACCAATAGAAGCAGTAAAAATTTTATTGCTGGCTTTTTGAACAAATGCCAGATTACTTCCATCATGATTCCATGCTACATCCAACACATTACCTAGAGTTTAATAGAATATTACGGCATTTTTCTTTTTCCTTTTATACGATCAGGCCTACCTTCGTCGAATTTATGAATTGCTTCAAAATTGCCATCCCAAATTTGACAAGTTTCAGCAGCACTTATCCAGCAGTATTTACCTGACGCCATCATTCACTTTTTAATAATAGTAAAATAGAATAAAGATTAAACAATTAGGTTTTTTAAAGCAAGAATAGCAAGTAAACAAAATGAATAACTGAAACCAATTCAAAAGATGAAAACATTGCTAGACTAGTGTAGTCGCATATTCACATTGCCAGATGTCGTCCAATCTTACTTCGATTGTTAAAATTTTGCTTTTTATGCCTGTAACATAAATATCATATCAGACATATCAGTACTAATTTTAATAAAATAGAAATTTTTGCGATTAATTTTGCAGTTCTAATTCGTAAAATTTTATTTTGTACCTAATTTTGTTGTTCGTAATTTAAGCTTCAAGGTTAAAAGACAATTTCTTGTTCTTAGATGGCGCTATGTACCACTATTTAGATTGGATTGTGTGTGTGTGGTTACCCTGGCGGCCTTGCCTGTAAATATATCATTGATGGCCGGCCCACCCTCCCATTTAACTCTCAATCTTTCCTCTCATGTGTTAGTTTAATTTGTTTGTGAATCACGTTGGATTTCTTGTGTTTTGCATTTTGCTGTATAACTGTGGTTCCTACGATATACTTAAATTTACGTTTTAAAATTTGAATTGAAAGAAAATTACCGTTTTTCATCAACTAGTCATCATATCAAACTAGAACTGGCTGACGTCCCTAGTTCAGAGGAGCTTGAAAAAAGCAAGGTTGTTGAAATGTCAGGGGATCATCGTACTGTTATCAAAGGTAATACTTTTTAAAAATTATTTTGGCTTCTGAAGGACACAATTTTATTTTTGGTTTTCTTAATTCTAGGTAGTCCATCCCAGTATGTTAAGTTGAATGTAGGTGGATCTCTTCACTACACCACTATAGGAACATTGACAAAACATGATAGTAATATATTCTTTAATTGAAATTCAAAATTTTCTATGTTAATTTAAATGTTTTTCTTAGCTATGTTGCGGGCAATGTTTAGTGGGCGCATGGAAGTACTCACAGATTCAGAAGGTAAATATTTCATTATTTAGTCAAGTTGTACCATTTACCTGGTTTCTTCAGTGATTAACAATGAAGTTGCCTAGTGTAATTTTTATTTTCATTACTAATAAGCGATCTTACCACAATGCCATTCTATTCTAGGTTGGATTTTGATTGACAGATGTGGCAAACATTTTGGTATAATCCTGAATTTCTTAAGAGATGGAAGTGCTCCTCTTCCTGAAAGTCCTAGAGAAACTGCTGAATTATTGGCTGAAGCCAAATATTATTGTGTAGCTGAGCTAGGTATTATTAGTCGATTTATTTTATAAAAATGCTAATTTTAATAGATTTTCTTTCCCTTCGAAGTGAATGCATGTGAGAATGCACTGAAGCGAAGAGAGCGAGAGCGAGATGTGGAACCTGCTTGCCGGGTTCCGTTGGTAACTTCAGCTCGCGAAGAACAAATGTTGATTTCGACTTCAGCAAAACCAGTGGTGAAATTGCTCATCAACCGTCACAACAATAAGTACTCTTATACTAGGTAACACAAAATAGAAAAAAGATAAGTATATTTGTTCGAAATAAAATTGACAATTTTTTTTCTTTCTGTTCAGCGCTTCCGATGACAATTTGCTCAAAAACCTAGAACTCTTTGATAAGTTAAGTTTGAGATTCAGTGGACGGGTTCTTTTCTTAAAAGACGTAATCGGATCTCAAGAAATCTGTTTGTGGAGTTTTTTTGGTCATGGGAAAAAAGTGGCTGAAGTTTGCTGCACAAGCATTGTTTATGCTACAGATAAAAAACATACCAAGGTACATCAGTTTTTTATTTGACCCCTCTTACGCATTTCCTTATATTCACCACTGCTTTAGGTTGAATTTCCGGAAGCAAGAATTTACGAAGAAACCCTGAACATTTTGTTGTACGAACATCGCCCCGGACCAGATGCTGACCTAATGCAAGCGACTTCAACGGCAAAAGGTGCAGCTGCGGCTCTTGCTGCTAGTGGAAATGCAGGTGGAGCTGTTTCGCATGCAAGTGACGAGGAAGAAGAAACGGCAGCTACTAGCACACGACGAGTTGTCAGCGCTGGTCTTGCTAGGTTGCGTCTCTCTTAGATTAGTTTCCTTTAATGTTACAAAATTGATCACTCGTTCGTATTAAATACTATATATCACCTAGTCTCCCTGGGTTTGTTCAATGATTGATTGTTTTATTGTTTGTATTACTATAAGGAATGCCACGTAAAAATACACCACGTGTAAGAAATTTTAGGACAACGTTCAGTTTTTCTTATATTCAATTCGCTCTACCTTAACTACATTTTAAAAACAAAACGTATTAAAAATTATGATTTTCATGAAAATTTCAAGAATGATTTACCTTCATCATCAACTAGCTGATAGACATAAGTTACAACTGTAGAACTTTGTATATCCATTAGGACAAAAGAAGGAATGACAAATCTAAAATTTCATTTAGTAATAAAAAATTTATATCTCTGTAGAAAATAAAAAAATATTACTTGTTAATGGGATTGTATGCACCAGTTGCAGAGCCTGGATTTATGAAGAATTTTCCATCATGTTCATAAGCTTCAAATTTATGTGTATGTCCTGTAATCAAAATATCAACTCCCAACTGCCTCTGAAGTGATGCCAATGATTCTGGATCACCCCAAGGTACAATTTGGTGGCCATGTGCTAAACCAATTTTAAACTGGCCCACAGTTACCACCTTTTGTTCAGGATAAGTGCTAGAAATCTTAAATATAAAAGAGTTAGTAGTAGAGAATTACCAAAAGCAGCATATTAGATTGTCTACCTTGTCAAAGTCACCTCGAACTATGTGCACATCACTAGCCAGAGTTTTCAAGTAGTCCAAAGTTTCTTTGGAACACAAGTTTCCTGTGCAGAGTATGTGATGAATGCTGAAAATGGGAATATTAAGTTTCATTATTTGAAATATACAGTAAATTTATGATTCAGACCTGCATTCAGCGTTATTATTTGTTATTTATTTGTTTTACTTACCGACCAGGAACGAGTAGTTTTTTAAATTTTGCTGGTAATGCATTGCATCTGTTTGGAACATGAAGGTCTCCCAACACCAGGACTAACTGTAATGTAAATTGTTGTGAATAAACTTAAATAATCAGTTATTTACTTAAACAAGAATTCAATCAACAACATACCATTTTCAGTTTACAGTTTTTTAGTTTTGACAGCTTACATAGGCCTCAGCTGCTTTACAGAAGCAGACAACATTTTAAAGGGGGCGGCACCCGACAGCCGACAGAAGAACAAATTAACATTTTAATTCAATATTTTAATACAAAATATACGTTTTTTTTTTATTTAAAATTTAATCTTCTTGGATCGGAAGTACATATTTTTATCTTTAATTCCCGTCTTTAACACGTATTCGAATTTATTATTAAGTAATTACTACTTCTGTTGTCCGCCACTAGGCGTCGTACGGTTGTGTCTCTGATGAGAATAACTGAATAAGAATTGACATTCTCGACTTCTCGTATAAAAGGAACTGACTGTCACTTGGTTGGTTTTCAGTGTACATTTTTTGTTGTGATCAATTCTAACTTTCGAGATTTGATATCGCTTCAAGATTTCAATTTTAAAATGAATGTATTGTTAGCTGTGCGCATGTACATCAGTAAAATGATACAGGATAGTGGTCCGGGAATGAAAGTATTATTAATGGACAGAGAAACGGTAAACATACTAGATTCAGTATATGAAACAGTTCTACTTCATGAAGTTTCAATTTCACAGATTGGAGTTGTGAGCGTTGCGTATGCACAGTCAGAAATATTACAAAAAGAGGTTTACCTCTTTGAGCAAATCGACAAATCTGGACACGGACCAATAATGAAACATCTGAAATGTGTTGTCTTCTTAAGACCTTCTCAGGAGAATGTGCAACTCCTGGCAACTGAATTGAAGTCTCCACGATATGGAGTCTACTACATATGTAATTATAAATCTGTTAAAATCTGCTAAAATTGATTTCCACAATGTGAATTTACAAACTGTGCTCTCTCATATATCAATATTCTCTCTCAAAATTCTAGATTTTAGTGGGATAATTTCCAAGGCAGCTATTAAAGTTTTGGCAGAATCAGATGAACAGGAAGTTGTCAGAGAAATTCAAGAATTTTATGCTGATTTTTTTGCTATTGGACCTCACTTATTTTCATTGAATTTGGAGAAACCTATACATGGTAGGCACATTTTTAATTCTTTATTTTAGACAACAATTGATACTTAATTACACAAAAAAATCTTGCAGGAATGGAGTGGAACCCCAATAGCTTACAGAGGTCTGTTCAAGGTGTTTTAAGTGTGTTATTAAGCTTGAAGAAAAATCCAATCATCCGATACCAGCACTTCTCTCCTCTGGCTCGCCGTCTTGCTGAAAGCATACGTGTAAGTAAAACTAGTTTTTTTTTTCTTTTAATTTCTTCGTTCATTGATAATTACTCTTTTAATATTCACTTGTTTAGGACACAGTGTTAAAAGAGTCTTCTTTGTTTCATTTCCAAAGAGGAGAAAGCGTGCCGCTCTTATTAATTTTGGATCGACGATGTGATCCAATTACACCCTTGCTTAATCAGGTCTGCCAAGAATAAAGAGGGAAGTGTAATCTATTAATGTCTAATCACAGTCAAATTGATTTTTATCCAGTGGACATATCAAGCTATGGTGCACGAATTATTGACGATAAAAAACAACAGAGTTAGTTTAGTTGGTGTTCCTGGTGCGCCAAAAGACATGAGCGAAGTCTTACTCTCTGCAGAACAGGATGAATTTTATGCAAATGTGAGAATTATTCTTGTCAAAATCACATTTCATGTTTGTGATTTCTACTGTTACTAAAAAAAACGACTTTTTTTTATATGGTAGAACATGTACCTGAACTTTGGAGATATTGGCCAGACTATTAAGTCATTGATGGACGAATTCCAAGCAAAAGCTAAAAGTCATCAAAAAGTGGAAAGCATAGCTGATATGAAAGCGTTTGTGGAAAACTATCCTCAATTCAAGGTTGTATTGAAACGCAAAACTTTTTACTTATTTATTTATTTTATTTGTATTTGAATTTAGAAAATGTCAGGAGCAGTCACGAAGCACGTGACTTTAGTAGGCGAACTTTCGCGCGTGGTGACCCAACATAATCTTTTAGAAATTTCGGAAGCCGAACAAGAACTCTCTTGTCAAGAGGAACACTCGCAGTCACTCACAAAAATTCGTCGCTTATTGGCTACTGATCAAATCCGAGATATTGATGCTTCCCGTCTTGTGTTTCTTTATGCTATTCGGTATATAACTAGAGGGAGGGGGTATTGTCCATATTACTCACTCGATTTTTTTGCTGATTTAGATATAATAAGCACCCAAATAAGGATATTTTAGGCCTTGTAGAATTGCTTCGACGTCGAGGAACACCTGACCGATTAATTGACGTAATATTTTTTTCTCATATTATGCAATGGTAATTTTAAATTTAACATCGGCTTGAAAAAATTCTTTATAAAATAGTCTGTGGACGACATGCTTCGCTACAGCAATTCCGGTGAAACTGTCAGTTCGAGTTTTCTTACTACAAAGGATGTAACCAAAATCACTGAAAAAATTTTTAAGGTATGGCAATTTGTACGTTATCGCGTTTTATTTTTAGTAGTTGCTAATCAATTTGATTGTTTAAAGGGTTTAAAGGGTGTCGAAAATGTATTCACTCAACACTCACCTGTCTTGAAAGACATAATGGACAATATAGTTAAAGGACGTTTATCCGAAGACGCCTTTCCTGCTGCTGGAGGCGAATCTACTGCTGGAAGGTTGTACTTACTTGAAATTCTCCTTATGAAATATTAACGTGTTATTAATTCCTGAATTCGGGAATAGAATCCAAGATGTTATCATCTTCATGGTAGGCGGAGTGACTCACGAAGAGTCGTTCGCCGTGCATCAGTTCTGTCGAGCCAATACCGGTATTCGGATCGTTCTTGGAGGAACCCTAATTCATAATAGTCAGTCGTTTATGACGGATGTGGAAGCAGCCGTTAGATATTCAGCCTCAGGCACATCCCTAAAGTATCCTCAAAATTCATCCTCATCAGGTTCTGGTCGCCATCCTAAGTTAACTTGAGCTATTGAGATTTTTTTTCATTAAATTTATCATACGGTATGAACCAAAAGCTATCAAAGAAGTCGATTATATTATTTGTTTTATTTTCCATGAGCACATGCCATTGTTCAGCTGAATGTAAAAATGATGTTTTCCCTAATTGCACCCAATTAATGTTTAATTGCTATATATGTGTTGAAATTTAATTGAACTGTAAGTTAAGTCTTTCGAAAACCATCAGTTAAATTAACAAGTTAAATTAACATTAAAGAGAAAACCCATTTTATGCTTCTAGATTTAAATTTGTTAACAGCCGATCAATCATCTTATGTTTTTCGTGTGCTTCATGCGAGTTTTGATGCAACAAATCAATGTGATAACGCACATCATCGATGATCGCAATTGAATCCATCTCTTGACGGCCTTTTACTCCATAGGCATCGTCAATAATAAGTTGATGAAAATGTTCTGAGTCCACTATCTGTAAAGGAAATTTTCTTAGATAGCGTAAATGCCATAAATGGTAAGGAACGGAAACAAACTTACTTCCTTGACATTCTTGGCTATGAATTCATAACAGAAGACTTCGATTCGAGGTAGATTGAAAGTCCGAGATACTTTTATAAGGCTGATGACACTTTCAGAATCGATTGCGCTTATCAAAAAATTTGCGCAGAGTTTCTTCAAGCCCGGCATCAAATATAACTCGCCAATGTTGAGTAGTTCGTAGACAGTTTCGGCGGAGAGCTGGTACAATCCCGGTGTTTTTTTACTTATATTATAAAATTTTAAAGTATGATAATACCTGAACACAGTTAGAGTAGACGTATGAGACCACTTGCGCAAACACCTGTTACGTAAATAATATGGCTTAAAATTTTTTACCTTCATTTTGTTTTTTTATTCCTATAACATGGTGTGTTTTGCAAAACACTTTACCTCTGGTGTTACATCACGTAGGGTCATAAGGTCTATTTCTGACCTTCCTTCCATCCCCTCTGTTTGTTTGATCGCTTTGTCGCAAACGTCAGTGCGCGAAGTCTCTCGAAAATGATCCCGAAACAAAGCTCTGAAGTACTCGCTCCGCCCAACAAAAGCAGCCTGCAATGAAATTCAATTCCTTCAATACATTAGAAAACATACGAACTCCTAATACTCAACACTTGAAGTACTGACTTTATGGCATAGGAATTGATGATCATCAACGACGAAGCAAACGTCAACCAGATTGAGTAGTGGTGAAGGACTTTCAGTAAATGAATGTTTTACATTTAGTTCAGATGGCATCGCTTGCTTGGCCAACTGACTCAAATCACGTTGCACCTCTTCTAGAAATTCTTTCGACTCAAGTGTGAGGACTTTGATCTTTGTTCCCGGTTTGGTCTCGGCTAATAAAATATATTATTATTTGCACCGATAAACCCTCGTATTTTAACATGTTCAATTTTAAGCTTAAAGATGCTTTTAAAACTATATAAAACATAGCGGCGTTTCTATGGCTTTGCTTCTTAGTTCTTACTCTCAACATGAGAACGCTATTGCAGCACTTGTATGGCAAAGCTAACGTGAAACAATGAAGAGTCCAACAAGGAATTTTTTCTATAAAAGAACAGAATGAAATAACATAGAACGACGGCACGTCTCATGCAGCCAGGTAGAGTTAATCGGCTTATGAATAGGGTCGCTTACGAACTCATTGACAATATGTCTGCGAGTTCTGTGCTTTCACTTTCATACAGATAGAAGATGGCGCAAATAACGGCTGCTAAACCGCCCGATCGGAAACTTTTAACAGGTGAATTTAAAAGTCACACAATTTAACTAATAGGTAATTTACCGAATGCTATTGACCGCTTTCTGGCTTCTTCTAAACGATCCTTTAAAGATGGAAGACGACACTGCATAGCTAAACGCATGCATTCGTCTACTTCGTCTAGGAGAGTATTAAGGCGTCCACTATACAAGTATTGAATAATTGATTTGAAAGCAGTCAGATCAACCTATTAATTACATTTAATGTGCAATTAGAGTTAATCACACAATGTAATGTTGCTTGCTGTAAAATCTACATACCAATTTATTTTGAAGCTTGACTGTTCTTTTAGAACTCCATTTTCCCTTGAAAGCTTCCCAGAAATATGGGGATCTAGCAGCTAAAATAAAACGGTGAATAGCAATTGATTCCCCTTGAATGTTGAAGGTGAAGTCACTAAGCTCTCCCAGATCAAGCAATCTTAATAAAAAAAAAATAGTAACAGATCTCATTAAGTGGTAGAGTATTTTAAGTTTCTGTCATCTTACTTCCTCAAAAACTCTTCATACTCATCACGAACTACAACTCGGGATGAAAGGACTTTGTAGTTCCTCAACTTGTTCCGTATTTCATTTGTCAATGCACCATAGAGGATGCGTTCTCCATCAAATGTTTGTGCTTCACATAGTGCTCCATTATCTAATAGATATTCTGCTAGCTCAACATGACCACATAAACATGCATAGTACCTTGTTTTCAAATTAAAGGGATTACCTTAGATTATTTAAGTGGATTTGAAATAATTCAACTTACAGCGGCGTGCTATCCCATCTGTCTCGAACATTTAGATCAACTTCCTTCTGTTCTACTAGGTACCTGTAACAAGTATTTGTTGAAGCTGGCTTGATACCGTTTTAGAAGTATCCATCGAAAGTATACTTAATTTTTTTCAAATTTCCGGATCGACAACTGAGGAATAGTTCACGTAGATCCATGTAATACCGATTAGAAGATATGTTTTTAAGAAGTCCTTAAATTATAGTTACAAATCGGTTTTCAGTTTTCACGTGCCGACTAAAGTAAACATCGTCTGTAGCTACAGTTTCCATGGTGACCTGCAGATTTTCCCACGCAATGAATTTGATTCGAGTTCGACGCTCTAACCTCTAAAATTATAAAGATTTCTACATTTCACTAATTATGAACTTTAAAAAATTAGAATATAACAGAGCGACTGAGAAATTGTTCAAAGTGATTATAATCGGCGACCCCGGAGTGGGGAAAACTTCATTTATTCGCCGGTATGTTCAAAATGCCTTTCGCGGGGATTATAAAGCTACGATAGGCGTAGATTTTGCTTTGAAAATTGTCAGATGGTCAGAAAACCAGACCATCAAGTTGCAACTTTGGGATATTGCAGGTAATATTATTCCCTTTTCTTTAATTCAACAATAAATTCAACAAACATTTGTTTCACAGGCCAGGAAAGATTTACATGGATGACACGTGTATATTACAAAGGTTTCGTTTATTTGTAAGTCTATAAATTGTGTTGTATTAAAAACCTTCACTTTCAGAAGCTCAAGGCTGTATCATTATGTTCGATTTGACAAGTCGAAACTCATTTGAAAACGCAGTAAAGTGGAAAAAAGATGTCGACTCTAAATGTGTCTTGGAAGATGGTGCGCCGGTATGTTACTGTTTTGCTATTTTTGTTTTTTTCTATTTTACCTTTCCTGCTTTTTGTGTATTACCTTTTCTATTTGGTTGTCTATGTTAAATTTATTTTAATAAATAAATTTAACTGACATAATAAACAATAACTACATGACCACCGTATTTTTAAAATTAAATTAAATGTCTGTTTTACTACCAGGTTCCGTGTATGTTATTAGCCAACAAAGTAAGTTGTTTCTGGTGCAGTCCAATTTAAGCAGATATTTAACTAAACGCATCTATTTTACAGTGTGATTTGCGGCAAAGGGAGGTGGATCAATGGTGAGAATCCGTTCTAATGCAAATAATAATTAATAATTTAGAAGATCCAAATTAGGGAGATTGAAACTCTTTGTCGGGAGCACAGCTTCATTGGTTGGACAGAAACATCAGCAAAAGATGACCTGATGGTTGGTGACTGCATGCGGTGAGTCGAAAGAGTAATGTCTATTACAAACTGCTCTCAATTACTGCCCTACATTCAAAATTAGGTTCCTGATCGAAATAATGATGAAGTATAACCGCTTCCAAACGACCGACATTTTTGGGCCGTCCCTAAAGCTTAGTAAACGAACAATCGAAGAAAGCAACGGTGTAATTGCTAGAAAGGAAACTTCTTCTTGCGGCTGCTGACCGTGAATCTACATTAATATTTATAAGTTCATTTTCATGTGCTGACCCTGTTATTCTTGGGTTGAAAATCAATTCATTCTAATAATAGCGCGAATAGCACTTCTATATAAATAAAAGTGGCTGTTATTTCTAACTTATGATCAAATCAAATAAAAAAAAAATTATTTTCATCGCCACACAACTTCTAGTTTTACTTAACCATCACACATATTACACAACATTGCGCAAAGTAAAGACGGGATTGTACTTGCGGTAGGGTCGACATGCTGGCTGAGCAACAGAAGGACCAAAAGTCCCGTATGGGACTCGTAGTTTCGTGACACATTCTTCATCTTGGTTGACCGATAAAGGTGCATCGAGTAGTAGACTTTCTGGAACTCGTACTCCTCCCATCACTAAACAATTGACATGTGCAAGTCGCTCCGCTGGTTCTGGGCTGATCAAGTAGACACGGCCTCTTGTAAGGTCGATTCCTCTAATAATACCGTAGCCCAGACAAGGCATCAAAGGTAACTCTCGCAAAATTTTGGGGTATTTTCCGTCAGCAGCCTGGTAATATGGAACAGAAGCAGCGGCATCGTTGTCCAAAATGCAAAGAGCAACAAGCGAAGCGTTGAGAGCGGCCATTGTCAAAGCAGGTGGAACAGATTCATGGCAGATGCAAACGGCCAAATCTTGCCTTGAAATAGAAATTTTAATTGACACAATTATTCTTGAATACAATAATATTGATTGGGAAATCATTATTACCATGAAATGCAGTAGGGTACAGAATCCATTAACGACCAATGAGCGCTGTTAGATAGTTGGCTGAAATAGGACATTAGTCCAATTTGCCGCAATTCCGATGCACGAAAACCCCATTCTTCTAAACTTTTCTCCGATAGTTCCGCCGATGAATAGATTGCTTGTAGCTCGTAATTGGGTAATTTTTCTGACCACTCAGCAGCATCGGTTAGCCAGCCGCGTTGGTGTTGAGCAACATAATCACGTTCGAGCATTGAAGGGAAATTGCGACGAAGTGAGCGGCTGCTAATTTGAAGAAGTTGGTGTGGCTGGGTAAGACGAATCAAGTCTAAAGTTACATCCAGACCAATACCGCTAGTGAATCCCATGGTATTGATTAGTGTTGGAACGTTTTCCAAGGCAAATTTAAGCTTGCAGTCGATAAGAAGTTGCCGGCATGACCGAACATAGCGTTCCGGACAACCGATAATATCTGCATCCCCGACAAAGTATGAGAAAAGTGGCTGTTGAATGTGGGTAAAATTTGGACCAAGCAACGGTTCAGAGACTAAAGATGCTGTTACGCATCCCGCAGGAAAAAACTCTGGCTGGCCAGGATCAAAGTCCACCACCAAAACGGTTCCACACTTTTGGATGAGTTGATTAAGCAAGTAACGAAGTAGAGTTGATTTCCCCACTCCTTTTCCACCGAGCAACATTACTCTAACAGTTTCCTTTTTTTGATATTTATCCATTAATTGTTGTGCATACTCTGCCCAGACATCTGGTTGTAAATAGAATCTGGCGCTGAAAATGCTTCCGCGTAGAACAATACTCGTGTCAAGTTGGTTACAAAGTTTGCCAAATAGGTTGCGATTTTCATCTCTCCAATAATTAGATTCTGGAGGAACGCACTCTTCTTTCTTGAGGATGTTGATGGGGAAAATACGGCTGATGTAATCAATCATTCCAAAGTTAAGGGAACGCAAAATAAGCAAGACATTTTCAGAGCTCTTTTTCTTCAAAAGATTTTCTTCACACGTCAACCCAGCAGACTTCAAGAGAGCGTGAGCGCGGCTTGCATTAAAAGACGTATTGCTTTTTCCGACTGAACGGATGCACTGCAGACTGTATCCTCTAGGAGAAAAAACATGGTATGTTTTACTTAAATTCTGCTCAATAGAAAAGCCTTGCATCTCGGCAATCCCACTAAGACATGTCAAACTAAGACGTCCTTTGAAGTAAAAACATGTCTGAAATGGGATGAATGCTAGAACTTCATTGGGATTAATTAGAAGGAAATCAAATGTATCCAGAGTTTGGTAGACTGCTTGCAAAGAACTTGATTCCTCATCCATAGCAAAGGTTTCTTCAATACCTTCTTTTTCTGCTGTTAAAAAAGAATCATCCTCATTGGGAGAGGATTGGAATGAATTATCTTCATCAGAAATGTTGCTCTCCTTTAATTTAAGTTTTAAGGCACCAATGCCAGTCACCGACACACTTTGATTAATGGTTGAACTGTTGTCTACATTTAATTTGGATGATGTTTTGTTCTTTCGTGAAGTTTTTTTTTTAAGTTTTGATCTTTTCGAAGTTGGTTTGGTCTGTCCATTTTTTAAGGAATCATAGACACTTTTGGCTGAAAGCAAATGACTGACAAATGACAATTTTTTCTCTGCCATATTTGTTGAGTCAGAACTATCGTTTGTGTTGCTTTTTCTTGAAGAAGAAGCAGTCTTCGTTTTTTTGGTTGAGAGTTTCTTCATATTTGTCAAATCTTCGTGGAGGCTTAATGAATCTTCAAGAAAATTTTGGTTTGAGTTTTTATTTTAGTAAGCTATTTTAATAATATTCAATTATACCTGATTAGATCCTATTGTTATATTTTATTTTAAAAAATGCAGATTTTACAGTATTTTTAAGCAGCCGAATTTTCAATCCAAGCACGTGTAAAACTGTAAGCTATAACGCTCAAGTTGCCAGATGCTCTTTAATTCAGCGATCAAATTGTCGGCGGGAAATGTAACTATTATTACGCGTACTTTCTTTGTCATCATCATCACTCTATTTAATAATCGGCTAATAAAAAAGTCGACTATTGCGCCACCTTACTCGTTGATTACAGACATTTTTACTTTGGATTTTAGTAGGAATAGGGAATTGCCGGTACAAGGACTTACTTGCATCAGCTGATACCCGCCATTTCCCCATATCTACGTCGAGTCATCGGTGGGAGAAAGGTGGCAGCACGCAGCACTTTCGAGTTCATAGAAAGTACTGGTAATTACTGACTGACTTTCTGTTGCTCTCTTGCTCGTCATTCTTTCAGTTTGGCTATCTTTCGTTCCAATCCTGGTGTGCAAATTCGCCGGCATTTTGTCGTAATTGTTCATAATTCTCCCTTCGTTGGAATAGTCTAAGTGAGTATTCCAATCGTTCGGAGTTTGAAACTTACCGTAATTTTTTTTATATTAAAGTAAGAAAACTGGTTTGTTAGCACCCATTGTGACGCTCGTGTTGCCCAAGGTATTGAGTTTAATTTTTAGATGTCCACTGCTGAGGTGGATCCGTCACCCTCGTCTCCCAGTCCTGCTGCAAAGAAAAGGAAGTTGGAAGAAAATAACGGGAACAGCAGTAACGGTAGCAATCACCATTTAAAAGAAGTTCAGCAGCAACCGAAAATGGCAGGAAATGGCAACATCCACACCATCGATGAGGGTCTTTATTCCAGACAACTTTACGTATTGGGCCATGAAGCTATGCAGAGGATGGCAACTTCTGATGTCCTGATTTCCGGTCTTGGAGGCCTTGGAGTGGAAATTGCTAAGAATATCATCTTGGGAGGTGTGAAGTCCGTCACCCTTCATGACAACTCAATTTGCAAAGCCTCTGACCTTTCTTCCCAGTTTTATGTATCGGAAGCAGATCTGGGAAAGAACAGAGCTGAAGTTTCTCACAAGAGCCTGGCCGAACTCAACCAGTATGTCCCAGTAGAAACTTATACAGGAGAGTTGAACAAAGAATTCTTGAAGAAATACCGAGTTGTAGTTTTAACTAATTCAAGTCTTGAAGAGCAACTTCGGGTTTCTGAGATCGTTCGTAGCTTCGGCAATGCTCTCATCGTCTCTAAAACACAAGGTCTGTTTGCCCAAGTCTTCTGTGACTTTGGGGAAGATTTCACCATCATCGATACTACTGGAGAAAATCCCGTTTCTGCTATGATTGCTGGAGTGTCTAAAGAAGAAGCAAGTGTTGTTACTTGCTTGGATGAGACCCGGCACGGATTGGAAGATGGCGACTGTGTTACCTTCTCTGAGGTACAGGGCATGGTTGAGCTGAATGGTTGCGAACCCAAGAAGATCAAAGTACTTGGACCATACACCTTTAGCATTGGTGACACGAGCGCTTTCAGCGACTATGTACGTGGAGGAGTGGTTACCCAAGTGAAAATGCCTAAGCAAATCCACTTCAAACCGTTGGCTGACGCTCTCGAAGAACCAGAATTCGTGATGACAGATTTCGGCAAATTTGATCGGCCTCCCCAAATCCATCTAGCATTCAGGACATTGGACGCCTACGTCAAGAAGGAGGGACGATTGCCAACTCCTTGGAGCCGTAAAGACAGTCAACAGTTTGTGGATTTAGCTAAAGAGTTAAACAGCGGTCTAAGTGGCTCATCTAAAGTTGAAGAAGTTGACGAAAAGTTACTGGCCACCTTCTCCCATGTATGTCAAGGAGATTTGAACCCCTTAAACGCCACTCTCGGCGGGGTTGTCGCTCAAGAAGTTATGAAGGCGTGTAGCGAAAAGTTTTCTCCCATTGTTCAATGGCTATACTTCGATGCCACCGAGTGTCTGCCAGATAACCAAGATTCGTTGACCGAAGAAAACTGTAAGCTTACTGGATCCAGATATGATGGACAGGTATTGAAATATTTATTTTTGTTTTTCATCAGTTATGCATTTTATTTTTTTACATTTTCAGGTGGCAGTGTTTGGCAATGAATTCCAGAAAAAGCTTGGATCCCTACGTTACTTCATTGTGGGAGCTGGAGCTATCGGTTGTGAGGTAATTATCAAAGTTTTTGTAATAAATTTTCTGTAGATTTTATTAATTAAAAAATATATTCTATTTGTTAGCTTCTCAAAAATTTTGCCATGATTGGAGTTGGTGCTGGTGAAGGGGGCCAAGTCTTCGTAACAGACATGGACTTGATTGAAAAGTCCAATCTGAACAGGCAGTTTCTTTTCCGGTCGCATGACGTACAGAAACCCAAATCCAGTTCGGCGGCCGCTGCCGTGAAGGTGATGAACCCTCAGGCCAACGTTACAGCCTTCGAGAATCGCGTCGGTCCCGAAACGGAGCAGTTCTTTGATGACGATTTTTTTTCGAAATTGGATGGCGTTGCTAATGCCCTCGACAACGTGGATGCCCGTATCTACATGGATAGGCGCTGCGTCTATTACCACAAGCCCTTGCTCGAATCTGGAACTCTGGGTACCAAAGGAAACGTTCAAGTTGTTATCCCCCATCTAACGGAGTCATATAGTTCGTCTCAAGTAATATAGCTTATTATTTATTTTTTCTTTTATGCTAGTTTTCTGGTTTATTGTAATTAATCAACTTTCTTCTTAAACTTATAGGATCCTCCGGAAAAATCAATTCCTATCTGTACGCTGAAGAATTTTCCTAATGCCATTGAACACACACTGCAATGGGCTCGGGATATGTTCGAAGGGTTGTTCCGGCAATCAGCAGAGAGCGCTGCTCAATATTTAGTTGATTCTAAATTCATGGAGAGAACACTAAAGCTAACAGGATCTCAACCACTCGAGATAGTCGAGGCCGTCCACCGCAGCTTAGTTGAGGAACGTCCGAAGAATTTTGAGCAGTGTGTTCAATGGGCTCGCCTCCATTGGCAGGAACAATATCACAATCAGATCAAGCAATTATTGTTTAATTTTCCACCCGAGCAACTTACTTCTTCTGGTAAAATCTATTGATAAAGTGTAATTTACTTTGTATATAATTTTTTGTTTTGACAGGTCAACCGTTTTGGTCGGGACCTAAACGCTGTCCTCATCCATTGGAATTCGATATCACTAACCCCGTCCATTTGGATTATGTGGTTGCGGCTGCTAATCTAAAAGCTAAAATTTACAACATCCCACAGTCGCGCGATGTACAGGTGAGTTCACTTTTTTTAGTTAAAACATAATTTGATTTACAGTTGTTTTTATCCCCTCGGACTCGAATATAGGCTATTACTAAAATGGTGGAATCGTGTGTCGTACCGGAATTCGTACCACGTTCAGGAGTCAGAATTGCTGTTTCGGATGCGGAAGCTGCTGCTGCCGCCAACAACCCAGGCATGCTTGATGAAGACAGACTTACCCAGCTGCAGACGGAGTTGCCATCTGTGGACTCTCTGTCCGGCTTGCGCATTCTCCCCCTCGAATTTGAAAAGGATGACGACACCAACTTTCATATGGATTTCATCGTAGCCTCTTCTAACTTGCGGGCAGAGAATTATGATATCGCACCGGCCGATCGCCACAAGAGCAAACTTATTGCTGGAAAGATTATTCCAGCCATTGCTACTACTACCTCCGTCGTTTCAGGCTTGGTCTGCATCGAACTTTTGAAGTTGGTACAGGGTCATACCAATCCTGAGGCATTTAAGAACGGGTTTATCAACTTGGCTCTTCCGTTCTTTGGCTTTTCTGAACCAATCGCTGCTCCCAAGCAAACGGTATTGTTGGAAAATATTTTAATCGATTCGTTAACTAAAAAATTTTTTGTTTGTATTTGATTAAAGTATTACGACAAGGAATGGACCTTGTGGGATCGTTTTGAAGTGGAGGGTGAAAAGACGCTCCGGCAATTTATTGATTACTTCGAAAGCGAACACAAGCTGAAAATCACCATGCTTTCACAGGGTGTTTGCATGCTTTATTCGTTCTTTATGCCGCAAGCTAAACGAAGCGAACGTATGGATCTCCCCATGTCAGAGGTTGTCAAGCGTGTGTCGAAGAAGAGACTGGAGCCTCATGTCAAAGCACTCGTCTTCGAGTTATGCTGTAATAACCTTGAAGATGAAGACGTTGAAGTGCCCTACGTCCGTTACGTGCTCCCGACCGAATAAAACTATTTGATTACTCTACGTTGTGCGGCGGGTTGGGGGTTGGTTCATATTTGATTTCAAGGTTATTTACTACCATAATCATCAGTTCACTTGCGCTATATCCAATGTTGTGGACTATTAGCTTAGTTCGTTGCTTTCTTTAATTCTAAATAGAATTCTCTATGGAAGTTATGTTGACCTGGGTCATTTATAATCAATTCCAAGAGTTCTTTCTTCGTGCCAGTGAGTATTAAATGTTACCGATTGGATTAACAAAGGGCAAAAATCCTTACTCTACATGGCTGCAACTTTTTCAACAACCTCCCTTTCAACCCTTCCCCGTTTACCGATTGTACAACTGGCCTTGAATATTGGTATGAAGTTAATACATGCCGTCAAAATTAAATCCTATATAAAAATGTTTTTTTTTTTATCAAGTGCATTATCAACGTACTTAGCAAGTCTTTGACTTTGGTCGATTGATGATAAATCAATTGAGATAAATCAATGGCTGAAAGTTCGATTTATTCAATATTTATTCAATTAAAAATCTTCTTAATGATGTTACGGTATTGTCGTTTTATCGTAACAAAAATCAAAGTTTGCAATCGTCGTTTCGTAGGCAAAAATTTGTTAAAATAAAACATTAAATTATGACTTTGATTCTTGAAACTAGATGGCGTATCCCGCGACTGTTTAAATTTCCCGGTTTAAAAAAAATGGGGCTGGGATGATAAGAGTCGACTGCTCACTTGTTGTGTTAAAATCGTATAATATTCGCTAAACATTTAGTTCAATGGAAGTGGACGACAGCAAAAATTCATTCTTGTTACGAATCATCGACAATATGGCGAAGCAAGGCATGGCGAGTTTGTCTGGCGAGTCTGGGCCTCACGTCTCTCGTTACTTTCCTCGACCATCGGTGCCTACATCATCTAAAATCAATACTGAAAACCTACCAGTTGGTCTCATAAATTTAGGTTCCACTTGTTGGTTCAATGTTGCAGTTCAAATTTTATACCACATTCCTGCCTTTCGACAATTGATTTTACAGTTTGTGCCTCCTCAGACTACTGTGCCAATCCCGTCAATGGATGTTTTAGTTGGTCTTCAGGAACTTTTTGTCTCAATCACATTCTCCGATGAAAAACTGATTGATCCATCAAGAGCAGTGAATTCCATTGGAAAATTACTGGGGCAAGGTCTGGGTCAACAAGATGCCTGTGAATTTCTTGGAGTGGTACTTAACAGAATAAGAGAGATCAACCCACATGTAATTGAACAATTATTCATTGGATCATGTATCCCAACAAATTCAATGGAATCATCAAGCATCCAGCATCAAGAATTCATGCAATATACTTTACAAGTAAATGAAGATGCTACCCTGTTGGATTTATTGGAACAGTCTCTCAAAAGTCATTCCAGTTCATTAAGGATTGATTCAGCTCACACTTTACATTCCAGTTTGCCACTTGAACATCCCAAGCAACTATGTTTTAGCAATCTTCCACCAGTATTTTTAATTGATTTGTGTCGGCTGGTAAGCGGGACCAATCCGACAGAATTAATTAAATCCAATCATCAAATGACATTCCCATCCCTAGTTTTTATGGATCGTTTTTTGTCTGAAAACTCTGAGCAAGTATTACAACTCGATAGAGTTCTTAAAAATCTTTCTTCCACAAAAAAGGGACTTACAAAGCAATTACGGTCACTAGCGATTCTACACCAGGACGTGCCACAACTTAAAAAATTATATGAAAACTATCAAGAGACGGTAGGAGAAACCTCTGTTAATTTTGACCTTTTGCGGTCTTTAAATCTTACATGGGAAACTGAAATTCAAACAAAGATGAATGAACATCGTCACCAATCCCAGCAATTAAATTATCAATTAGAACATATTCGCAGTCGCAAAATGCATATCTGCCGCCCATATCAGTTGCATGCGGTGATGGTCCATGCTGGACAGTCAGATGGCGGTCACTATTGGATCTACGTTTGGGATAGCCAGCAAAATCATTGGTACCATATCGACGACAAATTTACTCGCCAAGTAACCTGGGATATTATAGTAAAAACATCATTTGGAGGTGCTACTCAAGAAAGTAGTGCTCATTGCCTCATTTACCTTGATGTGCCTAAGACTTACTCACTTTTGGGTAAAACACTGTTTTCTTT
Source organism: Daphnia pulex (assembly GCF_021134715.1). Taxonomy (NCBI): domain Eukaryota; kingdom Metazoa; phylum Arthropoda; class Branchiopoda; order Diplostraca; family Daphniidae; genus Daphnia; species Daphnia pulex. Next base: position 5,970,647 of record NC_060018.1, on the reverse strand, counting down.
AATTTATAATTTTCATAAGCATTTAATATTTAATATTTCAGATATGAAAGAAGAATATGACATTGGACCTATGGACGTGTTGCGCTATTTGAAAGATCATACTGATGTACGTACTCGGCATTCTGCTTATGGCAAAAGCCAAACGATTGCAGCCGTCCGCGCAACTATTGCGGCTAATAGTAATGAAATGGATCCTTCTGTCTTACTTTTTCGAGTAAATTATTTTGATATTTTGATATTTTTCTTTCTATATAATCATGAATTGCTATTCATATTTAGGCTTTAGACAGCGAGCGACAAAGATTATATTCAGTTTGCCAGAAATCCATGAGTCATAACGGAGAAGAAGAGCGATTGCTGCATTTTGGTGTTTATTTGCTTGCTAACCAAGTAAAATTTGAGCCTTTCGTTTACTGGGCTCTATTACAGCATTTTGCAAGCTTTGCTTTGCTAGCAGAAGAAGGGTAATAAGACAAATGAATAATTTGACGTTGGACGATTATAATACATCGTCAGTGGATTTTGCTGTTTCCAGAACTAGTCGTTTTTGTACAGCCGCACGACGTATGCTGGCGTTTGTAGAGTGTTCATCGACGCAAGAGCAGAAAAAATTATTCATCCAGTGGAACACAGCTTATTACCAGTTTCGCTTGATCATTCGCCATGTGATGAACGGAATAACTCACGTCTTCAGCAGCAAGTATGGATTTTGGTAATTTCCTCACTCCTCAGCTTCGTGATCAACATGTTTTTGTTTAATTTCAGCTTTTCAGCTGCTGTTCCGTTGGCGGTTAAATCTCTGTACCTGCATCATTGTCTTATGAACAACTCATTAGGAGGATCTACAATGAGTGTAAACCCGAGAATCATACACTCTTTGATAGAAAAATCCGTGACGGTAAAACAAAATTCAATAATGCTTAATTTACTATTGTTAGTGACCAGCATGCAATTATTTTCTTATATGATTAGTCCCTGAGTGAAGAACTCTTGGAAAGTGATTTGGAGTCAGTTGGGGAACTAGCTTGCTCTGTCCTTTTTGATGCAATTATAAACTGGTGTAAATATGCTGACGCCAATCATCTTGAAGGTAATCTATTTATTTTATTTTATCATTTTTTTGGTGATCGTTTACCGTCGTTGTTTTACATCCTCATCAGCCGCCCGATGTTCTTCTCGTCGGATCTCCGAGAATTGGAGTCGACAGGTGAAGCATTATCTTGGCCATGCTGTGGAATGCGCTACTGCTTCTGGCCTCCAAACATTCGCAGAAATTAAAAAAAAATTGGGAAAAGTCGAGTTGGTGTTAAACCAAACGGGAAACGACGAACAAACATCATTTGAATTCAAGGGGCATATTCCGGAGAGTCCTGAAGACGGCGAGAAGTTGGCGTTGAAATGGAAACAAATGTGGTTGATTTGTAATGAGCACCGTATTCTTGGCCCTTAATTCAAACTGCAATTTGTGTTCTGTCAGGGGAGCCGCAATAGTAGCTAACCAATTCAGTAATTCAATATTCGAAGTGAAAATATTTTGGTTGGTTGGCCTCAAGAATGCTTACGTGTATATTATAATTTGTACGAATAAATATCGAAATTTTCTTCTAAAACTTTACATTTTTGTTGTGCATTTAAATTGGTTTTAATTTTTTTCAAAACTTTTTTCTACTTTTTATACAAAATCATAAAATGAAAACTTGTTCTGGTAATGGATAGATGTCGTTGAATAGTGACCCAAATTACGTGGCGGCTGTTGACGTTATATGCCCTTACAAAAAAGTGTGTCAACAGATGGACCGGTTAAGGCCAATGTCTTCCTTATAACCCTTAAGCAAGTTGCTTCTCAGTTCTCTGTTATCGTCGGGTGTGTGCAGTTGCTGTATTCCATTGCCTCTCTTAGATTATAAATCCTTTGCTGTCAAAATGGCCAAAATCTCCGGTAAGTTGAAACTGGAACCCTTTTGAAGTTGTCATTTAAATCGTTGTGTCATCGAGAACATGGTCTATATTCTTTGTGTCATGACTGTCATGTGATGACCATTTGTTAGCAAATAAAATTGAAGATGGTTTGCCTTGTTTGTTTCCAAGGAAGTGAATTCCTTCGAGGGGTGGCGTCCAGCCTACGATCTACATGTCAGAGGTTTTATTACAAATGGCTGCATCTGAAATTCCTTTAGATTTGAAAGTTTTTAGAAGCATTTAAGTTTCGATTTGAAGGATCTTCGAAAGTTATTGTCGGAATTCAAAAACTTGACGCTGTCACTGGTTTGTGGACATTATTTTCACATATCGAAATTATTCCCAGCAATAGCGATAGCCGACGGTCGTAGCCGTGGTTACTACAGTTAATACATGTTATCACTTTATCTTCGGCGATCTGTATTTGCTTCCCAAAAGAAGCTGAAAACTCGATGTCAAAACTTGACTGGTCAGTAAAGAAGCGTACGGATTTTATAAGCCACTAGGTCAAATTGTCATTGATTAAGCTAGAGAAAACCAACCGTAAATTTACTGGATGTCTATTCATTTGTAACAAAGTGTATTACAGAATTTGCTTATCATGTCAATGAATCAATTACTGCAATAATTTTTGAACGTTTTTGAACAGCCGGTCCTGTTGTTGACATCCTCGGAGATGAAATGACTCGTGTCATTTGGGACATCATCAAGGATAAACTCATTCTACCTTTCTTGGATGTCGAACTCCACACGTAATTCTAGTGCCGTTCAAATAATATTGTGAATTTACTCAATGATGAATGTACTATATTTTTTAGTTTTGATCTTGGCATGGAAAACCGCGATGCCACCGATGACCAGGTAACCATTGATTGCGCGGAAGCAGTAAAGAAATACAACGTTGGTATTAAATGTGCCACCATTACACCTGATGAGAAACGAGTTGAAGGTAAATTAACCAAGTTTATATTTTAAATTTGATTTAATTTTGTGTCATTTTTTATTTATTTATAATTTATTTATTTATTTTTATTTATTTATTTTCTATTTATTAATTTTTTTAGAATTCCATTTAAAGAAAATGTGGAAGTCTCCGAATGGTACACTAAGAAACATTCTTGGTGGAACTGTTTTTCGAGAACCCATTATTTGCAAAAACATTCCTCGGTTGGTAACTGGATGGACTGCTCCGATCATCATTGGTCGCCACGCTCACGCCGACCAAGTAGCTTATAATTTGTCATGTGACATTACGAAAGTTGATACTGATGGTTCAATTTGATTTAACAGTATAGAGCAACTGATTTTTTAATCCCTGGAGCAGGCCAATTGGAAATGAAATGGACTGCTGCTGATGGATCCACAAGCATTGTGCATATCGTCAATGACTTCAAGGGTGCTGGAGTTGCTATTGGAATGTACAATACTGACGATTCCATTAGGTAATTGTTTGGTGCAAATTCGAATTCAAAGGCCAGGACTAATTTATTTCATTTTGATGAAAGGGATTTTGCTCATTCTTCGTTGCAATACGCTCTGCAGCGAGAATATCCTCTCTATCTCAGCACCAAAAATACTATCTTGAAAAAGTACGATGGTCGCTTCAAAGATATTTTCCAAGAAATCTACGATGCGTAAGTCTACATATTTTATACGTACGATTACATAAAAATTGACTAACTTCGTGTGCGCAGAGAGTACAAGCCGTTGTACGAAGCCAAGAAGATTTGGTATGAGCATCGTTTGATTGATGATATGGTTGCATATGCTATGAAATCGGAAGGTGGGTTTGTTTGGGCATGCAAGAACTACGATGGTGATGTCCAGTCAGACTCAGTTGCTCAAGGGTATGGATCTTTGGGGATGATGACTTCCGTCCTCATTTGCCCAGATGGGAAAACTGTTGAAGCTGAAGCTGCTCATGGAACAGTGACCCGCCACTACAGAATGCATCAGCAAGGAAAAGAGACATCCACAAATCCTATTGGTTAGTTACTGTGTTCTCGCCCGCATCGCAGGCAAATACGTTTTTCAATTTTCTTATACCAATAATGGTTATTATATTAAATCAGCTTCCATTTTCGCCTGGACGCGTGGACTGGAGCATCGTGCAAAGTTGGACAACAACGAGCCTTTGAAACGATTCTGTAGCGCATTAGAAAGCGTATGCGTTGAGACTATCGAAGCTGGTTTCATGACCAAAGATTTGGCCATTTGCATCAAGGGAATGAATGGGTAATTTTCGTTAATTTTTTGTGCGATAGAATGGAATGGTTTATTGATTTTGTATTTCTATATTCTAGCGTAACTCGAGGCGACTATTTGAATACCTTCGAATTCATGGATAAGTTAGCCGAAAATCTTAAAATCAAGTTGGCGTGACAACAAAAAAGAGCTTACGAGTCTTCATCTGTGACCAGCAGATTATAAGTTTAAAGTACTCAGCATAATTTTTTTACCAATCATATATCGTTCGATAATTATAGAAATGTTGGGAATTGGAATGTTTACAATAAAGCTGTTATCGAGTTACTATTATGTTTCTTTGGCGTGTACTTACTTATGTCTGCATGGTGTAGCCGTGTAGTCTCATTTTAGTGCGGTACCACTAGAATTTGTTGGTATGTTCCATTTTATCGTAAGGGTGAAGGCTCAGTAAATTGCTGGCAGTTCCAACCCTTTATTCAATAATCTGATATAGCCTACTAACTGAGGATAAATGATCAAATTATACGAAAAATATAGGTAGCATCTGCATCTCCATCTTATTATACATGTAGGTCACTAGGTCTTCTTTCATCTTTGGTACCGTACTCCTTTAATTTCATATTTCCTATTATTTATTTCTTCTATTATTTTATTTCATTTTACTTTATTTACTTCTAAATTTGAAATGGATAAAACTATTTTCGTAAAAACTTGTTATTTTTTTAATTTTAAACTTGCGCTCCTGCCACTTTCCGAACTTCGCATTATTCACAAACAACACACGTTGTCAATGCAGGAAGCAGACGAATTTTCTTCCTGTTGTAACGTCACGCTCTTACGGCTCTTTTAGTCCTCTAAAATAATTACGTCAGATATTTCTGGCTAGTTAGGTTTGGAATAGTCCGTCGTTTGGTTTACGCACCGTGACTAAAGTCTTATTAGAAGACTCAAAACTAAAGACTTAAGTCTTATACTTTTCCCTGAAGTGAAATATGGCGACTGCTCACGGTGAGAAGGTTTTGAAGTATTTGGAAGAAAATGGGACTGCCAGTTCACTTAAACTAGCTGAGCTTTGGAATGAAGATCACCAAAAGATCGTTGGTACCGTGAAAAGCCTTCTTTGTCTTGGAGAAGTGAGTGTACATTTTATGTTACATTATATTTAACTAAGCTTGTGTATTATATTTTACCACTACAATAGATTAAAATGCAGTACATGTAGCTTACCTAAAAAATGGGAAAACAAACAACAATTTTTTATTTAATTTGGTTCCCAGGTAATTGAAGCTGATCTTCAGAGCTCTGCGCTATGGGATCTCACTGAAGAAGGAAAACAGGTGGCTAAAGATGGTAGTCACGAAGCTCAAGTTTTCAATGCTATCCCACCTGCTGGAAGTACACAAGCAGAAATTGTGGTATTTTGAATTTAATCATTAAATGTCAGAAACATTTTGCCATTTTTGTAATTCACTAGGCTAAAGTTACTGAAGTGAATTCTAAATTCACAAAAGATATGGCCAAAGTTGGTTTCAGTAAAGCCATGTCACTTGGTTGGATTGTCGTTGACAAGAGTTCTGGAGCTCCCAAATTCATTAAAAAAGTAACTTCTATTCAAGATAAGGTTCAGGAACATCTTAAAGAACTTGCCACTGGAAAAGACACACTCACCAATGAATTGAGAACTGAGTACAAAAAAAGAAAACTTATCCAAGAAATGTTAGTATTATAAAATTTTGTCTCCCCAAAATCCTGTTTATTACCAATCTTTGTTGTTACAGAATTATCAAGAGTTATCTGATGAAACCTGGCCCATCATTCAGTACAAGTGTCACTAAACAAGAGACTGATCTTACGCCTGAAATGATCGCTTCCGGTTCATGGAAAACAAAGGAGTTCAAAGCATACAATTTGAATGCTCTTGGGACTCCAATTCCGCGAGGACATTTGCATCCCTTAATGAAAGTACGAGCAGAATTTCGACAAATATTTTTGGAGATGGGGTATGTTCCTAGTTAAAAATATTTAGAAATCAAATTCAATTATTAATCTGAATTTGGTCAAATCAGATTTACTGAAATGCCCACAAATAATTTTGTTGAAAGTTCCTTCTGGAATTTTGATGCCCTTTTCCAACCTCAGCAACATCCTGCACGAGATGCTCACGACACCTTCTTCCTTTCTGGTACTTTACTTAATTTACCTAGTTACTTTGTTAAGTTTCTGTAATTGGAAATTTTAAATCTTTTAGACCCGTCAACAGCAACAAATATCCCTGTCGATTACATGGAGCGTGTGAAAAAAGTACACAGCCATGGAGGTTATGGTAGTCAGGGTTATGGATATGATTGGAAAATAGAAGAAGCGCAAAAAAATCTTCTTCGAACCCATACCACTGCCGTTAGTGCGAGGATGCTTTACGCCCTTGCTGAGGTATAGTATGAGTGAAAAGTCAGCATCCTTCAAAACATCAAAATTTGAAATCTTAATTAACTTTTGTCCCCATTGTGCAGGGTGGTTTCAAACCGGCGAAATACTTCAGCATTGACCGTGTTTTCCGAAATGAAACGCTTGATGCTACACATTTAGCTGAATTTCATCAAATCGAGGGAGTCATTGCAGATTATGGCCTGACACTGGGGAATCTAATAGGTGCGAGTTTTTTTTTTGTATCGGCACTTTTGCAACTCATTTCATCTTTTTCAAATTTAAGGAGTCTTGTATGAATTCTTTCGCAAACTGGGTATTGAAAAGCTGCGGTTTAAACCTGCCTACAATCCGTACACTGAGCCCAGCATGGAAATTTTTAGTTATCATCCTGGCCTTAAAAAATGGGTTGAGGTAGTGAACTTTTCCGTGTACTTGTTACCATTGTTTTAAAAAATTTCACAAACATATTTAGATCGGAAATTCTGGAATATTCCGACCGGAAATGTTGTTACCAATGGGACTTCCTGAAGACGTTTCAGTTCTGGCATGGGGTCTTAGTTTAGAGAGGTACTAAAATACTGCTAATATAACTTTGTGTATTGAATCTAACTAAAATGTACTCATATATTATTTAGGCCGACGATGATTAAATATGGCTACGATAACATTCGGGATTTGGTGGGCCCTAAAGTGAACATACAGATGGTAGCAGACAACCCTCTCTGCCGACTGGACAAGTAACTTACATCCACCATGTCATATGTTTGTTTATTTTATTTGTTTTTAAATACCTTAACATTTCATAATAAGTTTTCTCAAGTGAAACACAGCTTTCATTTTAAACTATTTGGTTTTGTTGATTCAAGTTAAAAGTTATTGATTTTTATAAGGTATCCTTACAAGCAAAACTTGTTTTTCCCTTCCAGACACCGTGGTTCTGAAATGAAGGAAACAGACGATTTGCAGGACTTGGAGAATCGCATGGATTCGATCATGACTCGACTACGTGGCATTGAAACTGAAGTGAAGAAGTTAAAAAGACAAGGCAAAACTACTGAAGAAAAATTAACTCTTGTCATAGAGGCTGATCCGAAATATCCACCACGATCAATTCAAACCTTGGTGAGACTCCTGGTAGCTCGAGGAGATGCCCGTACCATAGTGACCGTTCATCAGCATTCATCTTTGGCAAGTGCTTGTCCAACCGATTTGATGCAATGGCCGAACTTGACTGTATCAGATGGCAGTCGAATTGACAACCAATGCAATCTTACTTGGATTTGGAAGCCAATAGGACGCCATCCCATCGTCAAGATTGTCAATCGGCCTAACGGAGATATCCACGGTGAAGCCGCCATCGCTCGTCTACTGGCCCGCATTCTTGAATCCTGGACAGATTGTGCAATGTATGAAAATTTTGATTCAAGCATTTGCTCACAGATCGACGATTGGTTGGATACATGGGAAGGTTGCATTCAGTCTGGCGATTCCAAGTTCTTGATGTTGATACGGCGAATTCAAAATCAACTGGGTCATCCTGACGGACGTAAATGGCTAGTAGGACCTCTACCCGGAGTTAAATCACTCGCCGATATTTTCTTATCCAACCTACTAGGCGATAAACTAAACAGTGGCCAGGCAAAAGAGTGGATGTTGCGATGCGCTTCAGCTTGATTCAACTTGTCCGAAGTTGCGACTTCTTTCTATCATTTCAGTGCTGCCTTGTATGTGACAATACAAAGTACGACGACATTTCATGTATGGAGTTGTAATTCAATGAACAAGTAAGTTACGTAATTATTATACTTCGCCCAATATAATTAGAAAAAAACGTTTTTGGAACACAAAATTATAGTAAGTTTAAGCTACAGTTGTGCTTTCTTCCAATATCTTGGTTAACAATTTAGATATTGTTTGGTTGGGTGCAAAATCGCTAGTAGTATTTTTGATGTGGATAGATTTAATAATTTCTTGCTCAGTTTTAGTATTGTTAATAATTGCAGTAGCTGGGAAATCCACGCCAATTGTAGTGGTTTTCGCAACGGTAGTTTCTGCATTGGTGGTGTCAGATGGCGAATAATCCTCAACGGCACGAATTAAACTCAGGGGCTGTAGTTCTGTAACTTTATCGAGTGTTGAAGAGTCAACAGCCCTTAAATGACCATGTGATGTTCCACCACTGTTGGAAACTATGACTACATCATTGGAATAGCGAAAAAAATAAAGCTGAAGACCGGCGGCTAATAAGAAATGGAATGCCAAAACAGCAGAGAGAATAATGACGGCAATTCCTCGCTGGCTGGCACTGAGTGGAGGCCATAAAGAGAAAACCAACACCGAACCGGATAGCGCTGCTCCAACAATCACCAATGTCCATTGAATGAAAGGGAAAGGAATCGTCAGCAGAACCTAAGGAAGGTAAGGGTAAATATTACAGCGTGTACTTAATATATTATCGAAGTAAACCTACCGATATCGGGATATAGATGGCCAATGAGTAGCCGTATAGAGAAACAATCTCGATGAAACCAAGTGGGGATTGATCACCTTCTTTCCGGCGCCACCACAAGAGAAGCCACAAGACTAATGGTAAGAGCAGAGCGTAACTGAAGATTGTCGATGCCGAGATAGAGACTGATTTACGTAAGAGAAGAAAAAGTAAATAAGATCAAGTTGTTTAGCACCCGACATCTTAATCTTTAGTTTAAGGCAGCAGTCGAAATTCTTCGTTGTGCTCAAACAACAACATTCTCACCTTTGCGAAAGTCGTATCTCCAATGTTGACCCTCTCCACCCGAATGTAAATAATCTGCAATATTTCCCATAATCGCTACGCAGAATACCAGAGTAACACAAATCCAAAGAGGACCTGGCAATCAGCATAGCAATTAAAAATATTAGGGGCGATTAGAGGCGTCACTAGCTAGAAGATACCGTATAGATCGGGCGACGGTCGAATGTAATGCGTGAGTGTATCCCGTGACGGACGGGGGACGAAAGACCATATCAATCGTTCCTTCACTTGTGGCGTATCGACGTCAAAGTATCTCTGGTAGTAAGCAAACGTTAGCATAGAAGGGCCATTATCTTGAGAGCTTTGGGCCGTTTGGGTTGGGCCTTGAGTTTGATCCTGTTTTAGATAGAATAAATTAATTAATGTAAACTATACAAAGGGATTCAAAGAGACAAAATACAGAAAAACATTTTGAAGCAAAAGGTCTAATTTATTGGGTCACATTTTTTTTACACATAAAAATTAGACAGGTCCTAAGCCTTTGAAAACTTGGAAACGGTGATTGATTGTTGGCAAGGTGTGAAGTCGCGCTTCGGAAACCAACCCTCCCCCTGAACAGTTTTCGATAAAAAATACAGTTTTTGCTCGTGAATGGAGAAGAGACATGCAACACATGATGCATGGCTCATGGGTCAGATAAATTTCGCAATCTGTACACAAATAAGAATTCGGCTCAATAATGGACTCTTCTTTAACATTTAATCCCTCGGTTAAAGGTAAAGCTCCACCTCCTTGACTTCTAGCCACAAGGTCGACAGCAATCATTACAGCATGATGAAGGGGATGTAAAGCCTTCCGCACCGAAGCGGCAGCAATAACGGCATCTCCAGAAGGGTTAACCACTACTACACCCATCGATGGTCCCATGCAGGCGCTAGTGGAGCGATCAACTTGATTGCTCCCGTTAAACAAATCTTCAGCTAATTTAACTCCGCAATTCTCATACCACGTAAACACGTTGTCTGGTAGGTGACTGATAGCTAAACTGAGCTGCATCCATTTAAATTTCATTTCAAGTTGTTGGGAACTGAACCAGCTACCTGTTAGAAGCCTCTCAATGGTTTTGTCCTCATGAAAATTACATGGCCAGAGTTTGCTAGCCATATCATATTGAGACCTTGTTTGTGGAAGAAATTTGGAAACTTCGATCTCTTCCCAGTTTTCTAACAAGTCTAATCCTTCTAACTTCAAACCTTGAGAGAATAGTTTTTGTTTGCACTCCACAGCTGAATTTTCCGCTAAACCAATAATAATTTTTAATTCTCCTCCCTGATTTTTTACTAGCTTCAAATGATGCAAAGAAGGTTGAATTTCACTCAGGCCTCTCACAAGAGCCTGTGTAGCCTTTTTTTCAACAATTTTTGCTACCCAGACATTAACAACAGGAATCGGGTTCATGGTTGCAAAGCTCAAAATGGCAATTGGATGTTCAATGGATTTACGACTCCTCTTGGCAGGTGGAACCTAATCATTATTTCCCAAGTAACAAACAACTAAAACATATAAATATTTAAGTATTTACCTCATCAATGTCAACATGAGATGAGGGATAATCGGTGAAGTTGTGGGTTTGCTCATACGGAGGTGGTTTTCCTGTAGCTGTACTTCCCATTCCAAAATCTGCCATATTGTAGTATAAATTGACATAACACAAATTATTATCCATTGGAATGAGAACAAATCTTTTCAAGTAATGTAGTGTAAACACATATTAAATTCAAAATAATCACCTTGGAATTGCAGTAGAGCTTCGGCATCATTTGCTTTGTTCTATCAAAAACAATTTGAAAGAAGTAAATTAATCAGAATCCAAACGAGTTTGATAACAACATTATTTTACCGTGAAATCCATTTTTATTTTTAGTGCCACGTAGAGGCTATCTCGATTCTCGAAGTCTCACAATTAACGTCAAAATATTGCGTCGGCTGAATTCCCGCTGGCCTTCTAATACGAAATTCTCCTATAGATGGCGTAAGTCACTATGGCACGCCGAAAGGGTCACAAAAAAAATGTTAAAAAAAAAAAAAACGTTTCGCCACAACGCCATCTAGCGGTCAAATAATATAGAACTAATTACAAAAATTCCCTTTTCCTGCCCCAAAACACGGAAATTTTCTCTGCCATAGGCCCATAGTCATAGGCCCCTAGTCACATTTAAAATATTTAAAATTCAATAGAGTTCTACTGTCGAACATGAAAATAATTAAAGAATTTATTGGAGTTCTATTGTCGCGTAGTGGAGTTCTACTGTCGGGCACTGGAGTTCTATTGTCGGTTTTTTTAAAATAATATTTAAAAAATAAGTTCTTATCATCTTATGTCTTTGGAGTTCTACTGTCGCATACAAAGAAATTTTTAAAATTATTTTAAATATTGGGGTTCTATTGTCGGTGGAGTTCTACGGTCGCCATAACGGCGGATTGTCCCCCCATCCGCCAGGTGGCGCGAGTGTCTTCGTGAGGAAGAAATATTTGCCATTTGTTCCGAGACGCTGACATGAAAGTGTCTTCCAAGTCTATTGGTGTCGATCTACATTTTTAGCCATTAAATGTAATTGGTAATGCTAGTTTGGATTTCTTAAATTTAATTAATCTTTGACGTCTCTGTCTGAATTTACAGGTAGTCTGGCATATAATTTCACTTGGCCAAATGTGATGACGTGGGTCGAAACTGCTGTGCTGTCCATTTTGTCGAAATGTCGGCCATTGTTAGCTGTACGTCTCATCTGGTGCAGAAACACTTCGGAGCTAGTAAAGTTATTTTTTTGATCAATCTCCCTGCAATAATGCAATAGGTTTTACTTTTATTAGTTGATTTTCAGGTCGGAAGATTGGAGATCCCTTTGCTAAACTGTTGCAGAAATTTAGAACACGACAAAGTCTGAGCTTCATGGCTGTAGTATCATTAATGTGGTTTTATTGCAGCCAGCTTGTGAAAGGTGTGATCGAGTCATGGTTGAGTTGCAGCTTCTGCATGCAGTTTATCGAGCTGGTGCTATCCCAAGTGTGACTGCAGGAAAACTTCTTGAATTGGTAATTTGATTGATATTATTGGTTGTAACTTGGGAAATCTTGTGTTTTTTTTTTGTTTTTTTTTGTATTTTGTATGTTGTGTTTTGTTGTGTTTTTTGTTTGGTTTTGTTTTTTTTATTTTTTATTTTGTATTCAACTGATAGTTGATCGCTACAGATTTAGTTAATGACTAGAGAGTAGACCCCTTTGCTTCTCTGTTGCAATTATGAGTTAAGACCATTATGGAAATGTGGATTACATTTGTTATTTTCAAGTTGTAATACTTGACAACTACAAATTCCTTTGTAAGATGTATCAAGATAATTCTGAGAGATTGTATAGTTTAACTACTTCTGTTGTTTTGTTATGTCACATGAGATTCTGTTCCTTGTTAGTAACTTGTTTTTGTTTTTCAATAGCCAGGTGAAGTCTGCGCTTCTTTGTTGCAGTCTAATGTGCGCATGGATTGGTTGCAGTCATCCAGTGAAAGGTGTGATTAAATTGAGCTGTTGCATGCAGTCTTTGGTGCTGATGTTGTCCTGGAGTGTGGGAGAGTCCCATGCTTCAAGTCTTCTGGAGTTGACGCTGGATCATGCTGCATTGTGGTTGCCGAAATGTTGGACATCTAGTAGAACTGCAAGAAGACTCCTTGAAATGGTAATTTGATAAAAATTATAAGTTCTAACTTGGGAAGTATCATGCTTGGACTACTATAATTGCTTACTTTGTTTAATTTTAACATTTGGGGATTTCATCATATCAACAGCTCTTTCCTTTGATCGTATGTAAATTGAGTTATGGATTGTTTAAGGGGAATTGGTTAAAAAGATAGGCAGATCTGTAGAAGAATGTTTTTGTTTCGCTGCAGAGCACTACAAATTTCAAATGAATTAAATGAGTAATCTAGTTTCATGTAAATTTTTGTTTAAACTATAGTTATCAGATAGTTTTGCCATAGAATATTTGGGTGAACTCCATTTGAAGTGATTTTTTTTTTATTTTATACAAAATTTCCAATGATCAAACATTAATTTCATTTTGGTCATAGGTTTATGTTTACGTAGCAGTGATGTTGCTGTCCAATATGCATGTTGTTGCAGCCTATACTGGTGAAAGTTTTTTTGCATCGAGTTATGCTGTTGCTGTTCCTTGGTGCCGGACTGCTGGTGTTGTGCACAAAAGTTACATCCAGTTTTAATTGATATTTGCGTCTATGAAGTTAACCGTTTATATGTTGAGAATGAAAAAATAGTAATACGGGGAATTTTTACGTTGAACAATAATAAACATGAAACCAGCGAAGAGGAGATTGGGGGGAGGGGGGCAATTGATTTTCATTAGCTAGAAGAAGTCGTGGTTTGTTTTAATAAGGTTGACATAAAATCCTTTGTCTATCACATCCATATACCTACCTATATAACCACATATATTCCTCAAACCCCATAACTTCCACCAACATCCATTCCTTAAGCCCCATATCTTCCACCAACATCCATTCCTTAAACCCCATAACTTCCACCAACACCCATTTCTTAAACCCCCATTTCCCCACAAATGTCAAATATCTATAATATGTAAATATTATTGTTGAATAAATAAACCAACTATGTAATACATAAACCTCATTTTTATTCTGGAACACTTACAAAATAAATAATTCATTAAACAGAGCGTCCGGTTCGAGACAATTTTTTTTGTGCGAGGCTTTTTAGCAAGCAATCCGCCACCCAATTTGACAAAAAGTGATGGTTTGTTTTCACGGAAATTTCGTCAGACGGTTACAAAATTTCTAATTCAACAATCTGATGTAGAAATTTGCATCTAGTCTACTGGTGCAAATTGCGATTCTGTAAGCCTGATTAATTTAGGTGATGCGTTAAAAGCAATTGTGGGTTTTTTAACACATCTCCTAAATAATCAAGCTTAAAGAATCGCAATTTGCACCAGTAGACTAGATGCAAATTTCTACATCAGATTGTTGAATTAGAAATTTTGTAACCGTCTGACGAAATTTCCGTAAAAAGAAACTATCACTTTTTGTCAAATTGGGTGGCGGATTGCTTGCTAAAACTCGCACATGCAGTGTCGGCGTAGATCCAGGGAGATTACCTGGAAATGGAAGAGGAGAGAAGAGTGCGAGGCAAGTTTTACTGGGGAGCGATTAGTCATACTAGGCTTCCGGGTTAGACTCATGACCCTCTAAAAGTTTTCGTCGGATCATGCGCCTTCCAAGTCCCCGTTCGACCAGAGCCCTCCCCTCCTCCTGGTTTCACAGCGGGTGAGTGACCACCGGCGGGCGTTGGTTAGTGGTTAGTTAGGGAAATGGGGCCAAAGAAGAAGGGAGCCCAGACATGCACTTGTTTTATCTAACAACTACACAACTTTTCAGTCTTGAATGACAGCATTCTCTTGAATTATAGCATCACCAATGGATGAAATCCATGATAAGTAGCGAAGGAGTTACCCTGTAGACAGAATGAATATTTATTAGTTTGAGAATAATTTTTCAACAATATTTGAGCGACAGAAAGCAATACCTCAAATCAAGCTTAAGAAAGTAAAAAGGGAGATTCAAGGGAAGCAGCCAACAGGTTACCAAACAAGGTAGTGTACATTGTTGACTGTCAGTCAGTCCTTTTTCTTCAACATGACTTTACTTAAAGTCTGTCATGCAAATTTAGAAACCTATAGTTTCAAACCTGTAAATAAAAAATAAGAAAATTAAGTCACCCTGTTAATAATTTGTGTCATCAATGTACTTGAAAACTATGAAAATAAACTATCTAAAAGAATAATTAAACAGTAATCAGTATACTGCAGTTGAAATCGTCTTATAACCATAGACGTGAGTGCAGATCAAAACTTTGAACTGCAACAAAGAAAGTTCCTTGACATGACAAGTGAACTTACACTTGAAACCACCAAACAGTTAGCCAAGGTTCTCTAGAAGATGGAATGAGAGATTTGTCCGTGATGGGGTGATCTAGCAAGTCCAATTCTTACAGCAGATAATTATAATGAATCCTAATAAAAGATGAGAAGATTGTATGTTTTTCAACAATACTGTAATAAAGCTAGTGTTGGTAGTTACCTGTGTCATTTCGATGGCACATTTTGAACAAAATAGTCAACGGTAGGCTACGTTTCCTCCTGTAAGTTGGTGAGAAACACTAAGGTTATCCAACACGAACACGGAATAGAACACATAACCGACAAGTTACAAACGAAATTACTCGAATTAACCTATGTGTCCATTTGTAACTTTCGAAGAAAATAGCTGTAGGCTGTAGCTGAAGATAGATTTAGACGAGACGCCATAAGCCATTTGCATGGACTACTTAAGCTAGAGGACGGGTCTCTCGTCCTATCCCGCCGTGTTATAGCTTGTCGGGTGGATTTTTAATCATAATTTTTGAAGAAGGGTCAATCGATAGAGATTTAAAAAGCTATTCTAAGTCTCCAAAGCTCCTTTCTTGTGAAGATATTAAAAAAAAAGATATTTGCGCTTAAATTTTGAGGGGAACGGGAGAGGTGCTCGTTGGTTGTCTCCACCTAGCGCCAAGAATTCTAAACTCTTCCATGGTTTTTAGAAAGAAAACAAACAGAATCCATAGAATCACCAGAGAATCACAGATAGCAGACGCACCTAATCATACCAAACCAAACCAAAACCAGAGAATCACAGAGTGGTCAACCAACAATCACCGCTAGGCGGCGACAACCAACGAGCACCTCCGTCAATTTCTAATTAGAATATCATCGAAATTAAATATTTGCCGCATAGGGATAATTTAATAAACTATAGCTCATTTCTAAAGCTCTATTGATTTCAGTAACAAAAAAAAAATGGTAGCCGACATAGGAATTGACGAAGAGACCCGTCCTCTAGCTTAAGTAGTCCATGCCATTTGACAACACAATATTCCTTCACGCCATCTATTAGACACGTCCAAAACTCACTATCTAAAGGACCGGCTTTAGATAGTCACAAAAGTCACAAAAGTAAATCAAAAAGACCTTTTCTGTTTGCTTTAGCTGGCAAGGAGTCTTTAGAATTGTGCAGAGAACAAAGCTCACTTGCTAGTTTTATGCAAATTTTCCGGAAGTATACCGGAAGTAAGCGATAGCGCCTCAACCATTGAGCTGCCGACCAAATAAACCAAATATTCGTGATCTACGTGAAATTTGGGGTCGATTAGATGTAATTTAAACTAAATCCAGATTTTGGCCAAAATCGAGAATTTTCCTGAACTATAGTTCAGGAAAATTCTCAAAACCGGAAGTACGAAAACGTACAAAACAAAACATGAACTTTACCACAAATTTGACGAGGATCACGAATATGTGGTTATTTTGTGCGTCGAATGAATATTTACTGAACTACTGACTAAAATGAGAAAACCGGAAGTAGAAAAAAAATACATATTATTAAAAATCTAACAAGTGAGCTTTGTTCCTGAAATAGAAACTGACAGTTATCACAAAAAAGTTCTTTGTAGTAGTAGCGAGAAATTTCTTCAGATAGGTGCAAAGTAAGATTCTGACAGGTAAAAAATTATCAAAGACCATGCCGTCTAACGTCAGAAAGAAGAAACGTTTAAAAAGTAACATGAAAACAATGTCCGCTCTAGCTCAGACACTAAATTGAAAGAACTAACAAACAAAGGTAACAAATAATTTTCATACTCACGTAATATTTACCCTGTCAAATTTCACCAAAAAGCCACCACGCAGCATGACACATCACAACAGACGAAATCCTCAGGGTGATAATAGACGCCAGTTCAACTTCTACACTGAGGAAAAGGCACTCAAGGCGGTGATATCCGTTCATGTACTATCCGTTCATGTACCTTGCCTGCAAGTGATCCCGACGTTTCAGCACCTAGGCAACAGTGCTTGGACAGTGGATTGCTGAAAGGATAAACACCTAGTTGGTAGGGTAAACCTGCCGTTATTCAGAATGTGTTTCTATTCACTGTGGCATTCTACTAGGTTACATACTACAAGGCAACAGCAAATGTAAGATCAATCACAACGGATGGTGAAACACTACCCTGTCTCACAACAACAGCATGTTCCAGGCTCATGTGATCCTCACACAATAGGGACTGGGCATCTGATTGTTTTAATAATCACCTGTATCACCCTTTTAGCTTTATTCCTGTCATTCTGCACTTTACCTAACCCGTGATAAATCTTTCTTTTTGAATGAACACATTTTGTTTGTTTTTTAATTTAGCAGACAAACGAGACAGCAATCAATTCACAACCGTCACAACTGTCAACTGTGTTTATTTATCCTAGAGAATCCTACAAGTGCGATCGTACGTAATCTAACAGCAGGATCCATTGTTAAAATGGAAATTTACATGTCGCAGTTCAGTAGCCAAAAGGATAAATAACAAAGCACCTCACCAAACGTTAATAAAAACTAACATTTCCTAGAATCATCGCAGATAAGATGCGTTAACACTGGAAATTTATCAAAAAATGAAATGAAACTTTTACACGTACATGTTATGTTACTACGAATTCACTTCATTCATTCACAAGACTCAAATGCTGAAGTCAAACCGGGTAACATTACCCACCCTCGGCAAATTCGTGATCTGATCCATCATCGTTATCACTTATCAGCGATTTCACCGTCGTCTCCACCTGCGAACAAATTGAAATCTCGTCAGTAAATCAATTACATGCGGTCACCAGGAACAGATGAGACACAACGGTCAACTATGAAAATATTCATCATATTTGACCCTGAATTCCCGCTATATTCCAAAAACTAGGTTCTGTTGTAGGGTTTATATGGATGGCAATTAAGTGAAAAAAAAATGTGTCCCACATTAACATTAAGGTAATGAACCTTAGGAACGGAACAAAAGACGTAAGTAATTACGCCAACTCTATCGACAATTTAGAAAATACAAACTGAAAATGGTACATGATAGAACGAAGGTTAATTTGAAATTATGCACAAGAGAAAGCTTCTAAGAAATTCCATAAAATACCTGTATCGCGACGACGTCGTCTGTTAGCGCTCCTGACAGAATGCGGAGGTGGATCAGTTTCGCCATGAACCAAGGAATTCCGGTAGAACAAGATAGGTTCCCATTCTCGACGAGGTGAAAGCCTACCCATGATCAGCATTCGGTCCAAAAACTGTAAAACCACCTTTTTGTCTTGTTTTAACAGTTTGTTTGAAAACTCGCCACAAATTTCAAGAAACGCTAAATTAGGAAGAGGGCCAATTTGATTATTTGGATTCTCGAGTGGATTTGGCAAAAATAATTCCGTCTCTATGAAGGGCGGTGATAGCTTCGCGATTTTTCACCGTATCGAGTCCAAATGACATGGCCATTTCTTTGGCCAATTCCTACGGACAAATTTATTACAATTATTATTATTTCATTATAAATATTTGCGTGAAAAGTAATGCTGTCAGTAAGGTTTAAATTTGTTTCATACCTTGACACTAAGAAATTCTTCTGACTGCCGATCAATACGACTTCCACCATCCCTTGTTAGATCGTGACACAGCAATGAGAGACTAAGAACCATAGTTTTTGCACTGGTAATTTTGTTGATGTTTCGAATTTTTCCCAATAATGTCTTAATGATGTCACCGTAATCATCGTAATACTTGACATAGTGTCTAATAACACCTGCCGCAGCTTTTACAGGCAAGACGTTGCAAGCCACGAGTTTGCAGAAAACCGATAAATAGTTCCGGCGATTGTGCAATTTTTCAATTTTTTTATGTTCGTCGCCTTCCTCGTCTACATCTTCTTCTTCTTCAACAAATACATAAGTCTGAATGAAATTTTCCAGAATTTGTTGTAGGTCACGATCAGGCTCGTAAACAAGCGGTTTTAACTGAGGATTGTCTTTTAGTCGCTTGCTAAAACATATAAGCAAATCCCCTACAGACACGTATGCCTAAAAAACAAAATTATAAATACGCGTGGAATGACAAGAATTTTTCACTAACAATACCAACCTCTTCTCTAAAATCAGCAACGTTCGAAGTGATAAGCTCAGTCATCAAAGACATGTACGCGTCCAAATGATCTCTTAATTGTTTCTGTTGTTGAGCGGCAGACGTTCCTTGTCCAGAACAGTTTTTGAATTGCAGAAGCTCCCATAAAACAGCAGAATGGCAAGCAGAAATGCAATATTTTATAGCCTAAAAAAATAACTGCATAATATTTTGCGGAAATAAAACCAAGAAAATCACTAGATACTTCAAGTGGCATTGACCGATTTAGGTTTAAAGTTTCTTGAATTCCGTTAAACATCCCACAAATTCCATGTCCCAAGATTGTGATGTGACGAGAATAAGGCAATTTTTTTCAAACCCAATACCAGCGTAAACACCGAATCCTTGTTGGGCTCGTCGTCCTATAAAAACACATGAATAAGTATATAAGACGAGGAAAAAAAATTGCAAACTAAATAAATTCTTACGCCAGCCATCAGTGTTACATAATTTTCATAATCTTGTTCGCATTTCTTAACGATACGATCAATTAAAGTGTTCCTTGTTAAATCACATCGAGAAGATATGGCGTAATCTTCATTACAAAGATATTCCAGCGCTTGAGCGCAGCCTTCCAACACTTCTGTTGTGGTGTGCCTTTCCACTATATTCTGGATCAAGCGCAATAACGAATCTAGACTCTGAAATTTGAGAAGTTAAGTATCTCAGCCTTTTGAAAACAATATCATAAATCAAACGAACTCACCTTCTCTTGACGTGAGGTAGTATAGATTTCCATATTAAGTATTGAGGGATTGACAAGAGGTTTGCAACTTGTTCGGGATCAGTCATATATTTCCCGAGTAACAGAGGAAGAGTTGGTATGAAATGTTCAGTAAGTCGTACACGGCGACCTTGGGTTTGTTTGGTTTCTTTGACGGTAGGAATCTGTAATAATAATAATTCATATGAAAATCTCCACTACTACATGTTGTATGTTTACATGATAAGCACATTAAAAATAATTAATCGGTTACCTTTCTCATAGACCCTCGACCTGCAGGTGGTTCTCCAGTCGCAACTTGTTTAAATCAGCACACAATTTATCAGTCTTGGATTACAGCATTCTCTCGTCGGTTTTCAGTTTCACCAATGGAGTCCATGATCAGTAGCGAAGGATCACCCTGTAAGCAGAATGAACATTTATTTGGATGACAATAATATTCAAAGAAGATTGTAGCGACAAAAAGCAATACCTCAAATCAAGAGGGACTGTGTAAGGAGCTAAATAGGGAGATTCAAGGGTAGCAGCCATTGGGTTAGCAAAAAGGGACCTTGTTGACTTTCTTGAAAGAACATTACTTTTCATAAAGTCTGTCATGCAAATTTAGGAACCTTCAGGTTGCTGTAAATGAAAAAAAAAAAAAACATTTAAAAAAGAAGTAAAAGAATAATTAAACAGTTTTAAGTATATACTCACGCAATATTTTTCTCGCCAAAATCATCATCTCGTCCAAGGAAACGCCATCACACATCGCGAACAGCCAAAAATCTAAGAGTAAAACTCCATGCTGTGTTGAGAGCAGGGTAGTAGAAGCCGGTTGGGTAGTCGAATGATGCTGGTCGCCTAAATGATGTTCATGTAGGCCGCATCTTCTCGGTCATTACCTAAATGGCTAAATCAAGCTAAACAAAATGTAAACAAAATTTAAATTCAGTGACATGACAATGAAGTTACACAGAATAACACCAATCAGCTTTCCTAAGCAATCCAGAAGATGGAATGAGTCAAGTTCAATGACAAAGTGAATGATCCGCATTGAACGTGTGATTGCCTTATTTTGGAGGGATAACCATATGCCCCACATTTGGTCTTATAGGCAACATCTAAATAAGAAACCAAACAATCGTTAAAATTGCTATTAGTATGACAACTTCTCTAAATTCAATGTAAACACAACTTACAATGATGATAGCATGATCGCAATATTTAACCTCTTTGTTTGTTGTTGACAAATAGGGAGATTCATGGGTAGCAGCCAACGGGTTAGCAAATAAGAAATCTTGTTGACTGTAAGTCCTTTTCTTGGAAGGACATAACTTCTCATATAGTCAGTCATGCCAATTTAGAAACCTGTAAATAAAACCAAAACAGCCGATAATTAAGATTAATCCTAATAAAACATGAGAAGAGTATATGTTTTAGCATGAAATAAAGCTAGTGTTGGTTTTCACCTGTATCATTTTGATTACACAGTAGAATACAATGAGTTTGAACAAAATAGTTGACGGTGGGTTGCACGACTTTCACGTTTACTCTGACCACAGACTACGAATGTAAAGACTAAAGACTGTAAAGAGTAAAGACGGAAATCCCCTATAACTCTCTCTAGGCGATACTTGAGCTTGCCGCTAGGGCGCAGGTCAATAGAATTGGAGAATGTTTTTTAGGTATTTTCCCCGTTTCCCTACTGATTACGTGCTTCACAAACACGGCCCACACGGGATTTGCGAATGTTCTTTTAGGTGGTGCAATAATAATGGTGCAATTTTAAAAAAATTGCACCATTATTATCCATTGCCCTTCACGATGACCCGTGAATTATTTCATAATTTTTGAAGAATTTGAGGGTTAGTTTTAAAAAAAAAAACTACACTAACCCTCGAGTTCTTTAAATTATACGTGAACCTTAGCCGACGTTCACTTATACACTCGAACGTGGGCCATCACATCACGAATGTGGGCAATGGCGGCCTGCCGGCCACGATCATCAACCTTGCTTCCTTGCTGGCCTGAATGTCCGGCACCCTTCTAGGCAGTATTATAATCTCTGCTCATGAAGAAACGAACTCACTGTCACACAATACATCCTGTGATACGAAAGATTTGACGTTACCTGCGATTTAAGATTCTCGTGTTTCCATTGTTTACAAACCACACATTCGGAAATGAGTTGATCTTCAAAAACTAAAAAGGGAAATCATATACGTAATAATACTTTCTTGTTTTACATACTGATTACACCTGATTTTCCAAGAATACCGACTGCGCAGGAAATCTGACGGATATTTGAATTCCTTGTATCACAATCACATAACCCAGTAGAGCCACGAGTTTCCTGAAATGAACAACAGCAACGTAAGGCAATATTTGTTTGTTTGTGTGTGGATTTAAACAACACTTCATCCTGTTCCTACAAAGACAATTAAAGTTGAAGGTTCATTATTAGTTTTATTCTTACGATCCGCAGATATGAAGGTTATCATTCAAGGAAGTCAACGCTTTGCCAACACAAATGGAACAATCATGTGAAACAGAGAACATGGTTTGAATGAGTCCGGACACAATGGCAAAATTAGAAAAAAAATTTAATGAAGAGAATTATAGTCATAAATACAGTGAAAGAAGCGGCGATTACGAGAATCAAATCAAAAGACGTTGGGAGGGAGGGAGGGAGGTATCGAGCAGAAAAAGACAGCACAGTCGTCAGGGTAGAGGGCAGGAATGTTTTGAGCAGCCAATTAACTCCTTAATGAAAAATGGAAGAAAAAGGGGGAGGGGGAGGTGAAGTGAGAAAGTGTGTTATGCAAGTTATACTATAAAAAAAAGCTATCTGAAGAAATGTCTATTTGCTATCAGAGCCAGGAGGAGAAGTTCCAGGGAACGCTGCCTGAGGGACGCCGGCTGCGGCTGCCGCAGCAGCGGCGGCAGCAGCTGCAGTCATTGCCAAATTGGATGTCGGAGTCTGACCGGGGAGAGTAAACTGTGGCCGGAAATTGGCCAGATTTAGCCCAGTGAAAGGCATCTGACCGCCCGTCAAGCCAGGTGGAAAGTGGTTCCCAAAAGCAGCTTGTGCTTGCTGTTGGGCGGCTTGTTGGCTTGCAGAGGTAGCGAGACGAGACAAAATTGATCGTTCGGACATCTGAAGACGTTGCGCTACAGGTGGAATTCTAGCCAAAGTAGCAGGTAGACGCGACACATCGGATTTCATGTCCGAGAGAAGCTCTTCCAATTGATTCAGAACCTTATGCAATACCGCGTTGGCTGGCTTGTTACCTAAGAAGAAAAAAACAAAAATTCGGTAGAAAAAAGTCACAGGTGGAAATTTGAACAGAAAAACCATTTTTACCTGCAAGACTTTCCTTAGAGAGATGTTGATGGGATTCGGCCAGGCATTCCACTTCGGCGAAGCGAGCATTAAGTGCCATGGCAGGATGGGTTGAATCCTGCGTCAAATTGAGGTAGGCTGCTCTTCGCAATTGCTCTTCAATAACCAAAGCCTGTTCTAATAGCTTGAAGCGTCGGGCCAAAAACTTATTTTTTATTTCCAAGAAATTGCCTTTACCGACGTCCATCTTGAAGGGTTCGTTGATAATGGCATAACGAACGTCGTTCTGAATATCTTGCCATCTCCCATAACCGTGTGTAACGATGCCGGCTAAGAGCCAATAGTCATGGCGCCGATGCCAAATTTCGTACTCTCTGCCTGGAACAGCTGCTTTTTCTTCGTTCTGCCACAAGGTGTGAAGTTCGGTGAAGCCTCCATCTGCTATGTTAAACATGAATTTACGCTTGCTACGCTCTTCTTTAGCAAGTTCTTTATCCTTGGCTTTTTCTTCTGCTGACTTTTCTTCTTTCACAGAGACGATTTTTTCCACCTCCACTTCGGAAGAATCAATTTTTTCTTCAGCCTTGGTCTCTTTTTTGGCCTTTTCCTCGCTCTTGATCTCCTTTTTGCTTTCATCTTCCACTTTGATGGTCTTCGAATTTTCTTCATCAACTTCCATAGTTTCGGAAGGTTCTGATTTAGATTTTTCCTCCTCTTTCTTTTCCTTTTCGTCTACGTGATTTGATTTCTCATCGTTTTCTTTCTTAATATCGACCTCCTTTTTATCATCTGCCTCTGCTTTGTCTTCTCCGTCTCTTTTCTTGGTTTCTTCATTCGTGGTTGTAGTAGGAGATGGACAAGCTGTAGATGGCGCTGAGACGGCCGGGGTAGCAGAACTGCTTTCGCCCGATGGAGCCTGAGAAGTTGTTACTTTATCTTCAATGGCTTTGTCCTTGGCAGCGACCAGCTCAGCAGCCCGAGCCGCAACTTCAGGCATACTGTAAAGTCCGTTAATATGTTCGAATTCATGCACCTTTTTGCGAATCAGTGACATGACACCGATTCGCGTCAAAACGTGTTGTCGGTTTAGTCCCTCTCGTGGTACTCCGTCAGCAAAAGTTTCGGCATTATCAGCACCAGGCTCACAAAGATGACGCATGAAGAGTGAAACGTAAGCCTTGAAATTGCGTTCAGACTTGCCCCGCAAATCACGTACCAACCTATCACAATAACAACGTTAATATGGCTAATTATCTGAATATGAAAAGACACTTGCCATTGAGTGTTGAAAGCATCTTGAGGAGGCATTCCGTAGCGCATGACAGCATTCAAGAAAGCTTTGCGTTGTCGAGCATTGAACCCCAAGACCTAATATTTAAAAAAAAAGTTTAACGGCATGATCACAAAAAAATTAGCAAATCATGATAAAATGAAGGCGAGAGCCTTTAGCGTCAATTACAACTCAAATAAAACACTCCATGATCTCGCCAAATTATTTTCTGTAGCCCTCAAAATACCTCGGCAGCTGTGGTCCTTCAACGCCACCGTATTTTTTAAACTTTTGAATGGGCATTTACAAAAAGACATGAAAAAAGTTAGCAATTTACCTCCATGTTGCCACCAACTCTGGCAAGAAGAGGAGGTAAAGGACGATCTTTTTCATCGCGACGCTCGGTGCCTTTGCGGCGGCGACCACGGCCAGGCTCATCTCCCCGATCATCAAAGTCATCATCTTCTTTATCATCGTCGGATGCTCCCGAAAAATCAGAGTTGTAGTCCGATACGTTTTCTTGCCAAGAAGTATCGTCACGTCCCTCAACACCGTCATTGTAGTTAACCTAACGTTCCAAGAAAAAAAAATTACGTAAAGGAAACGTGTCATTTAAATGGCTGAAAAATAGTCACCTGTTTTCGTACACGCTTTCCTTTACCAAGAGATCTAGCAAGATCCTCTTGTTGTTGTTCGTAGTGATGACGGAGAAGCTTCTCCCAGTAAGCAGGGTCGGTATTTTCTGCTTCTTGCTTAATAATTTCAGTATCCTGATCCTCTTCATCATCTCCTTCTTTCGTGACGTAGGATGCCACCTTGAAAGAGGATAAGTAATCGTTGGCCCAACTCTCTTTTTGCTCTATGCCCTCATTTGAGCGATCAACTAGCTGATTGATGGCTTCATCGTCATAATGGATGGCTTCATCCTCCTTGCCTTCTTCTTCTTTGAAAAGTTCTTCCGTACCAAACCTAAGGATATCATCAAGTTCTTGTTTGGAAAATGTTCCCTTGGCTCCCATTCCAGGGCGGACGACCAAATGAGTCAACATCATCTTCTTCTTTGCCACCTGTGTTACTCTTTCTTCGACTGAATTACGAGTAACGAATCGATAGATCATGACCTAAATACAAAACAAAATAATGAAATGACATTTTTAAACTAAAGAACTATTATCAGTACCTTGTTGGCTTGTCCAATACGATGGGCTCGTGAAAAAGCCTGAATATCGTTGTGGGGATTCCAATCGGAATCGTAGATTACGACAGTATCAGCCGTCGCCAAGTTAATACCCAGACCACCTGCTCGTGTGGACAGCAAAAACACAAACTGCGGGGCTCCGGGAGCATTGAAGCGATCGATGGCATCCTGACGCAAAGTACCGGTAATTCCACCATCAATGCGCTCATATTTGTACTGCTCTCCCTCTAGAAAGTCTTCTAAAATGTCCAACATTTTTGTCATCTGTGAGAAAATGAGGACACGATGCCCCTGTTCTTTCAATACTCGAAGCATTTTTGAGAGCAAGACAAGCTTTCCTGAGGCTTTCACCAAAGCGGTGGTCTCGTACATGCCATTTTGTAAACAAGGTGCTTCTTGAGATGCAACTGGGAAAAGGTATGGATGGTTGCAACACTTCTTCAAGTCCATCATAATGTTGAGCAACGAGACTTGTTGACCGCCAGATCGGGAATTGAGGGCTTCAAAGTTACGTGTCAGAACATACTTGTAGTACTTCTTCTGCATAGGCGACAATTCAACTCGAACGATGAATTCGGATTTCGTTGGCATGTTCTTCAAGACGTCGGCTTTAAGACGACGCAACATGTGCGGGCCGAGCATATCGTGCAGGCGTTTCACTTGCTCTTCCTTTGCTAGATCAGCAAACTCGTTTGTGAAGGCCAACAGATCGTTAAATTTATCTGGGCACAGAAAATTGAGCAAGTGAAACAACTCCTCTAAATTGTTTTGCAACGGCGTTCCAGTCAGAAGAAGTTTGTAGCGAAGATTATAGCTGTTGAGGATGCGGAAAAATTTGGACTGATTGTTTTTCAAGCGATGAGCTTCGTCGACGACTAAAACAGCCCATTCGATTGAGTTCAAGAGAGCAGCGTCGATCGATACCAATTCGTAGCTGGTCAAAAGAACATGGAACTTGACGGAATTCGTCCGAATTTTGCAAGCTTTGTTGCCTCCCCGGACGGCACCTTCTTCAAACGAAAGTTCGTGCTCGCGAATGACAACTCGTGAGTCTTTGTCTCCAACGTAAGTTACGACGTAAAAGTCGGGGGCCCATGTTTCAAATTCTCGTTCCCAATTGATGATGGTCGACAGAGGTACTGCTACCAAAAAAGGTCCACGACAGTGTCCTTCCTTGTACAAAGAATAAAGAAACGTGATGGTCTGAATAGTTTTTCCCAGACCCATTTCATCGGCAAGAATCGTATCGGTGCCTTGGCCCCACGAGTAGCGCAACCAGTTCAATCCTTCCATCTGGTAAGGGTGCAATGCCATTCCTGATGCATCAATATATTCAGGTTGGCGTTCCCATTTCCGGCTTAAGTTGCTAATTGGCTTCTCAGGTGGAGGATTATAACGGCGTGGTGTTTCACGTTCTTCCTCAGCGGCTACCTCCTTGGATTTGCCTTTCTTGTGAGATTTCCCTTTACTTTTTTTCTTCGCCGGAGTATCCACTCCACAGGCAACTCGCAGGTCAAAGTACTCTTCGATTCCTCGTTTAAGGCCAGGGATTTCGACTTCGGTACCTTCCTCTTCCCAGGAAGCCATATCGTAGTTTAATTCTCTCCATTTAACAAGATAAAGCGTACGATTGTCACGAAGCGTACGGTGATTAATAACGCGATGGACGACCAACCATTCCGGTCGGATTCCGTAACGATAAAATCGGTTATCCAAGTCCATTTCTTCGAAACCTTCAATTCTCTTCTTTTGCCATTTTCGAGATGAGTTGACCACTTCTTTCTCTCCTTCAGGCTTCTCTTTCTCTTTTTCCTTCTCTTTCCCTTTCCTTCCTTTCTGAGCTGCTGCTGCTTCTTCTTCAGCTTCAAGAGCTTCGTCTAGGTCCACTTCTTCGCAGTCCAATTTCGGTGGTTCTTCCATGTCAACTTTTCTGATGTAGTAACGATACATGGCTCCATGAAACACCTCCAACTGAAGCTCGGCAATCCACGAACAGTGCCAGTAAGATTTTTCATGCCATTTGACGAAAAATTCGCGTAGACGAGGTGGGATCTTGCGAGTTTTAGCGTCAGGTGCTTCTTCTTTTTCTTTTACCGGTTCCTCCTTGGTTTCAACCCAACGCCAGGTAAGAATCTTGCTCACCTTGTATGGCAAAGTCTTTGCGGAGCAACGAGGACACTTCCAATCACCATCAGGAATTTCCGACAATGGTGGATTGAGGCAAAATGTGTGATAAGCAGAAGTGCAGGAGTCACAACACAGTAGCTCACCACCATCTTTACAAATGCGACAGAACTCGCTGTGTTCGTCATCATCCGCTGCGTTCCTGCCAGCTTTTTCAGTGATAGTAGCAGCCGTAATACCTAGACAAATTCAAATGTTAATAATCAACTTTGGCAATATATTTTTTCAGCTATTAGTTGTTTTACCTTCTCCTTCGCAGTGTGGGCATGACCACCTGCCTTCTGGAGCTTCTTCCAATTCGGGGTCGAAACATACTAAATGGTAAGCTCTCGGGCAAGTGTCACACAAGATGATTTCTCCTCCTTGTTGGCAGACTTCGCAATAATCTTGATGATCTGTTTCGTAGCCATCACCCTCTTCGGATGGAAATTTGGCCGTTGTCCTAGTCTTTTTCTTCTTCTTGTTTTTGTCGCCGATTTTCGTTTTAGCTTTCTTACGTGGAACTGCTGGAGCTGCAACTTTAGAATGGAGTAATGAAGACAACTATTGAAGAATAAAATAAAATATGAATCTTACCTTTAGATTCTTCCACAACCTTAGAAGCCTCTTCAGCTTCTTTCAACATTTGTTCGAATTCTGCGTCGGAGTCTTTTTCATCTGCACTCACATCATCTGAGCTAGTTCTCTTGCGCTTGCCCAGCTTAATTTTGATGGTGGGAACTTTGCCTTTTTTGCCAGCACTTGTGTTTCCACCTTTAGTCGGCTTTCTACTACGCTTTTTACGTCCTTTCTCAGCGAATTCATCGTCATCATCTTCATCATCATCAGGTAGTTCGGGCTCTTCTCGGCCCGACGCTGCACTGCGAGAGCTACGCAATGGCCGACTCGAGCTAGCTTCAACAGCTTCTTCTTCTGCAGGTGTATCATTGCCTTCAGGAATAGTAGCTGAAAATTCTCTCCATTTTGCTGCAACAAGCATCATTAGCTTTGACATGGGGACCTAAGCAACAAGAAGAGATTTATAAATATACTGAAAAACAATGAGAAACAAAAACATACTTTTGGGTTTTCTTTTTGCAGCAATGGCCGAACATGTTGCTGGAAAAGTTTGTAATTGTTAAGATTTTGAAACT
The DNA here is from genome assembly GCF_021134715.1 of Daphnia pulex. Taxonomy (NCBI): domain Eukaryota; kingdom Metazoa; phylum Arthropoda; class Branchiopoda; order Diplostraca; family Daphniidae; genus Daphnia; species Daphnia pulex. The sequence continues at coordinate 5,941,371 of NC_060018.1, read as the reverse complement.
CGGCATTTTCATAATCAATCTCCACATCAGTCAGACCAAAAGTTGAACAGACTTCCTCAACACTCGGCATCCCAGAATCTGCAGTTGCTGCACTTTGAGTAGGTGCTGCTTTTGAAGCTTTAGTTTTCTTTTTGGAAACTGGCTCATCCACAGGCTGTTCTTCTTCTGCTTCACTGGGTTCAGCACTTTCGACTTTCTTCTTCTTTTTCTTCTTTTTGCTCTTCTTATCTTCATTGCGGGACTTGTGCTTTTTGGATTTTTTCTTCTTTTTTCCACCACCAGTGTCTGGGTCAAAGTCATCATCATCATCTTTTTCGAGGCCATCAGAATCCATCATGGACTGATCTTCGTCTTCATAACCACCTCCTTTGATAATCTCGTCTTCTTCGCCTTCTCCACCATCACTGTCTTCACCTGCAAAATGACGTGAAGCCATATTCACAACCGGCTCTTTCAAGTCTTAACACTCGGTTTCAATCGCTTGATCGATTCGGCAAGTCAAAACACAACGAAACTTCACAATAGTCAAATCAAAATTTCTCTCTTAATACTTATGAAAAACATATAAAACGACTTCCATCGAATCGTACAACGAACTCCCCTAAGCGGCGTTTCGCATGTGAAGACGAAGAATGGCTTACAAAGGCCAGTGCACCCCAAAACGAAGCCCTCCCTCCCTCCTCTAATTTTTGTTCTTTTTATATTTTTTTACAAACGATCGATTTCAAAATCTGACAAAAAGCTAAACATTTAAATTTATGAAATATGGTTTTTACCTGCTTTATGAGCTGATTCTGGATCGAAAGAGGCCATGGAGTGGTATATTTCAATAAAATTTCTTCAGATGATCAAGTTAAAAAAATAAAGTGGAAAAAACTCGAGCGGTGTACCAGAATCACAAAACAAGCAGCAGCACTCTCCGCACCGTTTGGGGGCAAATCTACTACTAGCGCCACGATGCGCTGAGCGGTAACGTTCTAAACTTGAAGGCACCTCCAGTTCCGGTGGGGAGATTGGGGTGGGACTGGAGAGAATATCGTTGCTTAGCAACCTTTTCAACTAATAATAATTTTTTCTTCATTTTCTTTTAACGCATCAAGGGATTTTGCATGTCTCGTTGTAGTTGCGGGTAACGTCAAAACGCTTCGAATGTGACGACAGATTTTCGCAAAAAAGAGCAGAAATGGCTGGACCAGGTGCGCTCAAAAACACTGTGAGGTACGTTAATCGGTTCCGACGACTCTATAAATCAGATTCTTGCATAAATTTACCGCATTGCATCTGAGCCGTATATTTGCATTTCCTCATTCTCTATCGTCCAAATTGTCTGTAAAGGGAACGAGAATTTCAAACCGAAACCTCGAAATCGGGTCGATCGATCAAAAGGAATCACGTCACCCCTGCTGAAAGAGAAGGTTCGTATACTCTATCGTGAGATGATGAGATACCTTATTCCCCCCTCTCTTCGTCCAAAGACTTCCATCTCTGGCTACGTTTTGACAAGCCCTATATGCAAAGGTTGGAATGGAAGGTTCTGGAATTTCGATCGTGGGTTGTTGATAGAGGACGAAGACGAACGAGAAAAGAAAAAGATTAGATAGAAACATTTTTGTTTTTGTCTTTAAATCGCTTTAAATAAAATAACGCTTTTACTTCTTTGATGAGATTTTATAGGATACGTCGGTCGGAGACCGAGAGCCAATCGGTGTTCATGCCAACGGCTTCCGCCCGTCCCAAAAAGAAATGATCCTGTACCAGCTCCCTATCCTCCTTCCCACGACAACTACATCGATTATAACGCTAAACATGTGGATCCAATTCACTGTCACGAGCCTAAGCTACAGATAGTTGATTCCAAAGATGGGCACGTTATGGATCTGGAGAAATCAGGACTTGTTCCACACTACACTACAAAATCGGTTTTAAGTGAAATAAAATTAGGAATCCGAAAACAATTAATCTGATATTCCCCTTACCTTGAGTAGACTTTCGGACGAGTACCAAACTATCTCAAATTCGGCCAAACCCAGTCGCAGCACGGAGATTCGTCAAAGGATGTCCAATCACGATCGGAAACGACGAAAGAGCGCCCTAAAGCGGCTACGCGAGTCGTCAACAAGGACATTGAGGTCAGACAGATGAATTCGGTTCGTGATTTCTCACTGCAATTTCTAACGCGTCCAATTGACGCTACGTACTATTATTACACAGAAGCTTCAGCAGCGGTGGATCGAGCTCGAGAAGCGTTTAGGATTGATCAGTTTCTCCCGACCGGATAAACGCGAGGCAATCGAGGACGAGTTGCGGAGCATTGAATTGAATCTTCGCATGGCTGTCTCCGGTTAACCGTAGTTCCGAAGTTTATATTGATACAGCTTGAGTTGCTGGCACAACACGAGAAATATCTTCCTCTTCTAGTAGCACTTGACCACCTGTACATTCTGTTAATGGCGTGTTATTAGCTAAGAATCAAAGGAGTAAACACAAAATCTGATTGAATAAAAGAAATGGCATAGAATCTTTTATTAGACCAAATTTGGGGTTTCTTTAAAAAAAACTTTTTCGCCGGATTGAAAAATGACATTGATTTGCGGGAAAAAACTGTCAACACTTTTTTTCAGACTGAAGAGGGAAAAGAAAGTTAGTTTAGGGTAGCAAAAACAATAGAACGGGGGGGGGGGGTCAAGACAACGTAGAATTCGTGTGACATGAAGCTTTGGACAGAGAATTTGGAAGAGACAGGTGCGCACGGCACGAGGGGGGAAAAACAGATGAAATAACGTAAACAATTTTGACAAAACGAATTGAAAGCAAAAACTCTACGAGTCGTTCACTCAACATGTCTAGAAAAATGGCAGACTGCACTAAAAACAAGAAAGACAGAAAAAACGATCGAACAAAGAGAAGAAGAAAGAGGGAACACAACTGAGATGGACTGGTCCGTGAGACGCGACCCGTAGTGCTTTTTCTTGTTTACACATAAGAACAAAAAAATGTTCTTGACATTTCGATTCACGTTAACCACGACATGGACACTTTTTTTTTTTTTACTATTTTCTGAATTGGTAGACAATTTTTTCTTTAAAAAAGTTTGAAGGAGCATTGATCAAAACGGAGGAAGTACGGACCTGCAAGCGGATTTTGTAAACAAAGATCCGCGTAGACTGATGACACGAGATCTGTCGGAACAGTGTTTTTCTTGTTTGCTTAAAAAAGAAGAAGAAACACAATGAAAAGTGGATTGTGGTATGGTCAAAGGCGTGAGAGGGCACGAATCGCGTTTTTCGTTTGTACATTTTTCGTTCAAAACAGGGCGCGGTGGGCGAGAAGAGACAAAAGCATTGCAGCAGGCAGCTTGTTGGCATAATTGGATCAGAGGCAGTCCACCAAACGACGGACATGTTTCGCGTCATTTCCTTCGGCCTTCCTCTACATTCGGGTTGCCAGATGACCTGTGTTTTCCAACGTAGATTCGTAATACTGAAGCAAACTAAAAAACAACTGAACAAATTCCTCGCGATGAATGTTACGACAGGAAAAGGAATAACAAGACACAACGAAACCACTAAGACGCGCGCGCTACTATTTTAAAAATACGGATAAGGGGAAACATAACTGTGTAAAGGAGATTGGAACCGGATCGAACGAGAACCGGTGATTGTGAACGAAATCTGAGGACAACAAAATAAGGGAAACCAGAGAACAACCCGAATCATCGGCGTTCGATGGGACTTGGTCTGCCGACAGGATGTCGTGAATCGGAACCTTCGCGCCTGGCATTCATAATCTGTTGACTCGATGAATTCGATTGAGTCATTGTCATGCCGGAGTAAGAACCTGGATGGTGGGTAGGGGCTGATAAAGGTGGCGACACATAAGGGTACGATGATTGTGGTTGAGAAGGTGTGCTTCGGGCTACTTCAGGACGCATCTCCGGCGTTGAAGATGGGCTACGAAGCACTGTTAGATTTCTGCTTTCAGACATGAAGCTGGACGATCCCTGAACCGGTGACATGGTCGATGGTATACTTATGGCTCCGCCGGAAAGAACCGGATGGTAAACGGAATTCATTCTGAATTTTAATTAAAAAGCCGGTTAAATTCACACATAGAAATAATACAATAACAAAAACGCACCTCGAAGAAACAATGACCGGACTGGGTAGAACACGATCGCTCTGATGACTCGAGCTAGCGGGACTTCTATGGTTACCGTGTGCCATGGAAAACGCATTTCCTGCCATAGAGGCTGACAAATGTTCAGTCATGCTGATTCCGTTCTCCATATGAGGCATGTAAAGCGTTCCCCGATTATTGCGCTCTCGTTCTTGCGGAGAAGAGCGTAGTGCTACGTGGATAGCTGGATGCCCTGGACCTACACAATTGTGTAAAGATATATTTAGTTGTAGTTGATGGATACAAAGAAAATGGAAAATAGCCCATTAATCGTAACTTCATATTGCCCAGGTTGAAGCATAATTTAACAAGAAAAAGAACGTTTACCCGGTGTAGATCTATCAGACGTATTAGCAACGGTAGTCGCATAAGCCATTTGGCTGGACTGAAGTGGTACAGACAGTCTGGCATTGACAGCTAATAAATGGTCTCTTCTTCTATGCAGATTGGCAACGTGATCCTCGAGTCGCATATTCTCTTCCTTGAGATTGTGCAGGCAGGACAGCAATGAAGCAACTAAAATGACGGTAGATGAATTTAACGCTTCAAAATACATTGTAATCAAAAAGTCTTACTGTCAAAGTGCTGAGCTTGTTCCATTAAAAACTGGCTTCCTTGCTCCCACTGTCGCTCCAAAAGTTGTTCCAGACTGTGCGGGAAAGAAGGAGCACCGCCACTTGACGGCACCTTTAACGACGGAGAAACGGTGCGTAGCGGAAAAGGTACTCCAATCAGGTTTGTGGTACTAATCGGGGAAGATTCACCCGTAACACTGTGGGCTTCCACTTCGGCGACCAATGTGTCCGTCATTTTCTGAGCGACACTAGAATTAGGATTCAATTGATTTCCCAACATATGCGGTGCGGTAATGCCATTTCGAATGAGGTAGTGACTGTTTTCCTTGCCATGGATGGAGGAACTTGGATTATCCTTATATTGGTTGAGATCTTTTGTTCCAGAATTCATGACAGGGATCGTTGGAAAAGATGTTATAACTGGAGGCAGTGGAGGCTCTTGTGCCTTACTAGCGTTAAGATTCTCTCTGGGCAATTGATTCTGAGAAGGACTATCCCTTCGCATATTCTCAGTAGCTTGTGATGTTTGTTGGTTGACATGAGCAGGCATGAAATTATCTCCCTGGCGATTAATTGCTGCCGGTAAGCGATGTTGTTCTTCGTTTGTGGAAGGTGTGCTTTTTGTAGCTTTTTTCCTCCTTTTGGGTTGCTGTTCAACTCCGGCAGAATCGGGACTACTGGGTGGTGAGTCCGGCACTACAGGAATACTCACTTTGGGGGCACGCCCTCTCCGAGGTTTCTTGGCCGGCACTGCTGGCGGAAGTGGTCTCGACTCCTTCCCCACACTTTGATACGCGTCGTCGTAATTCGATTTTGCCTGATCCATGTGAATTTGACTACTGCCACTAGTCGACGCGGAGATAATCAAGGGAGAGACGGCTCGCTGAGGGACTGGTTGTGATGACTGCACCAGAGTGCTGGAGTTTTCCGACGGAACAGCAGACGCACTAGAAACTATAACACTGTGAACCATCGATGAATTGGCTTCAGATGCGATAGGGGTCTCAACTTTGACAGTTACCGAGCCTTTGGTACATTGTTCACTAACCAAGAACTGCTCTGAAGCTGAAGCATGACCTGTATCTGATATGTTCGATAGTGTAGATTCTGTGTCATTGCCGCCTTGGCTGGTTGGGCTTGCTGAACGAATGGAAACTTTTCGACGAGACGTTCGACTTTTATCCAATTTGTTTGTCGTATTTGGTCCTTCTACGAAAGTAGAAGGAATGCTGCCTGAAAGTTTGGAGCTGTCGTTAAATTTGTCGTTCTTTTTCATTCCGCTCGCAGAGGATGTTTCCGAGTTACGGGCATTTTCCTGTTTAAAGTTGTCACTAGGTTCGTGTCTGTTTACTACACCACTGTTGTTTTGATCATTCATCGACACCCTTGGGCCGGGTACTAAACCAACCCCAGCAAGTACATTGGCAAAAGGAAGTCCTTCATTCTTAGACGATTTCATCTTAGAGTCATCATTTGCACTGGGCCCCTCAACGATGACGGATGAAGATTCCCGATTATTGCCAGCCTACAATCGATATTTTTTTAGGTTAGAAATATGAACGGCATTATGACTTTTCAACACTTACCTTGGGAGACGCTTGGGTGGTTGATTTTCTACCAGGTTTTTTACGCTGCTTCTCCTTTGATCCATTGCCACTGTTGGCAGGAGGAGGTTGTCCACCCCAACTTGACCCGCCAGCCTGAATCGGGAGAGACTTTTCAGAAGCATTGGGATCGACAGGTGCACCAACTGGAGGTAAAGGTTTAAACGCTGGAATCGTTTTCAAGTTAGCGCCCTTTTTCTAAAATACAAAATGGAGTCTATAGGAAAACACGTTTTGTAGCAGAATTGCAATTAATTTGAACACACCAGCTTTCCATAATGGTGTGGGCAATATCCACAATATTTCACATTGTCCATGTAGTTTCCAGCCTCTTCACAAAGCAATCCCTGAGCTTGGGCACAAGTAACATGGAAATGGAGTTTACACCCTTGTTTATTGCAGTTCATGCAAGCTCCAATTTTAGATTTTGATTCTCTTCCTTGAGTTTCACAAATATAGCAGCCCTAAGAAAGATACCCGATTATAATGAATCATAAACAAAATATGTCACATGTACCAGCATACCTTGTTGAATCTTTCTGGAGGAACCATGCTCAAAATTATGGGCTCCATGGTTGAAACATTACCAAATCTGACTTCAGGGATGTACAGAGCACAAACAACATGTGCCCAACCTGTAGTAGTAGTGTCTGTGCGTTTTAGAGCACCGTCTTTGCTAGGACACAATTCACATCTCTGCTTTAAATAAATCCTTTTTATTAGCTATATTGAATTTTGTTTTGTTTGTAAGTGTAGCTCACCACTCTAGCAGCCCTCTCTTGGGATTCACATTTTCTGCAAAACCACGGCCCTGAGGGTACCGTTACAATTCCATAACAAGCTATAAAAACAATCAAACAATCTCATTCAAGTTGCTTCATTTTCTTGTTAACAGTTACCACTATTATTTAAAACACGTTTCTTGTAGTTTTGGCATATTATAATTTACCTTGATGGACAGCAACAGTACATCCTCCTCCGTCGCAGTATACCAATGGATTTTCCGTCCAGCCCCGATCATCGGAGCATACACAACACCCACCAACCATCTCCTTCATGTTGTGCACCAGCGAATTAATTGAAATTTCATCGGAAAAAGCACGGTTTCAACGAAATAAGTTTTAAATTATAGGAATTAACATTCCTTTTGGGTGTAGACGTTTAGGCATTTGGGGGCGATAAAAGCAGAAGTCTGAAACACGACGCCATGTTTATATCGATATCTGAGCTTAACTGAAGTGAAGCAAACATTTTATTTTCCTCATTTTTAACTAAATTATTTTAAATGATTATAAATAAAGTTTTAAAATGCCAAAAACTTAATTAGATCTAGATTTTACAACAGTTTTTACTTTTTAATCGCTTTATAAGCAAGCATTAAAATGACATCTACCGACATCTAGTGCCCAGTTTTAACAACTATTTAAACGCATTCGCATCCACACACACGGCACACACACTTGATATCTAATCCCAATGCGACGCATGATGATGTCGTGTTCTATGACGCCACATTTACGCCACACTTTCAAAATTCTAATTGGGTCGTTACAGTTGACAAAAGATTTGGGGAATATTATCTAAGAAATAGAACTGCTTAGAAATTGTATTTGTCATAAACACGATGTACGTTTGTTGTACTTAGTTTATTTGTTAAATGAAAGAAAATCAAATTGAATCGCTTCAATTGTCTTTTCCAGGATAATTTTCGCAGCCGGGAACGTTATAGGGGAAATTGCAGTTGTTGGTAGATGGATCAAAAACAGTTCCAGCTCCGCATTCAAAATTGTAAATGACCCATTCACTTCCGTTTGCCACACAAAGATAGTATTTTCCGCAATCATTCGGATCACGGAAGTATCCCTCTGACTGGCAAGTTTGATTTGGTGGAGGGGTAATGGTTGTTGGACGAGTGCTCTGCCAGATAAGTATAAAATATCAAATAAAAATAGAATAATATTTAAAGAATCTATTTAGGAATTAAGTTTTTCACATCACTTACCGTAGTGGTTGAGTATTTCTCGGTGGTAAACTCTCCTGTTGAACCGGTAGGTGGAGATGGATAAACGATGGGCCCATTCAGAGTCTCGTAGATTGTTTTTACCAATATAAAGTTGTTTCCGTGACAAGTGCCATGGAAATCATCCGTTTCAACCGACCATACCATGGCCCCACCTAATCCTTTCGAAGCAGCATATTGAGCCTATAAAAATGAACTGTTCAAATTTCGCTTAATCCACAGAGTGTCAACAAAGAGTTTCATTAATACTTTAGTCTTAAGAGAATTTTGGTCGTCGTAGCCTATCCATTGGTTGCCTTTGTAAGCGTAAGGAGACATGTAAGAGGGGTCAACGACTACAGTCCAGAGGCCTGGCTCAGCAGCAAATTTCTCGCAAATCTAGGAAACGAGTTTATGTTACAGGAAAGAATTTTTGCGATTACGTGGGTCCTGTCACAAACATACCTCATTATATCCCAATATTCCGGCCTCGCGAGTGTATCTGTGCAGAATATTTTTGTTACAGCTGTATGTCTGCAGTATGTGTTGTTGTTAATTTTAGGATACTTACGGCCCGGCAGAGATCGGTTGATTTGCAGGAGCGTAGAAACCGTTGTCAGCTGGGTTGTTCAAAACAAATCCTCGTCCATATAGACCCATTCCTAAAATCAGTTTGGAAGGATCAGCTCCATTTTCAATCCAATAGTTGACAGCGAAATCCTTTTTTAACGTTCAGCCAGAAAGATAGTTTCTTTTAAAACCCAAAAATGTCAACATATATCTGAAACGCAACATACTTGATTGAAGTCGACGAATTCTCCGTAATCGAGTTCATTGCCATAAAGCTTAACGCAAAAAAAAAAGAAGTTAAAAAACTGTTGCAAAAAACAACTTTTTAAATTAATACCGGTGAGTTGTGACCAGTAAAAGTTTCCCATGCTCCATGAAAATCATATGCCATGATATGAATTTGATCCAATATCCTGTAATATTTTCATGCACATGCACCATCAATATAGTAAATTAAGCCATTTATATGTCTTTTTGAAGTTCACACTAAACAAATTATTTGTATACCTAGTCATTGATGGGATATCATATCCAGTATCTGCAATGGTATGAAAACAAAAAAATAAATACTTCATTATAGTTGTAAACTAAAGAAATGTGTGAGACCAATTGTTGTTTTTCCAGCGGAGACGGCGGCTGTCAGCATCAAACCGTGTGGGGCGAAAGCAGTTTTGAGCTCTTCAATCATACGAATGAAATTTTCCTTTGAAAAAATATATATTAAATAAGTAGGCCTAACCATTGATCCATCCGTATAAAGTAGACCTTACCTTATCTATTATGGCACCACCTCTATTTGCAGGATATTCCCAATCAAAATCTAAGCCATCAAAATTATACTTGAGGAGAAATTCTACGACAGAAGACGTAAACTTGGCTCGCTCGGAAGGACTAGAGACCATCTGTTAATGTATGAGGTCAACTTAATGATTCAAACTTCTAATAAATGTTTCATTAAAGTGGCGATAAAAACTCGAACCTTGGAATACTTTTCCGATCCTTCATTCCATCCTCCAATAGCCAAAATTGCTTTCAGTTCAGGATTCTGGCTCTTGAGTCCGGTGAAACGTACCATCGCACCTTTGCCCCAGTTCTCCGGCAGATCGTTGTACGGATCTAGTGAGATGATGGTGTTATCATAACCGAGTCCAGCGAATCCGTAAATAATGTGAGTGCAAATAAAGGGATCCAAATCTTCAACGTCAAATTTTCCGGCTCCTGGCCTGTAGACAGCCCAGCTGCCGTAGTAACAAACCATCTTCTTTTTATCGGCTATTCGAATTAACAAAAATACCATATATTTTTTTTTGTCTCATCTGAGTTTCCGCATAAAACAATTACAACAAACAAGAGTATTACCTTTCGACCCGACGGATAAGGAAGCAGATACATGTAGAGTGGCTACGAGAACTAGCACAGCAAATGAAAACTTCATTTTTTAATTGACAAATCAGGCCTTTCCAATTCTTGAAATAAAAGAGAAATTATGAGCGCTTTCCGAAATATTAAGATAGAAATGAAAATCAGAATGGACTGGAATTAATGAAAATTACAAAAGTATACTGTGCTGTATACATTCAACTCGTTCAGACAGTTATGATTACGTTACAAGATAACTGAATAAATATTGCATGTGTAGATGTTTCAATCTCTCGACATAACATAGCAATGCAATCGGATAAACGTTGAAATGTAAAGTTTTACGCTGAGTCTTCGTCACTTATCTACACCATACCTCTGCCGACTCCGAACACAGACTAACTAATGTAATTACTTCACTATTTGGGATATTTTTTTTTGTAAATGGAAATGGGCTCCTGCAACCCATTTTTTTCGGCATATTTGTTTTCTTTTAAATAAGGAAAGGCGAGGAAAGGGTAAGAAAACCAAATTTCATGTCTAGACAAGAAGGAACTCTATACAACTAACTTTACTCCACACTATTGGCTTAAGGCATTAATAGTTATGTAATAAGTAAACAGTATACAAGAATTAATTCAAACCTTACTCGATGTGGCTCTTTCCTATACAAAACAACGAACTGGTTTAATATTGAAAGTAAAATACAAAATTGGCAGTGGTAATTAAAATACAACTTTCTGCGTGGAAAGATTGTAATATACTGTCGTTGATTTCCATTCAAGGTGATTGATCGGCTTACGACGGCTTACGATGATTACTTATCGTTATCACCGAGTCGCTATTCGTTGTCGTACTGCGCCGCAGCAAATATGCGCAACTATGTGCTTTAGATTTTATTTTTCAGTTGTTACTTTATTTTAGAGGTTTCTTAATTATAATCTGTAGTTAGCATTTGTACTTGACACGGTAAAACCTAGAAGTACAAACTGAATGGATTGTAATTTGCTTTTATTTAACTATTTAAAAAATTAAATCATGTGATTATACAAATTTACTTTTTTGACTACAGAAAATTTTGTTTAAATTGATTTTTGTTATCGTATATTCTTTGTTTAAAAAAATTAATCAGATAAATCGGAAAAAATAGTGGCACATAATGTGGCGCGATTTCAATCAACCGGTATAATTTTCACATCCTAAGACCTGATTTGGATAGGTACACGTGTTCAGTGCGTCACTGAATGCGGTTCCATTGGCACATCGCTGCGTGTAAATCGTCCATCCACCCTGGCCGTTGTTGATGCAAGTGTAGAAGATTCCGCAGTCATTGGGATCTGGATTGAGGCCTTCACTTTTGCAAAGCGTATTCGGTGGAGGTGCTCCGGCTGTCGTGGTTATTGGTGGCAATGTCGTGTAAATTGATGGACTTTTCTGTCATTCGATAAATTAAAAAAAGATGTGAAATAAACACATCCATGCGAGGCAAAATATTTTTAAATGTCATTACTGTAGTTGTAATAGAACTCGTAGGACCGCAAATAGTGGTGCCCTGAGTAGTTGTACTGGGGGTAGAAGGTGATGATGTGATTTTAGTAGTTGTAGTCGTCACAGGGGTTGTTGTGGTCGTCGTGGTTCTTGGGGTTGTAGTGGTTGTAATTGTGGCTTTTGTTGTTGTCGACAATGTCGAGGTAGTAGTAACTGGTGAAGGAGTGACGATAGGTCCATTCATAGATTCGTAGATGGTTTTAATAAGGATGAAAGGTACATTGTGGCAGAGACCCCTGAAATCGTCCGTTTCCATCGACCAGACCATAGCTCCTCCCAAATTCATCGAACTAGCATACTGGGCCTAGTAAGTGAAATTGACAGTGTTATATAAATAGATAGAACAGCATCATCTCTTGTAAAGCTTACTTTGATTGTAAGAGATTGTTGATCGTCGTAGCCGATCCATTGGCTAGATTTGAATGCATATGGTGTTAGGTAAGAGGAGTCACGAACGACAGTCCACGAAGGATCGGCCTTAAACTTTTCGCAAATCTAAAGGGATGGAATTATTTTAGGAACTTTGAACATTTCAGCTGTGATGTATTTCAAGAGCTGCATACCTCGTTGTAACCCCAAGTTCCAGATTCCCGAGTGTAAGGTCCAGCGGTAATCGGTTGCGGAGCGTAAGCGTAGAAACCGTTTTGAGTCGGCGATGCCAACGTGAAGCCACGGCCATACAGACCCATACCCAAAATGATTTTGGAAGCAGGAGCACCATTTGAAATCCAGTAGTTTACAGTCCAGTTCTAAAAATGTCATGACAACAAAAATACATTAATCATGATTTTTAATTCGCAATAACTGTGCGCAAAATGTTGTCCAGTTACTTACCACGTTCAACAACAAATTGCTTCCGCTTTCCACACTGGGATTGGCGTACAAGGGCGCGTTCAATCCTGTGTAGGTCTCCCAGCTCCCGTGGTAATCGTACGCCATCAAGTGAATTTGATCCAAAGCACTAAATTCAAATAATCATCATTAAGAACACAAGAAAAAAAATTTGTTCTAGTAGTTTTATTATAAATTACCTTGCCACTGCAGGAATGTCATAAGCCTACAGAAACGCGAGAAAAAAAAGGTAATTAAGAAATTAAAATAAATGTTTAACAGATAATAAGACATACGGAATCAATTGCTGATTTGCCGGGAGACACAGCTGCGGTAAGAAGAAAACCATATGGAGCAAACGCCGACTTCAGTTCACGAAGTAAAAGCACGAAGTTGATCTGCACTCAAGTCGAATAAAACGTCATACATGAAAGGTCAATTTTTGTTTGAATGAGGTTCCATTGGGCAATACCTTGTCTATTATGGCACCACCTCGATTTCCAGGGTATTCCCAATCGAAATCAAACCCATCGAAATTGTAGGTTATAAGAAAGTTCACCACCGAGTTTACAAAGATTGCTCTCTTTGCTGGATCAGATGCCATCTAATAAAGAGGAGAGATCCTAGAAAACCAACCCATAGCAATAGACTATTAGGTAGTATTTACCAATGAATATTTCTCCGATCCTTCGTTCCATCCACTGTAAAAAATTAAGCGAAACAAATCATGAATTATTAAGTAATTCTTTTGCAAAGATGTGAGTCCCTAATACCCGATAGCAATGAGCGCTTTGAGTTCAGGATTTTTCTTCTTCAGTCCCGTGAAGCGAAGGAATGCTCCTTTTCCCCAGTTTTCGTAAAGGTCATTGTAGGGGTCGAGGGGTTTGATCGTGTTGTCTGATCCCAAACCAGCAAAACCGTAGACTATGTGTGTGCAGATGAACGGGTCAATATTTTCGACGTCGAACTTGCCGTTACCGGGACGATATACTGCCCAGCTACCGTAATAACAAACCATCTTCTTTTTCTCGGCCGCTTTTTGAACAAACGAATATTTAGCTACTTATCTTTTCAAGGAATGAATTATCACACATTTTACGCTGTTAATTAATTACCTTTTTCTATGGCAAGCGACATGACCTGGTGGGCTAAAGCCACCAAAACAACTATTCTCCATAGAGTTTTCATATCCTATTTGGCCTGGCGGCTATTTTAAAAAGAAAATAATACAAATACAAAATGTAAGACCCAGTATTAATTATTATGTTATGGTAGGTTTCTCACCTTCTATTCAAGTGGTTATAGATGTGGATATTCTGATTTCAGATGCGCACGAAACTCTCTGCTGTTTGATTCAATAAGACTCTGAAGAAATGCACTGTGTTTCCTTTCTTTATATGCCGCTGAGAAGGTGAGAAAAGTAAAGGTCAAACTGTTGACTTTTTACACAAGTGAAACACACGGTTGCACAATCTGTGCCGCAGTAAAGTGTCATAGGACACCGTAGCATTACGTCAAGCTGATTGAGATACAGGGCAGCCGGCACCATCCGGGCGCTGCTCGGTGATAAATGACGCCTCAAATTTGAGATTAATCCGTCTCTACAAGGGAAATTTCGGACTTAGTAATAATTATGGTCTGCGCTTTGTTGACAATTGACCTTGTTTTCTACCTAAATACTATTCAATCCAGCAGAGGCGAAATCCGTTCAATAAGTACGAGACTACAATGGCTAAAAGGATCACAGTTTCGTGACTTATCTTAGGAAACGATTTTTCAACTAAATTCTATTCTCTTGCGAGCGTATTTGTTGGGAATCGCCTTTTCCCGTTGCTTAATTGCTTGCAACATTATGTTTACACGAAAGTAAATAATCCACAGTATGACAAGATCCGCACGTTCTGGAAAAAAACAAATTGACCAACGCTGAATCCCGAAAGAGAAGTTCAATTAGTCTGTTTATCAGCAAGGTACAAGGGGATTTGGATATTGTTGATGTGAAACAATATAAGCCAATAAAATTTAGTTGTATATCTCACGAAAAGAATTTTACCAAATAATTGGCTTCCTGTTAAAATCAGACGTTTATACAAGTATATGACCTAATTTTCAAATTTCGATTTTTGTAGCCGCACGAATAAAACGAAGAAGAATTAAAAAAAAAATGTCAAAACAAAATCATGTTACGTACCAAACGACTTGAAGGTGAAGTTCTGCAGTCTGCACAAAAACACCTTTTTTTCTCACCTATCCCTTATCCTAAAGTTACGAAACAAATTCTAGAAAGCTCTTTCTTTTTTTCTTTTCTTTTTTTCTACTTCGAAAGAGTAACGCAGACTTCTTCAAGTCTGGGTAAGGAATGGGGTTAAAACCGTTCGTTAGGGGAGAAAATTTTCTCTGCATATATTTTGTGCGGTTCACTCCTCAGAGAGATATTATGGATTGCCTCGAGGGCTTTTTGAGTTGAGTTTTTACCGCTACGGAATATTGGAAGCAAGTTTATAGTGTACAGGTAACAAAGTAGGCCTATTTTTGTAAACATGGTGTGAAAAGACTTGTCTCCAAGTGTCGGGTATTTCCCATATTGCGTAATGCTGTAATGTGCACAGGTGTACAATGGTCAACACATAGGTGTGAGGCTCATTGAAATTAGCTTTGATAATTAAGCGGCATTCCGACATTCTGTGTATTGGTGTTGCATAAACTTAACTGCGCAAATGTAAACATTAGACTGTGCAACGCTAAACAAAATAACGGTATCAGCCCGGTTCAGAATCTCATCATAACCATCGAGAGTTTTTCTGACGCTGATCCTGGCGCAACCGTAAACGAGATATCAAAACCAAGGGTATGAAATGAATGCCAGTGTGTCACGGTCAGGTGCAAAGCCTGTCAAACCAATGAATATTGCAACTCACAATTTGTTGGTTGATCACTGAAGGTTAATATTCTACAGGCTGGATTACTATGGAACGCCATAGGGACAAAAAATTAACTGCTCCAAAGTAAGCATTAATTTAGTGCTCTCCAAAAATAAGTGCTCAAAATTTAGTGCTCTCTTGCATCCGCCCTCTAGCGGGCGGTTCAAAATATTTCGTTTCTCCGCCTGCTTGTGAGAGGAGTTAGAAGCTATCGATTAAAATCCAATATTTAGCTTAACTATGGGATTTCTAAATTCGAATGCTTGCCCTTTTTCTTGCCTCATCACCTTTGCCAACCCGGCAACCCCTTATGTCTTCTGAGAATCCTGAAATCCGTCATCCATCCATTCCGGATTCCGGCGATGCCGAACATCGGAACATGCCAGGACTAATAATATTGTTACTTCTGCTGGGGAAGAAGAAAAAGTCGGAAAAAGTATCGACGAAGTACTAGTCACGAAGATTACTTCGACAAAGATGGAATCATAAAAAGACACGATAAAAATCACAGGACAGAAGGGTGGTGGCGGAGGTGATGGGGCAAGACGCTGATCGACGCTGATGTATTCGAAAATTAGATTTTAATCGATATTCAATTGTCAATATTTTCATTGATAGCGAAATATTTTGAACCGCCCGCTAGAGGGCGGATGCGAGAGAGCACTAAATTTTGAGCACTTATTTTTGGAGAGCACTAAATTAATGCTTACTTTGGAGCAGTTAATTTTTTGTCCCTATGGCGTTCCATAGATTACTAATTCCCCATGCTGGTAACTATGTGTGAAGTGTGCAATAGTTTTACAATTGCCTATGTAATGATGAGAAAGCTTTATGATCGGCAAGATAAGCTTGGCTTTGTCGGTGCAGTTTCATCCACCATTTTAACGCGCAACAGGAAAAGTACTGCATAGATTTGTTTCGTGTAATTTATTTACTCTCCGTGAACTCAGATGTCAAGTTCCTTTTTTTTTTATTAGGCGGCACCTTTTGATTGTAGTTGAAGAACTATTTTTTTTTATGAAGTAACGAGAAACGATTTTCAAAATAGGCCAGTGACTAAAAATGATGTATAAGTATAAAGTAAAGTAGTTCCGAGCAGAAAATCGCAAATTTATCGCCAATTATATATGTTAATTGCGTTTTTTGTACAATAGAAACAAACTTATTAAAAAAAAAAAATCACGTTAATGCAGAATAGAATACATACTGTACTACAATGAAACAATGGAAATGTGACACATTTTTTTGCTTCATTACTAGAATCCTAAAATGTATTGATGAAATAGTCTTCTGTCTTTTGTTTTGTTATCCGTAATAGTTCTCGCATCCTGGAACCTTTTGTGGAAAGTCGCAAACGTCTATCTTGGCATTGAAAACTAAAGGAAACGAGATATTGAAATGTAAGTTGTGGAACAACTGACGAGTGCCGACATTGCTTTAAAATTTTGTTTTACCCGTTCCCGCTGCACAGTGCTGGGTGTACACAAGCCATCCGTTACTTGCTTGGGCTATGCATTGGTAAAATATCCCACAGTCATTTGGATCGGCGTTCAGACCTTCTTTCTTACAAACGGAATTAGGTTCCGAAGTCGTTCCACCTGATGATGCCTGCTGACATGTTGCCAAAACATATTGGTTATATAAAATAAGTTCTTATTGAATTCTCGTCAGATTTTGTTGCGTACCGTAGTGGTTACTGGGGGAGCTGGAGTGCCAGTAGGAATTGCACAAGTGCAAGAAGGAGTCGAGGGTGGAGTCGAGGTAATTGTGGGAGTCGGGTTAGTACTTATTTTAGTAGTAGTTGTACTAGGAGTGGCTGTTGTAGTTGTAGTAACTTTATTAGGAGTAGTAATTTGGATAGTAGTAGACTTAGTAGTAGTATCAATAGGAGGTGGTGTAGGAGGTGGTGGGGAACCTGATGCACAAGGGTTAGTTGGCATGAGGTTTGTAGGTCCGTTCATGGCCTCAACAATCGATTTTGTCAAGATAAAAGGTGTTCCATGACAGTATCCTCTGAAGTCGTCAGTTTCTATCGACCAGGTAAGAGCGCCTCCTAGATTCATGGCCGCGATATACTTACCCTGTTTTAGTTGGAAGGAAACAAATGTCAATTTGCTGTAGCTAAAAAAACTAAATAAATACAAAAATTCTACCTTATTCCTTAAAGATTGCTCGTCATCATAGCCAATCCATAAATTGTTCTTGTAGGCGTATGGCGTTTGATAGCAAGAGTCTCTAACCACAGTCCAAGTACCGTCGGCTTTGAATTTCTCGCAAATCTGATTAAGTGAGAAACGAAATCGATAACAATTAATGCACGGAATATCACAGCGCTTTTTTTCCCAGCTATTTTGCTTACTTCATTGTATCCCCATGTGCCGGCTTGTTGTGTGTAACTATACGCAAGTAATATTTTTATATGTCTGATTATTTCCATTTTTTTAAATGATTTAAATAATATACGTACGGTCCAGCCGGGATAGGATTAGCAGCGCTTGCATAGAAACCATTTTTAGCTGAATTATCTAGCTGGAATCCGCGACCGTAAAGTGGCATACCCATAATAATCTTAGAGGGGGGTACTCCATTTGAAAGCCAGTAATAAATTGTCCAGTTCTGTGTCCGTTTTATCGTCAAATAGAAACATTTAGTTATTACTTTAAGTTTTGAAGAAATTGTTACTACATTTAGATTAGACTCACCGCATTCAAAAATTGGTTATCCATTGTAAGATCGTAGTTGGGGTTGGCGTACAAAGGCGCATTCAATCCAGTATAAGTTTCCCAGCTTCCGTGGTAATCATAATTCATGACATGAACCTGATCCAGGATACTAAAAAAAGCGTAGAAATGCACTAAACTGAAACTAATTGTATTGCGCTTGATCGTTTACCCTGCTAAGGCCGGAATATCATACGCAGAATCAATTGTCGACTTTCCAGGAGAAACAGCAGCTGTAAGCAACCAACCGTATGGCGTGAATGCATTTTTCAATTCGCGAATCATACTGATATAATTTTGCTGAAAATGAAATCAAAGATTAGTTCGTCTCCAAATTAAACCCACTATCATTTGAGAAATCGGAAAATAAAGATTTACCTTGTCCGAAGGAAGACCGCCTCTATTTGCAGGGTATTCCCAGTCAAAATCCAAGCCATCAAAGTTATATTTCTTAATGAAATTAACCACCGAGTTAACAAATGTAGCTCTTTTTGCGGGGTCAGACACCATCTTTTAGAGCGAAACAAAAATATAATTTGGCTACGTCTTATGAAATTTATCGGTCTATAAACGAAACTTACTCTTGAGTATTTTTCTGATCCTTCGTTCCATCCTCTGAAAATAAAAAATTTGCCGCAATCAATTTTATGTACAACATTTTTAAATGTTAAATATACGGTAACTAACCCAATGGCTATCAGGGCTTTCAAATTCGGGTTTTGTTGTTTCAACCCGGTGAATCTTAGGAAAGCTCCTTTGCCCCAGTTGTCGTAGAGATCGTTCCAAGGATCCAAAGGTATCATAGTGTTATCGGTACCAAGTCCAGTGAATCCGTAGATGATATGCGTGCAGAGGAACGGGTCAATTTGCTCAACGTCAAACTTGCCGTTTCCCGGCCGATAGACCGCCCAGCTTCCGTAATAGCACACCATGCTCTTTCCTCCAGCTTCGTTATTATCAAACAGAGATCGTAATTTAAAATTTTGATTTCTTAAAGTACATAACGAACTTTGCCCTACCTTTAGGTTCAACTGCAGCGCCATTCGAAAAGTGAATAGCAACTGCAAATACGCAGCACGCTAATAAGCCTACTACCTTCATTTTTCTAGTAAAATCTGTGAATTAAACAATACAATGTTATTTTAAACTTTAATGCCAATATATCAGGCGTTAAAAACCTACAATAGGCAACGATGACAATTATTTTTACTGATTTAATATTTGAGCAAAAATTTACTTACCAGCCTATCCACTCGACAAAGTATAACGAAAAAATTCTGTCGGTCTGTTGTGAAGGGATTTCTTATCCACGTGATTTCAAATTGACGACTGTGTGTAACGGCACAAATAATGCCCTTTTTATTCCCGTGAAATTTCAAGATTATTGCCTCTTTCAGGTGTTTTCACACTTGTTTACAGTTAAGATCGAGAAGATATGGTCGGATATAGTTAATATGGGAAAAGGAGAAGGATTCAAATCCCAGCGGTCCTTTGTGAGAGAATTGCATCGCTTTTCTTCATCCAATTTTTATTTCGTTGCATGTCGTCACAGTATGAAATAACCTTATCTATTGGAATGCACCCAAACACCTGTAAGGGAAAGAGGATATACGGATATTCAGCAATCATTTAGTGATTTCAGACCTTGATGGTTGCCTTGATATCTTATTTTATGACTTTAAGGCTTAACATATTCCAGAAGATTAACTGATCACGTCATTACTTAGTATTACAATTAAACTATAAAGGGTACGTTGTTTCGCAAATAAAAAATGCTGTGCAAAGTTAACCGTAGCTGTAAAAATCCATAGCTTCTATGCCGAAAGGGATAGACATATCAGCTGATTCGGTTAAAGAAATATAGGTTACTGGGTAATGTAAGGGGGTGCAAGGGTACGTATCACAATTCTTTCTGACGTTCGATGTCTATCGCTTGATGATCCTATGAAAGCAATAACAAATAATCCCCCGTAAAAATGTCATCAGAATTAATCGGGTACACTATATACTTTAAGCAGACTCAAATATTTTCACCGATATTTTCCCAGCGCCTAGCTGACTACCGCGCGTAAAACTGAAGACATATTTATTACACGAGATCATACTGTAGATTATACCTGACCTTAAGAAAATGATAAGACCAATCACACTAACTAAAATCAAATTCTGATGACCTTTTGTTAAAGTAAAACAGTAAATCACTAACAAATATTTGTTAATGTCAGATTTCATCCTTTAATAAGGATTGTATAAATTTCAATGGATAAGAATGAGCTTAAGAGAAATGTCAGACACTTGACAGGAACACTTTTTCACATTTCACATTGGAACAATTTCACATAGGTCAATTTTACTATATATTTAGTAAGAAATTAAATTCGAACTTACCTGAAATACCTAATGTAGCAAACAGCAAATACTCCCACAGACTCCTTACACTGACAATAGACAGCATATATTTCAGCTACTTAATTTATCTGTAGGCCCTACCATCTCCCTCCTATATTTTTTTACTGACTGATGAACACCTATCACAATGGATTTTTAGATTAGTAATGGCTTTATGATTTCCTCTAGTTAAAATTATAAATCAAAGAACTAATACGTGTCACATCTATACACACTTGTCGACACTTGTTCGACATGGTGATTCGTGCCCCAAACCCAATAAGTTTCAGCAAACTGACGACCTCAAAGTCCATTTTCTTTAAAAAAAAAACAGGAATAACTTTGAATAAATGACTTATTGAATCTGATTATAATCTTTCATTGAAAAGGAAGGCACAGTGGTTTCTCCTAACAGAAGCGGCCATGCTTCTAACAACTAACACACACACACACTTACACTTGGTTTGGTTCATACTTAAAACACTATAGTATACTATTCATAAAACCAAAAGTCCTGCGAGGATAAACAATAGCCCGTCCAACCAACGTTTCTTGCTGCAACTTTTGTTTGGTGCGTCGTAGCTTTTTAAATTCGTTTTCATATTGGTGTGTAAAAGGCTTTTTGTTTATGTTTCAATTTTCCAAGAACAACATGATACGAAACAATTTAAAAGAGTTAAGTACTGTACGAGCCATGTACATAGTGTACAGATAATATGATCTAGTTAAAAGAATTTTTGAAACAAGGAAAGAAAAGTTTGAACATAAAATATGTAAAATAATTCATTTAGAATTTAGTATGCACTTGTAATTAATTGAATATATTTCACAGAAATTTTCCACCACCCTGTAAAGAAAATGAAATTTTAAAAAATTGCGGTAAATTGATCCAATAGAGTTGATCGAAATATAGAACAATTGCTGCTAGATTTAAGATATCTGTTGCGTGGTTTTATTTTCGTAGTAGAATTCACATCCCGGGACCAATTCTGGTTGGGCGCATGTGTACATGCTCTCACTGAATACTGAAATTTTTTGTAGAGAAATAAGAAATTGTAAAATTTTGGAAGAAAAACTTAAAAATAATGGGTTATAGTCATGTTTTTTGTAATTATTATACGTAATGCGAACTTACCGGTTCCCGGCGCACACGGTTGAACGAAATCCTGCCATCCAGTTTCAGTGTAGTATACACACTGATGGAAAACACCGCAGTCGTCCGGATCAGCATTATATCCTTCTCTTTTGCAGTAATAACTGGGTGGATGTATTGTTGCAATCGACGTTGGGGGAGTAGTTGTTGTAGTTGTTGTTGCCCGAGTAGTAGTTGTTGTCGGAGTAGTAGTGGTTGTCGGGGTGGTTGTCCGAGTAGTAGTTGTGGTCGGAGTGGTTGTTGTTGTTGGAGTAGTTGTTGTCGTCGGAGTAGTAGTGGTTGTCGGGGTGGTTGTCCGAGTAGTAGTTGTGGTCGGAGTGGTTGTTGTTGTTGGAGTAGTTGTTGTCGTCGGAGTAGTAGTGGTTGTCGGGGTGGTTGTCCGAGTAGTAGTTGTGGTCGGAGTGGTTGTTGTTGTTGGAGTAGTTGTTGTCGTCGGAGTAGTAGTGGTTGTTGGGGTGGTTGTCCGAGTAGTAGTTGTGGTTGGAGTGGTTGTTGTTGGAGTAGTTGTTGTCGTCGGAGTAGTAGTGGTTGTCGGGGTGGTTGTCCGAGTAGTAGTTGTGGTCGGAGTGGTTGTTGTTGGAGTAGTTGTTGTCGTCGGAGTAGTAGTGGTTGTTGGGGTGGTTGTCCGAGTAGTAGTTGTTGGAGTAGTTGTTGTTGTTGGAGTAGTCGTCCGAGTAGTAGTTGTCGTCGGGGTAGTTGATGTAAATGTTGTTGCGCATGGATTAGTTGGCATAAGATTAGTTGGACCATTCATGGCATCGATAATCGATTTGGTCAAAATGAATGTTGTTCCGTAGCAAAGGCCGCGGAAATCGTCAGTGTCCATGTCCCAAATTAGTGCACCGCCCAAATTCATAGCAGCAATCATTTGACCCTACATCGCAGAGAAAACAAATATGTGAAATTTTTTCGCATCCCTCAAAATGAATTCCAACCTTTGTTCTCAATGACTGTTGATCATCGTATCCTATCCAAAGATTTCCCTTGAATGCATAGGGAGATTGATAACACGAATCACGAACAACAGTCCATCCAGATTCATATTTGAACTTCTCGCAAATCTGAAGGTAATGGAATTGTTTAATAACTTGTATCATTGCCTTCATAATTATAGCCTTACCTCATTAAAACCCCATGTTCCATTTTGTCTAGTGTACGGTCCATCGGGAATAGGAAGAGCAGCTGGTGCATAGAAGCCATTTACGGAAGGATTGTCAAGAACAAATCCGCGACCATAAAGTGGCATCCCGAAGATGATTTTAGAACGAGGTACGCCATTCGAGATCCAGTAGTTAATCGTCCAGTTCTAGGAAAACATACAAAATTGAGCGTTTGATGATTCAGCTACGTAAGTTACTGTTTTTCTAATAAGAAAGCAAATGTTAAGTTTAAATACATACCACGTTCAAAATATTGTCAGTTCCTTTGTCAACATAAGGATTTGAAAATAACGGAGAATTCAAACCAGTGTACGGCTCCCAAGCCCCATGATAGTCATAGGCCATCACATGGACTTGATCCAAAATACTGAAAGAAAGTGTTTAAATTTAAACCAGATTATTTAGCAAAATCATCTACTAGAGAGTGATTTACCTCGCTACTGCTGGAATATCGTACGCAGTGTCAATTGTCGATTTTCCTGAAGCTACAGCAGCTGTTAGCAGCCAACCGTACGGGGCAAAAGCATTTTTCAGTTCTTGAATCATGCTGATGAAATTTTGCTGTAATGGGGAAAACCTTTTTGTTTATCACATTCTCCTCAATCCTGCACAAAACACACACACAACTTTAGTACTTTACCTTATCAGATGGGATTCCTCCTCTATTAGCTGGATATTCCCAGTCGAAATCTAGACCATCAAAGCCATATTTCCTGATGAAGTTCACTACGGAATTAACGAAGATTGATCTTTTGGCTGGATCAGAAACCATCTGAAAGAAGATTATTTGCAGTTTTGAATACACCACAAGTAAATTTTTAGACTAACCATTGAGTACTTTTCAGAGCCTTCATTCCATCCACCTGTATAAAGATGAAATCAGTTTTGCTTGAATAATTTAGATAATTATTTTTAACGTCAATACTCATTACCAATTGCGACAAGCGCTTTCATCGACGGGTTTTTACTTTTCAGTCCAGTGAAACGATACAAAGCTCCCTTTCCACCGCCGTCGTAAAGGTCGTTCCATGGATCGAGACACTGAATTGTGTTGTCCGTTCCGAGTCCTGTGAATCCGTAAATGATATGGGTGCAGAGGTTGGTATCAATGTCCTCTACGTCGAATTTTCCGTTTCCTGGACGATACACTGCCCATGTACCATAGTAGCACACCATCTTTTTCTTCGTTGAAGGAGGAGTTGCAGTAGTTGTGCTTACGGATGTAGTTGTTAATGTAGTATCAGTTCTACAAGGATAACTCGGACTTGGCATGAGGTTAGTTGGCCCGTTCATGGCATCGATAACTGTTTTGGTCAAAATGAATGTTGTTCCGTGACAAAGACCGCGGAAATCGTCAGTATCCATGTCCCAAATAAGTGCACCGCCCAAATTCATGGCAGCAACCATTTGAGCCTTGAGTTAAAAAAAAGAAAAGAACACATCAATAACTTATTGCATGTTTAAAACTCGCGAGAAATAAATTCAAACCTTAGCCCGCAATGACTGTTGGTCATCGTATCCTATCCAAAGATTTCCCTTGACTGCGTAAGGAGACATGTAGCATGAGTCACGAACAACTGTCCATCCAGCTTCATATTTAAATTTCTCGCAAATCTGAAGAGACATTTTTTTAGATTATTTTACTTAAATCGGCAACTTTAGAATTCTGAAAATGAATTTACCTCGTTGTATCCCCATGTTCCATTTTGCCTCGTATAGGGTCCATCGGGAATAGGAAGAGCGGCTGGAGCATAGAAGCCATTTACGGAAGGATTGTCAAGAACAAATCCGCGACCGTAAAGTGGCATCCCGAAAATGATTTTAGAACGAGGTACACCATTCGAGATCCAGTAGTTAATCGTCCAGTTCTAGGAAAACATACAAAATTAAGCATTTAAGGGTTGCTCCGTTCTTTGCTAAAATAATTGTCCGATTTCTAACATACCGCATTCAAGATATTGTCAGTGCCTTTATCGACAAGATTGTTTGAGAACAACGGAGAATTCAAACCAGTGTACGGGTCCCAAGCCCCATGATAGTCATAGGTCATAACATGGACCTGATCCAAATTACTAAAAAAAAGTGTTTCACTTAATAATATGATACCTTTGCGAAAGAAACCATTATAAAGTGATTTACCTCGCTACCGCTGGAATATCGTATGCGCTGTCAATTGTCGACTTTCCAGGAGAAACAGCAGCTGTAAGCAGCCAACCGTACGGGGCAAAAGCATTCCTCAATTCTTGAATCATGCTGACGAAATTTTGCTGTTATAGAAAAAAACCTAGTTTTTACTACTTTTCACTTCTGCGCAAAGCATATAGAACGCTTACCTTGTCAGAAGGGATTCCGCCTCTATTAGCTGGATATTCCCAGTCAAAGTCAAGTCCGTCGAAATTGAATTTTTTTATAAAATTCACTACGGAGTTGACAAATACCGCTCGTTTGGCAGGATCAGACACCATCTGAAATAAATAAACTTTTCATTTAGTAATACAATGGAAAAAACAGGTGTATTCGCAACTTACCACAGAGTATTTTTCGGACCCTTCGTTCCATCCGCTATCATATAAACCACATAAAAAATTGGTTGAATATTTTCTGAGTGAAAAATTACAATAAAAAAATCCTACCCAATTGCGACAAGCGCTTTCATCGACGGTTTTTTGCTTTTCAGTCCAGTGAAACGATACAAAGCTCCCTTTCCACCGCCGTCGTAAAGGTCGTTCCATGGATCGAGACACTGAATTGTGTTGTCCGTTCCGAGTCCTGTGAATCCGTAAATGATATGGGTGCAGAGGTTGGTATCAATGTCCTCTACATCGAATTTTCCGTTTCCTGGACGATACACTGCCCATGTACCATAGTAGCACACCATCTTTTTTTGTGAATCTGATTTTAAAAAATATATATTAGCTGGTTTATATGCAGAGAAAATCGTGAATCAAGATCAACAATTAAGGTGAATGTAGGTACAAGAGAGATTTTTAATGAATATAATTACAAACTTACGTGCAACCATCAAAACACTGCAAAGAACTAATCCAAAAATGAGGAATCTCATTTTTTCTTCTTCTATTGAGTGTACTCTGCTTAGTTTTTACTGTTCCCAGTATAAGGGAAATGTAACCTTAACAACAATTATATCGATTGTTGGTAGGTACTAGGTAGGTAGTATAGGCCTCCTGCAGTGCTGAAATAAATTGCAACTAATAAGTTTTGGGGGGAGTCACCACTTATATATCCGTAAATGAACATATATTGCGCTAGCTAATCTAGTCCACAGCATGAAGGTCTTCATCTTATCGTCTATAAAAATTTGAATCACGTAGGTTTCAATTTTCTAAGCCAAATAATTACGTGTACATATAGACACATAGTTAATTTCACAATCTATGTGCGTGCGTGGTGGATGTAAAATAGTAGCTTACGAAACAGCGTGTCTAATTGTAAATTCGTAAAAAATAAATACCGTACTATCGTAAGGCTCAAAATTTGATAAAATTTAGGAAGGTTGTCATACAACTCCTAAGCTCATTGGATTACAGTGTTTTGCGGTCGGCTGCGTTTTGTAAGTAGCGGTAGTGCAATCTTAGTTGGTTTAATGCTCACAGACAAGTGCAAAGCCTACTGCAGAAACAAGAGGTGCCGGTGGTCAGCCGGCCGGTGTGGCGGCAGCTCCCTCTTGATAATAAATTTTCTAGTTGCACTTTGCTTTTAGAGATTAAAGCTAAAACATAATTGAATTGGAAAATCATTCAACAATTTAAATTTTGAAACACATGTGGTTAGTCCTACCAAAAATCGGAATGCTTAAAATTGCAAACAATAATGCATTTGTCTTGAAGCTACAATGATTGACAGTTGACACAGCATGAAATAGTTAAAGAAAATGTGCAAGACCAATTGACCGATTGTTTTCGAAAATCGACACAATTGCTTTCCAGATTGGCTTTAAATATTAAAAAATACTTTATCTTTATCACTTAATTATTTCATGTTGAATTTTACCTTCAGCTGAATTTTGAATGCCATCATTCCGTTTTGCCTCTTATCTTAAACTTGGAATTTCGTTTTCAAAACCAAACAGAATCAGACACTTTTCTTCTCTTCTATACTTATACTAGCTTACTTTGAGACTGAGTAAACAGCAGTAAAAATGCCGAAACAGAGGGGAAAAGAAAACTCCCCTTAATAAATGAAATGTCAAATCGTTGTAAAAAACATTGGATTTGGGCGATTTGGGACCTGTCACTTGAGAAACACACCGTGAAACACATATTAGTGTGTGGTCTATTTTATTTCCCGAAATGGCTAGTTCAATTAACAGACAAAAAGCGAGACAAAAAGCATCGGCAGCAGTAAAGCTCGGAAAGTTTTGCGAAACAGGAAACTCTGTGCTTTTCCTAAGCAAGCTTAGCCCTTTACGGCCTTAATCAAGGATGTAGTACAGTCGAAATGATTGCGCATCATCACTGCATGTTTTATTTATTTGTGAGAGGTAACTTGGTACAAAAATATACAAGTGATTGCGAGCCGACGAGTATTAGAGTCGAGTATTAGCATTTGCTTGCGACTTGAGGTCATTTTTCCGCACTCTCCTAGGAATTTTTTAAATTTTACGTTAGATCCTTTCAGTTTCAGATAAGAAGTTTATCTGTATTTATTTTGCTTGTGCCGCAGAGCCGAAAAATCGTGATTAGTCACGAACATTTTTGAAATTATAATGTCAAAACTCCTCTATCGGTAAGATTTGACATCGTATGTTTGGCCATCTAGCGGAAGTAGCATGTATGGGATACTGCAGCCGACGGATCACTTGGTCTGGCGATTCTGTTAAACTTTCATTGTCATCATGGCGGCCACAAAAACTTTGGATGACAAATCTATCTGGGAAGGAGATGTACGTATTTTGCATGAATTGACAATTACAATTGATAATCACTAATTGCATTTTTTCTAATAAAATGGTTTTTCATTATGTTTCAATAGGAATCCCTGGGGGAGGAAGTTCTTAAGATGTCAACTGAAGAAGTTGTCAGTCGAACCCGGTTGCTCGACAATGAAGTGAAAATTATGAAAAGCGAGGTGATGAGAATCTCTCATGAATTGCAAGCACAAAAAGAAAAAATCAAGGAGAATACAGAAAAGATCAAAGTCAACAAGACATTGCCCTATTTGGTTTCTAATGTGATTGAATTACTTGACGTTGACCCCCAAGATCTCGGTGAAGAAGATGGAGCAAATGTGGACCTTGATTCACAACGGAAGGGAAAATGTGCTGTTATCAAAACATCAACACGACAGGTAAAAATCTTCAGAAAAAAATTACCAATAGCATTTGTAAGTCAATATGTCAATGGTTTACCATTTGTTTACCCTTCAATAGACTTATTTCCTGCCCGTTATTGGTCTGGTGGATGCTGAGAAATTAAAGCCAGGAGACTTGGTTGGTGTTAATAAAGATTCATATCTTATTCTTGAAACTCTTCCAGCTGAATACGACTCCAGAGTGAAGGCTATGGAAGTGGATGAAAGACCTACAGAACAGTATTCTGATGTTGGTGGTCTTGATAAACAAATCCAAGAGGTATTCATTGATTTCTACTTTAAAAAAAAATCTGTTGACTAAATCATTTCTTGTTGTCTAGTTAATTGAAGCAGTAGTCCTTCCAATGACTCACAAAGAAAGATTTGTAAATCTGGGCATCCAGCCACCCAAAGGTGTTCTCCTGTATGGTCCCCCAGGAACTGGTATGAAGCATTATTATTCATCTACAGTAAAACCCTTGTTCAATTTTCCATTGTGTTGTAGGCAAAACATTGTTGGCTCGTGCATGTGCTGCTCAGACAAAATCTACTTTCTTGAAGTTGGCTGGCCCTCAGTTAGTTCAAATGTTTATCGGTGACGGTGCCAAATTGGTACGAGATGCGTTCGCCCTGGCTAAAGAAAAAGCCCCAGCTATTATCTTCATTGATGAGCTTGATGCTATTGGTAAGTTCTTGATGAAAGATCTTTTTCCAAAAGAAGCAGCTTTCATCATCCTTATTTCAAATAGGAACAAAGCGTTTCGATTCTGAAAAGGCAGGAGATCGTGAAGTGCAGCGCACTATGTTGGAATTACTCAATCAATTGGACGGTTTCAGCTCTACTACTGACATCAAGGTGGAATATTCAATTTCAATTCTTAAAAACTGCATTTGTTAATTCATTTCTATTTTCAGGTAATTGCCGCCACGAACCGAGTGGATATTTTAGATCCTGCTCTGCTCCGTTCTGGTCGTTTGGATCGTAAAATTGAATTCCCTCATCCGAACGAAGAAGCTCGTGCTCGCATCATGCAAATTCATTCCCGCAAAATGAACGTCTCTCCCGATGTTAACTTTGAAGAACTTTCTCGTTCAACTGAGGATTTCAACGGCGCCCAATGCAAAGCTGTCTGCGTTGAAGCTGTAAGTAACCGTTCGTTATACTTTTTAACCGCATCATTAGCTCATGAATGGCATTTCGTGTATTCTTCTCTAGGGCATGATCGCCTTACGCCGCGAAGCCACTATGGTTACTCATGAAGACTTCATGGACGCGATTGTCGAAGTCCAAGCTAAGAAGAAGGCTAATTTGAATTACTATGCTTGAATAAATCGTCCTTTGTTTTGCCACTTTACTCTGATTCGTTGGAAATCATTTAATCGAATATTTAAATCTACCATTTCGTACATCTAAATTTCAAAACATAACAGAGGTGCCAGACAATCATAAAACAAAAATTCTCCGTCAAGAAATAATATTTTTCATAGATTCCTGTCTGGCTGATGGTTGTTCTCCTCGATGTTTTTATACAACTAGCTATAACGCTACAGTTGAAGTTGAGCCAACTTGTGTTTTTTATTCAAGGGTCGAGGGTCGTATTTATTCCAGCGAGGTTCTCAGTCGACTTGGTAGGTGGTCTATTCCCCTTGACATTCGAGAAAAGAAAAACAAATCCATTGGCCAGTTAATCGATGCAAACCAACCACCTCCGTCTCTTCTTTCTAACCCCCCTGAGGCTCTTTTATCATTCCTACTACCGATACTTTCCAATAAATATTACATTCGGATAACAGCAATTTTTTCGAGGGGATCGTCTGTGTTTAGGAGAGAGAGAGGGGGGACTAGAAATGACGTGATCTTTTTTTTAGAAAGGGAAGGGCTGAGAGACATGGGTGATGAATAAAGTTAGGAAAAGGGTAAAGAAAAATCCGTCCGGTTCCTGTATGCGCAATTAGTATTCAAACATTCAAAATATACTTCTCGGAAACATTCTCAGACGCTACCACAGCGACGAGGCTCCAGCCTCCAATTACCAAAAGCTTTCACAACACGGGGTGAAAGAAAATGGCGATTAATAAAAGAAGAATTCAACATGTGGATTTTCATCTTGAACTTGTATCCCATTTCCCCGACATTAAATAGGACGACTCATATCTCTCGAAACAGGCAAGTCAGCAGTTAATACAAATGGACGCGCTATAGAAAGTTGGCCCGTTTGGCGCACGTGTGATCATGTCCTCTTGAGGGTCAGTTCACGAACGTTCGTGAGCCAAAGGAGAGAAAGCGCTCCGTCCGTCGTTATACAGAGAAACTGCAAGCGACGGGAAAACAGAAAACGAAAAATAATCATCGTGAGGGGAAATACAAACGAGACAAGAAGGAAGTTAGCGCCAAATGGGCGACGATGTGTTTCCGTGCAAGTGCCAGACTAAATGCGCAGCACCGTCAGGTTGGGTTATTGCCTGTCGACTCCACCAGTCACCTTATCAATAGTCTCCTCTCCAGTTACCCCCCAAACACACCTGCACGTTGATATACGACGCAGTTCACGTGAGAAACAACCAAAAAGTGGTTCGGTCGGGTCTCCCTAAAACCAAACTTGAACCTTTGACAGTTCTGCTGAATATTTTTCTCTTGCGCCAACTGATGCCCCTTTTGTTTTGTCCAGCAACAACTTGAGAGCGCGTGTAAACCTATCCGCCGTGTGATTTAAATGAACAGCAACAACAACAACGGCGAGAACAACCTGACGTTGGCATTTCTCCTTTTTGGCTGGGCGACAATGGGGAGGAAAAATAAAAAAAGGGAACGCTGTTGCGCGGATCTCAGCAAATATTATCGCCATTACGCCCGTGTGACTTTTGGCCCTCCCAAACTGTTTCCACTATACACCAACGCGCATACGAGCGAGGATAATAAATTGTGTCAAAAACGATGACGCATCTTTTGCATAGCTCTGCAAAAGTTCTGGATTTTTGTTTTCTCGCTCACGAAATGAGCCAACGGACGGATGGAACACACAACGTCTGCAATTTGTTTGTTCAGACTCGTGAATTTACGTGCGTGCCTGTCGATAGGGAAAAGAGTTGACCCCAACTTTGAGTCCGTCTGTAGCCGGGGACGACGACAATAAGAACGACACAACAAGGATTCAAAAATGGTCGCAATGGCGCCGCTTCCATAGTTACGGATATACACGTCCAGCAACAGCACGACGGTGTATTAGATATTTTGTTTTTGTTGGGGGGGACGTCACATGGGGTTGCGCCGCGATTTGCATAGGCGATGGCCTTATGAGGAAAGCCGGACCGACGGGCACCAACCGACAATGGAGTCGATCCATCTTCTTGCTCTTCTGCGTCACTCATTCATCTACCTCGACTCGCCTTGTTGTTTATCTCGTCCAGCAGCAGACAGGAATTCTTTTATATGCATTTGACTCGCTATTACGCGTGCGTATTATACCTACGTCGTCTGCTTGTTATGTACAGACTGGCGGAATCAGGGCTACAAGGCAACAAGCCAATTTGAACAAAAGTAAACACAAATCATATTTTTTTCTTTTGCGCAAAGACTCGATTCATTCCGTTGTCCGATGAGCTCATTCTTTTCTTGCACGGGGAAAGCGCCGCCTTTTATAGACGACTCGTTTAACGAGCTTCCTAATTTTTTTCTTTCCCAGCGTTCTCTGTCTGATTGGAACAAGATCATTTGCAAACCGATCAAAAAATTTCCCCCCTATTCTTCTTCTTATCTAGATTGCCTGTCTCGACTGGCAGCGCTATATATGGACAGATGAATTGCGCATGGGAAACGAGCGACGTGCTGCACGATAACTCTTTAACGAGGTTGGCCCAGGAATATAAAGAGCTTGCGCTTTATTCCTTTTTCTCTGCGCGGAAAAAAGAAAAGAAGAAGTTCCAAGTTGCCTGCCATAAACGATATTTCTAGATGTGCTATACATGCAAAAAGAAAAAGAAAAAAAGGAAAAAGGAGGGAGGAATATAGTAGTTACGGTTTAACTTCTCTTCCTATTCGACATCGGCTCGCTTATCCTATCCCGCCTGCTGGAATTTATGGCGGAAACGACATTTCGGAACGGCAACTCTGTCCTTGGATGCTCGAGAGACGACAGAGATGTCGCCTGGAATAATAAGCGAACAGCTAGGAAAAAGAAAGAAGAATAAAAAGGAGGGATTTTCTTCTTTTGAATTTCAAAGTCTAATCTCCTTACCGGTATACAAGCCCGATATGTCGCATAACAAAAAAAATCCAAATAAAGAATATGTATGACAAGGCGAAGAGAAAACTCTTTGGGAGATTTTCGAAAACTCCGTCATGATCCGTTGTGTCGTCTAGAAATAATATTTACATATGTAAATAATTGGCGCACACTGCTTCTCCTATTGATAAACGAGCGACGATATTTTGATCGTCTATATTCTTTCCTTTTACGTTCTGTCATCTGGGGATGTGTGTGCATTGCAGTAGAAGAGACAACGGGCCCCAAAAACCTTTTGAATACTTTGCCACTGCCAGGACAACCGACTCAAAGCAGATGACAGCGCCATTCAATCGACAATGAAAAGACCGGTCTGACCGGTGTTCGCCCCTTTTTGTTTTTTATTACAGTTAAGGGTTTGTTATTGTTAATTTGTTTTGCTTCCATTTGAAAAAAGATAAAGATAAAGAGGCCCTTGAATTCTATATAACACATGCAGGAAAGTAATGTAATCTATATAGGTAGCACGACAGTTCTTTTTTTAGTTCCTCCCTGCGTTACATTACAAGCAAGATCGATCGCTGTTGATTGATTTCTTTTTCATTCGATTTGTTAGTCGCATATAGTGACGGTCAATTTTAATGTTAACTGGTTTCTATTTCTCCACGGAGGGTGACGACCGCGGCTTCCACCATCACATGATTGAATCGTATACACAAATGTCATCCAAGGAAAACATACAGTAACTTAATTACCCAGGTTTTCTATCGTAGATAAAAAGTAGCCGTGAAAGTGAAATGATAGACCCCATCCAGTAATGGAGTGAACCCATATCCAAACCGTGTTCTTACTATACCCACACAAATGACCACCATATACACACACAATACTGCTGGTAGCACACATATAGCCGCGTATATGGCTGGCGTCTCAAAGGCGACACTTTACACAGGAGATAAGGAAGCACACAAATTTGGGATCGGCCAGCGCGGACCATAGCAACACCAGCATCATTTACTACGTATATATATATAGCCTTTAATGCGTACACTTTGATCCAGATATGAGAGTAGTATGTCATTAAAAAAGAAACCCAACTTATTGCTGGTCGCTACACATTCCGGTTCATTTTCCGCAACAACAACAAAATGTTTTCAACAATTTCGTACAAGGAAAAAACAGCCAAAGAAACCGAATTATTATTGAAACGTAGGTAATATTTTATATTGTTTTCTGTCCTTGTATAGCTTTATAAATTGTTATCAGGTCAGACTATCGGGAAACATAAACGGGACCAGCCGGCGGCACCACACTCGACGCACATAGGAACGACGATCCGATAAGAGTTGATGTCAGTTGAAGAGAGAGAGATAGTTGGCGCGGCGTTCTCTATTATTCTTTCTTTCTCTTATATTCCCTTTTTTTTCGTTTTCCCATCTCTTTTTCTGCCTTTCCGTTGCATATTTATTTCCTTTTCGACTGGATATATACTAACAAAATGAAAAAGAACATATCCTTCTGGATAAAAACCCACCCGTTTAAACAAAGTCCGTGTGTCCCTTTTTCATTCCGCCCCTTTAGCTCCTCGCATCACGAGAATACTAAGCAGGTGTGTCGTTTTCTATACCTTATATCCCGGTCCGAAACGTTTCCGTAATTTGTTCAGATTTTTTTTTACGTAAATTTAAAAGAAATTTTTTGAATTTGAATTTTTCAAAAACAGGAGGGTCGAGAAAAGAATTAATAGGAATTTATTTATTTTCCAGCTTGCTGCTTATTCGGCTGCCCTGCTGTCTTCTCGTTCGTTTCGTTTGACGTTGATGGACAACCCGAAACCCGCAGCGCTTGGTTGTTGTTATGTCTGCGTACACCAAGGCGAGTCATGTCGAATGATATTTTTTAACCAGACTTTAATTAATTTCTCATTTCTCTCTCTGTCACTCTCTATGTGGTGGAACTCGGTGAAAACAACTAGCCGTATGCACTTGCTGTAGCGAAACTTGAATTATAATTAAAATTTAGAGGTCGAAATCACCACCAGGTGGCATGCAGATGCTTGAAAAATCGGCGCTCTTTCCAAAAAAAGAAAAAGAAATTTCAAGATAAGAAAAGCCGAAAAATGAGTAAAGAAGAAGGTATAGTATATATATACTACTACCGGGGCATGTTATATTGGAGGAGGGCAGCTAGCTAGAGTCTAGCTAGCAGCAGAATTAAATGGTTGGAAATAGTTAGCTCGGTCTAACTGCCACCAAGGTACTCAATTTGTTGCTGAACCGCGCTATAATTACTTCTTAGCCGCTGGGCGTCTTTTCTCTTGTTGCTGTGCCCATTGGCAGGACCCCAGTAGAGGTAGACACCATATATACCTGCGTTATACTGCGGAGGAAAAAAAAAACTGGGAGGGAGAAACGAAGAAGAAGAAGAAAAAAAAATGAAATAAAAATTTCAGAGGGGAAGGTGGGCGGATCGATAACTCCGCACAGGTTTCTTCTCCTCCATCATCCGCCAAGTTCCCTTTTTTTTTCGCCAAAATTGGCTGTTTCTCCTCCGCTTTTCCATATACGAACTCAACAGTTTCTCTTTTTTGAACTGTGTCCTCCCCCTCATCTTATTTCATGCGCCATTTTTTATTGTCCGCTAGGACAAAACTCCTCCCTCCTACAGTCCTTGCAAACTGCACATTATAAAAAATTTCGCCTTGGAAATTCTGCTGTCCTTTCTGTGCCGACACTGTTTTTTTCTTTGTCGAAAAAATCGATCGTGAGAGACCCCTGATGGTCAGTTTCTTTTCTGTCACGGTAACTTGCACATTGAGAATGAAAGAAAAAGAAGAAAAAGACAAATATCCAAGTAATTCCTTGTTCATGACCGGCGATATTTGTGAACGCCGCCGCCGCCGAGACGCAGTCTGAATCGGCCAGCGTAACAATACACAGCAGTCGGTCCCTACGTTTCGTTTCAATGGAAAAAACCAAAAAATAAAAATAAAAGTTTCAATTTTTTGAAGAGGATTTCTTGAAGAAGAAAAAGAAAAAGGAAAAAAAAAACTTGTGTATCCTTTGTTCATCAGCAGAGAATGACATGGTTCATAACGACAAAATGACAGGTTACCAGTCGGCTATCACCTTCAAGAAAAGAAGGGAAAACCTGCCGGGGTCCTCGTGCCTGTCATTTTGGAAAAAGGAAAAGAAAAAAGGAAAAAAAAAAGTTTTTTCCCTTTTTTCTTTTAAAGATTTTGTCGCTTTGTATTTTTATAATACAAGAAATACGCGGACGATAGAAATAAAAGAGGGGGGATATAAGAGACACCCACCTTTTTCTTTAAAGGTCCTCCAGGTATAAAAACGTAGAAGAAGAAGAAAAAGAAAAAGCTCGTTAAGAAAAATCCTGTCCCAAATCATTTTGATTTGTATTTATGTTATCTTGTTGCGCGCGCTGCTCAGCTCGGGATTTTTTTCCTTTTAGATTCTCCCAACCCCCATCTTTTTTTGTTGTTTTCTTTCCTTTGATTTATGTGAGAATAGATCAAGAGAACCTGTTTTGAATGTTTTTCTTCACAAAAAGAGAGTCCCTTCTATTCTAGACTGACTGGATCTCTGGCGTCTCTTCATTTACAATTCAGATGTTGCAGTAGTGTATTATATATATATCTATCCAAATATAAATATGTGTGTGTGTGTCTACATATATACGTTACACGTATGTATATAAATAAATATCGTCCCTTCTTTTTTGTTTCTATCAGACCCCTTTCATTCCTCCGTCTATCTGAGATTGGCGGGCATCACACCGGTAGTCGTTGGCGTCCACTGGACATCCACAGTAGCCGCCGCTGGAATATCTTTTTTTGATAAGAATAAACTATTGGGCAATGCTGGTGTAGTGTCTGGAGGTGAAGAAAAAAAGTTGTAGATCCAGTCTATAGTTCTGACTAGACCTTATTGGGGGATAAATCAAAAGCTACAAGCGAGAGATTGACAGGTGTGTGCAAGAAATATCAGAAATATCATCACATATCAAGAGGGTTTGTCTTACCAAACGTCAACTTTTTTTCATCTCTCTCCATCTTTTTTTATCCCTTTCGGGATATTCTTGTGCAACACAAAATTCAAATTTAATGTACCTTCTACTTTTTTTGAATTATTTGACAGGGGGGATTTTTATTTGCCGTTAGGTCGCTCCTCCCACTTTTCCTGGTAATATTAGCAACCCGGCGCAAATAGACAGACACGCATACTACGCGAGAGTTGCAGGCGTTCATAATTTATCGACGCAGATTGCAGCCTGGGCTTTTATTTAATATTTATTTCATTTCTTTCCTCCTCTTTCCCCATGATTCTACCCATTTTCTCCTTTATCCTTTTTTTCTTCTTCCTTCTGCACCTGGGCTCTCCACTGATGCGTAGTAGAGCCGGAGAAATTATAGTCTCATGCAAATATGATTCTTTTTTTTTTTTCAAAGAAAGATGCGCATCTCGGCACACACGGGCAGAGAAAGCTTCACATCAGCCATCCCGGTAAAAGAAAAGGCGATACAGCGCGCAGATGGCGTTATACGAGGAGAAGAGGGACCCACTTGGTCATAAAATATTCTAGACTTTGCACTTTGCTTCAAGTTTTAAACTTAAATGTTTTTGAATTTGATTGTTTACTCAAAGACAAAGTTGTGAAGTAAAAAAAAAAATTGGCCTGCAGTAGTTCTACAAATGACGTATTTCAAAATCAACCCTGACTGAGTCAACAAAAACGACAAGAGAAAAAACGGTTCCAGTCAATCGCATAGCTCAGGAATAATCGGCTCTACGTAACGATTTACAATCAACAGTACCAAACAGTAGAAAAGGATAAATAGCTTTAATTTGTCCTACCTTTAAGCCTGGGAAATACAGCCAGACATCCACAAGTGCTCCATCCAAAAGTTGAATCCACCAGATGATGGGAAGAGGGGATCATCATCGTGAATACATCCTCACTCACATGGGTGTACACGAGAACATTTAGAGAAAGGGGAAGAAGAGATTCGGAATTCGATCAACATCGGTAGTATCTCTAATCAAACTGGATGCTGTTTACCTAAATAAAAAATGGGTTACGAAAACTAATAATTTCCAGAAACAACAAGTAAGGAAAAGTTGAAAATGAGATAGTGGGTAAACCCCAATTTTAAATAAACATGAGAATTTAAGGTTTCATGTAATTCACTGCATTTGTGCAAGTCTTGCATCATTAAAATCTCCAGCATGTCACAGGTTGATAAAAGTAACGAAATTTATTACCCAAGGCATGATACAGACTGTTGCTGATGACAGATCCAGTACAAGGAAAACTTGCATATCTTGTAGCTATGATGGCTGGTTCTGGCCTCAAATCTGCACAAAGTAAAAGTTACATAGTGTAAACAAACTGCCATGCATCAACAGGGGGCTTACATGATAAATGCTTGTCAGGAATTAGGCCATTTCACAAATTTGGAACAGGTTCTCAGCTGCCATAATCATTCTATTTGTATTCTTAGTGTTATTTACCTGCTATAAACAGCACGGAGTGTATGTTCAACTATTCTATAACGAGACGCGACCAGAGTAGACACGACGACCACATTTTTGTAATTTTATTTGTTGTGCTGTTTTTCGTGCTCAAAACGAAAGCAGACGACACTAATATTCTCATTAGCGATGCCTAAATTATCGATCAACAGAAATGATTAAAAATCGTCGGCACACACACTAACAAAAAAGTGTACATAACACTTACAAGAAATACAAAAATTGAATAAATTATTGACGAAAGTCATATTCTTTCGAATTTTTCCTTTTTTGGGCTGCGTGAGATATTCGGGAAAGATATGTTCGTTTGGAGCTGACCAAATTTATGCAATTAAATATGCAGTGACAATCGAATGCTGTCCAGCTTTTTTATGCTGCGCTATACGAAGCGGTGTATATTAGAGTCGAGAGAGAAAAGAGAAAACGTTGTCCGTGCTGCTGCTGCTGCTGTCTACACGTTTTCTCGACTCCTTTTCGTGTATTGAGAATGTACACACTAATAAGAAGAGAATTCTGAGGAATTTTTGTAAAGCAGGTGTCAAGACTCGTTGGCTTTTATATTATACATAGGGTGGATGAAGGGAATAAGGAGAAAAGAAATAGACTTTCTTCTCCTATACTATCTTGGATTCTCTCTTTTTATTCTTTAGCTGCTGCTGGAGAATTATATAAGAGAAGAAAAAAGGAAGACGTCCCGCGGCTGCTGGGCGCCATCGTGTCGGCCATTTTCACGCCTCACCCCATAGCTTTTGAATGCTCCAGGAAACGATATTATATTCATTTCTCTCTCTCCCCCCCCCCTCTCTATCTATACCACAGTTAATTTAGTTTGTCTTGTATAATCTTATTCTCAGCCATTTGCTCGTGGCATCCCCTTTTCGAATGAAATAAAAGAAATACACACACCCACACCTCGTACTCGTAAATTCTCAAATTCCCGTTTGAATTTCGCGGTTCCCAATACTAGGTACATTTGAAAGGAAGTTGACTATCACGACGACAGTTCTCGTGTGGTGTAGTAACTTACTACTCCCCCCTCCATGTGTTAAAAATACACACACAGACATAGGAGTAGATGTAAGTACACTTGTCTAAGGGCGGCGAGCGTGTGATTACGGAACAAATGAGTTTCCCCCCTTTCGTTCGCTTCTTCTTCTTCTTTTTTGTTGTTGAACGGAACGGCGCTTCCTCTCTCTCTTGTGTACATATTCTCATCTCTTTCCAGTTAAAAAAACCGGGGGCTGTAAAAAAAGGACAGACTGGACCCATCTGGCGCTTTATGTAATATTAATTTTTCTACTTATATATATTTCTTTTTCAAGGGGATAGGGGGGGGGGACAATGTCCATACATTTTCTGAAATTTCTTTTGTTTCTCTGTTTCTTTGTTTGAGGTTTTTTTTCTTTGTCTTTAATTTCCTCACGAGAAGAGAGTGACACTATCCTACCAGTAGGAGGTCCCTTTTTCCTATCTCTAATTTATAAAAATGTGTTGCTTTTAAAATTTTCCCGCGCGCAACTTTTTTTTTCTCCGTTATCGTAATCAGTAGACTGTACAAGTTGTGTCCCGAAAACGAAAAAAAAAAAAAAAAAAAAAAAAAAAGAGTTACAGAGGGGAGCAGCATAGAGACGACTCTCTGCGGGACCTGTGGTTTGGGTCGGTCGGTCGGTCGGTCGGTCGGAGAGACTCGACTGGAGAGAAAAGACAAGAAAAACTCGGCAGCACGGCCACCACCACCACAACCTTGAGGGTGATACTACTAACATGTGGTCGAGCTCATTTAAACTCGTGTGTCTAATTCATTTTTATTGCGGTTATTACCGGCTGTATTTATCTGTCTATATTACACACATATATAGGAGGCGAACGTTATATACGTACACGGGAGAGAGAGAGAGGAGCTGGCCATATATATAAAAACCTCCTTTTGTCCTCTGTTTCTTCTTCTTCTTCTGGCTGAGAGGAGGAGTAGGAGGCCTCCTCAACTTTTTTAAAAGAAATAAAAACCTATACTATGGGCGATTAAAAACGTTTGTTAAAGTAACACACGGCAGCCAAGGGGAGGCCTACACAATATCAAAGTTAAAAAAAAGAAGAAGAAACCGTCCTCCTCTTCAGCCGATTGTTCAAACAGAGAAGAAACATAAGGGGGAAGAATATAATATGTAGTATAAGAATAGCAGAGAATAAGGGAAACGCGGAGAGAGAGAGAGTTACCTCACGTATTTGTGTGTGAGCACACCTTTTCCAGATTCCAACAACTTGTCCGACAAGGTGGGGGAGAAGTGAAGCGGACGACCCCAAAAAAAAGTGGGGAAAAGACTTGAATTTTCCGTCTTTTATTCTCATTTCTAGAATAGAATATATAAATATCAAAGTCCAAAAATGGAACTGTCGTTTATATATGCGTAAAAAAAACCTGATGTGTCGCTTACAATATGTGCGGCAATGTAGTAATACCGGTCTACAGCGGTCTACAGGTAAATATTAGCGAAAAAGAAATACAGAAAAAATGGGAATTTCTCTCTCTGTTTATTGTGTGAAATAGTAGATCTCGAAAAAGGGAATTTCGGCTTGAAAAAGATTTATAACATTCGACCATATATACGACTGCACGTGTATAGAGTTGAGAGACGATGGAAATTAACGCGAGTGACAGGCCCTTGACTTCATATGGAGAGACCGAGAGATGAGAACGCGTCAGTTCACATTTTGAACAACCGTTTTCTTTTCTTGTGTATGTGTACCCCCTCGACTGTGTATATATTGTTGCCATTTGCTTCTATCCTCTCTGTCCCCCTGGCCATCATCAATAGACCCTTGAAGAAGAAGAAGAAGAAGAAGAAGAAGCGTATCGCTACTTTTCATCTGTGGACCCTGTTGATGAGGACGGGGGGTCCGGTCCCTTCTGGTCCCCAGGAATATCTATGCGTAGTACCTATACAACCACATGACAAACAAGACAAGAAATGGAGGTCTACACACCATATATTCTTATATGCGTGTTCTATTGTTGGAAAAAAGAAAATGGGACATGGAAGAAGAAAGGATCAAACAACCAACTGTCCCTTTTGCTGGCCTTCTCCTTCTCTTCGATGGTCGTTGGTGTCATGTCACCGGACCGAGATTACACGCTTGACAACACCTGCGACTAGAGAGTATATAGACGGGGCAGACATTCTATAAGGTATGTATACATGTACACCTGTGCTGTGTGCCCAGCAGCTCCTGGTCGACCAAAGAATCGGAGGAGGGAAGCCCAACAACACAATAAGAGTGTGTGTGTGTTTCTCTTAAACCATTAGCGAAAGAGAGAAAAAAAGGGAATAAATTGAACAAGAAATTTTAAAAAGATCTAACAACACTGGAAAGCAAATGACAACAACAACAACAACAACCGGTTGACGCGCTCGACCCGGCGATTGAGAGCTGGCGAACAACAACTTTGAAGCTGCTGTTGTTATTATAGTTGTTTGATGATAAGATTATCGTTTCGCTTGTTAGACCGAAAACAGAAATAAAAAACACGGAATCGAGTTTCTTTTTGTCTATTTACAAGGAAAAGTTTATTTACTATTGATATGCATGTCAGGGACGAAATCTATACACTAGATTTTCTTTTGATTTAAGTTTGATATGTATTTAAACACGTGTGTATGTTTGTGAAGGGTATTCAGAGAAATATCTCGATTTGTTACTGTCGTCTTTGAAAAAAGTTATTCCGGTTGGGGATAAAGATCCGACGCTCGTGATACCGTTCCGGTCGGGCGGTAGTACAAACTCCTGGGGGTTTCTGAATGTGTTTAAAAAGTTTAAAAGTTTGTGTGTGTGAATAGAAATATATATAAGAGGGGAAGAAAGAAACTACGTGAGGGATCATACAATTCAGCTCATGAATGAAGATGGATGACTGCGAGTCAACGGGTTGACCTTCGTCAAGTCTCTCCTGTTGCTGTGCCTCAATGAAACACGTCCGCTTTTTTCCTCCTCCCCTCTCGACTAGCTGCTGCGTAACCAAATACCAGTTGTGGGTGTATATTTATACTATTTCATTTGGAAATGCGGTAACCGTTTGGAGAATAAATCAACGACATTTTCTGTGTAGATTTGGCAAATCAAATTCTTTTCTTTTTGGAAGAAAGGAAGCCCTGCGCGCTTGTTATATGTATGTACGTTAGATCTATTTTATTGGACTGGAAATTTAAATTCGAGATTGTATATAGCTAGAGGTCTCGTCGTCTCAGCGGGGTGGAACGGAATACACACAAGATGAAGAGTGATAAGACGATGGAGGCTCGGCAGGAGTTTCTTAGCAACGATCGATTTTAGATTGGAAATCACAAAGAAAAAAGTTGTACAAAAACAAACAGATTGAACGACGACCCCAAAAGGAGGCATATCTACTATATAGCGTATACCATTTTTGTAAAATGTTCTTTGCCACGATTTTTTGATTCGATAAAAATGGATGGAGATGAAGAACTTTGTTGCTGTTGAGGCTCGTTGGCAACAGCAGCAAACCGTTTGGTTGTTTTGAGGGGCAGACGTTATGCGAATTCGTCGAATCGTGTACGGGATATAAAACTCGTCCCAAAATAGAGAGAGAGACAAGGAGCTGTGCAGATGTAAAATGCTGGAACAAGGAGAAGAAGAAGAAGAATTTTATTTTCACGGAGAAGAGAAGAATCGGTTGGAGAATATTTACGACCTACCAAGAAAGTCAGCGGGGTGTCAATTTTTTTGTTTTCAAAAGGGAAGAAAAAAAGTCGTTATTTCACCGGACGACCGTGAATATTTTTATTACAAAGAACAAAGACGAATTTTACCATTTTTAAAGTTTATTTTGTCTGCCTTCACTCTATACGCAATGAGAACACGTGTACCCCCAAACGTTTGATTTATGGCGATATTCTACTCAATTTATTGGGCTGATTTCAATCATGTATGGTCACAGATTGGAGAGGGATTGTGTGAATATATACACATGTGAGTGGGGTGGGGGGTAGATATTGTATACTTGACGACGGGGGTGGGCCTGACCA
Organism: Daphnia pulex; assembly: GCF_021134715.1. Lineage (NCBI taxonomy): Eukaryota > Metazoa > Arthropoda > Branchiopoda > Diplostraca > Daphniidae > Daphnia > Daphnia pulex. The sequence continues at coordinate 5,898,243 of NC_060018.1, read as the reverse complement.
TCAGCACCTCAAGTTACTTGTCTAACACGCCACATATATCCAGCGCACCACACCTTCAGTGGCTTCCATAAAGAGCCCAGGAACTGCCCCGTAGCACCTGATTATGCATTACACATGTCGACGTGTGTATAGGTACGTGTCGACACCACGACGGAGGGGGGATATCACAGGGAAAAAAAGGGAGAGACGGATATCATGAAATAAAAGGAGTTTCCTTTTTCTCCAACTCCCCCCTCTCTCCTAGATGGGGAGGCAACTATTGAATGGAGTCGCCTTACACAGCTCACCTCTCTCCTTCTTTTTCTTAAACAAAAATCTGGGAAATAATTGAAGCCTGACGTTGTTTTTCCAGTTTGTTCTCCTCCCTCTCTTAATCAATGCCAAGGCGAGGTGAAATTCGAGATCTCTTTCTTTTCTGGGGTGCAATCCATCCGTTTGGCTCTTGGCACAAATGTTGAAACCGTTTCTTTTGAAATGTATAACTCTTTTTTTTTTTTTTTTTATTATTTTCCACAGACTTTTTCCATGTGTTTAATAGGCAACTGCTGGTGCAGTCATCAAAGGCTCAGTGGTGGGTTATCGTTTATCTTATCTGCGGTTTTCTCTTTAAAAAAATAAAAAATAAAATAAAAATAAGGAAATTGGACATATCCTCCATCGCTTGATGCGCATCCAGTCAATTTATTTACTTATATGCGCACACGTGTGTGTGTGTGTGTGTGAGACTGTCGGGTTTCGAAATTGCATTTTATCACATTTCCCCCCGTCTATTTAAGGAGATATGCCAAAGTCTCTTAAAAAATTCCGCATCTAATAATAATAAAACAAAACAAAAACGAAACAACAAACACAAAAAAAAGTATTAATACAAAAATGAAAACGGAGAAGAGAGGGACCAAAGCTGCGGGAGAAAAAAAAATTGTACACACCGCAAAAGCCATTCCTCATTTTTCCCGCGGTCACGTCGCATCCCGAAGATTTTTGTTTTCAAGTTGCGCCATCTTGATGGCATCAAACATGTTGTGAAATCTACACACAAAAGGAGAAAAATGAAATTCTTCAAAAATAAACGATCGCCTTTTTTGGGGAGGGAATCGGTCACGGGACTCCCTTTTTTTCTTTTTAAATTATTATTATTTTTTATTTATTTCTAGACGGAATAATGGCGTACAAATAAACTGGACAGGAAATCAATAAAAGTGGCTAGAAGGAAACCAAAAGTTGAAATTTGTTTGTTTTTTTTTCCCCCGTTTCGTTTTCTCGAGCTATAGAATTCTAGACGAGCCAATCATTAAACGACGACCGTTCAAATATCGTCGACATTCAATTGCTGTTTGTGGCCACTAGTGTCAATTTACAAGAATAAAAATCTTGTGGGAAACTGCCACAATGAACCAAATAAAAATAAAATAAAGTCAAGAAAAATTGAACTCATAACACTTGGTAACTTTTTTTTTCAATTGAATTTTGTTTTTATTCATTTTTTATTTATTTCGATATCAACGACAACGAAAAATTGGCCGGGCAAATAAAACACGGTTTTGAGGGGGACAGAGATGTTTTTTTGGGGGGGAGGTGGGTGGGGGTTATGGGGGGCAAATGTTTTGGTACGGACGAAATTTCTTGATATTTTGTACAGACGACTTTCTACGAGTCCAATAATGTTATATATCATATATATTTATATATATATATAATGCATATCAAACATACATATATATATGCAAAACAAATTGTGTTTCCTTTTTTATGTATACGACGACGACGACGATGAGACTGTACATTAATTAATTTGTGTTAATTTCTTCGTGTGGTATCACCGCAACGGGTTCCATAAGCTCATCAAACTCCAAACGACCAGCAGACAAACTGCCAGGCTGGACGGCCGGCCCGGTCCGTGGGCTTCTCCGACCAGAAGAAGTGAGCGGGCAGTGCTGGACGAGGCCGACGACGAGAGGCTGTCCCTCGAAGCTGTCGAAGATGACGGAGAAGAGCCGGAAGCGCCCAGAGGCCACGTCCGATTGGCCAGTCGATTGGCCGCGTCGGGCAACAAGGAAAAGTAATCGGCTTGCGCCCGGCTGGCGGCCAGAGAGAAACTGGGATCTCCGGTGGTCATCAGATCGAACATGCACGAGTCCAGGTAGTAATCCGTCAGATTGTATTCACGGCAGAGGGCCAGGGCCGCGTCGCGGGTCATGCCCTTCACCAGGGCCGACGGAGACTCGCTCGTCTGCGAGCGGTAAAATCGCCCGCTAGATGGCATGCTGGGATGACGGCCGTGCCCGCTGCCCAGGAGGACGGTGCCGACGTCGATACGTTCCGACGCCGGGCAGCCCTTGACGCAGAGTTGAAGACCTTCCCGTCCGGCTCCTTGCAGGGCGATTTCCCGCGGAAGTTTAGCGGCGAACGTCAAATAGCGTCCGACTTGTCGAACGATGAGCGTCGCGCCCAAATGTCTGGCGTGAATTTCAACGTGCCGGCCGGGCTCCTTCTCAACGATCCTGACGGGAACCAAATGCTCAAAAGCCGAGGACGGCAATCCGCTGCTTCCGGGCGGCAAAGGTCCGCCCCACTGGCTGCCGTCAACAAACGAGGCCGGAACCGAGTCGACTGCCGCCTCGTAGGTCCGTTCCGGCGCACAATCCGAGCCTCCCTTGATGATGATGGTGATCTACAGAAATAGAACGCCAAAAGACAAACAAAAAACTGATTGTTAGTAGGGCACGTCGTAACTCTCGCCAGTTATACACTAGCAAGCACCAAAGTGCACACATGGGCCAATAACGGGCAAAACGTCAAAAGAGCGCGCGGCCCACTTCAAGCCATTTTCCTTTTTCAGACGCGGAAAATGTTCAGGTGGGCGCAAAATGGTGTCAAGTGATCCGCATCACAAAAAAGTTTGAATTTCCCGCTTTGTGGAATGCGTTCAAACCCAATGCGCAATTTCAACATTTCATTCAAATTTTGGTGGGGGAGGGTTTTGTTTGACGCTTGGAAATGAAACAAAGAACTTTGGAAGGTATAAAAATAACTTGTTGCCAAATTGGAATTTCGAAATAAACGGGGAATAATGGGGGCGATAGGGGATGTAAGAGTTTTAAGTCGACACTTTACAAGGGATTTTTCTCGCACTTGTTATTCCTTCCATTTAAGAAAAAAGAAATTTAACGGGTGAGGTATACTAGGCGTCACTTCTTATCGGCCCAAAAAAGCCCGCCCGGCTCACACAAACAAACACAAAAGAAACGAACGAATCGATCGGGAAAAAGAGAAATTAATCGTGGCATTGACAAAACACCCGAGATTTCCTCCCTTTTTTTTCTCTCTCTCCTTCGTTCGTTTCCAGATTTATTTGAGACGAATAAATGTTTTAAAAACAAATTTAATTTCCGAAAACAAGAAAAACTGGTCAGGATTTTTTCTCTTTTCTTTTCCTATTGTGCGTGCGTGTTTTTCTCCGTTCCCTTTGGAAATACATAAAATATGAAACTTTTTTTTTCTTTCCTCTTGCCAGAGAGGCACAGAGTGACAGCTATGGCCAAGGTCGTTTCTTCTCTCAAACACATGGCGTTTGTCTACATGTAGAGAGCTAGGGCCCTTCCTATTTTTCTTTCCTACTACCCAGGCCATCCAGCCTCCTCCTCAACATCTTTTTCTTCTTCTTCTTCTTTCCACAGTTCATTCGCCCCTCGAGCCTAAAGCCCGTGTCTCTCATTCTCTTCTCTTTCCAACCAGAAGAAAAAGAAGAAGAAGGAAAAAAAAAGAAACCTGTTCTTCTGAGACGTCTACCACCTCCATCCCTGTTTTGTTGTATCCGTGCCAAAAGGAAAATAAATATCTCTTCTTCTTCTTCTTCTTTGCCACTAACTATACAATGTGACCGATCGCCCGTCCTGTTCGGCGCGTTCCATCTGTGTGTGGGGAAATCAAACGAGAAAAAGAAGAAAACGACATCCTCTCTCTCTCATATAATGTCTGAAATACCTTTGACCATATTAAGATTAGACCCAAAGACGAGTCGGTCCGAGTCGGTGGGGGGATTAGACACATAGCGGGTACCCAATTTTCACGCGATGCGCGCCGTTATTATCGCACGACAAGCCGTCGCTTGTTATCTTCTCCCAGCGCAAAAGAAAGAAAGAAAAAAGAAGACACTAGCGCAACAAGAATCGAGGATAATTGGTTTCTCTTATCCTTATCCCCCACACCCACCTATCCATAATTTCGAAGAGAAACAACACTATTGCACAATAAGACGGGCGCAAAATTGGTGGCGAAATCAAGCGGGTTGTAACAACAACAACTACCCGAATGGTAGAAGAATAAAATAGAAGAAACCAGTTATTTCGACAAGATGAGAATTTGAAAGAAAGAAAGAAAAAAAAAGGCCGAAGCAATGATTATCAATGCAATCTACGATGATATTCTTTCGGGTCGACAATCTTTTATTCTTCTTCTTCAAAAAAGAAGAAGAAGAAGGAAGGGGGGGGGGGATTTGTGGAAGATACACGTTGAATATTAATGCCCTCCGCCTCGAGGTGAGAGCCACCATTTCTTCTTTCCTTTGGGTTTTTATATGTATACCTTCTGGGGTACGGCAGCAGCAGCAGCAGCAGCAGAAGAAGAAGAAGAAGTTTTTCTTCTTCAAAGATTTGTGCCCTACGGCTAGAGAACAATAGGCCAGGTCTTTTTCGTGAACAAGAACCGAGGGAACCAGACGACGGGAAGCCACAGCACGCCACAACTGTTTTTAACTTCTTTGACTCGCTTAGTTATAACCCACACAGATATGGTCTCTCTACTACTACTACGTTAGAAATTTGGTAATTTTTTGGTGAAACATTTGTTGTCTCTTTTTTCCCCTCACACCGACATCACCTGAAGGCGGAGTTCCGACCGTGTTAAGACCAGTCCGTCCCATTTTGAATTACACGCGGACCCCACGTCTATAAAAATATCAAATAAGGGTAAAAATAAAAGTAAGAAGAAGAAAGTAACAACTGTAATTTTGAGGTCGGACCCAACTACCGTTTAAACGCAAATGAATGTCTCAACCCGACGACGACTTTGCGTTGGTCGCAATTGTGGGGTGACGGAGGAAGGCAGATAAACACACACACACCAGTGACGTGATTTTTCCTGCATCCGCTCAAACAATTTTCTGACTAATCCGTGTCGATCGGGTTACGCAATAATCGAGACGAGCAACCATTTTTCTTTTTCCTCTTTTCAAAGGGAGAGGGGAAATTTACATTTTAATGACTGGCACTCGATGAATAACGGAGAAAAAGGGGATTTAACCTGGGCTAAAAAAGCTAAATGCTTAGTCACGACAGCCTGCGCTTTTTCTTTTGGCCCCGGAAAAAACAACCCAACAACAACAACAGCCAAAAAAGTTCTTGGTAAAAATTCTTGCGTCAAAACTTTTCTTCCTCGTTCCATTTCAAGTGTCAACAAAAAGGGAAAAAGAAAACCCGAAAATAAAATGGGGGCTATTAAAGCCCACGATCCTCCTCTCCTCCCTCTCCTATTGGCAGTCAGGCATAACCCAACAAGGCTATAGGTAGGTAGGTACTATTGTATAACTGCGTTGTAGAAATCGGCAGCTAAATTTTCGGCTGGTAAGAAGTTCTGGTGTTTACCTTGGTGGTAGCCGTGGCAGAGGATCCGGGTACGACGGCTTCGTTGGTCACGGAGACGGCCAAATAAGCGTTGTCGATGAGCGGCCAGGCGCCGGCCACTTTGCACGTTTGAAAGTCTCCGTTAAATGTCACAAGATGCGGGTCGCCATAGAAACTGCAATGCGTCACTTCGGGGCGGCCCTGGTAGGTGCACGACGGGCTGCCTTCCATGACGACACTGGTGCCCGTGATGGGCAGACTGCTGGGTGGCTTATCTGGGCGGACGTAGACGCGGGCCGTCGGTTCCAGGCTCGTCGTCCGGTCGGCAGATGAAGACGTCACCGTTTTCTCGTTGGAATACGACGAATCTTCCACTTTGGACGAATGATGGTCGTGATTGCGAGGGCGGTCCTTGAAGATGGCTGGGGCTCCTCCGGCGCTGGCCCCACCCACGTAGGAACAATTGGAATCTCCGTTCCAGTTCTGCACCAACGTGATGGTCGAGTGGTAGGCCAAATGTCCGCGACAGGATCGAGCCGTTGATCGGAGACAATCAGAGTATTGGCGCAGGATGACGCAAAACGCTGCCGATCCACGTCTCACGCCGCTGGCCATGGCCGCCTGCTGGAATTGCCGAGTGCAGCTATCCACCTTGCAACCGCTGCTGCCTTCCGCTACTCCGCTCCACATGGCTATTTGTTTCATGAAGGAAATAAAAAGGAAAAAATGAATATTTAAAAAAATAAAGGAACAGAAATGCAACTATTTGGGACAACTGGAGGATCTTGGAGCTGCACAACAGGAGGTGGGTTCAACATTCTCTCTCTCTCTCCCCCTGGCCGTTTCCCTCCTCTTTTTCCTCGATCTCTCTTTTTTCTTCTTCTCTTCTCCATGCCCAAAAAGACCCAGGTAAAATAAAGAATTATAGATGGAATTCAGTAGGGAATCTATAGTTAATCTTCTCCGGGTCTTTCTCTTCTCTTGTTCTCTCTCTAGGCTTCCCGTAGTGTACCAGGATCAGGAATTTGAGGGACTAGCAGAGAAAGGGATAATGAATCTTTCAAAAAAAGAAACTGGGAAGCTTCTTTAGTCCCAGGGATTATGAAATGAAATGAAAAAGAAGTTTTTCAAGAAAAAGGGGGGAGACAACACAGGTGAGAAAACAAGGGCCCAGCCAATGATAATAACGGATTTCCTCCTTCTGGTACACAGAGAAATGGACACAAGAATGACCACCTCAACACCTTCTCTCCATTTTCCATTTTATTTGAGAGCCCACTATCGCGTCCATCTTCAAGTACAATAAGGAGGGGGGACCCTGAAGAAAATCCCAAAACGGAGGAGGAGTCTGTAGCTAGGGGTTTTTGAGGTTCGAAATCGATTTTAAGAGTTTTAAAAAAGAAAGAGGATCCACAGCAGGGTAGGAGAGGAACTTGAAATGGTTCTACACAAATGACCAGGGTCAATGGATGGACACAGTGAGGGGGAGGAGGACAAGTTCTTACAATTTCCCATCGTTTTTCTTCCCTTCTTTATTTTGTTCCCAGCATCCCAAAAATTTCCAAAGGAAATGAATAACTTACCAATCATCATGACTAGTGCCAAGAGACAAGAGGCGGTGGTGGTGGCGATGCTTCGTCGTCGTCGACGTCGCGGGCGGACGAGAAAATGGGAAAACATTGGCGGCGTTAATCGAGTCCAGGCCATCGTTAGACGAACTGCAATGGAACGTCCATCAGCAAAACTCGATCCGGTTGTCCCGGCTGCTGATGCCAAACGACTAGGGCGCCATCTGTTACAATCAATCACGAAAATTTCATTTTTAATAATCATCGCACAATTTAGAAATAACTGCATTGCTCTTCATTTATTCGTTCAACAAATTTTGAGACTCCCAACACACATCATCGTCACATCACACGACCGGACCAGACGGTTTTTCCATTATTGACGTTGACCCGTTGCCAACAAAATGTTGTTTTTGTTATCATTTTAAACTCTGGTCGAATTTTCTTCTATCTGAGTGAGCAACGAAATGAAAACAAGAAACCCAAGTCTGTCTGACGGGAGAAATAAAACAAAATCAAAACAATCCAACACACACACACACCCACACCGAGTTGGCAGCCGATCGTGAAAACTACGCACAAACACGTGACGGCCGAAAAAGTTGAACAGACACACAAAAATGTGCCAATTCCTTCTCCTCCTCCTCCTTCCATTTGAAGAAAAATCGAAATCAAATTACAACACAAAAGTTGAAATCAAAACTAGAAAGTTATTTTTTCGCTATCTTTTTTCGGTCAGAAAAAGGCTCCACAACATTCCGTTCATCTACACAAGTGAGTGTGTGGCCTTCATTCGCCCGAGAGAGAACTGAACTCTCTCTCTAACCATGTTTTTCCTTATTTTGATTCTCTACACACACACACACGAGGTGCTACACACCGAGAGAGAGAGAGCCCCCGGTGCTACGGCGGCAAGAAATATATAACTTACATCGGTCTTCCATGAGTTGATTCGTGTCCTTCTATCGTGATCGTGACGTTGAAAGTAATCCGAGTTTCAAATCAAATGTATCAAACAGTTTAAATGTTGGTGTGCGAACGTTATTAGTCGAAGAACTAGAAATTAATATTTTTCCGATAAATTTTCGAGCGCGAAATGAGAGAGAAAACTTATTTTGAAAAAAGTGGAGAGAGAACAAAACACACACACGTCTCACTCGCTCAAGATTCACTCCAAGACTAATGGCGGTTGTGGGTCGGGCCGGGGTGTATAGACTAGTCGGTAGTGGCCTGGGGCACTATAGCGATCAAGTCAAAAATATAGGCTCGCCAACTGGTCAACGTAGCTGGGTCATGATTTAGCTCCAGGGAACTCCGCCAGGGGTCCCTACCACCCTCCCCAAAAAAGGGCGGTGCAATAGGGGCTGCTCCTTTTGGTATTAAGCGCGGAACTTTTTTGAAAAAAGGAAAAATAAAGAAAAAAGGTTCTTTTTTTATTTTATTTTTTAAAAAAAGGTTCGGTTGTTGTGTGTGTGGAATCTTCTCTCTCTGAAGACATGCCCTCTGGCGGCCATGATCTTCGACTCCTAAAGGGCTCCCCCCTTTTTCCTTTGAAAGGAAAAAATATATTCTTCTTCTTCTTGTTGGCCGCTTCTCTCTTCATGAAAAAAAAGGAAAAGAAACGAGGGAAACTGTTCGATCGGACAGCCCCGTTTTTCAAAGAGTCTTTGGGGATAATAAATGGCGGAGCAATATAAGAAGAAGAAGAAGAAGCGAACCCCCTCCCAGAGTGAGGTGGTGGTGGGGTGGAATTATAAGGAAGACCATCGGCGAGAGTATAGAAGGGACCCAGGTGAGAAAACGAATAACCATTTTCGTTGTAGTCTACCTTGTCGGCTCGTGTTTTATTTCCCTTTTTTCTTTTTCTTTTTCCCCCCTTTTTTAGATTTAATTCTCATCAGTAAACGGAGGAGGGGGTGAAATGGGATTTTATTTTATTCTTCTCTCCCAAAAAATTTATTTTTCCTCTACCAAAAGGTAAATTAGAAATGAAAGAAGAGAATACGGTTTCCCGATTCGCCACAGAGAGCAACGCACCTTGACACCACCACCGTTGCAGATAACGAATGATCGTTTTTCTTCTTTCTTTTTTCCCCTTTTTTCTTTCGATTTATTTCCCTCATTTCAAAGTGTAAAAAGAAGTAGAAGAAGGAAAAGAAGGAAAAGGGTACCAGATATATTTTAAATGAACTCGAAAATAGAAGGAAATGTTTTTCATTTAGAAACTCGGAAACCCGGAACGAAATTGTGTACAGCCGGCCAGCACAGCCAACTCTAATCGTCTTTTTCATTCAACGGGATAATTTAATTTAAAAAATGGAAAAAGAAAAAAAAAAGATATTAGACTTAAACGAGAGTGCACACACAAGTACGTGCTAGCAGCCGGCTCTGGCTATCTCTGTCGCCATCATCACGAACATTGATAATTTAAACACACAGCACAGAAAACAAACTAAAAAAGTCCGGCAACCGTCACTTGACTTTGGCATGGGGGGGGGGGAAATCCAATATATTGCGTAATAATATTCTCGTTTGAAATTTTCTTCTTTTCCCGCTGATGAAATCAATCAGAAAAATTGGAATTGGGTGGGTTTTTTTCCGGGAATTGAATTATTGCGTCTTTGCCAGCAGCAATCAAACCGCCCACTGCACGCGCGCGCGCGTTCGTTCGTTTCCTTTTGATTTTTTCCGAGAAAATAATTTTAAAAGGAGCGGGAAAATTGAAACTCATCCAACAAAAAAGTGAAATTTTGATTTTCTTTTTTTAAAAGTCATTATATTGGACTAGAGCGCACTTAAAAAGAAAAGCAAAACCTCTTCTCTTGGCCCTGCTACGTGTGTGCGTAGGTGTTTTTCAACAAGTGCTGCATACGCTCCATCAGTTCTTTTAACAATCTCGGCTAGCCGTTGTCTCGTGTCAATATTATTAGGAGGGGCCGTACAAGACTCCTATCTCTACTCTACAGATAGATATGCTACTATCAACTCGAGTGTAGTACAAAATCAAATAATAGCTCTCCGACCACTTTCGGTCGCCCCTCTTGATTTTTTGGGGGCTTGTTCTTTATTTTATTTTTTTGAAACTTGTTGGATGCTCAAATCAACTGTCAGTCAACTATATAGGCCCCCCTTTTTCTATTTCTCGTCTTTTTCTTTTTTGAGATCGATCGTGTTTGATTCCTGAACCGAGTTCGAGGGAAGAAAAAAAGTTCCAACACCAGATGTTGGTCGGGATCCTCTTCTTGTAGGGGGCGGAGTGGGGGGCTGAAAATTCTCCCCCCAAAAGAAGAAGAAAAGGGGCCCCCCTCTACTAGAAGAAGAAAAGCATTTTAAAAAGGAAGAAGAAAGAAAAAGCCTCTTCATCGGCACTTGTTCTCCCCTCCTAGCTCTCTTCTTAGGGTCCAGCATGATGTTTTTCCATCGGAGAAAATCTCGGGTCCTCGATGTTTGACACGTCCCTCCTCCCCTTATTCCCAATGAGCCAGGGTGTGTGTGTGTGTATGTAGGAAGTCGAGGGAAACTTGAACAAAATTCTAACACAGCCTGCTGCTGGACGAGAGAGACTCAAACGGTTTTCTTAAACATTCCGACAAGGCTCGCCACCTTGGAAAAACACATGTGAATATCATCGCGTCCCCTTCGGAACCTTCGGAAATATACAAGAAAAATCCTCCGGGGTCTTTTTTTTTCTTGTACACATTTTAAAAACAAAAAGGGAATTTTCATGTTTCAATCGGCCGTTAATTGCCATTAAAATTCGGTAGAGAGACTCGCGTAATCATTTCAAAAAGACATAAGAGTATATACGTATAGATGAAAGAGTTAAATAATCGTGTAATGTATGTGGCGGCCAGACCGCACGTTGCGCCCGAAGAATGAAAGAAACGACACACAATGAAAAGAAAAATAAAAGGAAATAAAATGTGGAAATAATAATAATAAAAAACCCCAAAAAAAAGGTGTATAAATTGGTGGAGGGAACCAGAAGAAGAAGAAGAAGAAAACCCTGGAAATTTCTTTCTTTGCGGTGGTTTATCACATGATGAAGTTACGTTAATTGCACAGGAAACGAAAAAAAGAAAGAAAGAGTGTCGCCCTGCTGTGGGGTTTCTTTCGGTGCGCTGCATGGTGGTGGGCGCTTTTGGTAACAAAGTGGTTGATTGGACTCTCTGCGATGTTAACAGCAGCAGCACAGCCAAATAAGCTATATACAGCACTATCTTGTGCTCGAAACGAACAAATTGGAAGAGAGTAGAGCCCCCCATATCTCTACTATATCCACCACCACTATAGAGTGTCTCTTATAAACTACTACCCAGTTCTGGATATTTCTAATTTGCTTTAATGAGTTTTTTTTTTCTTTTTTTTTCATGAGCTTTCAGTTTTTATCTTTTTTTTTTCTCTCTCCCCCAAGAAAAATTTCATAGACGGCCGAAAAATAAAATAAAATAAAATTGAGGGGGGTAAGTGCACCAGAACCGCGAGGATTCGAAGGGCCTATACGCACAAAAGAAATGACCTGAGAGTCGTTTTTTTCTTCTTCGTCCAAAACCCCCTCTCTGATGAGAATTTATGAGAGGTATACACTCTATACATTTTCCACCAAAAAGGGAAGAAGACACACACGGAGAATATATATATGTACATCTAAAAGATTCTTCTTCTCCTCTATTCTCCCTCCCCACATCTCCATAGGCAATCGGAGGTCCGTCAAGGTGTGAAAAGCAATGTTTCGGAGTAGTATAGATTGGCCGTGTGTGTAGACCCCCATTCGGGGAGGTATGTACATATAGTGTACGTCTATTGAGGGTCTAGAGAAAAAGGAGAATACAAGACGGCTGGCTGGCTGGCTTGGCTGTATAATATAATATTCGCTCTCAATAAGCGAGGGGTCGATTGGGAGATGGAACGATAGTAACCTGTTTGCTAGTGGTAGTAGTACTATAGTACTAGTAGTCCTTACAATATTCTTCACACAAGAGAGGCCATCAAACAAGATGCCGACCCGGAGAGCGGAGCTATTCCGACTTTTTCAGTTGAATGTATAAGGCAACGCAATTCCGCCGCGTTTCCTGTGCCCACTATTCCATCTTCCACAGACTTGACAGTTCAAAGAAGAAGAAAAAATAAAAAGTAGAAACGAAAAATCCCCCTTTGCGTCAAAGCCAAAGGGGGCCTCACACACACATAACAGTTATTTTTTCTTCCCATTTTCTCTCTATATATTTTTTTGTGGAGGAAAAAAGAAGCTCAGCGAGATGAAACAGATGCTTGGAATTGCTGCTGCTGATGATTATTCTTCCTTCCTTTCCCCTTGCCCGGAGAAAAACAACAACAACAAGGGAAACAACAAATGTACTACACATATTTCCCCGGAGATATATCTCTCATTCTTATATGTAGACCTGCGCGTTTGATATTTGTAAAATGTGTAATTTCTACATGATGAAACACCAGGCGATGAAATCAACGGATAAAACAACTGAGAAATATATTACAACCCAACTCTTTTTCTTTTTGAGCAATGGCCGACAGTTTATTATTCCGTTTGTCTATAAAAGGAGGAATAATAATATATTTTTTTTTAAATACGACCGGCGAGAGTTGTCCTTTCGTAACATCCATACGAATGGTATATCCCGGATAATGATCGCAGAACGTTCATCACCGAGAAAACTTGTCTGCTGGTCTCCCGCTTTGGGTTTCACGTGAGCCTGGCACACACAGCGTGTGCTAATGTTATATAGACGGTACACACCCAAGCAGACGATGACTCTTCTTTGTGTCTAATGCGTACATATTATAATCTATCGCCCATGTACCGGCGTCCATCATCGTATCTTATCCATCGCCATCTATAAAAAAAGAGCTCGAACAAAATATATGATATAACAGCGGATGGATACTTATGATACACACACACACAGGATGATCTGCGGTGTATAGTTTAGACGTAGTGGAGATGTGTACACGCTGACGGTGTGGTTGGTTGAGGTAACACAAGAAAGATCGAGCCTTTATAGAAGAATATAGAAACTAGAGACCGAGATCCAATGATGTAGCCCATTCATTTTCAAACTCTTTTCTTTTATTTTTGGGTGATGGGCGGTGTGTTGTTAAGGGATTTATAATTCTTTCTCTCTTTCTTTCTTCTTTTGGAGTTGTCCATGGGCTGGTTGAGCTGCCCAACCGGATCAATTCCCGAAAAACGAACCCCAAAAAGAATCAAGAAGAGCTCAGCTGCAGCACAGCGCCGAAAGAGAGAGAGAGAGAAGAACGAACGTTTGTAATTCATAGGAGCGCAGTTCAGCATTCTCATTCAATTCGTGCTGCAAGAGGAGAAGAAACTGTATATATATATATGTGTGTGCTGGAGACTCGATTGGATATTCAGATATACTACTGGGGCCCCCGTGTCATCCGTCTTTGTCCATCCGGGACAGTTGTCGTGTTTCCCCATTTGTTGGCTCGTTTACATTCCCCTTTTTTTTTATTTAGCCTTTTTTTTAAATATCCTATACACTACCTCCCTGATTATTTAAATGTATTTATTTATATGCTACTTCTTCTTAGCTTCTTCCTTGACATCGATTCATCATTTGTATTATACTCGGCGATCGACTGTATCATTGGCGAATGGCGATGTCTATTTTGACTGTCAAATGTCCATCAAGTCATGTGTCCTACTGGCTGGTCAAATTCGAATGGAATATCGACTGTACACAACGTGGGAACAAAGAAAGTGATTGGATTTTTCCAGGGTTTTGTCCCCTATAGTACATGCAGTTATTCATCTTGACCGGCGCGAAACTAAGGAAGTGAGAGAGAGAGAGAAGAATGAAGAGAAGAAGAAGTTGATGAGCTGAACAGCGTGTGAAACATGATCTACAGGGAGGGGGGGGGGGGGTATCCGGAATCGACCGGATTGGTTCTCTCATGACGCTAGAAAGAAAAGAAAAAAAGGCGAGAGAAAAATCTATAAGAAGTGGAGAGGGTGTCGCTTACTCACAGTTCCATATACACACGCACATGCGTGTATATGTATATACATGAACAGCTATGGAGGCTATAACCCAAAAGTCGAACTGTGCATTTTTCTATTTGTCCCTTTTTTTTCTTTCTCTTTTCTCTTGTTGGAAGTCGAAGGGAGAAAAAAGAAAGAAAAAGGGAAATCGGAGACGGCCAACCAAATGGTGTGCAGGGATATGGAAGAACCTGCTGGTGTGCACATACACATCCACAAAAGAGAGACGATATCTTTCGACCTAAATGCCTTTACCATATGGGAGTGAAGAAGCAAATGTGTGCAGAATGACTTTTCCTATAGTAGAGGGACCCGCACATTTACTCGAGACGGACAGCGACAGCAGCAGCCAAAAAAACAAGTGAAAAGCGAGAAGTAGAAGAGAGTTCATCTGGTTTTACGACCACGGCAGCACCTCGTAAACTCATCTGCAGATATTTATTTCAAGCCGAAAAAATAAAAATCCGGACATGGCAACAAAATCGATTTGCGCCATCTCATCGTCCGTTTATTCTCGTCTCGATCCAACATGTTTTGGTTGTTTTCTTTTGGTATATATGGACATCATCTTTGATGTTGGTAAATTATACCGCGTCCGGTTTGAAAGAAAAACCCAAATTTCAAATAGTTAAACTATGCAGACAGCAGAGTTATTAGGAGAGTCGACGTGATGGCGAATAAATGAGCCCCGTGAAAAATCCTGTCGTTGACGAATGTCACATACAAAACGTCCGTCACAAAATGCCAGCAGCTGCTGCTGCTGCTGCTGCTGCCGTGTGCTGTCTATAGGAAAAAGCTCGTTATATAGTCATGATTATATGCTATACAAGTTTGTTTTTTCTCGTCTCGTTTCTTGTCAAAAGAATGTCTTTGGGGTTTTGTTTTCTTTTCTCTTGTGTTCGTGTCCTCCTCCTCCCGGCTGGACGTCAAACGGACCTTGTCATTTCGTTCGTCATTCGAACCGAGAGTCTTAGATTGGTGTTGGTGTTTTGTTTTTACCATCGGTCAGGAATTAAATGTATCTGTCCGAGAGTTTCTTTTTCTTTTTGGTTGTCTATTATTCCAAAAATGAGTTGGGCAGCAGAGATATTTAAATATAGTAGCCGTACACACACACACACACACACTGGACAGACAGGATATGCGGATGGCCCGTACGATTTTGATTCTATTATTAAATAATAGAGACTCTGATTCTTTTTTTTTGTTTAAAAGGAGAGTGTGTGTTTCACCTTCACGAGTCCGTCTGGTATCTTGTTAGCTCATTTGTTTGTGCCAGTCAGCCCGGATTGAAGCATGTGTCAGTATCACTGGCAGGTCGAGAGATAGGAGCTGCTGCTCGCAGCCGTACCTCGTCTCTCCCTTTTTTTATTTTATTTTTACAAAAAGAAGAGAAGAATGAGACACGCATATAAGGGGATTTTCTTTTGTCTTTTTCAACCCGAAAAAATCATCAAAGACGAGAGAAAAATATTTAAAAATAAAACTGGAAACGGTCGCAGGGACAAAGCGAGAGGATCAAATGAAATCAAATAAGAAACTCGTTCCTAACGAAAACTCTCAAATATGGTCAACAAGCCGGGCCCATCATTCCTCACATGTCAGACCTGGGCAAATGAAAAAAAAACAAAAACAAAAAATTTCCGTCCAACGAGGGAAAGGGGAGAAACAGTTCTCCATCGGCACTCACGAAATAAAAAATACAGCGCAGGAAACAAAAGGAAAAAAACAGGCGAGTTTAAATATGTCGCTTCCTATCAGAAACATTCCGTTACGATTCTATAAAATTTGGAAATGGAAGCCGACAAGGAGGAACGACGACGAAGGAATTCAATCCAGCAGACTTCATATTTTTCTTTGGGGGGGTTTTCTTAAAAAGAATAATTTACTTTTTACGTAATCATTAGTGTTGTTTGTTTGTTTGTTTTGGTTGTTGTCGGGCACCGCCGTACGTCTCTCCCTGTTGTCGCCTATGATTCACAATGATGTCTGGCTTGTTCCGCCGACACTTTAGACCGCGCCCAGTCCTGTGCGACGGGAGGGAGAAAACCAGCCAACGTCAATTCTTTCCAAATGTTACAACTGCAGCAGCCAGCGGCACGTGATGTGTGCGACGCTGATTGGAAATCAAAAAAGAAAAGCGGAGGACCTTGTTTCTCTCGTCGGCTTAATGATGACCATTTGACCAAAGTTGGACCTCGACTCGCCATCTTCTGGTTGACCCCCCTCGAAGAAGATGGACAGTAAAAAAAAGGGGAACATGTTTCTCGTGTTGGTTAGCCAAAAAGTTCTCCTTTTTTTCATTCTCTCCAGATGAATAGATGATGGGCCAGTGCGTACGTTATCGTCGTGTATGCTGTTGATTGCTGTCGTACGGTCAGGAAAAAAGAAAAAAAAAACCTTAGCTGGATGGGTTATAACGTTCCATTCATCACTCTTCTTCTTATTCTTCTTCTCGTTGTTTTCTTGCTCGTTCCTTGTACGGGAAGAGCAACCAAGAAAACCCAAATTTCTTTCCGAACGTTATTTCCTAGCTTCATCTTCTTCTACATCCCATGTTTAATGGTGGACGAAAAAGAAGGGCCCACCAGTTGTGAGGCTCCGAAAACAAAAAGGAGATTGCCCATGTCAGAAAAGCGTTTCTCTCTCTCCTTTTGGCTCTTCTGAGCTGAAAAACATCACGAAAGAAACAAGGGAGTTTAGTAGACGTGCGCAGCAGCAGCAGCACACAGAAGAAGAAGAACTTTGTGTGTGTGTAGTTGTTGCTTCTGTGTTAATGATTCATTGGACATTGACAAACGAGCGATTACTTTTTGCAGCCACTTTTCATGGGGCCCCTTTTTTTGGGTTAAAAACCCCCCTCGAAAAATAGGAATACGCCAGTAATCATCAAAGAAAATCCAATTCTGCTCGCCACCCTTATTTTTTTTTTTTTTTTTTTATAAATTGGGCGCACCTCGGATTCCGAGTATAGCCCAGTGTATTGCACGCCGATGGAGATATACAGTATTTACAAGTGAATAAAAGCGAATAAAAACAGACAAAAAATAACCGAGGGGAAACTGGGCCTACCGCCAGCTCTAGTGCGGGCCTCGAGGGGGGACCCTGTGTCGCCATTTGATGAGACCTGCCCGGCTTGGTTGAACCTGCTGGCCGCCAGCCGGCGACCGCCGGTGTAGCTACTGACAGACACAGGAGCCCTCTTGGCAGTTCCTAGAGTGCGGCCTATGTGACAAGTTGGTGGGAGGGGGGGGGGCATGGGCGAAGAGGAAGAAAGTAAAACGAAACGGAAAGAGAAAAAAGCCTAAACACAGCAGTTTTGCCAAACCAAAAACAAAAAAGACGACAGACGCGATAGCGAGCGGCCTCATCCAGAAACGACAGACTCGTTTGGGGAGAGGGTAGGCCAGGCGCCTAGTCATGACAGTGCAGCCGATAGCCTGGGGCCAGAACGATATCGTGGATATCGTGGCCAGGCAGCAGCACCTTAAATAAAACAGGACCCGGAATGTTGGCTAAATGACTCTAGGCCTGTTTTAAAACGAGCCGTTTGGATTTTGTGATGAAAACGACCAGGGCATGCCAGAGAGGAATACATGTGGGAAACGTAGATAGTGTTGGGGGCCAGCGGAGATCGTTTGCAGAGGTTGTGAGAAATAGGGGTTGACGCAACTGGGAGAAATTTGGACAGTCAAATAGAAAATGAGAGATGGATTCCAAAGAATGGCCGCACGCACAGGCAGGGGAGGCAGAGAAGCCAAAGCGATGCTGATGGGAGTTGAGAGCGCAGTGACCGGACAGTAGCTGAAACGTCACTGCATTGGAGCGATGGCGCAGGAGCAAGGCAGCGGAGGTGACTTCTGGGAAAAACAGTCGAGTAGTAGCGCCATTGGGAGAGGAGGTCCACTCCTTGTTCCATACTTCAGTCTGGAAGGCAGAGAAAGCCTTAGCAGCGAGGGATTTAGATGGTAACGCCTCAGCGTTGGGATCACCCCTAGTGGGTCGGTCTGCCCAAAGCCTAGCTAAGACGCAGCCAGGAGAGGACGAGTGGCATGCAAGAAGGAGCAGACAAGACTGACCGAGGGCCTGTATAGCAGTGAATACAAGTGCCTCAGCCTCAGACAGAGAAGACGTTGGCTGAAATAACGTTGGAGTGTCCTTGCCCTCTAAGCAGATTTCAAAATAATTAAAAGCATGCCGCCGATGGGAGATGATTTCCACGGCTTTGGAGAGTGCAGAGCATATTGCGAGTCTATAAGAGGTTAAGGTAGGCAACCAGGAGTTGCACACGTCTAAGACATTAAGAGAGTTTGAGGCAACCACACAGAAACTAGCGACAGTCCCCTTGCAAGATATATGGATAGTTAGTCTCAGTACCCTACGATCAGTAGGAAGAAGCGGGACGACAACTCCTGGAATGGAAGATGTAAAGACTTTGATAGCCCACGGAGGCAGCTTCGGCGAGTATAAGGAGTTAACAGGTGGAATTCTCTGGGCGGAGATAAGTATCGGAACGCGCTCAGACAGAATCTTCAACGAGGAGGGAGAGAAACCACCAGTCAGGTTCATGGATAGGTATCTTAGGCTGGCAAGTTTGAGGAGATGCAGATCAAGCGGGAGCAGATTGGCCAAAACTAAAAGGGCATCAGTGGGAGCTGTTTTGAAGGACCGAGTGATAAGACGAGCGGCATAGCGCTGGAAGGACCGTAGTGTTTTCTTTCCAGCCTGAGTTTTGAGAATGGAGAGCCACACTGAGCACCCATAAGAGAGGATCGGCTCGACATTAGAGAGGTAAAGAGACCTGAGGCGCATACAATCAAAGCCAAAGGACTGTCGCAGACAGGAATTCACCATGAGAAGGGCCCTTTTGGCCGAAACGCATTTGGCATTTAGATGCTCTTTCCATTTTAGATTTGCGTCAACAATGAGGCCAAGAAAGTGGACAGACAGAGAAGGGAAAATCACGATGTTGTTGATGCAGATATTTAGGTTGTTCAGTGCGATACGTTTGCGAGAGAATACGACAAAGACAGATTTGAGGGCATTCAGATATAGTTTCCGAGAACGAAGCCAACTGACCACCGTGTCACACGCAATCTGCAGATTACGAGTAGCAATTTCTGGGTCTTTGTGGGGTGTTACAATGGTAATGTCGTCTGCATAGGCAATGAATATTACTAGAAAATCAAACTCTAGTCTGAGCAGGTCGTCGACGAGTATATTCCACAAGAAGGGGGATAGCACCCCTCCTTGTGGGCATCCGAGAAGGACTGGTTTGGTGAAAGTAGAGTCATGGACCGAGATAGCAGCAACTCTGTTGGAGAGGAAGTTCTGAACAATTTTTAGGAGATAGCCGGGGCAGGAGCGTTTCACTAGGGAGGCAATGATTGCAGGGTGCCAAGCAGAGTCAAAAGCACTCTTGATGTCAAGAAACGCAGCAGCACACACCTTACGCTCTACAAAAGCAGACTCGATAACGGACGTGAGTGAGTGGGCGGCGGACTCAGTCGACCTGCCTTCACGGAAACCGTGCTGGTAGTCACTAAACCAATTCAGAGAGCGGCTGTACCAAATAAGGCGACCCAGAATAACTTTTTCAAGGAGTTTGGCAAGATTCGAGACTAGGCTGATAGGCCTGAAGCTGTTAAGAGTCGAGTAATCAGGCTTGTTTGGTTTCCCAATGACTACGACCTTAGAGAGTTTCCAGTTGTTGGGAAAGAAGGAGAGCAAAAGGCAAGCATTGATGATCTTGAAGAGAAGTGGCTTAATCACAGGAAGGCTAAAAAGAAGGAGGTCAGCTGAGATACCGTCATAGCCAGGAGCAGACTTTTTGTTAAGTGTTTTAGAAGCTGATTCAAATTCCCAGTCAGATACAGGAGGAACCGCCGAGTCAGAGAGATTTAGAGCAGAATTAGCAGAATCAAGAATAGCAGAGTGGTCAATGTCCGATGGTGGCTCGACAGGAAAGAAGTGGTCGGCGCACGCTTTGGTGATGATAGAGGGATCAGTTGTTGTGGCTCCGTTGACAGTAAGCTCAGAGGGTACTGGGATGGATTTTGATTTCCCAGAGAAAGAGGCAAGAACCTTGAACGTATCGCTGGACGACGTCCGTGCGCGAAAGTCAGCCCATGCTTTGCTTTTGGCTAGCCGCAGGGCACGTTGATAGTTAGCCTTGGAACGGCGGTACAGACTCTCATCGCTAGATAGCTTCGATCGCGACCAAGCTTTGTAAGAGGACCGTGCTTTGGAACGGAGAGCACAAAGCTCATGAGACCACCAGGGCATGGTCTTAGAGGGAGGGACTGGAGGATTTTTTACTTTGGCACGTCTAGCACAGTTGACTATGGTCGAAGAGAGACGTTCAATTTGGCGGTCAATGGAGTCAGGTGACGACAGAGAGAGAGAATGAGGCTCCCATTTGTTGAGAGTTAGGGCAAGGCAGTTCAGATATGATCGTTGGTTAATGTGAAAGAGGGAAGGGGCCTTATTAGTGACTGGACTTCTGAGCAAAGGAGTAATTCCACTAATCACAACCTCAAAATAGATATATGGGTGATCAGAAAGGGAGGGCATGGCTAGATAGGACCAGCGATTGATATTGACACGATCACCAGCAAGAGTGACGTCGATAAAAGAGGTCCCCCCAGGAACAAAATCAAGGTCAGCGCGAGGTTTGTTAACAATATTTAGTTTATGGTGGAGAATAAGCGCTTCCAGATCAGAGCCCCGGGAATCGGTACCATTGCTGTTCCACAATAAGTTTTTCGCGTTAGAGTCTACACAAATTATGGAAAGAGGAGAGGCGGATTTGTCGAGAATTTGGGAGGCACTTTGGCAAAAATTAGGGAGGGATGGCCGTAGGTACGCAGAGCAGAAGCTGAGTGAACCCGAGCAAGTGGGAAAGGAGATGCAGGTGGAAATGTTGGGTGGCAGGGAGGAGGAGAGAGAGGCGTTTTTGGATAGAGAGTCTCGTAACAGGATGGCTGAGCCGTACGCGTGGTCGGCAGAGAGTTGGTGGAACGGCGAGAAGCCGGGTGGAATATTAGCGAGAACGGGAGGGGACACAGAATATGCGTAAGGTTCCTGGACAAGAGCAACATCAATATTTAAGTCAAGAACAACTTGGGCTAGGGCAGAGGAGGCAGTTTTGGAGTGTCTTAGGTTAATTTGGAGACATCTCAAGATGCTTGGGACGGCCGGACGCGTGGAAGAGAGGTCTCTAACCATGCTTGTCTAGGAAGGCTCTGTACCGGGCCACCGCTTTGACCTGTTCAGCACAATCTTTGTTACCGGCCTGGTGACAGCCAGAACAATTCACACATTTCCAGGCGTTAGGTTCGACAACGCACTCCAGGGTGCGATGGTTACCTGAACATTTCCCACAAACGACAGGTTTGGTACAAGGTTGCTGAGTATGACCGTATTGCTGGCACTTGTAACAACGTCTCACTTCGCGATCTAGATCCACAGGTACAACACGAAAGGCCCTACCCAAGAAGGAAGCTTTCCCAAGGAAAAGAATGTCATCCCTAGCCTGTTTAGAGCGGAGGAAGAGTTTGACGTGTCCCTCCGTAGTGTTAGGTTTAGTGTAGACTACCTTGACCGAGTGAATGGAACCCCTCAAACATTGGTTACGGTGTTCAAGTTCTTTCTTTAGGAACTCGGGATCAGACACATTGACAAAGAGAGCAACCACTGGGAACATCACATTTAGTTTCGAAGCGGGAGCAAATTGAGTTTGGAATTCGGGTTTGCCATTTAGGATAGTGGCAGCTTTGGCAACATCAATGTCGCTGTCAAGCGTAACGTAGACCTTATTATTTTTATATCTGACGTGGGAAGGAATAAGACCGCTATTTGGAGTGTCTAAGAGCTTCTCGACAGCATGAATATCGAGGACGTTGGGTGTAGCACCAGGGACGCAATTAGCAACCAAAACTGAGTTAGTAAGCTGGCCACGAGCTACAGACGCATAGGAAGGCCCTGAACTGCACGGAGGGGGGGGAGAAGTGGAGAGATTGAGTTTTAAAATAGAGTCAGCAAAGGACACCTTGATTTTAACTATCTCCTCCTCAAGCTCCAAAATACGGGATTCTTTAGAGTCCAAAGAGGCGGAGAGGGTCTGCACCTTGTCTACAAGAGATTCAACTGAAGAAGTAGGGAAGTCGGTTAGAAAACTGACCGCTGTAAAGAGGCGAGTGGCAAGTTCCTCTTTGGTTAGATCGTCGATGGCACTAGCCGAGTTTTCCTCAATAAACAGTTGAAGGTCGGTTTTCCCTTTTTTACTGAACGCGGGGGTATCACTGCTGGGTGATGTGGGAAGAGAACGTTTAGTACTACGAGGCGGACCGGTGGATTGGCTTAGTTTGGGTTTAGTGGCATTGCACGCAGCGGAGCAGCAGCGGTGGCTATTACGTATAGGAACAAAACGATTGTCGCAACTTAGACATTGCCGAAAGTTAACATCCGGCTGGCCATCAGAGGCCTCGCCGTCGCTTCCCATGCCCCACCCAGTAGGAGAGAGTTTAGCAGACACAAGACTTAAGTAGGGAGTGAAGAAAGAAAGAAATGCAGGATATCCTCTTCGAAACTGGGAGGAATGCAAAGACGAACAAGGCGTCAGAAGAAAGCTACGACTACCCCCGGTTCCTTCCCCCCCCTCGCACAGAGCATGAGCAGAGTGACCAGCGCCCAAATCCCCCCAAGGTCTCTACCAAAAGGTTTCCGGCACTCCCACAGAAGCCCACGACACAAGGACGGACTGAGCACTGGTCGTGCTACTCGCTCAGGGAGGACGAGAGAGATCACCAGGGATAAGCTCAAAGAGCTGATAACCCAAGGGGACCAAGCCTTTTTCGGTTGTGCTTATAACCAGACCGGACGGGGTGGAATCTATACCACGCTCTTCCTGCTTAAAAAAAACTTGAAATAGTACTCCGCAACTTACAGATTAACAGGGTATGATCACTGTTTTATGACTAATCCAACAATAGAAGTGAGTGAGAGAGCCTGTATTTGGAATGGGAAAAAAAATAAATAAATAAATGAATAAATAAATAAATAAAAGAAAGAACAGAATAAGACACTATAGTATGACGCAAGAAGGGCAGCAGAAAGGAGCGAGAGATAAAGAAGTGAAAAATAGAGAGAAGTCAGGCCATTGACAGCTCAGTTTGACAGATGATGGGGGAAGGGAAACAGGGTCCAGGTATAGGGTGAAAATGGCAAAGAGGAATGCAATATGAAAAATATATAATATATAGACAAAAATGTATTCTACAGAGCCCTGATATACTCGCAAAAGAGATTCATCAAGGACATCCGAGGAAAACAAACCAAAAAATATAAAAATATCCAAATTAAGTGGGAGCACAAAAGCACAACAACGCTAGCTAAGCAGACGACAGTGAGGATGTGTCCCTTACAGAGATAAATGTTTTCTTCAGTTCGACAGTGCGCGCACAGCACACAGCAGCGAGTCCATCGACGCTATCAGTTGCTAGGGTTGGGTCAGTTTTTGTGGGTTGCCTTAATGAATCTTTGACCTGCTTCTTTCTTCAAGAGATTTCCACCCCACCACACAGCATATGTGTGTGGAGGAGAGAAGATGAAGGATATTTATTTCTGTGTGTGTGATTCTTTATTGCTTTCGTATCCGGTCGTGTATAGCGCAGAAACAAAATAACTGACCATCTATTACTACCCCCAAAATGAATGTTTCCTAGTTCTATTCAGTTCGGACACACCGAAATGGCCATTTATTTTCTTCTGCCAAAATAAAAAATCATATAATAAATGATGTGGTTCTCTTATCCAAAATATCCCCAAACAAAAAATCTATAACCTATACGTATATCTCCAAAGATTATCTTTTTGCGGCTGCACACCAGATCGTCTCAGTCCGGTTAGTTGATTATTGTCTATATACGGTTGGGAAAACCAATCTGCGGTTTTAAAATAGTAGATATATGTACATACTACTATCTCGCCTATTATATAGTATAAGGAGCAGACGATGTTTTACACCAAGTGGTTGAGTGAGTCCGAAAATCAACCGCATTCGAAGAAAAAGAAAAATTGCTGGACCTTGTAATAATCACGAATGTGTTTTCCTATTAGAGTTGGAGATCGTTTTACACGACGTCGGCCGGTTATATACTCACACATCCAATTGGTCAAAAGGGAAACTTGAAAGTATACATTTGTACTCGTTCACTTAAGGCTGCGTGATTGCACTTGTTACATCAGCTGGACCGCAATCACGTCAACTTAAAGTCGAGCGCGGACCATCGTCCGTTTGTCGGCTCGTTATTTGTTGTGTATGCTACGACGTCGCAGTTTGGCGTCTATTTACTCCCTCTGACACCACCACCGCCGGCCTGTCCGTATAACATGAATGGAGAAATCATCCCAAAAGGCGCACCGCCGAGTTATCAGTGGCGTTTTGTGCAACTGTCGCCTCCAGTTGAGTCGTTGTTTGCCAAGGAGCTTTTAAACTTGTCCATTTTCTTATTAAATCGTTACCTGTGTATACGCGACAGCCGTCTCAGAGTTTGTTTGTTCGTACGTATAAACAGAGGAGAGCGTAGGCTAATACATAACGGCGCTCCGTCTGACCCATAACCAGTTTGGCCAAGAAAACATTCATACGGACATAGATGGACAAGAAAAGTTGGAAATTGATACGACGCTGTTGTATATGAACGGGAGAAAAAACAAAAAGGACAGAAAACATTTAAACTTTGTCAATGTTCCTTTTGATTTGTTTTCAATTGTTTCACACAACTAGTATATCTATCAAGTTCGACATGTTGTGCGCATATGTGGTTATTTAAAGGAGCGGTGTGTGTTTTTAACTGCGGTCAGCCGTGAACGGTCAGCCACTTTGTTCCCTCCCGCTGATTTTTTGAATGTGTCTCGCGCTGGACCGGGACTCTCTCCCGGTGTATCAATCGACGTGTCATGACGACGCTGCTGAACTGCTCCTTTAGCCATCGTATCGTTTCTGAAACGATTACGACTTTGGCCTTGGCGACGGGACGAACGTCTTTGAGAGTTTCTGTTATCGATTGATTTGGAAATGAATAGAAAAAGGGCAACGACGAACACGCGGAATAACCTCCAAAGTGACCGACACGCACCTATATATAACGATCGGTGGGGGAAGAAGAAAAAGAAGAAGAAGAATCAAACGGCGGACAACGACAACTGTTTAGACCTGGGCAAGATAGCCAATAAAAACGACAAATAGGAAAAGAAGAAAGCAACAAACAAATAAACAGCCGTGTCGTTGATTAACTGTCGTGAATAAATCAAGGAGTGTCAAGCGATGGAGGGCCTCGTTTGTTTGCCCGAAAACATCGTTCACAATCGCTCATTTTCTTTGGGAAGAAAACAAATACAAAAATAAATAAAACAAAACACATGAGCAGCGCAGCTGGGAGAGAGTTATTACACAATTTGAAAACTATTCAAATCCAAGAGTTATCGTACAGAGTTCGATGACGCAGCCAACCCAAAGGTGCGCTCACCAGATGTCGCTGCGACAGCTACAAGATTTAACAAAGATGTTTCTTCAATCATTAAAATCAACTTTACATGAATTCAAATTGTTTTGTGTTGGTTGGTTGGGGCGAAGATTTGAGTTTCTACACCAGGTGCTGTCGTTGGGTTATTCGTTTCACACCTGAAGAATCTTAACTTTTGTTCTATTGGTCCGCCCTTTTTCTCTTTGGTCACGTATGCGCCCGGCATTACACACAACAGGAGACCCGAAATGAAATAAAAAGAAATAAAAAAATTAAAAAAAAAACATTACGAGAAATCAAGAGAGAGAGAGAACTCGTTAGAGAGGAGAGCCCAGCAGGGGGAATATCCTGTCAGGAGTCTTTTCTTTTTTTCTCAGTGGCCGTTGAGTCCGTCCTGCTGAAATTTTTTTCAAAAAGAAAAGTACCTGTGCGTAGTACATATGTATATGTACTACACACACCTTATTCTCTCTCTCTCTACGTGTGATAATGAAGAATAGAGGAAAGAGAACCAGCCAGTCGCCAGTTGTTTCTTTTGTTCGGATGAACATTTTTTTTAATTCGAATTTGGGAGAAAAAGAAAAGAAAAAATTTCTACAATTGTGGTGCGGTTTGTTTTCCCAAGATAATCCCGCCCGCCAGTCTAAAAGGTGTTGCCACAGGTGGGGCTGGCGTCTTTCTACACATACACACATGCGTGCCCTTCTATAGCAACTATAGACAATCTCTCTCTCTACTATATACTCCCTCAACTCCGAAAGGCTATACGTGCGTCCAGCTGTGCCAAAACGGCTGACAAAGAATACAAGAAGAAAAAAATGGGCAGGACCGGATGGTGCAAATGAAAGGAAATATTTTATATTAGAAAACGCGCGCCATCAACAGAAAATGTGGCTGGAGGATGTTTTTAAAAAAAAACACACCTTCGAGGCCGATTCTAGTTGGAACGTCATTTTCGTTTCATCAAAAATTGCCTGGTGATAGGATAGCAGTTGTCATGGTGATTTTTTGATCAACTATTTGACAATGCAAGGAAGCTTGTCATCAACGAGTCCAAATGAAAAGATAGTACGATCTGTTTTGTTTTGTTTTGTTTTATTTTTCCGTTTCGGAAATCAAAGGCAGTCACAGTCGACGTGACGGCGATTCGAGCGAGTCGAGTCCGTTTCTCTTTTTTCTTTTTTTTTCACGGAACGAAATGAAATGAAAGAAAAAAACCATCGGCACGATGTCGACGCTAGAAAATGTTGCGCAGCAATCGTCATCCATTCTTTGTGTTTCACGGAAATGGGAGGATATATATATACATATATATTGTAGCTATAATAATGTTCCATAGGCTATCATCACAAAAAGAAACAAACAAATAGAATAGCGCTGAATCAAACTCCGTCGAGCATAAAAAGAAAAGCAACGCGCTACGCCAAGTGGAACCGATTCAAGTTGATTCCATTCCCCAACAAACGTAACAACAAAAAATGTCAAATGTAAAACATTATTTATATAATACCGAGAAAAAAAGAAAAAGATTAAATTGTAAAAGTAACAACAACAAAAAAATGCAGCCGTCCAGAACGACGGAATTGAACGTTATCATCCAGCAGGCCCGGGAATAAATAAAAATAAATATGCCGGAGGATTTTTATTTTTTCCTTTCGATTTCACGATTGTTCTGATTCACTTGTACATGTATTCCATGTCTTATTATGTCGTGTCTCTATCTTACACACATACATGCATATAGCTTATAGCATAGCAGGACGGGTACCATATATATAATATCAAACATGGTTATTGATGGACGAAAAAACAACCAAAAAACATTTTGGAAGACGTTGGAATGTCATTTTTTATTTTTCATTTTTTTGGGGTTTGTTGCGCTGTGTGTATAACGTATATATCCTCAGCCGTGAACTGAATGCGGAACACGACCGCGGACATGTATATGTTTTCGGAGCCAGAGAAAAAAGAAAAGAAAAAAAGACTCGGTGATGGACATGCCAGCAGCATAGTTTTCTTCGTTCACATTTTGACTGGCAGCTCTCTATTTGGCTAGATATACTATAGATATTTGGATTTCTATATGCGTCTATTATATAATCCCGGCCAGAGATTTTTTTTAAAGACATGAGAAAAAAATCACGTTTGATTCCATTCTTTTGCTCTTAAAAAAAAATCTAGCGTCGAATTTCTTTTGGCTCTCGTCTTTCTTCGAAATGTTTCCCTTTGGCACAGCCCCGTCCCAAAACAATTCGGTTGGAAATGAAGACATTTCTTTTATTTTTTAAAATGATTATTTCGGTGGGTAACGTGAGAAATGTGAGTGTAGACGACAACTCAATCCCGTCCGCGCTCTCTCGTGATGGCGCAAATGAAACACACACGGCGGACACACACACGCGCACAGGTGTCGGATCGTTTGCTTTGAACAGAGAGAAGAGCTGCGCGGGTAATTCAATATTGAAACAGGTTGCGTGATGATGACTGTGTGTGTGCTAGCCTTTTTTTAACTTTTACCACACCGGCCCTGTTGTTCGTGCGCATGGCGAGAAGCGGACGACGAGGAAAAACCGGGCACGACTTTCTTCTCTACTTCGAGAACATAATAGACGAGCCGTTTACGCATGAAAATGGCACCGTCACGCCGAGCTGTGACGCGTTAGATCATATTTTTTTCTTTTACTTCCTTTTTCGTCACGTCGCCGGTCGCCCTCCTCCCCCGACCAACCGGAAGTGGACCTAATAAAACTGACATGGAGAACGAGGTCATCCCTTCTCTGGAGAGAGAAAAATGGGATCATCTTTCGGTGGATGGGGGTATTATATTATATTAAACTAGTCATTATTATTATTATTATTACCAAGGATATCTGTTTTATTTTTTTCTTGGTGCTGATAGCCATCGCCTGTTATGACCAGTGTGTACCCATTCATCCTCAGATCGAATAAACAACGGTCATGGCTTGGCAACTGTTCAATGGACGAGCTATCCCTATCGTGACTTGTGTGGGCACTGCTGTGGCCATCGCAGCAGCACACACACATCCCGTGCGATAAGGGCGGACGCGGGATGTGTTCCAAAGTCCGCCGAAAATAAAACCCAAAAATTGACGAGAGCTCCGATCCGCACAGCATATATAGAAAGCGTGCGCTGAATTCACATCCGCCCTATTGCTTATGCCATCGCAGCGTCGAGTGAGATCTCATTTATTAGATACATATACACCTCCTTCTCCTTTCTTAGATGGGAAACCAGCAAGAACAGCAGCAGCTGCCAAACGCGGGATACATAATAAGGAATTCGATTCCACCCACCCCCTTTCGTGATATGATTTCCCTCCTTATTTTTTTCCCCGCTGGGACAGCATAAACGAAACGGATGGACCTCTAGCTGCGGTAACAAGAGAGTGCTTCATTGGATTAGGTTGTCCGCCATCTAGGGCAGCTAGAGCTGTATAGGTGCGTTATATTCTCCTTGTCACACGACTCTCCCGATCGATCATCGCCGATCCTTTCTTCTCTATCTGTGTGTGCATATGTACACATTCATCCCGATTTATAATATTCCCAGTCGCTGGATGGGAGAGTTTCTCTGTTCGATCAACCCGAAAACAAACAAAAAACAGACCACCCGTCCAGTGCGTGCAACTCTTATATATGTATAGATATTATTATTATATTTATACGTTCAACTTTTTTGGCTTGAGCTGATGGAAGAGATTTGAAAGTTTTTCCTTCTTTTTTTTTTTTTTTTTTTTGAAATATATTCGGGTTGTTGTTGTTGTTGTTTTGGTTTCGCCAGTGAAAACTGGATGTCGGCTACTGATGGATGCTTTTGAGCAGCTGCTGGGAGTCAAACTCCCCTTACACCTCGGTCGTTTTCTCCCGTTGCTGCTCTTGCCCCCAATACAGCAATACACAAGTTGGCGTGAGGGGGACGCTGCTGCTGCTGCTACACTGTCTCATTTATTACCTTTCAAACTAGAGACCACCAGAAGTTAATCTCGGACTCTCTCTGGGTCCCCCCCCCCTCATCCCCGAATAACGTGTCGGCCTGATATGTATATACGTGCAAGTTTGTACGAACGTGCTGCCTTTATTTACCTCGCCGATCTGCCGAGCAAAGAGACACAAGTCCCATCAGTTGGTATGCTGGGCAAACGAAACGGCGTCACACCGTCTGCTGAGGGACGCCAACGAGCAGCTCATACGCCGCCCGGCCAGAGGAGAGAGAGAGAGAGATAGAGCACGCGGCCAAAAGTCTGCGGGCTTTTATTTATAGAGAGAGAGAGAGACAGACATGCTGGACCAACTATATTTGAATCATTGATAATGTGGGACCTTAAAGGACACACACACACACATGACAGGCTCTCTCTGTTTGGCGAGCGTGACTCTTCGTGAGAATTTACCCGACAGGATTTTCCCGTTTGACACATTTCTTTTTTTTGGGGGGTGGGGTGGATTTTGGTTAACTTTTGTTTTGGTTAACACACGGGAGAGAATTTTACGAATTCATTTGACGGGAATGAATTTATTTATAATGTGTATTACGACGTGGGTGTGTGGATTTGTGCACATCACCCTTGGCAACCGAAGCGACGAATAAACGCGGGAGTAAAAGTTCTGTATCAACTATTCGTATGCAAACCGCGTATATTATACATGTAGGCACGTCGGCTCTCACGTGATCTAATATATGCAAGAGAGTCTTTCTTTCACTGCTGGCGTGTATGTATATTTAGTCTGTTTGTTATTCCCTCTTGGAAAGCCAACAGCTAGGGAGGGTTCCAGGAGGGTCTGATTATGCTGGCGGTTCCGGTCTCAAAGTAATTATATCTGCCTATTCCTAGAAATGGGTTCAGTGTAACTTGATGAGATAAACTATTAGAGACTCAAATCATTTCTGATCCAATCAGCGATGTCGAGCCCCGGTGACAAAACCGTTAAACCGCTTTTAATCGTTGAATTTGGGGAGGTCGATTATTTAAAAAATTTCGATCGATATCTTATTTGCAAGTATGATTAATTAGAAGATGAGTGTCGTCTGCTAAGATTACAAAGAAATTCTGAACGACCACTACTTTGGAATCGTAACGTGTCTGCACGAAAAATAGTTCTAAAAATAAAATTACAAATTAATGTGATCGTCTTGTCAACTCTGGTCGCGTCTCGTTATAGAATAGCTGAATGTACACTCTGCTGTTTATAGCAGGTAAATAACACTTAAGAATACAAATATAATGATTATGGAAGCTGAAATAGTAGAGTTAAACCTGATCCAAATTTGTGAAATGTTAGTTCCTGACTAGCATTTATTATCTAAGCTCCCTGTTGATGCATGGCATAGTTTGTTTGTATGATGTAACCTTCTCCTTTGTGTAGATTTGAGGCCTGAACCAGCCATCATAACAACACGATATGCAAGATTTGCTTCTGGTGGCATTGGCCACTGTAACAATCTCAGTATAATCGCTTGGGTAATGATTTTCGTTGCTTTATTAACCTGTGACCTGCTAGAGATTTTAATGATGCATTGCATGAATTGCTTAAATGCAGTGTTTTACACGTAAACCTTAAATTCTCATTAACAATTAGGATTAACCCACAATCTCATTTTCAACCTTTTTGTTTCTGTAAATATTATTTTCGTAACCCATTTTTATTTGTTTTTTAGGTAAACAGCATCCCGTTAGATTGGAGAACCTATACCGATGTCGATCGAGTTCCGAATTTCTTCTTCTCCTTTCTTGAAATGTCCTTGTGTACACCCATGTGAGTGTGGGTGTATTCACGAGGACCCCCTCTTTCCTATCCCGCCTGCTGGTGTAACATTCATCTCTTCTGCGGATGCAGCACTTATGGATGGATGCCTGGCCGAATTTCCCAGGCTTAAAGGTAGGACAAATTAAAGCTATTTTTCCTTTTTTGACTATTTGATGGCTTTGGTTACAAATCGTTAGATTGTAGGGAAATGCGATTATTCCCGAGCTATAGGCGTTTGACTGAAACTGTTGTCTCTTGTCGAATTCAAAAACATTTGAACTTTAAACACTTCAATCAAAGTGCAAAGTCTAGAAAATGTTATGACCGAGAGGGACCACACCGGGACCTCCTCGTTTATTCATAATCTGTCCCCGCCCCCGTAACGCATCTCTCCTGCGCGTAATAAGAGATGAAGTGGAATGGTGAGTTGGCAAAAGAAACAGGCAAACATCAAAAAGGAGAATCGGGGAGCGGGATAATAGAAGGGCAAAGATTTATTCGCTAAAGGAAAGACGGGGGAATATAATATGTACCTTCCTTTTTTAAAGGAATATATCATATCCAAAAGATGTTTGCTATCAAGATTGAAACGGTTTTTCTTTCTTTCCTCTCTCTCTCTCTCTCGCAGCAGCACTTGTCATAATTCCAAAAGGGAATATAAATTCGGATTGGGTTTTTGATCTTCCACTTTCTTCTTTATATTTGGCGGACGTCAAGTTTTTCTGAATCTTCTTGAAATCGTGAATATTAGCCCCCGCTTCTTTTGACAGACGTGTATATCTCTCTGATGTGCCTTTCATAAAAGCTTATAGTACTAGAGCCTTTTTTCCTTCGAGTCTCTTTTTCTCTCTCCGTGTATGAGAAAAAAAGGGAAATTTTTATGACTTTAATGACCACCACCGTGTGAGGTAAGGCTCTCTCCTAATAGTCCAGCAGCACATGAGCCATGGCAGCGCACGAAACCTCAACACAACAAAAGTGACTACAGGACAGCCGCGTAGCACCTCGAGCGGGCCATCACCATATCTATATCTATCCTGTATAGCTGCGCTCTTGGGCCCATCTGTCTAAACAGATGGGTGTGTTTTTATTGGGCACCAACTCTTAAAGACATGGCCATTTCAATGAAAATAACTCAACTTGTGTATCTATCTACTACACCAGAAAAAGAAATGGGAGGGCAGCAGCAGTAGTATATGGGCGCTGTAAAGGGGGAAAACAAAAAATTGAAAAATAAAGAGCCCGGATGAGAAATAACGATCGCTCACTTGGATCAACATTTGCATGGCTTGAATTCCGTGTCGTTCTGTACACAAACACGTACACCGAGTGAGTGTTGACAGACCGGCTTGGAAACAAACGTCCAAACAAATAAAAAAGAAAAACGAAATTCTTTTTTATTACAAGAAAGATAAATAGATGGAGCGATTTTTTCTCGGAAAATATAACCAAACTCTCTCCGAGCCAAAAGAAATATTTTATACTAGGTGGAAATATTTTTTTTTTCGTTCTTCCTTTCTTCTTTAAATACATAAAACGTCAGCAGAAAAAAATGTGGCCGTCCCTTTTTAGTTTTTCATCGACGAGCAAAATGTTAGTTGGCACCTGGGTGCCATTCCAAATATTGGGACCTTTAGTGTAGTAGCGGTGTGGGGCACTACAAGGGCGTTGTCCACTCCACGAAGGTGACAGACAGACATCATGTCGACTTAAAACTCTTTTTAAAAATGAAAAAAAGAGTCGGGGGCCAACTCCTTTATCTTGGAAATGGTGTTTTTTCGAAAGTGTTGAATCAATTCATTTTGTTTGGTAGCGGCCCTTTTCCCTCCAATCCACACGCAATCCAGCGACGGAATCAAAGGGGGGATTATATTACAAGAGGAATGTCGAAATGATGGTTATAATCCAAGGCGAGAAGAGCTCGATCGAGGTTTTATGAGGTGTCACATTCTGACACTTTGGAGCAAATCGCCGCTGTTTTTTGATCATTTTCCACCGCACCCACCTTACACTGTTTGAGTGTTGCCTACGGCGGCCTTATCTCCTGGAACACTCTCTCGGAAAGGCCCATTATTATCTGGAATTGTTTGAACCGGCTGCTGCTGCTGCTGCGGCTGCAAAGTCAGTCGCATTTTTCGCTTTAGTTCCTCCGAGTCTTTTCTTATAACTTTCGAGCGCAAAAATGGGGGGTGGCCAAATTCAACGCTTCTTCAATTTCCATTATGGAAGGTGAACATGTTGCCGTGGGATCCCACAAGTGGTACAGAGAACAATAAGAAAAAGCTGAAGGGAGGGGGCCATTTTTAGGAGGGGGGGGGCAGAGGGAAACATCATCCAAGTCTAAGAATTCGATTTAAAGAAAAATAAAAAGGTACATACTGGGGGGGAGTAAAAAGAAGAAGAAGAATAATACAAGGAGATAGAGGGAAGTAATGTTCCAGTGACCAGAAGATCCCTGAAGGGCTGTTCCATTAGCGGCTTGTCGGAGGCGGAGGAAACCAACACCTGCAACACGCTTTTTGTGTCAAAGAATATAAGAAAAAAGAAGAATAACATATCTCTCTCTCTCTTTCTCTATATGTGTGTGTGCTTGTTTTTCCCTCGGTGCATTTGGGTGAAGCCTCATCGCCCCCAGCAGCTTTTTTCTATCGCGTTTTCCTATAGGCTGTGCTGGAACAAAGTGTCTGGAAAAGAGGAAACAATAACACGTAGGGGGGGACGGACGGACGGCCGGCCGGTGCCCAAGAAATAAAAAAAAAGAGAAGCGACAACATCCATGTGAATCGGAAAAGCTTATATTCCTTTTTCCCCTCCAAAAAATAAAAGGTGTTGGAGGAATCTTGTAAACTACATTTATTCACCCCCTCCGCGACTATGTGTGCGCGCGCATACATGCATACATCAACGTAAATGTATAATGCAGCAGAGAGTCTATGGAAAATCGAACTGGAATCGCTAGAGAAAAATTCCTCTGTCGTCGTGCATAGCCGCCCGGATTGGATGGAGAACCCAAAAATGCGGAATATGATAGATGGATTCGACGTCTGCAAGTGTTCACACTGTCTGGCCGTGTTTTCTTTAGATATACGTGCGTGTGGTAATAGCAGGAAATGTACGTACGTATATAACTGGCGCTTCAACCTTAATCAAGTCTCTCGGGAGAGTTTCTTTTATTTTTTGATATAATGGGTCGGCTTATATGCCTCATATATCTCTCCCGATGAACATTTCAAACGCGTCCGCCGCAGAACGAAAAAAGAAAAGAAAATGGACGATAAAACTACTGTTGCCTCGAGAGTAGAGAGAAAAAAAGGCAAGAGAACTATTAAAAAAGAAAAGAACTTCACGACTATTATACATGTGTGTGTAGTACAGTCTATAGCCCGGTAGTGCCATTCTCTGCACGTGTTCCAAAGACAAAGATTGTTTAGGATTTTTATATTTTCTTATTTCTCAGACAGAGAGAGAGAGAAATATACAATTTTGATTCGTCGGGTGGAATTCATGGGAATCGTTAAAAAAAAGTAACGTCGTACTTTGCCGGTTTACCGCACAGTGCGCTTAAGTTTTTTCGCTTCCAAGTTCGAAACCGACCGACACACAGCCAATGGGTTGATCTCCCCCTTTTTATCGCCCTTGATATACGCAGAGGAACCTTTTATAATGGATACATTTGAATTTTTTGGGGTTTTCTTTTTTCTTTTTATCTCTTTTGAAAAGAGAATTTCGTACCGGCTGTGTTCCCTTGTCGCAAATTGTCACACTTTCATAGCGAAAATGGCATATCCCCTCCCTATCAACAGCACCTTATTTTATTTTGAAAAAAAATGGGAAATCCTTCCGATTCCCACAGGATTGTCGATCCGTTTCTCGGGACGCGGTTGAATAGGAGCCGACAATCATTGGAAGGGAAAGAATACAAATCTAATACTCTTTTGTTTGGTGAGTTTGTGGGAACGGGTGAGAAGTGGTGGACCTTACCTGTTGATGACAGATCTGCTGGCCCGTGAGAACTGGTTGTAGTAATCCATGTCGGAATAGTTGGCTGTGCCTTTCTTTGTCGATTATTGGCTGTTGGCTGGATCGGTTCGCACTAAATTTGCAGTTCACTGTTGATCAAAGTCTTTGAATGTCGTTTTTGCTATGTGTAGACGTGATAACTGCGGAGGCGGGAGCGAGTGGACGGGACTTGTCATCGAGGACGCTGTCGGATAGACTATGCGCCAGGTGTACAGGACAAGATATAGCAAGAGTCGAACGGTTACGTTCAGAAAAGAGAACGGAAAGTCCCACAACACACACAAAAAAAGCAGCAAGTTCGTGTACACATCTTGAAATAGAAAGAAAGAAAGAGAGAGAAAGAAATAAGAAGAAGAAAAAAGGGCAGTTTCATTTCGATTCGGCTATTGACTGAATTGAATGGAAATCCTTTCTTGGGTCTCTGCGGACCAAGTGCCTCATCTCTCTCTTTCTTATTTGGCTCCGACACCTATAGAAATCAGAAAAAGGGGCTCTTGAATAGCGGGGAGCCGGCCTCTCGATGCTGCTGGACTGCAGCTGCAGAACAAGAAAAAGAAGAAAACGAAAAAAGACTTCATCCCCCAATCCGGAATCGGAG
This sequence comes from Daphnia pulex, assembly GCF_021134715.1. Classification (NCBI taxonomy): domain Eukaryota; kingdom Metazoa; phylum Arthropoda; class Branchiopoda; order Diplostraca; family Daphniidae; genus Daphnia; species Daphnia pulex. The sequence continues at coordinate 5,862,118 of NC_060018.1, read as the reverse complement.
TTTTTTTTTTCTTTCGCCATGAATAGCAGGAAAGAAAGAAAGAAAAGGTTAGGTTTCTTATTCTTCTTGATGTTTCTCTCTTCTTTTTCTCTTCTTTCCTCTTGACTTTGGAATGAAAAGCAACAATTTTCAAGCCACAGCAGTCGCAGGCCGTTTATAACGCTAGAAATGAGAGGGTCAACATTTGACAGTCAAGGTTGGCCCAACTGTTTCCAACCGAAATGAACGCGGAGAATCTCAACGCTATATTCAAAAGGCATATTATCTGAGATAACGACAACAATTCACTGGCATGTACCACCTCTTTAGGCACAAGACACAAAAGAGCAATTAGCCGGGAGATTTACCATCTATCGCCCATGTATTCATAATAATAAGATGAAAGATATATATAGGAGAGGTGTATTTCTAATGGCCAGCCCAGCGTCAGTGAAATCGGTGTTACATATGTTTTAGCCAACGGGCCTTACCCAACTTAGACGACTGTTATATGCCATCGAGGCAGAAACACGGAATGGGCACCGCAAAAGGTACTACACACAGCACCCACCACACACTCGACTTGTGTAAAACATATAACTTATGTATTATAGGAAGACGAGGGGCTGTTATTTTTCTCTCTTGTGTTTCGTTTAAGAAAAAAAAAAGAAAAACTAAGTAGACCGCGCGGTGGCATGAGAAATGGGGGGATTTTTACAATCGTTGTGCCTGTCACTTGTTTCCTAACAGTTTCATAAATAAAAAAAGGCTTAATGTTGTTTTTGATGACGCATTTCTCCTTCATCCTCCCTTTTTCTCCTTTTGAGTTTTTAATAAAGAAACGTCTCACGATTCTCCATCAGCGTCTAACTTATGGCCTATACTCCAAAAGGATATTTATACTTGCGTACAAGCACCGACATCTAAGGGTCTCGGCTCGGCAGCGCGGCAAGCGCTCGAACAAAAAATCAAATCAAATATAATAATCCCACCGAACTGTTTTTTATTGGGTGAAGAGAAATGTTATGTAGCGAAACTTCATTTCCGTCGCAGTTTCTGAAATATTATCAAATAATAATCCGCTAGCTCGAATATCTTGGATATTGCATTCGCAGTTGACTGCAATCTGAAAAACTTTGATTTAATTTTCCTCCCCCAACCAAAGCCGAAAAAGCTTAGCCGAGAAAAATGAAAAGAAAGAACAAAAGTCGGCGTTGTTGTCACGGGGAAAAATATATATGTAATAGGAATTCGTTGAATGCCACGGAAATCGTTATTTTATGTGTTCAACAGGATTAACTTCTATGTAGACGTAATATTGCTGGCCTAACTTTTCCTTTTCGTGCGCAGCCAACAGCTTTTTTTGTTTTGTTTTGTCTACGAGTGTTAACAAGGATTAAACGGGGTGACAATGACGGGGTCTATCCAGTCACGTTTGCGCGTTCCGAAGGGCCGGACTAATTGTAGCTAAGATTTTAACAATGGTAGTAAGAACGACGTGTTTTCGACTCGACTGGAGTTGTCTACGACTGCTCTGCACCACGTCGGTCACGCGAGATCCTCCTCGCCATTTTATACTAAGCTCGATTCCCGTCACGAACAATCATCATCCAGAAATCTAAAATCGGAAATCAACTGCCGGTTAATAAATTTGAAAGCCCCAAATGTGGAAGGAATCAAGTGTCCAGCGCATGCGCAAGTCGCGTAATAATAAGCTAATGCGCTTGACAAGATAAAATTAATATTCGTGATAAGAAAAAAAGTTTGCCAGTCACATGTCAAACAATAAGCCATATAATCCGATGAACAGGTAATCCTTTTTTATCTATAGAACCAGTTCGTGACAAATGTTCTTGAGCAAAAGGCAAACAAAAAAACAACTTAATCATTGGGACCGAGAGAGAGTCCGGGACGTGTCGTTTATTCTGATGAAAATCGGATGGGATAGACAACAAGGCACTATGTGGTTTATCGTCGATTCGGGACGCAGTCAACTGGAAAACAGCATCTCTTTGAGAATTGAGATTCTCAGCTGGTCTCTGATCGAAACGAACGACTCGGCAGAGATTATTATTTTCTTGTTTTCCTGACAGCTACACAACACACGAACGAAATGAAAGCGACGGGAATTTCCTGCCGCCCGCCTCTTTCTCTGATCAAGACAGTCAACTGTGGAAGACGTGTGTGACCAACATTTTCGGCGTGAATGACTGGGCAAAAGTTGTTTTTGTTTTTTAGTTTTTTTCCACCCGATACGGAGATCAAGACGTGTGTGGGGCGCACAAATTGTTGGTCGGTGGGGGGATTATTAATAAGCGCCGACCGAGCACGCTGCTTTTTTTTTTGCTGGGAAATCCAGCCCAGCTGTTTGTTTCCAGCAGAGGATTGCGTGGGCCGCCGCCGCCGCAGTGCGATGCCGTGACAATTTGAGACCCCCCCTCCTTTTTTTCTTCTCTTCCAGCCACGCCTGTCCGTCTCTCTCCTTTTTGTGGACGGCGTAGTACTTACTATATACGTGTCTGTTCTCTCCCGCCCAGCACGCGCGCTTCCCGACGTTCCGGCCCATTCTCTACGCATCGTTTATTCGTCGTCGTCGTCGTCGTTTTTCCATATGTACATGGGCCACTCGGCGGGTTAGACACAACAATACGAGATAGGGGAGTGGCCGTACAGATGGAGAGGAACATAGTGTTTGAATGGAATAATACTACTCAACTCCCAGTCTCCCATCCAAAATGAATAGAAGGCCCCAGAGAAAAATAGCACATGACAGCGCACTCGCCATATCACGATATCGCCGCATATCCAGCTCATCTAGACGAGAAGATAATCGAATGATGTGTTTATGTGTGCACCACGCCCGCGGGGGCAGCATATATAAACTAGGGGGGTCCCGGGCAGACCCAGATGGGCTTGTTGGTTGCTGGCCTTCCACCAAATTTCATTAAGAGTATATGATGCATCACGACCGAAGCCCAGCCGCTCGCACTTCCACTCCAGACGACCCGAGTCGTGGAAATGAGAGATCCTCATCGCTTGGCTTATTACATAAGAGAAAGAGACACTCTCACGGAATATATATAGGGACGAGACGACGATGTCGAAACAGAGATGTAGGATATATGCAGAGCTGCAGCAGCAGCATTCGTCCATCCGTCATTCGATCGCGACAGGCCAGTAACGCGCAATACATTCCGGATTATATATATATGCGCTCGTATAGTCTAGAAAGTGATTCAGCCCAACAGACTCTTGACATTAAAGTCGTGTGAAAAGACTTGACAGCGACCCAGAAAAACAACGAAAGCCTCTTCCCCCCGGCCTGTGTCCTGTGTACATCGGGGAAATAATAAAAAAAGGAAACTTCTTGTCTCTGTGCCAAGTCTATGGCTGCTGGGCCGGAACCCCGGAAGAGTGCCAGAGACACTCCCATTAGGCAAAAGTTTTTCATCGGCCAGACTGCGTGGCTCTTTCTCTTTCGTCGTGTGATGGTATAGATTCTCCTTTTTTCTTTTTGGCTTTGGCGTTGTTGTTGTGGCACACTGTGTGTAGCTATACATTGGCCGTGCGTGAGCCGGGCCAAATAAACGAGCGGTTATACTCTCTATTCATGGGGTTATACGAGCGATGGAGCCTGTCGAGTTCCCTCCAGGTTGCTGGCACTTTTGCCGTTCGCTTAGAGCATCACGAGCGCACGTGCACGCAACTGATGGCCAACACACCTTGCAGCTGGGTGGGGGGAAATTGACCGGGCTGCGGGAGCGGAGGAGCATGGGCTATAGACTATAGATGCAATAGGTAATACCAACCCAAGGCAGGCAGGCAACAGCCTCCATTTCATTCTGGGTGCGATAAAATCACTCACACAACTCGTTGTGCAATAGAACGCTGCTGGCCAATTTCCAACAAAAATAAATGCGACTCTCTCCCGCGCGATGCAGCAGACAGCGGCCATGCCCATCTGTGATGATTTCCCGACACTGTTTCATTTTTTTTTTTTTTTTTTTTAGCATTTGAAATGAGTTTGAAACCAGCTCATCCATCAACGGCAAAGTTGAAAAACTACGCAGTTAACAGCCGCTGATGAACTTGCCCTATGTCTTCATTCTCTTTAAACTCCAGAAGAACAAAAAACCGGGGGATTCAGCAGCAGCACGATTTTTGGGGGTTTTTGATATATTGAGAGCGTGATTGTGAACAAATTACTTATATTCCCGATTACCATTTTAACTTGAGCTACTGCTGCTACTGCGTCGACTCTTGTGATTTCAAAAATAGACTATTGATTTGGTTATGAAGGAAATTGACTTTTTTGGGGGGAACGCACGTGATATTTTCTCTTTTGATGTTTATAAAGAAGCTCCCCTGACTTCGTGCTTCGACATCGATTCCGCCGGATAGATATATAATTTCCTGGTGAAACATGCTACTTTTCGATTCCCCCTTTTGATTTAAACATTTTATTTTGTGTCTTCTTCTTCAGATGTGATTTCCCCCCCACTTCCATTCCGACTGAAAAGCGTAGGAAGATTGAACATGCAACCGAATCGAGTCATCGTCTTTGTCGGAAGAGATGCCCAGCGGTTTTTGGGGTATAGTAGAAAATCACCTTTCACGTTTTGCTAGGCCATCGACGGGTCGCGCTGGAATAAAAAAACAGAATAATCTCAGCTGGGTGAACACCAAAACGCCGATGATTTTTACAACCGTTGGATTGGACACTTTGAGTCGCAGGTTTTCTTTCTCACACCTGAGGAGTGATGGAGCTCACAAAGCCCGGGGGGAAGAAATAAGGTGTGCATTAGGCCTCCAGCGCTGCTGCATCAGAAAATCCAGAATTTTCTTTTATCTTCTTCTTCTTCTTTGAGTTTGAAAAAAAAATCCCCCCAAAACTGGGGCTGTATACAACAGAGGCTTCATAGAGTCTCTCTCTCTCTCTGTAGAATTGCAAATGGTCGGTCGATCAAAGGCGGAGATGGTCGACCAAGATACATCGTGTAGATGAGCTCCTCCTCTCTTTGTCGCTTTGTCGGAGGGTTTGGAAGGAAACCTTTTCTTTTAACCACCGCTTCCTCCCTACTTTTCTCCTCGTCCAACCAGAGAAGACCCGAGTGCTTTTCTCTTTTTTTTTCAGCATTTTAATCTGCACTCCAACACCTTTTTCTCGCCCTCGCCTATCTCTTGTCTATCCGACACCAACAAGCAAATGCTCGTCTTTGTCTATACTGTGACATTACATAACCAGTGTATATGCTACAGTCTCACTCGGCTTTTTGATCTCCTCTTTCTTTCTTTTAAACTTTGTTTTTCATTCAAACCATTTTTCTCTCGCGTCTTTTTCCCTTATATTCGTCCGCATGATTATTTCAGTTGGATTTCCTTGGGATCGTCTGTCGTGCGGATGCAGGTGTGATTCGACAATGACACAAGCCTTGCAGCCGTGACCAGACAATCAATTGACACCCGAAGCCAAGCTGTAAAGCAATACAACTGGGTTGTCCAGGATCATGTCCGAGACCCTGTTACGATGCCTTCCGGGCATCTGCTATCCGAAACGTCTAATCGATATTCACCTTCGAGTGAAACGTTTAACTGTCACTGTTTCTCGTTTATCAGTCTCATTGAAATTTTACTGTCGTCTCAGCATTGTCGCCCGTTCGATCGGAAAGAAATGATTTCGACGACAACCCTATATTATATATCTCATTGGTTTTTTTTAATGATTGCTACGCTCAATAAGATTTAAATGTGGAAAATAAAGACTTTCAGTATAAATTGAGCCTGCATTTTGTTGTTATTATTTTGTGCATTCCATCAGTTTTCTATTTTTGTTTTCCTATTAAAGGAAAAGTGTTTTATTTTCCATTAAATGAAAGAAGATGAAGAATATAAAGGTTACATGGAGAATTGGAGATGCACTCACTCTCCTTCCCTCACTTATATGCCAACGATAGTCGATGGGGGGCGATGGGGGGCACCTACTTATGTGAGCGTAAGATACACTGATTGATACCAAAACTGAATTCAAACTTGAATTGAGTTATTTTTTCGTTATTTTATTTAGCTGTATGGCACACAGAAAGGGTCACAAAAAATAATTTAAAAAAAAAAGAAAACATTCTCCACACGCTATCTAGCGGTCAAATATAGAACTACATAAAAAAAATTCCCTTTTCCTGCCCCAAAACACGGAAATTTTCTCTGCCATAGGCCCAAAGTCGGACATTTAAAATATTTTAATTCAATAGAGTTCTACTGTCGAACACTCGTCACTCGATCATGAAAATAATTAAAGAATTTATTGGAGTTCTACTGTCGCGTAGACGCGTAGTGGAGTACGTTCTACTGTCGGGCACTGGAGTTCTATTGTCGCCTGTCGGGTATTTTAATAATATTTAAAAAAGGAGTTCTTATCATCTTATGTCTTTGGAGTTTTACTGTCGCATCCAAAGAAATTTTTTTAAATTATTTAAAATATTGAGGTTCTATTGTCGGTGGAGTTTTACGGTCGCCATAACGGCGGATTGTCCCCCCATCCGCCAGGTGGCGCGAGTGTCTTCGTGAGGAAGAAATAATTGCCCATTTGTTTCCGAGACGCTGACTTGAAAGTGTCTTCCAAGTTGATTGGTGTCGATCTACATTTTTAGCCATTAAATGTAATTGGTAATGCTAGTTTGGATTTCTTAAATTTAATTAATCTTTGACGTCTCTGTCTGAATTTACAGGTAATCTGGCATATAATTTCACTTGGACAAATGTGATGACGTGGGTCGAAACTGCTGTCCATTTTGTCGAAATGTCGGCCATTGTTAGCTGTACGTCTCATCTCGTGCAGAAACACTTCGGAGCTAGTATAGTAATTTTGTTGATCAATCTCCCTGCAATAATGCAATAGGTTTTACTTTTATTAGTTGATTTTCAGGTCGGAGATGGAGATCCCTTTGCTCAACTGTTGCAGAAATTTAGAACATGACAAAGTCCGAGCTTCATGGCTGTAGCCTGTAGTATTGGTTTATCGAGCTGGTGCTATCCCAAGTGTAACTGCAGGAAAACTTCTTGAATTGGTAATTTGATTGATATTATTGGTTGTAACTTGGGAAATCTTGTGTTTTTTTTTGTTTTGTTTTTTATTTTGTATTCAACTGATACGCTACAGATTTAGTTAATGACTAGAGAGTAGACCCCTTTGCTTCTCTGTTGCAATTATGAGTTAAGACCATTATGGAAATCTTGATTACATTTGTTATTTTCAAGTTGGAAAACTTGACAACCACCAATTCCTTTGTAAGATTTATCAAGTAATTCTGATTGTATAGTTTAACATACTTCTGTCGTTTTGTTATGTCACATCGTTCGTCATTGTTCCTTGTTAGTAACTTGCTTTTGTTTTTCAATAGCCAGGTGAAGTCTGCGCTTCTTTGTTGCAGTCTAATGTGCGCATGGATTCGTTGCAGTCATCCAGTGAAAGGTGTGAATAAATTGAGCTGTTGCATGCAGTCTTTGGTGCTGATGTTGTCCTGGAGTGTGGGAGAGTCCCATGCTTCAAGTCTTCTGGGATCAGCTATATCTGAGTTGACGCTGGATCATGCTGCATTGTGGTTGCCGAAATGTTTGACATCTAGTAGAACTGCAAGAAGACTCCTTGAAATGGTAATTTGATAAAAATTATAAGTTCTAACTTGGGAAGTATCATGCTTGGACTACTATAATTGCTTACATTGTTTAATTTTAACATTTGGGGATTTCATCATGTCAACAGCTCTTTCCTTTGATCATATGTAAATTGAGTTATGGGTTGTTTAAGGGGAATTGGTTAACAAGATAGGCAGATACTGTAGAAGAATGTTTTTGTTTCGCTGCAGAGCACTACAAATTTCAAATGAATTAAATGAGTAATCTAGTTTCATGTAAATTTTTGTTTAAACTATAGTTATCAGATAGTTTTGCCATAGAATATTGGGGTGAACTCCATTTGAAGTGATTTTTTTTTTATTTTATACAAAATTTCCATTGATCAAACATTAATTTCATTTTGGTCATAGGTTTATGTTTACGTAGCAGTGATGTTGCTGTCCAATATGCATGTTGTTGCAGCCTATACTGGTGAAAGTTTTTTTGCATCGAGTTATGCTGTTGCTGTTCCTTGGTGCCGGACTGCTGGTGTTGTGCACAAAAGTTACATCCAGTTTTAATTGATATTTGCGTCTATGAAGTTAACCGTTTATATGTTGAGAATGAAAAAATAGTAATACGGGGAATTTTTACGTTGAACAAATAATAAACATGTCTTCGCGATTGGGAAACCAGCGAGGAGGAGATTGGAGGAGGGGGGCAATTGATTTTCATTAGCTAGAAGAAGTCGTGGTTTGTTTTAATAAGGTTGACATAAAATCCTTTGTCTATCACATCCATATACCTACCTATATAACCACATCTATTCCTCAAACCCCATATCTTCCACCAACATCCATTCCTTAAGCCCCATAACTTCCACCAACATCCATTCCTTAAACCCCATAACTTCCACCAACACCCATTTCTTAAACCCCCATTTCCCCACAAATGTCAAATATCTATAATATGTAAATACTATTGCTGAATAAATAAACCAACTATGTAATACATAATCCTCATTTTTATTCTGGAACACTTACAAAATAAATAATTCATTAAACAGAGCGTCCGGTTCGAGACAATTTTTTTTGTGCGAGGCTTTTTAGCAAGCAATCCGCCACCCAATTTGACAAAAAGTGATGGTTTGTTTTCACGGAAATTTCGTCAGACGGTTACAAAATTTCTAATTCAACAATCTGATGTAGAAATTTGCATCTAGTCTACTGGTGCAAATTGCGATTCTGTAAGCCTGATTAATTTGGGTGATGCGTTAAAAGCAATTGTGGGTTTTTTAACACATCTCCTAAATAATCAAGCTTAAAGAATCGCAATTTGCACCAGTAGACTAGATGCAAATTTCTACATCAGATTGTTGAAATAGAAATTTTGTAACCGTCTGAGGAAATTTCCGTAAAAACAAACTATCACTTTTTGTCAAATTGGGTGGCGGATTGCTTGCTAAAACTCGCACATGCAGTGTCGGCGTAGATCCAGGGAGATTACCTGGAAATGGAAGAGGAGAGAAGAGTGCGAGGCAAGTTTTACTGGGGAGCGATTTGTCATACTAGGCTTCCGGGTTAGACTCATGACCCTCTAAAAGTTTTCGTCGGATCATGCGCCTTCCAAGTCCCCGTTCGACCAGAGCCCTCCCCTCCTCCTGGTTTCACAGCGGGTGAGTGACCACCGGCGGGCGTTGGTTAGTGGTTAGTTAGGGAAATGGGGCCAAAGAAGAAGGGAGCCCAGACATGCACTTGTTTTATCTAACAACTACACAATTTTTCAGTCTTGAATGACAGCATTCTCTTGAATTATAGCATCACCAATGGATGAAGTCCATGATAAGTAGTGAAGGAGTTACCCTGTAGACAGAATGAACATTTATTAGTTTGAGAATAATTTTTCAACAATATTTGAGCGACAGAAAGCAATACCTCAAATCAAGCTTAAGAAAGTAAAAAGGGAGATTCAAGGGAAGCAGCCAACAGGTTACCAAACAAGGTAGTGTACATTGTTGACTGTCAGTCAGTCCTTTTTCTTCAACATGACTTTACTTAAAGTCTGTCATGCAAATTTAGAAACCTATAGTTTCAAACCTGTAAATAAAAAATAAGAAAATTAAGTCACCCTGTTAATAATTTGTGTCATCAATGTACTTGAAAACTATGAAAATAAACTATCTAAAAGAATAATTAAACAGTAATCAGTATACTGCAGTTGAAATCGTCTTATAACCATAGACGTGAGTGCAGATCAAAACTTTGAACTGCAACAAAGAAAGTTCCTTGACATGACAAGTGAACTTACACTTGAAACCACCAAACAGTTAGCCAAGGTTCTCTAGAAGATGGAATGAGAGATTTGTCCGTGATGGGGTGATCTAGCAAGTCCAATTCTTACAGCAGATAATTATAATGAATCCTAATAAAAGATGAGAAGATTGTATGTTTTTCAACAATACTGTAATAAAGCTAGTGTTGGTAGTTACCTGTGTCATTTCGATGGCACATTTTGAACAAAATAGTCAACGGTAGGCTACGTTTCCTCCTGTAAGTTGGTGAGAAACACTAAGGTTATCCAACATGAACACGGAATAGAACACATCACCGACAAGTTACAAACGAAATTACTCGAATTAACCTATGTGTCCATTTGTAACTTTCGAAGAAAATAGCTGTAGCTGAAGATAGATTTAGACGAGACGCCATAAGCCATTTGACAACACAATATTCCTTCACGCCATCTATTAGACACGTCCAAAACTCACTATCTAAAGGACCGGCTTTAGATAGTCACAAAAGTCACAAAAGTAAATCAAAAAGACCTTTTCTGTTTGCTTTAGCTGGCAAGGAGTCTTTAGAATTGTGCAGAGAACAAAGCTCACTTGCTAGTTTTATGCAAATTTTCCGGAAGTATACCGGAAGTAAGCGATAGCGCCTCAACCATTGAGCTGCCGACCAAATAAACCAAATATTCGTGATCTACGTGAAATTTGGGGTCGATTAGATGTAATTTAAACTAAATCCAGATTTTGGCCAAAATCGAGAATTTTCCTGAACTACAGTCATGCCTGAAAGTTTCTTGAACAGGCAAATGGCTCTCTATGTTCTCAGTTTAATTTGACGGAAGGGATACTACGGTGCCTACCGTACCCCCAGTATTTTGCGCCTTTTTCTCTTTTTCTTTCGTAGGTAAAGGAAGAGAAGAATATAAAGAAAAAGAGAAAAGGGCGTAAAATATCGGGGGTACGGTAGGCACCGTAGTATCCCTTCCGTCAAATTAAACTGAAAACATAGAGAGCCATTTGCCTGTTCAAGAAACTTTCAGGCATGACTGTATAGTTCAGGAAAATTCTCAAAACCGGAAGTACGAAAACGTACAAAACAAAACATGAACTTTACCACAAATTTGACGAGGATCACGAATATGTGGTTATTTTGTGCGTCGAATGAATATTTACTGAACTACTGACTAAAATGAGAAAACCGGAAGTAGAAAAAAAAATACATATTATTAGAAATCTAACAAGTGAGCTTTGTTCCTGAAATAGAAACTGACAGTTATCACAAAAAAGTTCTTTGTAGTAGTAGCGAGAAATTTCTTCAGATAGGTGCAAAGTAAGATTCTGACAGGTAAAAAATTATCAAAGACCATGCCGTCTAACGTCAGAAAGAAGAAACGTTTAAAAAAAGTAACATGAAAACAATGTCCGCTCTAGCTCAGACACTAAATTGAAAGAACTAACAAACAAAGGTAACAAATAATTTTCATACTCACGTAATATTCACCCTGTCAAATTTCACCAAAAAGCCACCACGCAGCATGACACATCACAACAGACGAAATCCTCAAGGTGATAATAGACGCCAGTTCAACTTCTACACTGAGGAAAAGGCACTCAAGGCGGTGATATCCGTTATCCGTTCAGGTACACCTTGTCTGCAAGTGATCCCGACGTTTCAGCACCTAGGCAACAGTGCTTGGGACAGTGGATTGCTGAAAGGATAAACACCTAGTTGGTAGGGTAAACCTGCCGTTATTCAGAATGTGTTTCTCTTCTCTGTGGCATTCTACTAGGTTACATACTACAAGGCAACAGCAAATGTAAGATCAAGCACAACGGATGGTGAAACACTACCCTGTCTCACAACAACAGCATGTTCCAGGCTCATGTGATCCTCACACAATAGGGACTGGGCATCTGATTGTTTTAATAATCACCTGTATCACCCTTTTAGCTTTATTCCTGTCATTCTGCACTTTACCTAACCCGTGATAAATCTTTCTTTTTGAATGAACACATTTTGTTTGTTTTTTAATTTAGCAGACAAACGAGACAGCAATCAATTCACAACCGTCACAACTGTCAACTGTGTTTATTTTTCCTAGAGAATCCTACAAGTGCGATCGTACGTAATCTAACAGCAGGATCCATTGTTAAAATGGAAATTTACATGTCGCAGTTCAGTAGCCAAAAGGATAAATAAACAAAGCACCTCACCAAACGTTAATAAAAACTAACATTTCCTAGAATCATCGCAGATAAGATGCGTTAACACTGGAAATTTATCAAAAAATGAAATGAAACTTTTACACGTACATGTTATGTTACTACGAATTCACTTCATTCATTCACAAGACTCAAATGCTGAAGTCAAACCGGGTAACATTACCCACCCTCGGCAAATTCGTGATCTGATCCATCATCGTTATCAGCGATTTCACCGTCGTCTCCACCTGCGAACAAATTGAAATCTCGTCAGTAAATCAATTACATGCGGTCACCACGAACAGATGAGACACAACGGTCAACTATGAAAATATTCATCATATTTGACCCTGAATTCCCGCTATATTCCAAAAACTATGTTCTGTTGTAGGATTTATAAGGATGGCAATTAAGTGAAAAAAAATGTGTCCCACATTAACATTAAGGTAATGAACCTTAGGAACGGAACAAAAGAACAAAGAATATGACGACAACGTAAGTAATTACGCCAACTCTATCGACAATTTAGAAAATACAAACTGAAAATGGTACATGATAGAACGAAGGTTAATTGGAAATTATGCACAAGAGAAAGCTTCTAAGAAATTCCATAAAATACCTGTATCGCGACGACGTCGTCTGTTAGCGCTCCTGACAGAATGCGGAGGTGGATCAGTTTCGCCATGAACCAAGGAATTCCGGTAGAACAAGATAGGTTCCCATTCTCGACGAGGTGAAAGCCTACCCATGATCAGCATTCGGTCCAAAAACTGTAAAACCTCCTTTTTGTCTTGTTTTAACAGTTTGTTTGAAAACTCGCCACAAATTTCAAGAAACGCTAAATTAGGAAGAGGGCCAATTTGATTATTTGGATTCTCGAGTGGATTTGGCAAAAATAATTCCGTCTCTATGAATGGCGGTGATAGCTTCGCGATTTTTCACCGTATCGAGTCCAAATGACATGGCCAATTCTTTGGCCAATTCCTACGGACAAATTTATTACAATTATTATTATTTCATTATAAATATTTGCGTGAAAAGTAATGCTGTCAGTAAGGTTTAAATTTGTTTCATACCTTGACACTAAGAAATTCTTCTGACTGCCGATCAATACGACTTCCACCATCCCTTGTTAGATCGTGAAACAGCAATGAGAGACTAAGAACCATAGTTTTAGCACTGGTAATTTTGTTGATGTTTCGAATTGTTCCCAATAATGTCTTAATGATGTCACCGTAATCATCGTAATACTTGACATAGTGTCTAATAACACCTGCCGCAGCTTTTACAGGCAAGACGTTGCAAGGCACGAGTTTGCAGAAAACCGATAAATAGTTCCGGCGATTGTGCAATTTTTCAATTTTTTTATGTTCGTCGCCTTCCTCGTCTACATCTTCTTCTTCTTCAACAAATACATAAGTCTGAATGAAGTTTTCCAGAATTTGTTGTAGGTCACGATCAGGCTCGTAAACAAGCGGTTTTAACTGAGGATTGTCTTTTAGTCGCTTGCTAAAACATATAAGCAAATCCCCTACAGACACGTATGCCTAAAAAACAAAATTATAAATACGCGTGGAATGACAAGAATTTTTCACTAACAATACCAACCTCTTCTCTAAAATCAGCAACGTTCGAAGTGATAAGCTCAGTCATCAAAGACATGTACGCGTCCAAATGATCTCTTAATTGTTTCTGTTGTTGAGCGGCAGACGTTCCTTGTCCAGAACAGTTTTTGAATTGCAGAAGCTCCCATAAAACAGCAGAATGGCAAGCAGAAATGCAATATTTTATAGCCTAAAAAAATAACTGCATAATATTTTGCGGAAATAAAAACAAGAAAATCACTAGATACTTCAAGTGGCATTGACCGATTTAGGTTTAAAGTTTCTTGAATTCCGTTAAACATCCCACAAATTCCATGTCCCAAGATTGTGATGTGACGAGAATAAGGCAATTTTTTTTCAAACCCAATACCAGCGTAAACACCGAATCCTTGTTGGGCTCGTCGTCCTATAAAAACACATGAATAAGTATATAACACGAGGAAAAAAAATTGCAAACTAAATAAATTCTTACGCCAGCCATCAGTGTTACATAATTTTCATAATCTTGTTCGCATTTCTTAACGATACGATCAATTAAAGTGTTCCTTGTTAAATCACATCGAGAAGATATGGCGTAATCTTCATTACAAAGATATTCCAGCGCTTGAGCGCAGCCTTCCAACACTTCTGTTGTGGTGTGCCTTTCCACTATATTCTGGATCAAGCGCAATAACGAATCTAGACTCTGAAATTTGAGAAGTTAAGTATCTCAGCCTTTTGAAAACAATATCATAAATCAAACGAACTCACCTTCTCTTGACGTGAGGTAGTATAGATTTCCATATTAAGGTATTGAGGGATTGACAAGAGGTTTGCAACTTGTTCGGGATCAGTCATATATTTCCCGAGTAACAGAGGAAGAGTTGGTATGAAATGTTCAGTAAGTCGTACACGGCGACCTTGGGTTTGTTTGGTTTCTTTGACGGTAGGAATCTGTAATAATAATAATTCATATGAAAATCTCCACTACTACATGTTGTATGTTTACATGATATGCACATTAAAAATAATTAATCGGTTACCTTTCTCATAGACCCTCGACCTGCAGGTGGTTCTCCAGTCGCAACTTGTTTAAATCAGCACACAATTTATCAGTCTTGGATTACAGCATTCTCTCGTCGGTTTTCAGTTTCACCAATGGAGTTCCATGATCAGTAGCGAAGGATTACCCTGTAAGCAGAATGAACATTTATTTGGATGACAATAATATTCAAAGAAGATTGTAGCGACAAAAAGCAATACCTCAAATCAAGAGGGACTGTGTAAGGAGCTAAATAGGGAGATTCAAGGGTAGCAGCCATTGGGTTAGCAAAAAGGGACCTTGTTGACTTTCTTGAAAGAACATTACTTTTCATAAAGTCTGTCATGCAAATTTAGGAACCTTCAGGTTCCTCGTTTTAAGTGAAAAAAAAAACATTTAAAAAAGAAGTAAAAGAATAATTAAACAGTTTTAAGTATATACTCACGCAATATTTTTCTCGCCAAAATCATCATCTCGTCCAAGGAAACGCCATCACACATCGCGAACAGCCAAAAATCTAAGAGTAAAACTCCGTGCTGTGTTGAGAGCAGGGTAGTAGAAGCCGGTTGGGTAGTCGAATGATGCTGGTCGCCTAAATGATGTTCATGTAGGCCGCATCTTCTCGGTCATTACCTAAATGGCTAAATCAAGCTAAACAAAATGTAAACAAAATTTAAATTCAGTGACATGACAATGAAGTTACACAGAATAACACCAATCAGCTTTCCTAAGCAATCCAGAAGATGGAATGAGTCAAGTTCGATGACAAAGCGATGATCCGCGTTGAACGTGTGGTCATTGCCTTATTTTGGAGGGATAACCATATGCCCCACATTTGGTCTTATAGGCAACATCTAAATAAGAAACCAAACAATCGTTAAAATTGCTATTAGTATGACAACTTCTCTAAATTCAATGTAAACACAACTTACAATGATGATAGCATGATCACAATATTTAACCTCTTTTTTTGTTGTTGAAAAATAGGAAGATTCATGGGTAGCAGCCAACGGGTTAGCAAACAAGAAATCTTGTTGACTGTAAGTCCTTTTCTTGGACATAACTGTGTTTTCATATAGTCAGTCATGCAAATTTAGAAACCTGTGAATAAAACAAAAATTTTATATTAGACTGCAATTAATAAAGTTCAGTCACATGACAAGTGAACTTTTACACACATGAAACCACAAATCAGTTATTCAAGATTCTCTATAAGATGGAGTGAGATTCTCGATAAGATGTTCCATGCTGGGGTCGGTGATCTAGCAAGTTCAATAGAAACAGCCGATAATTAAGATTAATCCTAATAAAACATGAGAAGAATATATGTTTTAGCATGAAATGAAGCTAAGTGTTGGTTTTTACCTGTATCATTTTGATGACACATTCAGTAGAATACAATGAGTTGGAACAAAATAGTTGACGGTAGGTTGCACGACTTTCACGTTTACTCTGACTGTGAGTTGATGAAAAACATTAAGGTTATCCAACATATACACGGAATAGAACACATCACCGACAAGTTATTACAGACGAAATCACTCGAGTTTACCTATGAATCATTGGTAAAATTTTCGAAGCTAACTTAACGTTGATTGTTGACTCATCAGATGAAATGATAAATTACGTGTGTTACAAATTCTCACGTTCTGACGAATAAGCGACTAAGCGAAGAAAATTTCGCGTTTTGGGGCAAGAAAAGGGAATATTGCATGCAGTTCTATATTTGACCGCTAGGTAGCGTTGTGGCGAAACTTTTTTTTTTTTATTTAAACATTTTGTTTGTGACTCTTTCGGCGTGCCATAGTTGTTGAAGATTGACGAGGTGTTGCTTATATTGCACTAAAAGCTTGCCAAAGGAAAGAATAAGTCACAAGTATAATTTATTACGAATTAATTACATAAAACTATCTTGATGCTTTCATCATCGGAGCTTTCAAAGTTCTTACCTGGGGATACTGATGCGGAGGAGTAGCGAAGTACAGAGACGCTGGGTGATATATATTATAGCTGCGATTATGCATGTCCTAGAGTTCCAGTTCATAGTTAACGATTCCCAGAATTCAGTTTGTCAATTCATAAAATCGCTTAGAATCTTAGAATCTGTTCACTTGTTCCAGCTTCGTAAAATTCCATTTCTGCAATCAGAAGTTACTTGAAAAAGGTATCATCTCCCTCAGCAACGAAGACTCAATAATTCGGTGATTTCTTGAATCCTTCATAGAAAAAAGGCAGAAATCGGGGAATTAGCAGCAGTAACTACTATTTGTAGCGTCCATACTTTATAAGCAAAATGTGGGCTTCTATATTGGCAAAAATAAACAAATAATTCATGGGCTAAAAAAAGCCAAAAAATGATTAAATTTATCTTGGAAATAGGAAATAAGGGGCGTGGGACTGTAGATATTCCGTCAGTAGCTTAATTGTAGGTCTAGTAACAAATTTTCCAAAATTTTTACAAATTTTGGAATTCTTCCTATAGTAGGATAGGAATTTCATCGACTGAGACTAATTATTCTCTCTTACTTGATCACATCTGATTGGGGTGCTGATGTTGACGGGTTTTCTTTTCAGGTCCTCTATGCAAGTCCTATACCAGTTTTTCATTAGTTTCAATAATGTCAAACATAACGTTGCAAGTAACACTCGTAGAAGAAAGAGAATACTTACAAATCTCTTTTCTTTCTTTTTAGAATAGTACAGTCAAGGACGCCCTGAATTGTAATGAATTTTTCCAGTTCTTTCCTTCCACGATTCATTTGATTCTTTTTTAATACTTTTTCCAAGTTCGTACGACCATCGTTCCGTTGACATGTTTTGAAAGCGCCTCCGTTCCTCGACCTCTCGACAATAGAAATACTCACGCAGGTTTGTGACTAATATAGTTCTGAATGGTAGCGTTGAATTGAAAAGGGACGGCGAAAGTTATTGTTCAGCACTGCATTCTTATATTCATACGAGGTGCAGCAGGGCACAGTTGCTGGTTGCCAGTCGTGTCCTTCTATACTTGAAGTTGCACTCTGCTGTATATATATCCTCCTACAGGGCTGTTCACGACCGTCTCTTAACGTCGCCAAGGTCAAAGAATGCGCAGTTCTGAATTTATTTTTTTCAATTAATACGAAAGGGAACTAGCGTGAGCTGGGAAACCTGGAAACCCAACATACATAGGAGCCTAGCTGCTGCTGCCTAGGACGATATCAAAAGCTATTTTTCTGTGTGAGGCTTAATTACGCGCTCGCATGTCGCCTCTGCAGCAAAGCGGTGAATGGAGTGAGAATGAAAGCGAGCGGCGATGGTCGGTATTCATTTTCCAAAGTAAATTGGGCGAATCAAAACTAAAGGGAATCAGACAAGATAATTCGTTTTGGAACGAATTCAGCTATGCTATATGGCTATATGCTCTTGGACTCTGTGAACCTTATTCGTTTCTGCTGAGTTGTCCCATCTCTCTGGAGAATTCTAAAGATGGCACCCGCTTGTTAAGAAAAAGGAAATCCCACTAATAAAGCTACTTGGTTCATTACGGTCATATACAAAATTTTTCATCAAATCTTCAAATTACGCAAAATCACGAGAGTCGTCTTAAGATTGTCAGGAGCACCTCAATTCCAAGTGCTGTGACGAAGAGTCGTATACTGTTACATTGTGCAGCACTTATCATTTTTTGTTTAAGTTCCTATTCATTGCCTCGTTTATAATTACACGACATCTACTCGAATCGCGGCTTGTTTTTCATTTGATTCTAATCTCTTTCCTGATAAAAAAAAGCACCAAATAATATTTTTAGAAAATAAAAAAATAAAAAATATTTTTCATTACTTCCCGATGACATGTATAGAGTCTCTCCCAGCCCTTCATTGCATCGCGTGAATCAACATCGTCGTCCTGGTGCCCCTCAAACAATTCGGTAGTAATCGATGGAGACGCGCCGCTTTTCACGTCGCGTTGTTATACTGTCGGCGATTATTTATACGACCTCGATCCCCTGTCGACGTAAATCAGTAAAGAAAAAGAAGAAGAAGAAGAAAAAACGAGCAAAACATCAGAAACACGGACACCCTAGATTGATGACGGCTATGCAGCGGTGCCTTTTTCATAATCGATTCATACTATATAGCGTTTCACCAAGTTGCCTTGGGATTTAAGTCGGCACGGCGCTGGCCCCGCGCGACAGCCTCACCAGCACCAGACCACGAACCCGCCGAAGACCGAGTAGCGCCCTCCGACTTTTAAGTGCAACATTTTCCGCCGCAAAAGAAGTCGACTATATAGACTTGTTCTTTTAAGACCTTGTTTTGATTTACGGTTCGTTAACCTGATGTTTTTATCATACAGCCAAGTGTGTGTGTGTGGTGGGTTTTACCAAACGGGCCAAGCAGCTTCCAGCTATAGCTATGTAGCTCCGAGTAGAAACAATCCCGCAGCACAATCTTGAATTCACAGCGAGTATTACATTCATTTTCTATCGTGTTTTCTTTGCCTCCGGATTCATTTCGAGGGAATGCCTTCAGTGATTATGGCTCGCAAACACGACCATGAAACGGATAATTGAATCAATATCTTTGACATTTTCACACGTGTCAAGGGCCCACGCACAGCAGCACTGCTGGGTGCAATGCGCTATGACAGCATATATGCGGATTTTTTCGCGAAATATATTGATTTGGCTACTCATATTCGAAGCTTCGGTGTTTGGTTATACACGCTCATCGGGACCTTTAAGCGCCTGCTGGCGGAGACCGAACGACCTCTAAGAAAACGGTTGAACGTCTTGTCAGTAAAGACAATCAGTTGCCTGATGACGTCCAAAAGCTTTTTTAAGGGTGCTAAACTCATTGACGTCTTATAAGATGTGTGTTCCCCAACACTCTGGGTCTTGACAGGAAGCATGAGTCAAGTATGCCGTCAGTCAAAGTCTGCCGTTGCAACATTAGTGTGGACCACGGCGGGTCGTGACTTTCGCCGAGGTCCTCGACATTTTATTAGCTCAGCGGTTATACCGCAGATAACAGACAGGCCGAGTGGAGTAGTGCTGGACTCGTCGTGACTATAGACGTTGAGGGACGCGAATAATGTGCTGCTGGACATGCCGTGGATTTCAGAGTTCGAATACGACAGGCGACCGTCGAAATCTGTCATATTACTTAGACGTGCCCATACTATATGCAGTCTACTATGTCTCTCAGATTTTAACGCATTCATTAAATCATTAATGGCCATTTCTGTCAAGGAGCTTTCTCGTAAAATTTCTCGGGAACTCAGTTGATCATTTCAAACTATCCAAGTATATTTATTTCAGATAAATTTTTCGATCAAAAGAGATTCACTCTATTCAACATTGCTCAAACTGTAATTTCGAATTCGAAAATAAAATTAACGATGCGTAAACAAGCCTCTTATATTCATATCAAGTTATGCAAGGTTCATTTTCTTGCTGTACAATTTATTCAAAGAGAAAACGCAAAAAGTTTCTAGAGGAAAAAAAAGTTGAAGAAACGATTTAATTCATAGTATATCTTTTTTCCCGGAAGAGTGTTATTGAATGCTACATTTCTTAAGATTGTGTACGGCTGCTGTTAGTGCTATACAGCTCTGAATGCTCTGATCTATTTCTTAAACAAAAGCTTTTTACGTAATTGGGTCGATACAGCTGTCTCTCAATTCATCGATAAATAATCCCGCATTCGGCAAGGCGATAAAGAATTCGGATCCGTAACAATTTCGATTTCAATGTGCATGAAAACCTTTTAGCCCCAGCAACACGAAAAGGAAATAAGAGCCCGCTACTGAGCTATTATACTATATCGCCGACAAAATAATCTCGGAAATAATGGTCTAGGAGGAGTCGGCGTGTTCTATACCCAAGATTGATTATTCCACCCCTGATCAGCATAATCGGCAAAGTGAAGACTAGAGGTCAGCCGGATCTCCTTTCCATATAAGTGTCTATATTCTTAAATTTGGCTTTTCTTCCTCTTTTGTATATTTGCATACAAAAGAAAACTTAAAGTAGATAGACGGTACTCGGACTTGCGCGTGCGCGTCACAAACTTTGCTGGTGTTGGTTGTGACATTTCGGAATTGTTGTGTCTGACCAATTTAACGGCACATGATAAATTTGGTGGCACTAAGCACTATACGAGTTTTCTTTCCAGGTTGTCCTTTAATTCTTCTGTTGTTACAAAGTTATAAATTATTACTCCGCGTCAGGCTTTTTGTAGAATTAAATTTTTCTAGCGCGTGTGCACTCTCACAGCTGTATACCGTTGTATACCCTAATTAGGAATAGCCTGAACACATACGCTTGCAAGGTCGCCGAAAGAGGAGAGGGGAGGGAAAAAAAAACGAACTTAAAAGTTGGTTAGAAAACTACAGAGCTCGGCCAAGCCTAACTAGTTTGTATTGAAGTTGTTCGACTCTCGATCCACTTGAAAAGTTTTCAAAACGTTCCTATATGGACTAAAACTCGAGCGTGTGTAAAGGGAGGAAGAACAGATGGAAACATACGGGGGGCTCAACGATTCCCTATTTAAGAGCCTTGTTATTATTAGTTGTATTTGTAGTATAGTGATGTATATAGTCTAAATATGAAAATGGTCCATTTTGTATAATAAGAAAACATACAGTTAATAATAAGCCATCATCAGCTGCTCAACAAGAATGGCTGCTAGTTATTATAGCCTCGAAGGCAGCGTACAAATGTGAAATCAAACGCAGGAGCACTCTCATTTTACCAACGACTTCATCCCATGCAGCTCGAAAATGTGTCTCTCCATTTTTCGATTATTTGAATTCTAAGGGACAATGTTATTTTAAGATTTATTTTTTTTCCATAGAGGTTTTTTAAAAATATAATATAGCTGCCGGTGAGTTGCAAAAGTCATTCTTCGATGTTTTTCCTATTGCTTCGCTTTCTGAGTTGATATTATAACTGTAGCAAGAAGATCGAAAAGATGAAATTGGTATAGCTATATTGAGCCCCTCTCGATTTTTCTATTATTCGTTTATTCTGCTATCCCCTGGTTAAAACCTTTGGAAAAAGGACAGGTCTAAATATACACGCGGTAATCCCCAGTTCAAATCTCTTCTGGACCTTTTGACTATGAACGGTGATCTTTTTCACGGTTCTATTGGGCGCGGTGATGCACAGCGACAAGCCGGCAACGGTTGCTGTACTCGTTTTTACTGTACACAGCGCTGCACTATACGCGCGAAGCTGTAACACAGTAGGTTAGTCGCAGAGAAGTCCGTACTACTAGTGCGTAGTATACAATTCCTCTTAAAGATTGAGGAAAATATATAGGAAGAGGATCTTTCACGTTCCTGGAACTCTCTGGCGATGGAAGGCGCTAGGGGCTTAGGGAAAAGTGAATCGTAGATTTTATTTGTTTCGTCTATAGAGACTTAGCTGGGGGAGGGGGGGATTCATTAACACATTGCCGTAGAGTCTCATTAAAGAACTATTTAATAACGGAATGGGACGCAGGGAAAAAAATAGCTGTGAAAAAAAAAAAACCCTTTTTACGTATCTGGCCAAGGCAAAGGCACAACAACCCATCCAATTATCCATTAAAATCATTCCCCATGTCTCTATTCGCTTGTCGAGATTGGGACAGAGCAAAAAAGGAATGCGCGAGCAAGTAACATTCCGCCTTTATTCAATTATGTGTTTCCCTCTCGCCATATAGGCTCACGGCGCGGAGGCCCATCTATATAGCCACATGGGACGACACAATATTGAAAAGGAAATGAAGAACGCGTTCAATCTGCCCGCGTTCGCAGCTATGAGCCTCAATTTTACTAGAGAAGGCAGAAAACGTTGCAATTGGATCAATCGATAGAATGCATCTGGCTCAGACTTCTCTCTCTCTCTCTCGTCTCTGCCGTCGCTTTTTTATACCCAGAACACTTGCGCAGACTTCTCTGGGTGCCGAAAAAAGTCATCCACGACTAGCGCCAATGATCCGGGTGCTGGATAGCGCAATATTCCGCCAAAGCATTTGATTCCGTGTATACCTATACCCACGATGGCGGAGAGACTTGTCGTAATCAAGCCCCATAGTATATACAGACCTGGCTGTGTATAACGGCGAACGAACAAGGAAACGCTGTACACTGTCTACGTGATGGCCGGGGTGATCTCAAGGACAAAAACTTGACAGGTCGAGTGAGTGTGATAAGTGTAACATCAATACTAGCCGACAAATTTTTTCTCCCTTCTTTTTTCTTTCCTCTTGTTTGAGTTAGTACATTTGATGAAACAAACGCGAAACGAGAAGAAAAGGAACTAACGTCAAACGTTTTTCTGCGAAACCTTCTTCAACCCCGCCGTTATACAATGGAATTGCTGATTACCCAACTTTTGGCATCGATCGTGATGCTCTCTACCTCTCCGTGACTGCCCCGGATGGCAACAGCAAATAACAAAGCATCAGGCCTATTATTATAGAGACCTTTATTAGTTTCCGTCCGGCCGATATGTTGTTTGATGATGTACCTCTAAGGATATATAAGCTTTCTCGGCTGCGCAATTTTCCAGGAAAAATAACAAACAAATTGATTTGTGATTATCGATGGGGGGCAAACGTATTATTCGATATGTGGAATGCCAAAACCAAAACGCCCAGACCATTATTCGATTCGGTTATCGAATTTTCTCCAGTAGTCTGAAAAGATTCCGACATATGCTACATCCCAAATAAAACCGCTGTTCAATACAAAAACTTTCAAAGTTCAATCGACTATAATAACCGATTCGCTTCTATCTCTTCTGCATGGTCCCGCGGATGGCGGCCAACGAGTGGGATGCGATGCGGACAAGTCCCAAGAGCTCGCGAACCTTGTGCCAACAAGAAAAGACGGCAAGGAGTTCGTCGAATTCGCACTTGATGATGCAACTGCCATCACAAGTGTTGTGTTGCTGCTGTGCGGTCGTGTTCGTACCTTCCGACTTTGAGTACGAACGAGGGACCCGTTATTTTTTTTTTTTTAATTTCCACTTGTCGCCCGGCGTCTGTTGACGGAGAACGACGGAGAATTACACCAATGATGCTTTCGCTACTTTGGCATTCTGGCAACAGGGTCTTTTTAATTCCGCGTATCCACGGCAAATGCGCCACCTTGGACCACCGACACAAAAGGACGGCACGAATCAGCAGCAATGGCTTTAATTCATCTCATTCACGTAACAAAGCCGGAAACGGGGGAGTGGATGGACGGGTTGGGGTGGACGAACAATGAAATTTCTAGCGGTTTCAAGTCTCTCTCTCTCTCTCTCTATTCCATAAGTAAATAACGAGCAGCGTCCAACGACAATCAAAGCGTATAAGCCATCGGCAAGGCTCCGCACCCATTCCCGACTGGCGTATATACAAGACGAGTTAGCGTTCATCATTTCGGTATACTTGCCATGTCCATCTCAGCGATGACTAATAGTGATTCTTGAGGATTCATCCATCGCCTTTGCTCGAAGGAACTCTAACTCAGCTGACCCACTGCTGGATGGGTGTGGAGAGAGGCCCTTTTGTTCATTTTGTCGATATCTTGAGTTATTCAACAACTGATGTAAAGGCACTCTCTCGACTGGCGTTTCACTTCGTCTACGTTCCTTATTTCTCGTTTTATATTCTCTTTCTCCTTCCTATTGTAAACTTTATGAGAGCAAGAACATCAAATAACAAGAATCAAATAACAAAGAGAATGAGGAAGGCAGCGAGCGTAATACTTGGAGAGAAACGTGAGAGCCATAATGATAGCTCATTTGATCCACATGCGGGTTGCAATTAGGTCGTTCGATGCCCTTTCCTTTTCCTTGCTATTTCCTATTCTTTTCTTCCTCTTCTATTTCTTCTAGTCCTTTTTTTTTAAGGTTAGAGAACCAGTGCTGCGGTACATACGGTGCACACTCTTTCTTTTATATATTTTTTTTTACTGCGGCGCTAAGGGCCGTCAAGAATTGTAACACAACGAAGCTCTTCTTATTCTTTTCCCTTCCTAGTTACTCCTCGTACTCCACCCAAGACTTTTCGTGGCACAGTCTATATACCGAATATGCTGCTGCCTTCCAATATCGCAGTTTCCCAAGTCCCCCCATTATTAGTTATGTGATGTCCAACGTCGATTATTGCTGATGCGATGGCCATCCGCCGCGTGCCTTGCGCCATCATCGATTGACCTCACTGGAATTGTCTGGAATGCGACAGCAGTCGCTTCCACGACGGTAGCCGCGAGTCCATAACCAACTACACAAATGGCCCGATCTCTCCCGCAATTGCTTCGTCCCGTTCACAACAATCTGGACGGCAAACTATACGATGTTCCAACTTTCTGCCCACTTGATTGAAATGCTTCAGACTTGAGAGTTAGATTGGCAATCTTATATTGTAGAGATCGACCCGTCCCTTCCGTATAAGATTAATAATATAGTTCTCATGGACGCTATGACGTACGCAATGAACTCCGCCATTCAGTCAGGTCCATTCCAACGGTCATTCGATTTGTTTTCCTGAGAGCATCGTCTATATTGTATAGTATATGGCGCTTGTCCTGAACAGAATGCCAACAACATCACAAGCAAGACATAATGGACGGTAGGGTTATTCGGTACGAATGGAGAAAAGAAAAAAA
The DNA here is from genome assembly GCF_021134715.1 of Daphnia pulex. Taxonomy (NCBI): domain Eukaryota; kingdom Metazoa; phylum Arthropoda; class Branchiopoda; order Diplostraca; family Daphniidae; genus Daphnia; species Daphnia pulex. The sequence goes on along the minus strand of NC_060018.1, from coordinate 5,836,785 downwards.
CATGATTATATTAGAAGGCAAAAAAAAAAATTTCGTCATGTTCGCTGCATTTAGGACACTTTAAATGTTTCGGTCTCTTGAGATTCAAAAGGAATCGACAAGCGAAAGGTACGCCACAGTCGCTACAGGAACTGTCTCCATGTAAAACAGGACGACCTACCTATTGAGGTGCACGCGCTTCGATTGCTGCGTGATCAGAAAGGTGTAAACAAAAAGCCCGGGACAGAAAATACGAGAGTCAATATTCCTTAGATACAAAACACAATCACTTTTTTTTATTTTTTCTCTTCCGTCAATGCCCAGTGGAATACTAAGCTTTAATAAGAATATTGGGCGCAGCCAAAAGTTGGGGGCGAATGCAATTCTGCATATAGGGAAAGTTAATACCGACCCCACCTCGCTCCTTTTTTTCCGAAATGGGAAACGAAGAAATCGAATATAGGACGCCTATCTCCACTTACACGGGAGACTTGACGTCACGTATTGCATTGTGTGAGGTCAGCAAATAAAACACAGAGCCTTGTTTGTGAACTGTCGAGAAAAAAAAAGTGGAAAAGAGACGCTTTTTTTTTTAAAAAAAAAAGAGACTTTTGCTATTTCTGCGCATGTCAGTTGATATTGTTTTTTGTCTCCGGAACGAAAAGGATATTTATTACCCACGCAATAATAACAAACCTAACAGATAGTGGCGGTGTTGTATATAGTGGGCTATACGCGAAAAAAACAAAACAATAATATAACTCAAACATTTGTCTTTTGTTGTATTATTGTTCCGGCTTGGGATGGTTTGCGAGTCTCACAGCACTTTTGACGGCGACACACACGGCTGAAGGGAAAGGAGCGGAAGGGAGGTGAGGTGTGGTTCCCGAAAACTACGGGAGACTATAAGGGATTGCTTCATGCGTCATTAGAAAGCGGCGCTGGCACCGACCCATTTGTTGGATCGATAGCCAAGTGGATCAGGTGGCGAGCGCATCCATCGTCAAACACACGTCGGCACAACCGTCGTTATATGACGAATGATCCGCCTCGTTATTCAACATCCTGTAATTGAACGACAATGACAGTCATGTGAGAACCCACATAAATAAAACGGTGCACAGCAATAGTCGCCCTATTAAAGGTAGGCGTCAAGTCCCGATATAAACACGCGGCAGCTATATAGTAGATGGAGGTGTGCTCCTTCCGTTGTTTTTTTGTTTTGTTTTCCTCTGGTATCCGGTAAAACGAAACACCCTATACGCTCACTATACACGGGAGCTCCAATATATATCCAGCTGACGGAAGCCTGAATGCAACAAACAAATCAATAATACCCGTTTTTTTTTATTTTTTACTTTGGGCGGTGTTTTTGTTTGAATACAGAGTTACTGTTTAACGACGAATTGTGACAACTATAGTGAGATGAGCAGACAACACGTTGGCTGTTGTTGTGTATGCACTATAGCATTACAGTTGTACACATTTGTTTTAAAGATGTGATTCTGTAGCAGTTGTGAAAGTATATGGGCCTTATTACCCGCATTACATTCATACAACCGGAAAGTGTTGGGGGTACTACGTGACACAATACACACTGCGATACAATCATTGGCTCTCAATGCATCGACCCTCTAGAAAAAAAAGTTGGGAAGAAAGGAAAAAAAAAGGCCTGAATTTTTATTACAAAGGCCCCAAGAAGAATCCGATTTGATAGAGTGAACGCCATTGAAAATTTGAATATAATGTAGCCTACAGCGCACATCACACACAAGTCCGGGCGTGAACGTGCGTTGGTAAAAGCCACTTCAACTCTTTCGCCTTTTATCCGTTACCATCACATGTGTGTCAACTTTTTGATTTTGTTATTTTCTTCCTGTCGCAATAATAAACAGGCAGGGGAACGAGGAGGTGCCGGTGTGGTCATACACTCATACTTAAAGCTTGCTTTAAGTGCTTGTTAAAAGTTTTTGTGTTGTGTTAAAAGTTGAAATATTATTTGAATTCGATTGTTTATACTGTACGCACAGATAAAGTTGTGAGGTAAAAAAAACGGGCCTGATCTGCAGTCGTTCTACTACCAATGAGTTATTTAATGATCCCTAACTGAGAAACAAAAACGGCAAGTGAAAATAGTTCGAGTCAACCGCCTAGGCTCTCAGAAATAACTAGCAGATCAAAGCCACCAAATAGTAAAAAAGGAAGAATCAAAATGCATTTGTCCTACCTTTAAGCCTGGGAAATTCGGCCAGGCATCCATCCATAAGTGCTGCATCCGCAGAAGAGTTGAATGTTACACCAGCAGGCGGGATAGGAAAGAGGGGGTCCTCGTGAATACACCCACACTCACATGGATGTACACGAGGACATTTCAAGAAAGGGGAAGTAAATTCGGAACTCGATCGACATCGGTAGGTTCTCCAATTTAACAGAATGCTGTTTATCTAAATAAAAAATAAAAAATGGGTTATAACAAAAATATTTACAGAAACAACAAGTAAGGGAAAAGTTGAAAATGAGACTAAGCCCTAATTGTTAATAAACAGGAGAATTTAAGATTTCCATGTAAAACACGCTGCATTTGTGCAAGTCATGCACTATTAAAATATCTAGCAGGTCGCAGGAATGAAAGCAACACTGTACGTCATTATCCTAGCGATGACAGTGAAATTGTTGCTGATGAACAGCACAAGCAAAACTTGCATATCGTGTTGTTATGATGGCTGGCTCAGGCCCCAAATCTGCACAAAGGACAAAGTTCCAGTGTAAACAAACTGCCATGCATCGACAGGGGGCTTACATGACAAATGCTTCTCAGGAACTAACATTTCACTCTATTCACTTCTTATTCTGTTTAAGCTCCCAGAATCATTGCATTTGCAATCTTAATTTTATTTATTACCTGCCAAACAGCATGGAGTGGAGAGCATGAAGTGGAGAGCAGCACGGAGAGGCGCGACATCACAATTGACATGATGACCACATTTTCGTAATTTGTTGTGATATTTTTTCGTGCAGTCGGGTTCGTTTCCAAAAAGTGATCGTTCAGTTCAGTTTTCTCTATAATCTTAAATTTCGTCTTTATTTAGTATTTCTAAACTTGTAAGCAAAACGAAAAACGAAAGCACTCAAAGCAGACGACACTAATCTTCTAATTAATCATTTTTTAAGATATCGATAGAAAAAATTAAAAATCGACCCCGCCAAATCCAAACCGCTTGAAAACGATTAAAAGCGGTTTCTCATCGGCGCTCGACATGCGCTGGACGGATCGGGATGATTTGAGTATCCAACAGTTCGTCTCGTCAAGTTACATATTTGAGCCCCCTTACAAAAGACAAGATCAAACTCATCAAAGTAAAAATTTGCGCGAAACCCGCAGATAATATCTTTTAGAGCGCCAATATGATTTTCCAGGACCCTCTTGGAATAATTCTTACATAAGAACGACGATGACGTCTCATCGTCCTGCACATGTCTTTAAATGTAACTCAGTACAAAAGGATCGGAATATATTTTTTCTGCTGTGAATCCAATCGGCTCAAATTCAGAAGAAGATCAGCAAATAGAAGATCATACATAGTTCGATTATACGGCTAATACTAGTGCAGCTGACAAGCTAGATATATAACTCTCGAGCGCGTGATATTGTTACATATTGAAAAAGGCTGGAAATAATTTTTTTCCTCCAAGGATTCGAAAGAACTGGACTATCTACATCTTCAATGCAAAAAAAAAAAACCTAGAAGTCAAAATCAGACTCTCGTCTTTTATTTTATTGAGTGGGTCGGGACAGCGAGGAGTCGAGTCGATATGATTTGCGCATCATTATCAATCGATCCCAATGTTCTTGTAATGAAAACATTCGCTCATTTTTTTATTGGCCGTAGGTAAGATTTGCGTGGGATGCTGTGAACGGTGCGGGAGGGCGAAAGATATGAGTAACACCAGCACCAACTGTTTATTCCTCCTCCCATAGGAGAGATAAACAGCAGAGAGGATGGAGAGATGTTCTATTCTCGCATGTATACACACAGACACACACTTGACGCCAGAACGTGTTTTCCTGTTTTGTCTCTGCTGTGCCGTAAGGTGAACTTGATCTCGCCTCGCGATCTTGACGCAATCACTCCACCCACTCCCGCGCGCGCCACACCCTTGCCGGCACACACACAAGCCCACTCATTCATGTAATACCTAGAAAAGCAAGGTTATGTAGCGGAGTTAAATTTTAACAGCAGTCCAGCTTGCGTCAAATAGGAAACCCATATTGCATCCTGGCGACTATATTTAGCGCAGTCTGTTATGTTTTCATTATTAATAGCCGGCACTCCCTTTTCTTTTTAGATTTTTTTTTTATTATTTAGTTAGGTAATCGAGTCGACAGCCGCTGGCCTGCTAGGTGGCCGAGTTGTAACACTATTTTAGGTTTGATTCAGTTTTCTCGCGAATTCTATCCAGCAATCTTGATTCGAATCTGCAATGTTAATTTGAAATTGGCGCGGAATTCAAATGCAGAGAGAGAGAGCGGACCTGACGATTCCCCTATAGAGTATAGACGGACAAAGTGCGGCAAATGGGAGATTGCATTACATATCGCCATTGACGTCAGAGAGCTACACAAGGACGGACGGGCGGCAGAGCTATATTTGGGCAGCCGATGATTTGCGTGCTGAACAAATAATGACACGGGTGTTGTACTATCGACTTGACGCCCGTGTCGCTAGGCTACATGATAGTACTACACCAGGGGGGATGGACAATGGAGCCGCCAACTTCTTCAGTTGACAGTTGCTAAAGTAATTAAGGGAGGTAGCTTATTAGGCTTATTATACATTGGAGCAACAACTTCGACACCAGCCTCGAATGTAACAACAAGTAAGAGGCGACACAAGATGTGATATAGTGTTGCGCATATTATCTCTCGTCCCCCCTTCCCCCCACCTGTATATATGCGAATGAGCAAATGTGTGGGAAGCTCCAAATGGTCCCCGAGGTAGTCTCTAATCCCGTAGTCTAATCCGTAATGCGCGTACAATTTTCTCGAATCAATAATGATCAAGATCACATTTGAAAAAATAATACAATCGCTTTCGAGATCTTCTGAGTTATTATACATACCATCACACAGCAACATCATCGCTAATGTTAATTATGAATGTTGTGTTTTTTGGGTGGGAGCTCGAGCTCCTGATCTTCACGTCAGCCAAAGATCGCGGAGCTGCTGCTGGTTGCCAGAACTCTTTAATATACAGTCGGCGTGTAGGAGGAGGAGGACATGGTCGCGTATAATAAAAGGAACAAAGTCTCAGCCGAAAGGGCAATCCTGTTGTAAAAGCAAAAGGCAACTCTTGCGCATTTGAATTAGTCCTCATTCTATCCGTGATAGCTTTTTGATTCTCGATCCGCAAGTTCCTACGACGACGCCGAGTTATTAAAAACACAAATTTTGTTTTTCAAAAAAAAAATAATACTAATAAGTTTCGTCGGAAAACCAGTCGGTATTACATGTATACATGCCGACTACTATACGTTAGGTATATACATGCACATAATAGAAACACGCGTCTGGAGGAGAGATTGGAAACGGACTAGAGAAGTTGTACAGCGCCTATAGTATACTGTATATACATACACTACAACTACATCAGGGCATCAGGGTTTCTGCAAATGCGATTCTGTATACTCTCCGGAGAGAGAGAGCCAGAGCAGCAGAACGCGTGATATTACGTATTCATGGGAAACAGTGATCCTGACCCTGCTGCCAGCCGGCCAGTTTCTCATGGGAATGACGACGCTCTAGGCCTGTATACATAATGATCGGCAGTCTCCATTAGCATACAACACTTTCTGTTTGGTGCACTTGACGATGTATATGCATGGACGGCGTGTAATATATATATAGGCTATATCGACATTTATTTTCGTATATCATTTCGCCAACTTACACGGAAGCTTGCGATTCACGCGCTATACACACACACCGTTCGGCAGTATATAAGGCATTAGATCTCCATCAATTTGGCTCTTAGTCATATATATGCATAGGTATAGTATATCTCATTTCCTCCCTTATATACACGTGGATCGGTCATCATCGTCGCCCGGTTGGCTTCCCCTTCATTAGTGCCAGGTAGACGGTCATCCGCGTGAAGATGATTATTATGTACCATGGCACCCAGAGTTCCGTCTCTCTCTCTCTCTCTTGTAAGAGGAAACCCTGATCACCTGATATAGGTTGGGTTATCTTTTGAGCGATCGATATTACATCATGAGCTTTACTACCGGAATGATCAGGTACCTAGTACATGTATACGCGAGGACACCAAAAATCAGACGAGAACTGTTGCTGTATTACATAGACAGTCCAGCAGTCTGCGCTTTACATCCAATCCAGACAAGACCATTGGATCAGTTGTGTGTATTATGGTTACCCATGACCCAATAGCTTGGCGTTTCATCTCAACTTCTGTACAGCACACGCCACTATAAAATATAGTACGACGAGGTACTACATAACTGTATTTACGTGGCACATATCGAAGGTCAAAGCAAGCGACAAATCAATCTAGAATTCTAGATCTGTTGATGGCACTCGAGCTTCTTCGATGGTAACTTGTTTTCATATTTCAAATGTTTGCCGAGTGCGCACGTATACACGCGAGAGACTGTTGGGCCAACTCCAGGGACGTTGATCAATGTTTGGAGAGATGGGAGAGAATAAAAAAGAGAACCCCGGGCCGGTCTGCCTGCTGCTTCGACTGGTCCGGCATCGTATATTCAAACTGACATTTGCACGAACGGTGAGCAACACATTTCCCGTCTGCACCATATATAGCCCTTAAAAAAAAAATAGAAATAGCTCGTCAGGATATGTTGTTCAGCAGCCGCCATAAAGTAGGACTAGGTGATGGACACTTTTGAGCAGACTTCTCTATATATGGACCGGTCGATAAGTTGAGCTATTCCTTCATTTTCGGTTGGGAATAAGAAAGACGGGCGCAGCACTTGCCTCAAAAAAATTCAAACTGTTTCTTGATGCAGAACTTGTGAATATTCCGCGTCGTGTACACCGCCACCGCTATACCCGCCTTTTTGCATTTCTCGTTATCCTCCCTTTGCCAGTGTGTGCGTCAATAAATTACACGAACTGCAACTGTTAAAAAATTTATTTTCTTAAAAAAAGAAAAAAAAAGATAAAAAGCTCCATGCAGCTCTCTTGAATTACAAGGAAAAAGTGATTTCTCCCGTTGAACTAAAAGGCAAAGAGAAAACAGCACGCGCCTATTTCCCCGCAATGGCACACTGTATTACATATTCGACGATGTTAGGCGCATGTACTCTGCATTAGCTCACCGTCGTACTGCTGCACTCACGGCAGCACAAAGAACAAGCAGCATGATAGCCATGCTGAATATTGGCATGGAAAGAAATTCCACAGCTTTGAAGATCACAGCATCAAATCCGATAACTTTGCCAAAAATTCACGAGTATCGTTGTCTCAACTTAGTCTATACCAGCAAGCGCGCTGTTCAACTGTTCCATGGATTTTGGCTATCGAATTTTTATTTTTTCTTCCAAGAAATGGCTGTGATGCGTTGCCCGTGTGTCTACCTTTCAGCTGCGTCTGTCTCGGTAGACATATTTATTTCCACATTCTAGTCTTCCCAGTTCAAAATCTGAAGAATAATAAGAAAAATATCGACCCGCTTCTCTATACAGTATATTTTTTCCCTTTCCTTTTTCGCAGCTCCGCGCAGTTGATCCTGCGTCATGTGGAAATCCGTCGGTAATCGAAGTGAACGACAATGAAGACGACGACCCAAGACGGCGGAGTGCAGCGCGTTTCGTCAAAGTTCGTCAGCAGCCATCAGCAGTTTCTGGAATATCGCTGTATAGGGCTGTTTCAGTGCGAAAAACCCGCCGCCATCCTTATCCTACAGCATAGACACTTTGGCTGGGAAAACATAAGTTGCAAGGGTTATATAACAGATTTCGGCGCTGTCTGTAGAGTTCACCGAAAAGTTGATACACGTGCGGTTGTGCTGTCGTTCAAGCAACTCATTATTCATCTCTCTCTGCCTCCTATTTATATATCGTCCTTGATTCACGACCACGCACATATACACGCACTGCTTTTTCTTTTTTTGGATACAGCTGAGTCGAAATTGTTTTACGAGCGCCGATTGTAACGCGGGTAGTCACGCAGCGGAATTATCGTCTCGTATAGTACTCATGACAACGCTGCTGGTGCATGTACTGCTAATAAGACTAACAGCAATTTACAATTTACATGATTGCCTCTGCTGTTGCTGCCAATTCATGCAAATGATTCATCATTTCCCCGAACGCGGCAGGGAAAAGAAGAGAGAGAAACAGGATAGACTCAATAAATGACCAGTTTATAAATAAGAGAAGAAGAGATTTTCGGCTGTATGTAATAGCTCTCAAAAAAGAGAATCAAATCAGAAAAGAAGCGAGCTCCGCGCGTGTAATAGTCTATACATGTATTGCCTGTTGTAAATATATATACGCCGGAGAGCACAAGTCGCGTGATTGATGGTGATGAGACAGCCAGAAGAAGCGAGCAAACGCACAGCTCTCGCTTCTGATTTTCGTCTCTCCCATTGTTTTCGCTTGCCTGTCCCATATTTTTTTGGTTGCTGCTGCCGCTCTTTCTCTTTTGTCTTTTTTTGTTTTGTTTTTTATCTGGTATATACAGTTAGATATACTGGACTTGATTCTTTTCTGGCTGCACGCGCAAACGACGAAGCGGACGGTCGTTTAACACGCGCCCGCGACGTCGCCGACGCAAACTCGCCATAGTCTCAGCGACGGCCGCACAGAAACTGACAAGACAGCACGAGCCACGATACGGGGCCGAAGAGATTGTCTCTCTATGGAGAACGGGCGCATCAAGCTGTAATTCAGTCCCGGCAAGCCAAGTATAAAGATGGAGTGGGGGCGAATCAAAAGAAAATAAAGAAAATGGCTGAAAAAGCAAAATCCCCATTTCTTTAGATTTGCCTTTCTTATTCCATCCTTCTCGTCATCCGCGTGCTCTTGTTGTTGTTTGTCGGCCCAGCATAGCATTCAGTGCTGCCTTTTGGCTTTTTGTTCTCACTCACACGCTCGACACATCACATAATACAAATAATACGTGTCGCCTATATCTATCTCTCAGCTCCTTTGGCTCTCTCAACAGATGAGCTTAGATTCATTCTCTTTTTATTTTGGCCTGGCTCTTGGCTGTGCTGCTGCTGTGTGTGGATACATTTTTCTTTTGAAGCCTTCGCTTCTTTCTCACAGCAGCCATCCAATGCGCTCTTGTGTCAGCTTCTCCGTCTCTCAATGCGGTCGCGGGGAGATAACGGCGGCGGCGGCGGCTAAGCTTTTCTCGTATCGCGGTAGCAGCGGTCGGCTGGAGACGAGTGGAGGAGACCGCGACACCGGCGTCAAATAGAAGACGGGAAAATGATGAACAAGGAGGAGCATCAGACATCAATCGAGTTGTGATGTGCCAGTCAGCCAACTCCTCGACGAACCTATAGTATAAGGATAAAAAAATATGGAGAAGACCGCGGCCGCCGATTGCATTAATAAATCTAGAGAAGAGAGAATATGTCGAATAATCTTGATTTCAACGTCTTCGTCGTCGTCGTGCTGCTGGAAGATTGCAGACGCAACTCCAAAAAAAAAGAATCGTGCGGGACTCCTCTTTTTATTTCTTTTTTTTTTTCCCCCAGCGATTCGTCACGTTTCTTTCGCGAGGACGAGTATTACTGTGTATAGCGTCTATTCATATATATACGTGTGTATGGTTTTCCGTCATTATTTGTCGACATTTTTTGGTGACGCCTTATCTCGCCCGGATAATCTGCAGACGTCTTCAGGCTTACATTCCAGCAATGCTGGAGTCGTTGAATTGTCAAAAAACATAGAAATGGCGGATGAGGAAAAAAGAAAAGTCTTGTAGGCCAAGCAAAAATTCGGGTGTCCTATTCCTATACACCGTAGGTGGATCGTGTTTTATCACATCGCTGCCAATGCTCTGAATTAAGGCGACATGTATATTTTCTGCCTAGCAATCAAATAACCGCCTTCTCCTTTATATAGGTTTAGATCCTATTATTCAAAGCCATACTTCTTCTATACTATATTCAGATATGTGTGTCTCTTCTTTCTTCAATGTGTCGTCGGGCCGCCATATTTCATTGCGGAATATATACAAGGACTTCATCATCTAGCGATATAGTAGTAGCTATAGTACGTTTTCCCTTTTTTTTTCGACTGAGAAATAATGACATGTATTATGCTGCCTGTGCTGCTATTACTTTTCTTTTCTCTCCTATATCCTCGTTATTGGTCTATATATATACACAAAGCGCGTCAAGAGACCACTCAAAGCTCTTGCGGTTGAACGGACCATCCACCAGGCTGATAAACGCTGCCGCTTCTCAGCTCTCTGCCTGGTATAGACACACTTGTCTCCGCGGTATATATACACACATCACATAATCTAACCGCAGCCATATAGCAGCGGTAGCAGCAGCAGCAGCTCTGATGATGGGCTCCCGATCTCTTCTTCGTACGTATAAATAAGGGCGAACTGCATCACTGCGGCGGGGCCAGCATATATCCGTAACTGCAGCACCAACAAACTTTTGGGTAAAGCAATCGACGCCATCATTAAACTGCAGCGAGGGATTATTAATCTAGCGTTAGGGCTCGCGGTGTAAATTCGTTTGTTATAGATATGAGAGGCTTTCACAATGACGGGGTATATATATTGTCGTTTATCATCAAAGTCTTGATTAAACTAGAAAGAGTCGTTGTTCTCTGTTGCGCTCGTCCACCCAAAGTTGCGGCATTTCTTCTCTCTCCACATCGTTCGAGACTTTGCGAGTTATTATTTGTTGAGATCCGAAAGAGAGTATGTTGGACCGTCTGTATGCCTGTGCGTGGTCATGGTGGCTGTTGAGAAACCTGCTGGAGTCTTTGCATCTAAAATTAACAGCAGCTAATTAGGAAGTATCTTTTATAGATGAGAAAAGAGAGGGGGGGAGTGCAGCAAGTAAAGATGTAGAGAATGACATCACTAAACCACAAAGCGGCTGCTGTGTATATTATATTATAGGTCAAAGTGAGACGAAGGTATATAGACAGCACAAAAACAAAGCTATAGCGGGATATACAAGAAAAAGACGGGGAGAGATTATTATCGATCGCCGGGCATCATGTCCGAAATAGGGACATATAGGGGATGTTGATAAGTCTGATTCATAGTCTATACGGTCCCATATATAACGATCTTCACGTGCCATTTGCGGTTCGGCAGTGTATATAATAGTAGTCACCATCTAATACAAGTTGGTCGTCATTAATTGGGATGCCATCCACAAGAAGTATATATAGTCTAATAATGTGTATCTTATATTAATTATATTATAGTTAAGCGTTTCACAGCTCAACCTGGATAGTAGACTATATATAATCTATTAGCAAACGCATTTCAAATGATGGCAAAAAACTATATGCTTATGCTGATATCGATCTTATTACTCCGGGCATCAAACGTTTAAAATATTTAGAGTGTCAGATATCGGCCTTGTTGTTTTGCTGTTTCCATGCCTGTAATATAGAACGAACATGAATAAATCCGAAAAAAAAAAGATTTCCTTTCATGTCACTTTTTCACGTTTAAAAAACGTTAATAATAAAACTGAATATCAAGGCAATCTCCAGACGAGGTCGCTTTGTGCTGAGTATAGAAGCATGTCTTTCGACATTATTCATTCCATGTCAAATTCGTTCGACTCTATAGAAGCTCCTCCTCCTATGAACTTGTCATTTCATGATGCCATTCAAGATTTCAACATGTTTGAGATGATGATGGCGATGACCGGTTACAACCTCCATAGGAAGTCCGTTGCCGGGTGCACCGGATAACGACTTCCAATAAGCCACTAATTGCACGCGTCTTATATTTTGCCGTTTGATTTTTGCTCGGTCGTAAACTCGGTTACAGTCTACTATATGTCAGCAGTAGAAAAGCCACTGCGTGGGATTTCTGTGATTTTTTTTTTTGGTTGGCGCAAGGGATTCTTCGGAATTTAATTTCGTATTCCGAAAACTGTTTCAAGATTGGAGGAATACACGAGCGCCAAACAGTCAATTCAATGTTATGAAATCCGCCAGCAAATCGATAATAAGTCGTGCAGCAGTTTAGTTAATTCGTCGGATTGTCGAGTCGGACGAGACCCAATTAAAATTAATGATGCATTTCCCGAGGTTTAAGTGAAAACGAAAAACAAAACAAAAAACCCGGATCAAAGCCAAAGCTCTTCAAAGTTCGACTTTCTAGAAAACCCGCCATTAACTTAAAAGGAGAGCTTAAACCCATTATTATATATGCCAATGATCCCATACAACATACACATCGGCGTGGTGTATAGGCTATTTCATCAATTCTATTACACCTGAAGGCATCTCGCTGCTGATCAACGGCATGGAATATTCTATTAGCCAATAAAACAGTCGAGTGTATAAATATATAGCGGGGAAAACGAGCAGGGAATCTAAACAAAGTTTATAGAATCTCAGCATTATATACTCGTATATGCTAGTACTCGCTGCTGCTGCTGCTGATGCTCTTATCCGTTGGATGATTAAAGAGATCCAAACTTAAATGATTGACTGTTTTCTTCTTCACATCCGCAAGTTCCTACCCCTCTCATTTATGCATCCCGCGCTCTCCCGCATGTTGCGGCGCGCTGCCTAATGGAAATTTCTTGTTTGTTTCAAATGCTGATGGCTACACAAAGAAGACAGGCACGTAAATATAAACAGCAAGTATCCCAGCAGCGACTCGAATTAGCTATAGATAGGTCAGGCCGGAAGAACACGTGGATTGAGCATCAGGTGCTATTAGATTGGGCTCGCCGTGGAAATTTCATTTCCGGTCAGCAGGGGGGGCTGCATCTTATATTGATCCTGATGCCCCCGCAGTTGACGACGGCTTTGACTACCGTACCAATTTTCATATTGGTTAGTTACGTACGTATAATAGGTTCTATTTCCCCTTTCTTTTGACTTGCACCGCCCAGCATCACGTCAAGTTGCTAGGATACGCTGGGATATCTCCCCCCGGGAGTCGGTCGGTGCGGCGGCCGCGCTTGATGAAGAAGAACCAAGAAAAAAGAAGAGGGAAAACCAGAAGATGATGTTCAAACAGGAGCAGGAAGCTTGGCGCGGAATAACAGACGATCATCAGCAGCAGATCGACTCGTGTGTGTGTGTGTGTGCAATGTGCAATGTGCATGTACATAGTATTAGCGCGTTTGGCGTGCTGTGCTGCTGCGCTGCATTCCTCGCCCTCGCTTCCATGCGGCTGGGGCCTTGTTTGCATGTGGATTGGTCGGAGTCTATGTAATTCTTGTTTGCGTGCTGTCGTTATATTTATATGGGAAGCGGGGAGCAAGAGCTAGAGAGAGTGGGCGTTTGGACGGATGCGTTCGTGTCAACATTCTGATGACGCAAACCGTATTGAATCAGGTGTTTTATATATGTGTACCGTTAGGCTATATTGCGGTGGTGGAAATAATCGATAGATTGTCACAACATAATTGAAAGAAGAAACTTCGTTCAGCCTTTGGAAATTTTAACACTCTCTATTTCCGTCTCGTGTGCTGCTGCTGCTCTTATAATGTAACGTTGTATAAAAGAATCGATAGATCGGCGGGCGATATGGCTCGGCCGAATGTCTACGACGCAGACACATGCAAGCCATCCAGCCATCCGCGGAGCCGATTCGTCATTTGACGTGTGCGGACATCACGACGACTATACGGCGGCACGCAACCGGCTGCTTCTGCAGTCATCGTACACACACTGTGTGTGTCTTATCTATGGGCCCCCACTCTCACTCTGGCTGCTGCTCGCTCACTCACTGTCTTTCCCGTCTCACACTATCGTGACTTTTTCCTTTTCTTTTTTTCTTCTTCTTTCTTTTTTTCCAACTTATTCGAACTGAATGGTCGCTGATGACCCAGGACAGTTTTTTTTTTTGGGGGTGGGGGTGTCATGAGGAGCGACGGAAAGAGAGCGGCAAAGGAGCCGAGAAGAAAAGACGGGAGAGAGCATATCAATAAGGGGGGAAGCATTCAATCCAGCTATAGCGCTATCAATGCATTGATAGCGCTATAGCTGGATTTCATTTTCAACTTTCATGAAAGTGGTCGTCTAAAATAGCGCTAAATAGGCTAAGACTGTACTATATATCCCTTGGAGTCGAACGAAAATAGATTGGCATTGCCTTCGAGTAACTTATTCGAATTCCCTTTGAAATCCGGAGCTGCTGCTGGCTGCCGTCGTTGTAATCGGTCTAGCGAGGATTGTCGCTTTGCTGCGCAGCTTTATTTCTTCTCTTGTTTCAATTTCAGACAACTTTTCAGGAGGTGATGAGACACCGTCTGGTCTCTAACTGGAAATGGGATCAGAAATTGAGCTGTGGAAAGCCAATAAGATGTTGACACCAGAAAGAAACCCCTGAGACAACTCTCGGGCTGATGCCCTAATAATAAGTCAAGAAAATTGGCATATATACACTGCTAGTAAAGTTATTCCAAGATCCGTGTCTACACCCGTGTATGGTTTCTTCCCGTCACAACAACACACGCACTGGCGTGAACAATATAACACGACGACCGCAATCGTCTCTCTACGCCCCGTAGTTGTATATAGTCTAGACAAATTATTAACGGCGGAGAATAATAGCTGGGAAGAAATCGTTAAACTACTACTATATGGCGACAGGTCTATATACGTATTATTTGGCTATGATTGCACATTCAGTGTTTGTCCCCACTCACGCCCCGCTATCTACTGGCGCAGTATCTGTTTCAACAATGATTACAGGTGTCGAGAGTACGTGCTTTATTCAAAAAGTGAAATTGCAACATTCACACGGCGCACTATAGACTCGACGCTAAGTGTCAAAACAGCTGTATTTTTAGACTATACATATGTTGTAGACGCTATCGGTTCGTCTACAACATCGATGATGTCAAGTCGACTCGCTCGATATGGCGTTCGAGTATTTCCAACAGGCGAAGCGAAACGCTCGACAGGCGACAGATATAACAATCTAAATCGTCAATTCAAATTTAGAGTAGAGTTATTCTTGGGCGCATTTTTTGAAATATAAAGATGATGATGACAACAGCGCAGCATCTCTTGGTGTGTAAATGTCAGGTTTGGGCACAGATCAGTGCCCACTGCCCAGCAGCTTATGAGCACTGGGCAATTGTGGCTTTACCCGTGCATGCATGCTGGTTTGGACAAACATCCCCGCCATGTGTATGTTGTACAGACTGTACATAACACGGACCCGTATCACTTTGGCGGAGACGAATGGCCGCGCTGAGACATGCACAAGAACAGAGGTAAATAAAAAAAAATTTATTTGTTTGTTTGTACAAAAATAAAACAAGCGGAAGAGAGAAATAAAAAAAAAACACTGCATGTAACAATTTCTCATGTCGTATACGGATGAAGACTAGACTTGCCGATTCGTTCACGGGCAGCTCTCTGATTTCAAGTCTAAACAAAATCAACTTATTATACCAAGTGAAATCATCCATAGACGAGCTTTGCTGAACTTGATGTTGATGTAGACGATTGAAGAGTTTCTATTTACTCTTGTATGGGCTCTGTGCCGGCAGAGCCTGCATCCGATGAATCGGATCAAAGTTAAAAAAAAGGGAGGATGATGAAGAGGACCGTATGTCTGGGTCGCAAACTTGGCCGTATGTATATATCTACGGCTGTATTACGCATTATAGGGCAGCTGGGCAGCCCATACTGTATAAATAGAAAGTCTTTTGATCTCCCGATGAAAAAGGTTTTCTCGACTGTATATATACACCCTACATATATTTAGACGTCTCGTTTCGACGACGCTATCGATCACGCCCGCGTCTTATTCCCACCCACCACCCTCACCTCACCCTCGAGATCAAACGCCTTTCTCACTGATTTACATGACTGTGTGTCGTCGGAGGGAAGGAAGGAAAAAAGGCCGAGCTGAAAAATAGATGAGGACGCAAACATTTGCCTTTTATTTTTCGGATGAAAAGAGGATGTCCGTTAAAAAAGGATGCTGGGCGCGGCGTAGAATAAAAATCGAAGGGGGGAGGAATAAAACCTTGTTACGATTGCTTTTCCGGTCTAGCCCTTATTTACATACATTAAGAAATCTGGGTCTCCAGATTCGAAATGGGCGCCGCTATTTTTACGCAAAGGAATCAGGGCAGCACTATGCTGCGCGCGCTTGGACATGCATTTGAACTTGCTCGGTGATCTATACGGCCAGTTAATAATACCACAGGGCCAAAAAAAGAGAAGGAAAAGATTTGAAAAATAAAATAAAAATTTCCGGTTCGAAAAACGAAATTGAGAGCAGACGGGAAAACGTTGAAAAATGGATGGGTTCGTCATCATCCAGATTTAGCGAGACATTTCGTTACGATCAAAAAAGGGGGGCAGAAGAACCAGCCGGTTGGGGAATCGGGATTGAATGTGCCATTTATTGTTGTCCCTATTTTTTCCCTTTATTTGTCCCGCCATCATGCGCTACTATGCTGTATCCCGACACGAGCCGGCATAGGAACCAACACAACAGCAGCCCAAAAAATCTATAACGCAATATACGTCTACTCATCAGTCCTTATTCAGTTTGGTGGTACTATGGGAAGAAGAGAGAAGAGAAATCAGACGTTATATGAAAGAAAACGTGAGTGGGTGAACAAAGATATGGGGGACGAAGCTGCTGCTGCCGCTATACTCCTCCCATGTATGTGTGTGTGTGTCTATAGGCCTATACACGTGCACGCGCCAACTGTCAGACGACATGGGAGCCGTTGTTGCGACGCCAGTGCCGGTTTGTAATATATATCTATAACCGTTAATATCCGCAGAGCAAGTGAAACGTTCAAACGCGCCGCATGTCGCCCGCAACCAGCCAGCCAGCAGCGGGATGATGAACATCTTGATTTCTCGGATATATACAATATATCATTTATTGATTCGTTTCGTCGATGCAGCCAATATACATCACGCCCTGACGCTTTTTTTTATTTTTTTCTCTCTCTCTCTCTGTGCACAGTTGATTTGATTTTTCTTTCCTTTCTTTTGATGTCCTCTCGAGCACGAACTTGTTTTTTTTTTCTCTCCTTATTTTCTTTCACTTCCCTGCCGTTCGATTCATCATATCTTCTTCCTGGGATACACAAATAAGATATTCAATCGAAATTAGATGCGACCAGATTGTCGTGATAATTATATTCACCGGCACGTACTGCCTCGTTTCCCTGTGCGTGGAAAGAAAAAGGATCAACCGTCTATCGAAAGAAAGCAACAACAACTACAACAAAATGGGCGTCGCCGATAAACACGTTTCAATAAGATTTGCATTTATCAAGGAGCAATGAGCATCTGATTACGCACAACCACACTGGTTGCTGTTTGCCACCAATATTTAGACAGTCGGAGAGCAGAAGGGAAATATCGAAAAATATATTCACAAGATTCTTTCATTTGATTCAACATTTCACGCTAGAGGAAAATGTGTGTCGCATTTCTTTTTTTTTTAATCAAATCAAATGGCATTTGACATATCGATCTCGCGGTTTTCCTGGAATCAAAGAAATATGCACACCGAAATGATGACGATACACACGGTGCTGGAGCGGTCGGCATTTCCTATGAAATCCTTTAACATAAGGATGTCGAAAGAAATACACAAAAGGTCACACGGTCCTGCTTATATAGGTATATAACAATCCTTAATTAAACCATGAAGATTTGGCGACGAATCATTTCGATTGGAGAGAAAAAAAAACAATAGTTTAAACCACTATCGTAGATTATTACGACGAATCTGAATCTTGTTAGAGATATAAGCACGTAGGCTCTTATTATAGAATGGCAATATGCGCATCAGTAATTCCGTGTTCAGTCTTATGTAAGCCCAGCAGTCGTGTGTCTATACTTGGTGCTGCAGACGTTTGGGCGTAATTAAGTCATGCATGGCGCATCCGGGGACTGCCCTGCACTCTAATCCGTTTTCTCACTTTGCTACAGGATGCAGAAACACATTCATCTGTGCGTGCGTGTGTGTGTGTGTGTGTGTGTGAGGATCTCGGGAGGGAAATTTTCACGAAGGCGAACGAGCCCACAGCCCAGCAGCCCGATCCCCGGCCCTGTCGAAGTTGGGATTTAGTTTCGCCTCCTACTGGAATATTGGTCCCGTGCTCTACTTTAGGCTCGTCACTGGAAAGAAACGACAGAGTTGACAAAGAAAGGGACTGAAGAGCAGATAGCAACCAACTATACAAGTCGACGTAGATTATTCATATCGTCTGCCGTGCCCCCTAGCTCTCGCTCCTATCTAACCAAATGTAGGCTAATATCCCAGCAACAGCAGCAGCAGACGAGTCTATACAGCAGCCGCCCGATGCGTATAATTGCGTAGTAGTCTACATTATATGTACGCCCAGTAGGTCGGCCTGGGCCCATCACGCACGAAATGTCGATTGGATCAAGCCTGATGCTCTGCTAGTCGGAGATTCATCATCTCATTCCACGTGAAAATCCCCTCCCCCCTCAGACAATTTCCAGCGATGCGCTTTCTTCAAATGCCAAACGATCGATCGTCGTGTTGAATAATCCGGATTTTTCTGCAGCGTCACCCCAATTTGCAGACACAAAAAGCAAACAAAGAAAGTACCCAAACAAATGTCTAAACCGATAGTCGATGACCTCTCCCAGGCTATCGTCGAATAGGCAAAAGTCGTTTCAAAAGATCGTTCAAATTTTGAAATATCTATTTTTTCGACAGACGAATCGATAGATATACCTTTTTTATTCTCCCCGAACGTAACAGCGATACATAATTATTGATCTCCACCTTCTTTTTTTTCACGCCACCCAATCTATAAAGAAACTATTTCAAACTTGAAAAAAAAAATAATTGAAAATCCCGTACATACACCTCCGCTTGAAAGTTTCCGGAACGAGCTGTCGCGGTAGCTGTCAACTCTTTAATCATCAGCTCGCATCGAAATCGCACAAAAGATGAGTCGCAGAAATCGCGCGAGTTGTTCCTTCTATTTCTCGGCGAACAAAGCAAAAGCGCACGAGTCACTTTTGAAGATGCTGTACGACAGAGGATATTTTCTGACGGGTTTGATAGTATAACTGACGGTGTCTAGTTGAAATATATATAATATCTTGACTTTTTATTTTTATTTTTTCATTTTCTTCTCTCAGAGAAATGCAGTAGTAACTTCATTTGTTATTTATAAACAGCGAACGAAAGGAATTATTATCGAGCGCTGTCCGAGATCTTTTCTGGGCCCCTCCTCAATTGCTACTCTCAGCATCTTTCATTATTTTTCATCATTTTAACATGTTCATTTGATCGATTTTTATTTTAAAAATTTGATTCTTTTCTCTTACACTATATAAATCTCCGTGGGCGTCAATTTCGGTTAAAGACTATAAGACAATGTTATAAACAGAGTTCCGCCATTTGTTTTGGTTATTTTATTCAACCACCCCCTTCTAAAAACCTCGCAATTTATTCAGACCCATACCCCATATTTGTCAATAAATTTTTCAAATTTGTTTCCCCTCTCTCTATTTTTATGTTCTAGACCCTCCCTTTTCAACCGTCACGAAAATTGCTAACCCCACCCCTAAAGTGAAAAAAAAAAGAGAAAAAGAAACGGGACGGTATTTTATTTGTCGATCCCGGCGCTTGGAAATTCGTCGAATCGCAGCAATCGTACGATTTCCGTCGTAAGGTTAAAACCCGTTGTTACTACATGCTTTGGCCATCCATCTGAAGAATGGATTGACGCCATACATGTATATATATATTCTTTGGTATACTAGAGTCAAAGTCACGCCACAGTGGCCACATTTGTCAAGCCATGGAAAAGAAAAACACGGGCGAGGCGGTGAACGTCGACACGGTTCGATTCACTCACGACGGTTACGGCACATATAACAATAAATAGTCCACACACTACATCAGATGCTGCCGAGCTGATCTGCTAGTCACGCACCTGATACGGATGTCAGACAATATCACGTGCGCAAAACGACTTTTTTCTAATGCGCCCGGCCGCCGCCTTTGTTGTTCGCCTTCCCGTATATTATTACGCAAGAAATCAAGAAGAAATCGCTTCTTTTGATTGATTTCCCTCTCGCATTTCGGCGAAAAAGGAATCAAGAAATCGTTTGATATTAGCGAATTGGAAATGTCGACTTGGCTCGATCTGATCGCTGTTGCCAATAGCCTACGCTGACGTTTAAGCCCTTATACTTTTGATATACGCTCTGCTGCCTTTTGACTTGTTGTCTCTTTCCGGAACGGAGAGAAAGCGTCGTCACAGTATCGCAGTGTCGCTCCAGAAAATGTAATCAAATGAAGGGATATGTCAGTTGGGGGGGGGGGGGGGGGAAACAAACAAAAAACCAAAAAACAGTGCTCAAAGACGTATAGAATAAAGACCAACGCAAGAACGGAAATTGAAATGTCATCGTTCCGAACGAAGAAAAAAGGTGACGAACCTACGCTTGCTTCTCTTCTTTATTCTTTCACTCAATTAAACATATCAAATATTATGGATTTATTTATTGTCGCGTGCACCTTATTGGAATTATTTATTGAAGTGTGTTTCTTAGAACGCCAGTCTGTTTCCGTTCCGTCTACTTCAAAATGAATTTCTGGAATTGGAAAGACAAAAACCTTCGTGCATTTTTAAATAACCGATCGACCATCTTAAAAATAATAAAATTCTTATTTATCAGTTCCTCTCTCTCTCAATTCAACTTTGATAACAGCACAGCAGCCTAGAAAAATGTCGCGAGTTCACGAAGTTCACCGCAGACTCAACTCGACCGAACGTTGGTCGAAAATCCCAAGCCCCGAAATTTTCCCCATTTCAATCAAGAAGTTTCTTTCTCGCCAACTTGTCCCCACTTCCCGTACTGTCTGTGCGCATCTCTCTCTCACCTACGCAACTCTCTTTCAGCACACGATCCGACGCCTGATCCGACATTCTGAAGCTTGAATTTAATTTAGCAGTCGACAGACTCTATCTTTGTTGGGAGAACTTTATCCTTTACTTCCCCCTTCCGTTATATTGATCACGCCCGCGGTACACACACATAGCATTCCACTTGTTCACAAGTTTAATACACTTACATCACGTCCTCTTTCCTGGGCAAGTGACTCACAATGCAGCTGCATTCCGACTTCCTTGATTTGAGCTTATATGTATAAGAAGAAGAGGAGGAAAAATTGCTCTCAGCAACACAGAGATTACACAGCGTTCCCTATAGCGTACCATTGAATTGTTATTTGCGTTATAGTTTAGTTTTGAGAAAGGACGCCTATTTGTTGCGAAGGTCAGCGTCATAATAACGATCGTAACCCATAAAACCAGCGGTATTCTTGGCTTATAGCTGGTCGAATATGGTCGATTAAGGATTAGCCGTTGCGACAATGGCTTTGCAAAGCACTGCTGCGGGAGATGCACGTTAATTGTATTTACTTGGAACCTGTGAGCGTGTATGGAAAACGTCATTCGCAGAATTGGAAAGGGGAAAATCGAATAAGCGAAACATTTCCTCTTCTCATTTCCAAGTTTATCAAATGATGTGTACTAATTAATTTCCCAGAACCGAATACGCCAAATATATGGCGGGTGAAGAATGCGGAAGAGTGATTCCAGTGATGGTGGCAATGTCAAGCAGATCCTGGATATTCGTTTCGGTGTCGACAGAATTATCCTCAGTGATGGGACCGCGTCGACAGTCGACAGCACCATCAATATTGCGTCATGTTCACCGGATGAGCGAGGATTGGGTAACCCTTGACACTTTTCTTATTTCACCGTTCTGTATTGCACAATGCACGACTGTGATCTTTATAATGACAAGCATTTGAATAAGAATCCTCGTGAGATGTGAGATTTTCGCACTGCTCGCAATACATTCAGTCCAGGAGGTCACTGCATGACCGTCGTCGCCAAATAGAATATCGGACACGGAAGAAATTTCATTCTTCAATTCAAATCCTACCTAATTCAAATTCTATTCACGTAAGTTGTTTTGTTTTTGGTTTTGTTTTCGGTCGATTAGGAATTGCCACAAGAGTCGCGCGACAAAACAACCGCTATAGACGCTTAAGTTGGACGTAAAACGTACGTGATGGAATTGCATTTTGTGACTTGAGAATTGCATTTGTCGCATTGTTCAACGCACCCAGCAGAAAGAGGGTCGACGGTGGTGGGATGGGTTTACCGAAGTAGAACCAGATGAGTGATGGGCTGATGGGTCCCAAGTTCCGTCTGTTCATTAATGGACAACGTGGGCTACTTTGGTGCAGACACCGCGAAATGCCGCTCGCGCTATGCTGGACAGTGGTACCTATAGCTGTCTAAGTTAACAGTTCGCAGCAACAATGGATTAAGTATTGACAGTTGGACAGCAGAAAGACCGAGAAACATTTCCTGCACGCTCTATTATTGTCTAGTTGAGAGTCTGTACAGCACCGACTATTAGTCGGCGTTTAACTGCAATGATGATGTACGACAGCAATGCATCAGAAGAGCGACTGCCCCGAGACTTGTTCTCTGTTGTTATGACAAAAAAAGGAGAAAATAAGTGGGCGCTCTGTTAATTGCTGCCCCCGAATTGAAACAAGAGTATACATACAGAAGATGGAACGACAAGTAGATGGAAGCCTGGGCACGATTCTCGACGGAAAATAATCTATCCATAAATCAAAGAAACTCTAAAAGAGTAATGCGCTCTTCTGTCGGGGGCCCTATATAATAACTGGATCGACAGACGGATAGAGGGCCCTTTGATTATCTTTTTAGATGATCAATAAGTCAAGGGGTCAAGTTCCGCCGTGCAACGCTTCGCCGCCAACGACAAATGCAACATGCAAACCCCCATTCATTCAGCTTTAATCAAACGAGACCTCCCACCTGGTATTTCTGCGAAACTTCTTTTTTACTATTCTATAACATCAACCCTTTATCCCCCGCCGTGTTTCTGCAAAACAGTCGCCATAATAGAGTCTGTCAACCAGTCAAACACTATTACAGCTCGAGCAAGAAGCATAAGAGAGAGTGTGTTTTGCATACAGGTATTTCAGTTATATATTCCCAGCTGGTTTCCTACTTTACCCGCGAAAGAATAAAGTGTTTATGCATGGCGAAGTTTACACTCGTCGCCTTACATCCTCCTCAGCTGCACGGACTTAACGTGGTCCACCTACTCCTCGTACTCCTCAATCTTAACGAGTTCGTCGGGGTATATCATATAATGTTCATGCTAGAAAATGTCTACCCACAGCGCACCTACGATTCAAGATATGCTATACCTTGACAACGGGAAAATATTGAACATTTTTGTACTATAGAAACGAAATGTTGGCAAGATCTAGAGAAAAAGAAACGTCAACAATGGCCAGATAGTTATTAGGTTAAATGACAGTGTATTGTATATATTATGTTCACATTTTTAAATTTTTTTTTTTTTTTTTTGGGGGGGGGGGGTTGGGTGGGTGGAGGAAAAAAAATGTTTGGGATTGGTGGAGAAGAATAATTTGGTTTGGGCTTGATGGTTATCCAAAATTGGGAACAGTAGTCAGGGATACAAGTACAAATACAGACATCGGCAAAGACAGCAAACCCACAGAGTACGACGAATAACACATAGCGACGGCGACGAGCGAGAGTCTCCACCAATAACCGGCAGCGTTCATCATCAAAGAGCTGCCGCTGCGCTGCATGGCGGCCGGCTGTTCACCTGGAGATGGATCACGAAAATATATCAGAGACAAGATAAAAACATTGGCATTTATCTCTATGGTAGACATTATCAAAAAACAAAAAAAAAAAAGCCATGGACGACCGTTGTCAAAGCTTTCAACCACCATATTATCTATTCGGTACGTTGTCAAGCCAAACTCTAAACGTTGGGGCTAAATGTTTTAAAGTTAATACTAAGAGCGTGCCTTTCGATAGCAGAGATAATAAGCGTCTGACCTATTCACATTGATCTAAAATGTGCAGTAGCCAATGGTAACGTAGCAATCGATAGTCGTCATTGATCATTATAAATGAAAACCGTCAATTAAGCGGGGTGATCCAAAATTGATGAACGTTTAATTTATCAAGTTAACGGTGGGACGATGAATTAGTCCGACGGATCAATGAATGCGTATAGTGGGGAGCTGAATGGAATATAAGGGCAGCAAATTAAAAATGAAACATTGCGCATGAATTCCACACTAAAGGAATGATAAAGAGCGAGTCACGTTCTAATAATGTGATGAGCTCTAAAAACACGATGCGGGTTAGACGACTACTGACCTTTGAGAATGTAAACTTTGGCGGATACTGGGGGACAGTGGGCCGGCTGGCAAGTGTAATTGCCTGAATCGCTGACGTGGGCGGCTTTGATGAGCAGCGAGCTAACTGTTACATCCGTCTCAGCAAAATACTGGCGCTTTTCGATCCTGTCGCCGCCAAATTCCATTACCTAGACTCGAGAAAAAATCATCAAAGAAAAAGAAAAACATGATGTTATAAGAATCAACAGAGCTGCTGCTGTAGCGCGGTGCGCTGTGTCTAAGTGAATAACAGTTTCGTATTTGTGTGTGTGGCCCCACACATTGTACGCGGGCTAGACAGATTACTACATTGTAGTATATTGAGGCACCCAGCGTCGTCGTTATTCACAGCCCAAAGTATTTAGAACTCCGACAAAAAATAGTTCAATTAGGCCTCAGGATTTCTTTTGTGCAGCACGGCGGGGCTCCGAGATGAGTCGGCGAATTGGCGAAGCCTCTCTTTTTTTTGTTGTTTGGTATAGGACTTTTTTTTCCTGTTCATCTCTTTTGTCATCCGTATATGGTCTCTCTTTTAGTCCCTAATGATTACAGGATCCTTTTTCCCTTTATTCCTCCTATTTTTTTTTTTTTTTGCTCTTGTCCAATAAACCCCACGAATGTAATACGACGACGACGACTGTAGCTATATTTATATCCTTTCCTTATAGTCTTACGCATTTGTAGTTTGAGAAAGGTACGTATACGTATCGATTTAGTGACGTTCGTCTGCTTCCTCCCGATGTTCAATATATTTTTTGTTTCGGTTCGATTATGCTCCGATCGACAGCATATGGAGACCACGGCCAAAGGTCTACAAAGTCGTCGTTTTGATGGCATCAAATCAAAAGTTTACCTGATTTTTCATCTCGAGCAAGAGAGGCGCAACGCAATCAAGGCAATCAAGCTGAAACGTGGCAATCCTGCAGGCAATGACTAAACGAACTTTTCTTTCTTTTTTTTTCTTCACTAATTATCGTAGCCTTTTGTCTAGTGAGCGATAATGGGCTTGATTCGATGGAATCGAACGATTGCACAGCCTACGCCATATATCCGAGAGCAGCAACAAAACCACCCGGCAATAGAATAATAAGCAACAAAAAAAACTGCAAACAAAAAGAAAATGGGGAAACATTAGCATTGGCGTAACTAACGACTGAAACAATAGACGCAACAAACTTTCTTTCTTTCTTTCGTTTTTAACGATTCCATTATTATGGGCTATAATATCCCCCGAAACCCTCGTCCTCAATTTCCTCTCAGTTTCCCCCTGGTTTCCCCGTCTCAAGACATCGAAAAATAAGAAAAAGATAAAAGAGAAAAACAAAAACAAAAAAACGAAATGGCAAACATAATCTAACGGTGTACATGTATATAGGCCTACTTTTCAGTGTATGCTCTGTCGCCTTACTGTATCGCAACCAATTGCAATATATCCTTGATAAACATTATTACGTAATTTTTTTTTGGGGGGGACGGGTTGTTTTGAAAAAGACCGGGATGTTTTTATGGCCTGTTGTCCCTATATATATATACCTATACTTTCGTGAGCTACGAGGGGAGCAAGGAAGAAAAAAAAAAACAAAGTGAGGCCAAAGGATTGATGGCCGTTGGGTGCAACCGGTAAAAAATATAGCTTTTATTCGGAGCTGTTTTGCCACTTTTGGAGGCCCTTTTGTTTTCCTTATTCCCACGCATCTTATTGTTATGCCTATGCTGCTGCCCAACCCCTCTCCTTTTCTCCGTGTGTTTGGAGCTATGAACGATCCATCACGTTCCGTGACACCTCAACAAACTCCGGGTCGCCCCTTTTCGTCTCCCCGCCCGACAGCCCATTGGCTCTTTGGGAGTAATTAAACTCTTGGGGAAAAAGGAAGATGAGGATGAGAATGGCAAGGGGGGGGGGAAGAAGAAAGGAAAAGAAGAAGAAGAATTATGTTGGAGCTGAAACTGGAGTGAGTCGTGTGCCACAACATTCATCAAGGCCTTGTGTATATATATCCAACATGTCGTGGGTCTGTGGATTTCGCCCGTCTAGACTGCGGGAGCACTTCATTCATTTGCCTTCATGGGCGCAGAGTCAATTAGCAAGCGCAACAACACTCGCAGCGGGCGATAGGAGCGGGGAGGTTCAAACGGACATCGGGGCCGGCAAATGGAAGGGAACGTGAACAGGAAACTCGGCAGGGAAATAGTCTCGCCCCCATCACACCCTTCTCCGAATTGATCAAACATGTAAATAACAAATAATAAAAGAAGAAGAATGAACTTGGAACTTGTGGATGTTTTGCAAGGATCTAAAATGAGAGTGTTGGCCTAGATGAGTCAGCGCGACAATCAGGCCGACAGCACCACATGAAAACTCTCAACTTTGCCATCAGACTTGGTGTGTTTGCATACATGTAGACATTGCAGTTGACGCGATCCCGACTCTCCGGAAATATAAGGGAAAGATCCAAGTGTCGTGACTATATACGCACTAGATGTACATGTCGGCATATAACCTCCAAATGCTGGGAATGGAGAAGAAGAAGAAAAGCAGAGACGGACCGCTTGGTGGGGAAAAATTTAAAAAAAACAGAAGTGAGTCGGTCGCCAGTTGACACGTTTGCATAGAGTCTAGAAAACAGACGAGGGGCGGGCGAGAGAGAGAGAGATTGGCCGATCGATAGAGCCAGGTGGCTTCATTAAAAATGCAAACAGCAGAGAGCTGCTGGGAGGTTGGGAAGGCGAGGGGGAGGTCTTCGTAACGTGATTTTTCAGTTGGAAGAAGAATCATGTTAGGGGAAGAAGTGGGCTAGGAAAGAAAGAAAAAAAACCGGAAGCAAAACTAGATGATAATGAGATGCATAAAATTCTCAAGGAGGGAGTGGGGAGTGAACGAGATAACGGATAAAACAGAAAAGCACGTCACGCATAGTGTGTATCTTTTCTATTTTTAATATTCGATTCGCAGTTGACGGTGAGAATAAGAAACAATAAGAAAATCAGCAACAAACACATAGAGAAACTTTTAACTTATATTTTGTTTTTTGTTTTTTTTTTTACCTGTCCGTTGTGGTACCAAAAGAAGAATTCCGGTTGGCCGACGGCCTGCGACACGAGACAGGAGAGGTTAACGGGACTTCCTTCGTGGACGTGCATGTCCGGCCCGCCAAAAATCGAGGTAGTCGGTTCTGCGAATTGAAACATCACGGGAAAAAATCATCAGAAAAATAAACAACGACAGAAGGTTTCTTTTTTTCAAAAAATATAGGCGTCTGAATAACCTAACGACGAAAATGTAGTATTGGTTTGACGCAAGATTTCCCTTGGCGTCGCACGACATTCCCAACGGAACACACGGCGGACGGGGGTACGGGTATCAGTAAAACAAGAAACAACACGGAATGCAACATCTTGTCTAACGTTCTTATTGCGGGTAGACATATCGGTAAATCTTTTTTTTTTTTTTTTAATATTTAAACAATTGTACCCGCCCGCAATATTGCGTGTGGGAGCGAAGGAAAATTTAAAAAAGCAGAATATTGGAATTCTTCTTATTTTCTTTATTCATTTGAAATGAAGACCACGCCTTCATCTTATATAAATCTCTGCAAATAAAACAAATTATAACGAATAAATGCATAAAAATCGATTGTCTTTTTGGGAAAATGTCGTCAGGCCCACAGCAAAGTGTATAGTAACAGACATCCGCCGAAGAGAGTCTCGGTGCGCAATCGATTTCAAAATTGAAAGAATAAAACAACCTAATCAATTTCGAAGTGGTCGAAGAAGCCATTGTGAAATCTCTCCAATTTAAAATCCGACTTCTATTATGAAAGAGCGCCGGATTCAGCGAGAGAGACCTGCGATAGCGGCGGCCAACAACAACAATAAGTTTCGCGAGTGCCTTTTCTATTTTTTGACAGGAGAGACATCAAGCGATGGTCGGTCAACTTTCTCGGACAGCCCCGATCGTGAAATATTGATCAAGGTTGTCCCGTTGATTAACGACAAATGTCAGACGGCGCGGGCGGCCAGCATATATGCATGTGGCACTTTTGGGAGCGCCCAGCACAGCTCTGCTGTCCTCCTCCAACTATTTCGTCCAGAAATTCGGCGTTCGGCTGTCAGCGGCAACTGCATTAGACGTTATATTTTTCTTTTTTTTTGGGGGGGGGGGGGGGGGGTACTCCAAAACTGCATTGAATCAAGACACGGTTGTTGACAGGGAGCAGTCCCGATAGGTCGGGAGCCCCGTCGCAGCCCGTCACTGCTGCGCGCGTTTTCCTTTTATTTTTCAGTGTGTGGGGGGGACGGATGAGCGCTAATGCCATCAGCCGCCGTGTCATATCCTTTTTTCCTCCGAGCTGCGCCAGCTAAAGCGAATCCATGGAAAAGGAAGAAGAAGAAAAATTTCCCGTCCGTCGCGAATGACGCATTCAGAACGAGTTGCTGTCGGATGTTCGTCTTCGTTTTGTTGGCCGCCACTCTGCCGCACCTATCTAATACGCCACAGCCCATCCAACGGGCGTCCCGCTACTGGGAGGAGATCCATCCATCCATACAACCCTTGCCCTTTATGTGTGTGTCTCTTCTTCTTTTTCCTCTCCATCCGCTCAATAAGGCGCTCATCAAATGAGAGACGACAACATCAAACTCGACGGCCTTTGAATGGCAACACCCGGCTGGAAATATAAGACACTCCATTCAACATGCATGGGCGCCGCATCCCAGCGGCACTCTTCAACATTTCCCTTTTTTTTTATATTATTATTTTATCTAGTCCCATTTTTTTATTTTACAACTTTTATTCGACGACTTTTCCTCTTTTCGATTTCCTTTTATTTTTTAATCAGCAAAATGAGTTTCTATTTTTTTTTTTATTTCTTCGCCACTTCCATTTGAAAATGAAATCGAAAAAGGAGGTTAGGGCTGTTGGCGCAACAGTCGGTCATGCGATGAATGAAATATCTTATAAGGGGAACACGATCTTTTTATACTACAGCATCTGCCCGATAGCTTATGCAGTTCTTGTTTTCTTTTAAAAGAAACGCCAACTGACTTTTTTATGTTTGCGAAATTTTTATTTTATTTTTTTATTTTTGGGGGGAGGCCGGAATGGCCGATGCGAGTCGTGTTCCTCTGGGTGTCATCTTGGTCCGTAGAGACGCCGGCCCGGTGCATCCGGGGGAAACGACAACACACACAATTGATAACATGGCAACGGATGAAACAGGTCGACGGAAATGTCGGAAGCAAGCTGGAGAGCGACGGGGGAAAGAAAAAAAAAAGGACAAAATCATGGCGGATGGGCCGCGCGCGATCGATTTCGTCGAGCACAGAGGAGCAAAAAGTCACGATTGGCGGAATCTACCCCCATCCGTCCATCCATCTGCTTCTGCTGCTGCCTGGCAATATTGATAAATATTGAAGTAGCTAGCAGTCGGACTGATTGCGCTTGTCCTTTGTATTTTTTCTCCATGACGTCCAGGAATAAAAGAAAAGAAACTACGCAGACTGCGCCGGTAGTCAAGGGCAGTTTCAAGCAGCAGCCAAAGCAAAAGCATTCATCTTGATTATTCAACATGTTCCGTTGCCAGTCCGTATTGCGTCAAGTTCTCGAACATTCCGTCATTCCAAAACATGGAATCGTATCTTTCACGACGGCCATCTTCTATTTTTTGAGTTTTATTTTCACCTTCCACGAACATCATTATAATCTATCGTGAGCGGAAGAGAGAAAAGGAGGGGGGAATAAGACCTGCAGCAGTCATATCCCCCTCCATTTCGTTATTTCCTTCCGTCGCTCTCCTTTTGTCTGTGTGTGTGCCGCCGCTCTCTTCTTGTGTCTCAGTTCATCTGAGAGCCCAAAAAAAAAAGATGTAAGGAACGAGATGGGAATTCGACTCAACAGACCGTGAGTCTATGGTCGCCCCCCTTCTCCTTTCGATTGCTTTTTTTCAAAGACAACACGGTCCTCCTCCTCCTCTCTCTCTATTCGTGAAATCTCGATTCTTTACTATTTTTCCTTTTTTAGGTTCTTCCATAAATCTTCCGAATCTCGCGGTCGTCTTTCCACCTAACAACCGTTTCGGTCGTGCACAAATAGACAGACGGCGACCAGGCAAGTCGACCGTGTGTCGCCTGGAGAGAGAAGAAAAAAAAACGGATGACAAGAAGACATCAATTGGATGCCGTCGGTTGCTCTCTCTCCCCCTCTCTATCCCACTCCCGCCGGGACCCGAGAGTGGTGGTTATGTAACTCGGAAGAAGAGGTTTGACTTTTCTTCTTTCCGTATATACATCCATCGCAGGGGGAAGGGGGGAGAAAAACAAAATTCGATTCTCTAGTCAACACGTGCGCCAGCAGACCCAGAAAATAAAATATATAGGTGTAGACTGCGGGAGTCAGCGGACCGATGGCTCCGCCCCGGCGCGGTTATTTTTAAATTCAATTTTTGGACATTCGTCTCTCTGGACGAAATATTTGGCACGCAAATGTAGAAGAAGTTGCAGTGTGCGAAACTTTTGGGTGTTGGTGGTGAGTCACTGTGTGTATGTACACACACGGCGGATGAGAAAAAGAAAGCGGATGGGTTAACGAACCGAGCGGTCAGAACGTGACTAACGATTGCTAGTGCCATGAATATAAGTTCCACATGCTAAACTAGTTGGCCGACATAAAAGACTCTCACCCCACCACCCCTTTTTTCGCTTCCGCCCAATGCCCAATATTCGTATAATTGGCACAGTGAGAGAGAAAGAGAAACGGAGGAGTGATGTATAGAAATAAGGGGGGAGATGCGGGAAAAGGGGGGGGGGGGGTCGATCCGTTTCGTTGGGTTGGCAATGCTGTCACTGGCGTCGCTCTGATGCATGATGAACGATCATCGAAATTGACACCGACGGACGAGATAATTGAATTTTTCTCCTTCCCCCCTTATTCTATTGGCCATCCAGCCCATCAACCCCCTTCATTTTCTCTCCTCCACACTCTGGCAGCAGCAGCTTAAAGGCTCGTAATGAATCCGGATGGGATTATTCCGCACGATTACTCCCCTTTTTCCTTTTCCTTTTCTCCTTCCGCACTCGATTCCGCCTCGGAAGAATCTTCCGCACTGAACCATAGAAACGGCAAAAAGAAAAAGCGGAATTTTTCGCCAGCAAAACTGGAACGAACTGGAAGAAGAAAACAAAAAGAAAATACTTTTGCCGTCACGAACAGGTTACACAGTGCACACACACACAAAACCACTCGGTTCCGGACGGAAAAAATTCAACCGTCAAGTTTGATAGTGCGCGGTGCTTCAGGATGGTGTGTGTGTCAGTGTCGAGTTGACACAAGAAAAGATGAGACGCTCGGGCGTCGTGTCAATAAAAATGAATTCTTCCTTTTGAAGCTATCAAAGCAAGTCTAGCGTGGGCGTGACACACCACAATTCGATCGACCAGTCGCTCTGCTGCAGGCAACGGTGACACACACACACACACAAAAAAGCGGTTCGATATAACAGCAGCTTGCGGTGAGCAGGAGGAATAAAAGGAAGAGATGATATAACACTGGCGCCTTATAATATAGGACGGCCAATGACTTTACTGGAGGGGACATTGGAGACAGCCAGAGTGTGTGTGTGTAGGAGGAGAACACAGAAGAGGAAACAAACATTCGAAGCGGACGAGATGATCTCAATCGATATAGGAAAAGATGGCAAGAAGAGAAGAAACGGCGGATTGGTTGCCCATCTCAAAAACAAGTTGATGGCCTACTATAGCGGAGCTGGGACCTACATAGACACAGACCTACTTGGTATTCCCACAGGAGGAGCCGTTTTCAAGAAGAAAATGTGGGTTAGCATCATCGCGCCCGGATGTCGAGGAAATACTCGTCTATTCTTTTCTTTTCTTCTTCTTTTTGGTTGCCCCACTTTCTGACTCTTCTCTTTTCTTTTTTCTTTTTTTTTTGATCCGGCGGAATAAGAATAGGGCGCAGGCCGGGCAAGCGGAGAGTCGGCAGAGAACCACTCCTCCTCCTCCTCCTCTACAACTTTTAGATGTGTGTGTGTACAGTATACACACACACACACACACCCATACGTCTTGTATATGTATGTTGAACCTTCCTCGCGTGCTTGGGAAATGGAATCAAAAGAATTGAGCAACATCTTTTCTTTCCCATTGCTGCCCTACCACCCACAATCATATAGCCCTCCCCCAACTACCCCCCAACAAAAAATAAAAATATACCAAATAAAATAATCTTCTCTCTCTTGAAAAAAAGGGAAAAGTTCTTCATCACGTTTCTCGATTCTTCCGGCTGTCAGACCAGCCGGACGTGATTCGTTTCCGTGAGTTCAGGAGTCCAGCCGGCAGCGGGCGGTCTGATGAAAAACGCATCCCCATGTTCCCACCCCACCCCTCCCTCTCACCCAAAGTAAAGAAAAGAAATGGCGAGAGACGAGTAGAACAAGAAAAACGAAACGAACGGAATCGAAAAGCGGATGTATAGGAGAGAGAGAAAGAGAAGATAGACACAAGAAGAAGAAGACCATACCATCCCGGACAGACCCTGCCATGTCCAGCCCTGCTGTACACAGACACACAACGCATTCGGAATATAGATTCGCCGGCGAAAAATATAATACAGAAAAGAAAGAAAAGAAAAGAAGGGAGCAGCTATTCATTTCCTTGATGAATCCCCCAACACAGACTCTCTCTCTCCGCCTTTTCTTCGACAGATGAATTTCCAATCGTTCAACGTCCGCTGCATAAGAGACAAAGCGGACGGTGTGTCTACATATACATGTACATATACAGTACTACTAGTATATACAATCCGCCGAGGAATATACAAGCTGGGACAAACACACGGAATACGGATGTCGCCTTCAACGTCTATCGGCTGAATGACGTCACCATCGTGATGACCGAGCAAATCCGATCGTTTATTTCCCCAACCGTTCGGGAGAAAATGCTGGACTGGCCGCTTTCAAGGAATTCAACAGAAACAACTTTCAGAGGGAAGATTATCAAAAAGGATCGTAAATCATGGAACATTTCTATTGGCTATTGGCCATCGTTGAATCGGCTCCTGTGTTTTTGGTGAAATTGTTTTCCAGGAATGGAATTCCTCGCAAGGAAAAGGGTTTTGCAAAACAAAATGACGGCCGACAAAATGGACCCAACTTACCGACTACTTGGAGATGAACGAAATAGCTTCTGGTTGGTTGGGTGCCGATTTGGCACTCGTAGAGTCCGGAGTCTTTGAGTTGGACGCTCCGCAGCTGCAGGGTCCACTCGCCCGTGTGGCGCTGGTGGTAGACGGAGAATCGGCCGTCCTTGGTGTAGACCGAGCGGCCGACGCTCAGGATGTGGAGGTCGCGGTGGCGGACCCAGGAGACCTGCACAGACCACTGGACGTTGTGTTTTAAGACGGCATGTTTCAACGACTGTCAATTGTCTACAGTACATTTTAACTATAGTATGCACCAGCAAGTAACAAGTTAAAACTAACACCGATCGTGATGATTCTCGCTTCGATTCCAACCGAATCTGATTGCCATTTCCGTCGAACGTTTGCAGCCAACGGGAAGAACGACATTGTCGCGGCGTATCAGCGGATGACCGCTAGGCGGAAGTAATGGGCTATTGGAATACGCTGCTGTATGTACACTCCTTCTTTTTTTTTCCCCCTTCGCTACAATCAACAATCTCGGAGAAATTGCACATCAATAGACGATGAGGGAGGGGAAGAAAGCGACTGGTTCATTAGATGCAATCGATGGCTGAACGTCAACCGTACAAGACGTCAGCAGCGCCGGCTAAAAGATATGTGTATACACGTCGCTGCTTCTATTTTTTCCGCCTTTTTTTATTTCTCTCTTTCTCTCTCTCTCTTTGTCGATCGAGACGATATTCTACTCCGGTTCCTGCCATATCTACAAAATGCGCCTCCGCATCTTCCCTTTTCATCCCCCCCCCCCATCCTTTTCTCTTAGACATTCGATTCGACCGACCGACTCGGTGGTTCGTTCGGCCTCACTTTTTCTCCTTCATATTAAACGACGAGGAGATATGATGAATGTTCCTCCGCCCTGAGAGAAAGGAGAAAAAAAAGAAAAAGCGAATCTTGCGAACAATGGAGGGTACAAGGCAAAATACTAATAATAAAAAAAAAAGAAAATCCCGAACGGAGAGAGAATATGTAGGACTGTCTACGTCGGTCGATATATGTAGGCTCTGTCTCATCACTTTCCGTTCAATCTTCATTCTTATCACGTCCCCATATTTTTTTTCGCGTGCGCTCATATCTGGAAATAAATAGACGCACATTGTGTCCAGCACACTAATACACACGACAATGTGTCCACATTCGCGAGTCCGCCAACTCTCCGATCAAGTTATATAACATTAGCTGCTGCAACTCTGTTAGTATATATGTACATGTTCAAGTTCAAACTCTAAGGAGATTGAGACAAATTTGAAAAGGAAAACAAAAAATTACCGTTTTGTTCCTGAGGCTGCGGGGCCGGCAGCTGAGATAGGCCGTGGTGCCGGCCGCCACACGAACTTCGGTGGGCATCACGTCGAAATCGGCATCGGCAACGTACGTTCCCGCTGAACTTGCGGGTGGAGAACTCGACTCGACGACGGCCCACTCGGAGGAGGGATCGACAGCGGCAACGGCAACGGCAACGGCGGCGGGCTCATTCACGTCGCTGCACAAACCTGCGTCATCAACGGTGAGAAAAGCAAGAAACAAAAAAAAAACCCAACTGAGTGATGATGAAATGGTTTAGAGACGCAAGGAGCTCACACACGACGCGGTGCGTGTCTGCACGCGCGCGCTTGCTTATCCTCTAGGTGAGTTGTGTGTGTTGTTGTGCTTGAGCCTACACACTCAACATCACACACCCTAGTTCCGTATCAACAAAGTAAAAAGTGGGATCTATTTATAGAAAAGGGGGCGCTTAAAGGACCTCGCAATCGAGAATCCTAAAGAATTCTTTTTTTAAAAATAAGGAATTATGATTGACTAAAAAACGCGGGAGTTTGAAAATCATGGCCGACAGAAGAAATGAATACAGGAAATCGGCTTGACCTTTTTTCTTTTGTTTTTTTTTATGGTCAGCTCTATGGCCGGCCTGCACATATGTTGCGCTTCAACGGATTCAGCAGATTTCACTTCTTACCCCCCCCCCCCTGTCTGCTGTCTATCCAATTAGATGTATAGTCCAAGATTGTTGAATGCTAAACGGATATGTAACTCTGTAAGAGCATTACACAGTCAAAACCCATGAGCGTATTTACAATTGCCATTCAATATTGCGCAACACAATTTCGGTTGCGTATACAAACAGGAGGCATGTAACTGGGAGTGCTCCTTTCGCCAAATTGGTATAGCCGTGACTGTTCTATAAATTGGCGCACATTTCTCTGTCAATTGGTTTTGTTCTGTTATTCGTTCGCGCAGCGCTGGAAACATTCAGCGCAAACGAGTCCATATATTATTACATAAAGGAGAGATGACGCACAAAACAATCTCATCAACTTATTCCCTCCCGTCATCGCCTTTTTGTCGTGCGCGTCCTATTTTTATTTCCTTTACTTTTGTTGCGAATGAATTCGGTCGTTCGGGACTTTTCTCGTTCTTTTCTTCTCTCTTTGATTTGAGAGTGGGTGAAAAACGAATATTTCTTCTGGCCCTTGTTGTTGTTGTTGTTGTTATATTTCTTTCTCCTCCATCATTCTTTGTGTTGCTGCCGCGTTCGGACTTGCCAAAGGAGATAATATTGTCGCCGTCTGTCACGGCCGGCTGGACGGCAGGCTCAATCCTCCCACACCTTCCTTCCTTCTCCGCCGGCTCTCCCTGTGTGCCCAGCAGCAGCCGCACGCTATATAGTTGTCGTCCATGTGCAAGTGTTGTAAAGTGCAGTATACACACACGTGAGCGGGACGAGCTAGGCGGCCGTAACGATGCAACCGTATTGATCCGCCGTGTCTTATAAACAGGAACTTTCATCGACCCCAGGAGAGGTTCATCCTCGAAGGGTGTGAGATGGGATGAAAAAAGCTGCAAGAGGCAGAAAGACCCAATCGCTCCTTCTTCGCCTTCACTCCGCCTATTTATTTTCATAAATGTGCAACACAAACATCAGCCCGGCGCACGAGTTTCTTTTTTCTCTCTGGTAAGATTAGTGCGATGTTGTCGATATTGAAAAATGCAATAGAGCCCAGGACCTCCCCCCTCCTACGATTAGCACTCGGCAACACAGCAGAGACGAGCCCACAAAAACTTGGAAAAGTCTTTGGAGTCAATAAGGCAGAGAGAATTTTCCTTTTGATTTTCCAAAAGGCTTATGTTTGCCTTGAATTATATATATATTGGTCGTAATCATCGAATTCCAGCAACTTTCCCCGTCGGTCGTCGGCGCCCACTGGATTCCGTTCCGCTCTTCTGACGTGCGGAATCGATCAACAACCGGCTGAGAAGGGATGAAAAATCTTGGCCGTATTATATAAGTGACGGGCGTTAAAAGAAACGGCAAATCAATCTTTTACAACACACAAGAATTGAAAACTAATAAAAAAATAAATAAATACGAATAAAAATAATAAAATTTCGTTTCAAGCGGCCGCAATGTCTCCAAGCGGATGGCGTGCACGCCCTTCCTGTCGTAAGTCACACCCGATAATATTTTATATAGATCCTCCGACTCGCTTTATTCTTCCATCTCGATCACAGGCCCTCGAGCCGCCGCCCGACCGCTGCTGGCCTGCGTGCGGACGAAAGACGACCGCCTAAGCGCTCATCCGTTCCCCACAGATCGATAAACAGCGGATATAAAAGAAGAATTGAGAACAACAAATATAGACAGAGAGCGCCCCAGCGGCAGTTCCATCTGCAACGTTTAGAGAAAAAGAAAAAAGAAACGACTCGGTTCTCCCAAATTTAGTGCTGATCGTTTCCGACGTCGGAACGGCGATGGGATCGAGCACTTTGCTTGATTAAATCAGCGATTAAGTGAAGCCGTTAATCCTTGTGTGTCTAAATTCCAATCCACTTGAAACGGCAAACAGTCTAAGAGAATATAGTACACACACAACACAGCCCTTTTGCCCAGCAGCTCCTTCGAAACATTTCTGTTTGACATACTTTCGACACTTGGGCTCAACTTTCCGGCGGGTGTTGGTGTTTTGGTATTTAGTATTTACTCTTCTTCAACATTGGAAACGTATACAGCTTAGTGGGGGGGGGGGGGGGGGGCCGAGAACCACACATCGGCAGGCCAACTCGACGTAGCATAGAGTTTTGTGTGTGACCGAGTTTGTTCGATAGCGAGTGTATAACTTTTCCAAAGTTGGTAAAGCTGCCAAACTATACGAAGGAATAAAGGTATCGAGCTCCGAAGAAGGCCACACTGTGCACACACACAGTGGCCGGCGTGATAGATGCGATAACTGCACATATGACGACTGCCAGTTGAATGGCGAATACATCTCCAACATAATGGAACCTCTTTGTCTATTCATGATGTCATTTCCGCCATCCTCTGTTTCGCAAGTCTTCCGCCGAAAAAGTTAGCGCGCAATGGCCGAAGAAATCTAGAGCCCCGACGCCATTAGGAGCGATCCCACAAACTCGCAGCCCACAAACGGACGCGTTTCGATTTTTTCCTTGTAATCAAATAATGATGGAAGACCCTCCGCAGGCCCTCTCAAATGGCGACGAAAAGTTTGGGGGTTTGTTTAGCAATTCCCAGCCAAAGATGCGGCTGGGAAATTCGCATCCGTTGAACGACAAGCGAGTTCGTTTATACGGGCGATGCCCCGACGTAATAGCCAATCTTTTCCTTGTCTAGCGCAGAATATTAAATTTTCTAGATTTGTATTGTCGCCTTGGAGGCCGTCAGATTCAACAAAGGGGGAAGTTCCGAGGAATAAAGAAAAGAAAACGATATCTGATTAGAGATGGATTGGCACGTGCCAGTTTCAGGTGACTCGGGAGTAATTCGGTCACGTCTCTTCAGCCCCTAGATCTCGTGCACGGGCTATTACAAGAAAAATGTCTCAGCCGGAGGGACCGCCGCCGCGTTCAGTTCAAACGGGTTGCGAAGTTGTCCCAACGCGCGGCCGCCGTCTTCATCATCATAGCGTGTAAGCCTCCGGGAGCAGCGTGTGGATGCCATCAACTCCTTTTGTTTGTCCTCCGTTTCCTTCCTCCCCCCCCCCCCTTGTATTATAATAACTTATATAAATATATATAGAGAGAGACATTATGACAACGAGTCTCTGAAAGAATTTGATTCGCCGCGTCGTCTACTTTTTCCTCCATTAGGAATGGCGACGGCTTTCCCATTTTCCTAATGTGTTTTCGTCATTTTCAGGACGGAGCAGCAGCAGCAGCAGCAGCAGCAGCAGCACGAGCGGGTACGAACAAAAGCGACTTGGTTCGGGAGCGAGATGCACACGACTTTGTTATTGGACGTGACACAATGTCGGGCCCTTTTTGTGTTGATTATTTGTTAGGCAAAAAAGGGACGTGTGTATATTGAGAGGACCTGTGTGTGTGTGTATATGTACACACACAGCGACAGAAAGGCAAAGCCCCCTCTCACAAGAAAAGTGAGAGGGCCGTCTATATGGATGCCATATAGAGTGGCAGCATCAGCAGCAGCCGGGCGAAGAGCTTTATCATCATCTCATCTTTGCGTGTTGTGTCACAGAGTAAAGGGGGAAAGTTCTTAAAAGTGTTTTTTAGAGAACGGATATGGCCTAGATGCCGGAGACTGTAGCCTACTATACTCTGCCTCTTGCCACCACTTGCACCAGCCACGCCCTGCTCCGATGCCTGCCGTCGTTTTCCCAGCGGAACTTCATTATGCAGACCCCGACTGATGCCGGCATCATTCTGCGCAGTTTGTGAAGAGTGTTGGCACATGATAAGCTGATTATTTGTCGACAACATTTCCTCGATGATGCTCAAGCACAAGCAGTCTATAATCCGGGACTCGTACTTTTTTTTTGTAGCCCCCCGACAAAGGAGCCAAAAGGATCGAAAGAAAAAAGATGGCATGAGCTACGTTTTTCATAAATCTACAATAGCATTAACAGCCAAACTAGATATTAGAATTTAGAAGTGCGACTCTGCATTTGGAAACTCAAATGTTTACCGGGGGAGTACTGAGTACATTTGATTTAAAAAAGTTACAGGAAAGATAACAACAACCGGAACTTTAGCTTTTGAGAATAAATGTAAAAAAAAAAATATATAATATTCTTCACGTTGGTAATCAGTTAACTGACTAATCAGTTCCCCTCATCTTCTGAATTTTCATAGAATTGAGCAATTAAAATAGTTTGTTGCTCGGGAAACTAATAAACAAAAATTGTATGCTTTTTTATTTTCATAATTATTGCTTTTCAGTTTGATTTGAAACTTGTGATTTTGTGAATTGTGAATTGCAATTTTGATTTGTGGCGGAAATCCAGGAGAAAACATATGAGTACATGTGGCAACGTGTTAATCGCTGCACGAAAATCAGACAAACAATGAAACAAATAAAAGTACGAAAAATCAGATCGTAGACTTCGTAGTTCGTAGTGTTTCGCCTCTCTTGATAGCATGTGTTGAGACACACTTGGTGAAATTTAAGAGGTAATAAATAACTGAAACATTTAAATAAATAAGAGTACAATAATGGATGCTTTATTAACCGAATAGTGTAAACATGTTCCAAACTTCTTGATATTTTTTTTGGGGAAAGCACTCATGAATTATGCAATTAGTCAACTAGGCATTCCACGAATTTTCTTTTAATTTTTAAGCAAATTCTTTTCCCTTTTCTTCCTTGTGCAGAATTCACTACTTCATAAACAACAACAATTTCAAGTTTTGCTTGTGCTGGTATCAACCCTGTCATCAGCAACATTCTTTGTGTGGGACGGGACATGGTAATTATTTTGTCACACTATTGAAACATTACACCTGTTAAATAACTAAATTATGCATGGCTGACTTAGGTGCAGTGTGTTACATAATAACTTTATGTCCTCCTGTTTATTAAATATTAAATGTATATCCCTCGGTTTCAATTCTTCCTAATTGATTGTTTCCAAAATATTACGTGAATTAATTTTTGCTTTTCTGCTGTAGGTAAACAGAATCCTTGATTGGAGCATCCACTTACGTCAGACAACTTGTCTCATCTTTCTTTTCCTTCAATCTTTTGCGTCTTCATGTACAGCCATGTGAATGTGGATGTGAGGACGCCCTTTTCCCAATCCCGCCTGAGGCCTGACGTATTAAACTTTTCTGCGGATGGAGCAGTTGGAGATGCCTGGCTGTATTTCCCAGGCTTCAAGGTAGGACTCTGTTAAAATTGGTGCTATTTTCCCTTTTTTTGTCATTGTTTTGTGGCGTTGATGATCGTTACATCATCCCCTCTCCCCCCGTGAATTATGCAAGTTACTCAACTGCCCTTGGCCGCATGCAGCAAAATACGGAGAGCAAGCACACACAAATCAGTATCATTTCTATGGGTCATTGTTACTCTCAACAGTGAGTTTATCACTGCTTTCAGCTTGCGAGGGTTTCTGAGAATCAATTGGGTTTCTTTTTCTCTCCAAAAGAGGACGAAACTCAAAGGCGATCTTCTTCTTTTGGATGGTACAGAATAGTTTTGACAAAACTGTCACGCTTCTTGAGGCCCAACAAAAACATGCCCGAAGTCGCGTTACTTCCGTGAGATGAATCAGCAATTCTTTTACTTTGCAGCTTTCTGAGCTTTTCGCAAATGCAATTACGCATTTCAAGAATATGCAGAGTTGCCGATCTTTCATTTGAATTTTTCGTCCAAATCTTCTAGGCTAACTTTGGGTTCGGGATAAAATGTTCGTTGTTTGGAAGTGCTGAAATAACTTACTCGAGTTTCTTATTTCTTTGCTTTGGGGATTTTGAATAATTCTCGCGGGAAGCATTTTTGGCGTGATAAATATTTTAGGTTTCTTGACGTCTGCAACAGTTTTTTTGTTAAATGTCGCAAATTTGTTAACTTTTCAATAGGGATGAATTTTATCCCTCGTCGGTTAATAAACTGAAGGTAAAGATCTTTCCCGACGCTGACTATGGAGGATGGTGATTGATGGGCATTTTCTCGCATTTTCGTTACTTGAGAAGACATCGAGTAACGGAAATTTTTACATTTCACTGTTTCAATCTCTCTTTTCATCGAATTTCGGAATTTCTTAAAGCGATTAGACAAAAATACCAAAAACTGTCTGCACTTAAAGTCGAGAAATGTTTTGATTGCCAAAACAACTTTAAAAGCCGTAGGTAGTTGGCCAGAATTTGCTTTGAAATTTTGTCAGTCCTTTTCCCTCTTTTCGAAAATCTTGAAAGGACCTTTCACGTTCTTTTCCGTATTTTTCCCAAATGGATAATTCTTTCGCTGGGTAAAGTTCAGATGTTTTCTTTAAATATTTCTTCGGTTAGATCGAATATTGTGTAATGAATTTTACTTTCCATCAATTTTTTGGCAAGACCAATTTTATTCCAAGTTTTTCTCGCAACAGTCCCTAGCGCTGTTTTCTTTTATGTTCTTGCTCTTGGAATTATTGTCAACGGTTCCATCTTGAAACCATATTGGCTGACTTCCAAAAGAGAGAGAGATCTTCTCTCATGTCGGACATGGTGCAGGAGAACCTCAAAGTTGGCGGTGTACACAGACTATAGTTATGACGGTGCATAGTAACGTCCGCTCAAACTTTGTCCCGCTCGCTGGCATTTTGCGTTCGGTACGATACGTGCACAAGTGGATGTTCATATCCTCCGTAGACACTCGCCTCATGGTTCACGGGCCAGAAACTTTCAAGCGGATCAAAACAATATCTCAAACTTGGATGTATATGTCGTAGCCTATTTGGACGCCATTGGCTTTCTGCAAGAACCGCAAGCCGTTTATTTCCCCTGTACCAGTCTCAGCAGTATATAGTATCAATCGCGAACTCTATGCTAGTCATCGGTGGAAAACAGAAGCTTTACATGGCCCGTGAGTAGTTCACCACCTGCCACTGCTGCGACCCGACCTTTTCCTTATTTTGTCAATTCCAGTTGAATCGGTAAAATCTCGGCACGCGTCCAGGGTTACGGCGGAATGCCTCGCCGTGAATTTCCATTTAAGGCCACGGTGAATTAGCCCGTTTGTATCAAAAGTAAAGGGAAATCGTCATCTCTCTTTTCATGTCTTTCGTGGGCGAGGTAAAAGAACATGGAAATAATAACTCGACGACGACCTTTAAAGCGGGAGGGGGACACAAAAGGGAAAAAGAAAGTTGATGGAAATTGAAATGTCTTTTCTCTGTAAGGCTTTAACTTTTGTATTCGACCCTAGTTCTTATATTTCTCTTACTTGTCGACAAGTGATCCCCGAGTCGAAAACTACACAGAGCGTGACTGACACGACACAATTCCCTTGGAATTCGAAAATCCACACCCACACCACGAAACTTGGCGCTCCTCGAGAATGAAAAATGACAAAATCAAATTTTTTAAGAAAAAGTAAGACAGACAGAAAAAGGTTTCACTATCTAAGCGAAGAATCGTTTCTAGACACTAATCATCTCTCCGGAACGGGCCAGTCGTCAGACTAAATCCGAGGAACCGTGTTTTCCTATAAACTTCCCCTCCCCCATTTTTTTTATTTGACTAGCGATCCCGGTTGATTTTTATATTCCTGACGGAAAAAGCCCATCATCATACACGACACGGTACACACACTGTTATATGGCCACGCTGATTTGATGGTTGCTCCGCCCTTACCTACCAGCATTATTGGCAAACAACAAATAAAATGGAAAAGGCGGACAAGAAATTGAGACTCTGTGAGCGTGTACATTGTCCTCCCCCTCCCTGGCACGAAGACCAACCCCCTACCACTTACTCAGCCTATGCACGGAGAACCTCTGGTTTCGTTGTGTTTGTTCACTAAGTAAAGATTGACAGAAAGTTCGGAGAAGAAGACCCAATTGACGACGTTTCATTCATGATCTGACGGTCAAACAAACTTGGAAATCCAAAAAAACTCCTTCCAATCCTATGAGGACGAGAGTCAAACGGGGGCGACCTGTTGGACTTGACTCGAAAGTGAGGAACTTGTTTTGTCCGCTCTGTTACCCGTCTTTGAATACAGGAACGGCTTTATTTAACGGATGTGCTGCTGGGCAATACAACAAAATATGTGATGGCCCAGTTCACCGTGTCCGGTCGTGAATCGCCAACAGGGCTAGGGAAAATGCCAGCCATCGATCGATATTTCTTTCTTCTTTTTTTTGGAGGTTATTCGG
The DNA here is from genome assembly GCF_021134715.1 of Daphnia pulex. Taxonomy (NCBI): domain Eukaryota; kingdom Metazoa; phylum Arthropoda; class Branchiopoda; order Diplostraca; family Daphniidae; genus Daphnia; species Daphnia pulex. Next base: position 5,793,005 of record NC_060018.1, on the reverse strand, counting down.
AAGATGGATGGTGTTGAGATTGGGCTGACGTGACTACGTTGACGGCCGGCGCCGTGAGGCTCGTATAGATTTTATTTTCTCAAACACCAAGTCTATAGCAATCCATCCATCCATTGCTGTGACAGGAAATTGACTTGCCTGGGCGCATTACGGAATAAATTGTAATTAGCGGATATCTTTATCCATATATACTCCCACTCTTGATAGACTATTTCGGCAGCCGAAAGACAAAATGACAAATAGGGCGGCCAAAACAAGGGAATAACGATATATAGCAGTCAAGCCAGCGCGTCTCCATGTTCATTTTTCCATCACTCATTTGCCACCCACCGGAAGTCGGCGCAGTTTAAGCTAAAAAAGAGGGAGAGGAGGGAGGGGAGAGTGGGAGAAGTGCAGGCGCACGCAATGGATGTCTATAACAAACATCGTCGATCAAAGGGGTTTTTATAATAAAGCTCATGTCTACACTTTTTCCCTTTCTCGATGGGTATGTACAAAGTTAGGTCGACTTGGTTTTCAATCAATAAAACATCGTATCGATTTCACGCTTGCGTTAGTTAGAGCACTTATTTCCTGTTGGAAAGAGAGAGGGGGAGAGAGAGTTTTACTTTAATTTACTGCTCTATTATGGAAGGATTGGACTGTAGAGTGTAGAGCTCTTGAGAGAGAAGCGGTCAACCATGGGAGCGCACAGGAGGATCAACAGCGCAGTGCCAAACACGCCATGAAAAGCTGCCGATCAAAGCTAATCTACTCGATCACACCTGCTTTCGGACTTTGTTTACGGCGTAATAATAATAGCCGGGTAGGTGTTGTTTGTAGCTATTATGCGATAACAACCCTAGACGGATAAAGGGCTCGGGTCGGCGTCCCACCCTTTGAGAAAGAAGTGTAAAACGTTCGCGTGATATCCCGCACATGAACCGACGAGCGCAGTTTGAAACGGAAAACGGTCGGGTGAATCATTCTCAAATTTCTTCGTGAGTCAAGAGGGAGGGCGAGCGGGAATTATGGCGGAAATAGATTATTTTACAAGTTCCCGTATAAACTGGCATTAGTGTGTAAAGGGAGAATGCGGGGGAGAATGTACAAAGTCAGGGCATCAAATCTCGACAATGACTTGTTTAAGGATGCGCACAACATACATAACATCAGCGTGGCAACTGTCCAATCTTCTTATTGTCTGCGAAAGCAATACTGCCGACTGGCAAAAGGGATGAAGCGCGATTCATTCCGAATTGATTGCATTTTCTCTATTAGAGATTAGTTGACTTTCTTTTTCTTTTTGGGTTGTTGTTGTGTTGGGAAACCAACGGGCATCATTGACATTCTAGAGACATAGAGAAAAGGATCAACCAAATAGAAGAAGTCTGATTGAACTGATCACAAAGTCATGTTGTAGAGAAAATGAGGATAAGTCATCGGCCCACACAGCGAACCAAGGAATGAAATCGCTATCAGGCTTCCGTTTGGTTTGTTTTGCTTTCGTTTTTTAACGTTGAAAACAGACAGAAGAGTGAGCCAAAGCCGAAACCGATCGATACTCTCTCTAAATGCATTTGTCGGGAAGGAAGGATCTGGGCTGGCCAGCAGTCCTTTTAAGAAAAGATTGCGAAAGCGCAGCCCTATACATAGCGATGCATTCCTCTTTCGTTCTTGTTGCCACCCCGTCCTATGTTGTTGTTGTCGTCCTGCCTTTGGCTAATATCAAAGCAACGGGAAGGGCGTTCCGTCACTTTTAGCTAACCGGTTACCTCGTCCTCGTGAAAGGGAAAACGTACTACGCACAGCCTGTTGTGTAGGGTATCGGCTTTTGGCTGCCTTGACTTAATCTGCTCCAAGAACTTCCTCCTTTCGCTCTGCGTAACAGCGACGTTTTAATTAAAATAAAGCCAGACTGGATAGACTAAAACAAGAAATCGACTCGACTACATTTGCCTCGCCACTCTTGAGAATGGAGTTTTTAAAAAATCGTGCGTCACAGCCTATTTGAAACGCCAAACGCCAAGGGTGAAAAAGGGATGAGTAAAGTTGCCAGGATTTTCTTCAACGGAGGGTCTCCCTCCGTCAAAGGTTTTAATTTTTTTTTTCACTTATTGTCTTATATAAATAGAGCTACTTAGGTTGGAAAACTCCTCGAGACTTTAGGGCATATATAGATATGCTCATATGCTGCGCGTTTCAGATACTTTTTGCCTCGGTTGCCGGAGAGGGGCGTGATTCGTATCCATATGTACAAGGCAGAGTGGGGAGTGCGTGCTGCTAACAAACCGGCTTCCTTCCTTCTTCCTCCATCCTGAAAACTTGACAAACTCGAAACTCCCCCTCGTCTCTTTTTCCTCTTTTTTCAGCTAGTTTGGGTGTAGTCTTGGCTAGTCTCACGACTCGTATGGGAAACGAACGACTCGGTTTCGACTTGTACGGCTTTGACGGGCATTAGACATCGATCGTGTTCCACCTACTTGTATATGCAGAAAAGAAATGAACTGGCAAAAGGAAGAACAAAAAACAAAATATACAGCGCGCGTGACATATGCCGTTTGATACCGTAATGCATTCACACCTTTGACCGCGGTACCAAAAAAGTATTTTTTTTTTCATCCTCTTTCTATTTATCCGCACCGATCATCGAATTGGAATAGGGCGGATGCTTTTGAGTACGCACCCCCCCCCCTTCTAATTTCAGGTTTCATCCCCTTCAACCATGTTAGGCAAAAGAGTGATCAAAGGAATATCCTCTGTTTTGTGATAGAGCTAGAGATAGAGGCGTAGCCACTCGAGTCGTATATTGACTAGTTATGTATGATGTGGGGGGGGGGCATCATTAAAACTGATAACAAAAAAGACTTTATGGATGCTGCTGCTCCGTAGGTGGTGGTGTGGTGGGTCTGCGGGTGTGGTAAATCTCTACCCCATTTTCGATTCATTATTCCTCTATCGACTGTACACATCTAGCTATCTCTCTAATCTGTAGGGAAACCATTAAACCTCCGAAGCGGGTCGGTCATTTCATGGCTGACCGATTCCCCGTCGTCGTAAGGGAGTCAACAATAGGGCCAACCGGTATATCTACAGAGTATAAAAGAAGGCGAGTATTATATTAAAGCCGAAAGAAGAAGAAAAAAAAGGAGAGCAGAGATCCCCGGGGTACTGCAAAACGTCCAGCTGTATTGGACGATATAACCCACTCTTCCATTCTTATTTTGATCTCTATTCTCTTTATTCGCATTTTTAATGAAACGAATGCAATAGCAACGGACGCTTACATCCGCTATTGAATTTTCTTCCTGCGCCGACTTCTTATGCTCTCCATATAAGATAGATGACATGTAATATTGTATATATTTCTAACGGCTCTAACGCGTTCGAAGCGGCCGTCTGCAATAATGGTTCCATTTCTGCGGGTCCGTCAGCGGCAGCCAGACAAGAAGAAAGCGAAGAAAAACAGCAGGGAGCTAGAGCTAGAGCTAGAGCAGTAACGACGGAAGAAAGAGAAAGAAAGAAAAAAAGCAATATCGGCGTCAATGGTGAAGCAAGGCCGGCCGCACACATTCGGCGTGATACATTTCCTTTCGCCGAGATAGGAAGCGCAAAGAAATCCTCGCATTTCCGGGATGCGCAGTGCTGCTGAGAGCTCAGAAACTGATTTAGGGCCGCCCGATGATGACACGAAAAACAGTTGGGGTTTGCTCGCAGGGGCCGTAGAGGACGAGAGGCAAAAGGAATGAGACGCACTAACAGCAATAACGAAAGAAAAGAAAACGCGTATAAAATAGGAAAACAAATGTCACTTTCCCCGCTAGTTTGATACCCTCTAGAGATCGTTTGCTACGGACGGATGTTGATACGTATACTGCGACAAAACCAACAAAATATATAACAAAGGGATAGTAGAAAGGAAATTTTTTTATTGAAGATGGTTGCGAGATAGAGGAAGAGACAACGGTCCTTGATGGACGAGCTCAGCTTTGGGGGGGGGGGGGGCAGGGATGATGATGACAACGAAGAAGCGTGACTACACGCACCGCTGACATGCCAGAAGCTCACCCGCACGCACGACCGACTCGGAGCAACAATAAGATACAGACAGTCAAAGTGTACAAAAAGGCGGCTGCTGACAGCAACACACGAAAAAGAAGAGTATAATACGTGTAGGTAAATTAAGGTAAAACAACAGAAAATTATTCTTTCATCTTTAGAACTACGAGGGGGAAAAATTATTGGATTATCTTTAATTGTTACATGCAGGACAGTGAGGCCTATATTCTTAGAAAACTGATAAGTTCGTGGGATTCACACAAAGGAGACAACAAAAAATTGCGTGTAAAAATGGGTGGATAGTTCCAGGGAAGTAAAAGGTTTCTATGTCCTTTTACCCCGTTTTTTTTTTCTTTCAGAGAAGGCGGAAACTGGTATAGACCTAGTGGCCTATAACAGCGGTTGTACAATTTTTCGGTGAAGAAGCTTTAGCGAGTCAATAAAAGAATAAAGCCCAACTTAGTACAGGAATATTATAGTGCAATATCGACGAGACCACTATTATCGATCCAAAGTCATACGGAGGAAACTCCTCATCCAACAACTCTATCCAACAACTCTTGGGCAAATCAAACCTACGAAAACCCTTCATCTGACAGTGAGCTAGGTAGGAGTCTCTTGTCATCGAGCACCCACTGGATTATGATTTGCTCTACCCTTTTCGAAAGCATGCAAAACCCACACCGAAATCGATATTTTCCCAATAAATATATATTAGATTGACTTCGTACGTAGGTACTCTGTTCGGTAATAAAATGCCAATCAGCCTTCGGGTAGGTGCCCTTCGACTTTGTGCGCGTATTTTTCCTATATGACATAGAAATCAGCCGATTGGTTTGATCGATATTTATTTCTTCTTCCGCAATACTAATGCGAACAGCCTTTTCGCATTGATCGCAGGGAAACGCCATCCTGGCGGTGTGGCAAAATAGGAATCGATGATGATGACTGGTTCGCAAGATACGGGAAGGAAGCAGCTATGTTAACAAGGGACTGAATAAAAGGAGGGCCTTTGTTCTCCTGTCAAGGTGTTTCGGCCCGAAGGAAAAACCTGGTAGATACATGTAACCAACACCCAATTGCACTCTCAATCCAGGAGGAATACAATGGGCCTGGTCGAGTTCAAAGATTTGATGGGCAACAATCGAATAGCCTACATCAAATCTACCTCATCTACGATGTCTAGCGTAGGTTGCAGAAGCGCTCGAATTGGGAGTCAATAACGAGCAGCACTGCTTTGATCGAAATCTCTGTTCTCGGAATCGGACGGGAAAACATCTGAGTGTCACTTAGCAACCAGGGCGCTCTTGTTAATGAAGAAAGGTCCTTTAGATTACGATATTAGATCCCCTCTCATTTTACTTTAATGCTAAAAGTGGAAAGTAGTGGCCCAGTACATGAAGTTCATTTCATCTAATATTATCCCGCATAAGAGAAACTTGCATCGTTCATTGTTATCGCACTCGGATACCACCCTTTCACCGTTTCATTTGTTTACCAACAAGTTCAAGGTACAAACACGATTTTCCACTTTATAGTTTCAAGTTTAGCGATTTTATGAATTCCAGCATCGCGCTGGATGTATCCCTAAGTTTTTAGAAATTGTCGGTAGTATTCTATTTCAGGCAAGCACACACGGCTGTTGATTGCATCAAACCCAACAAACTTCCACTGTATTTATTAAGTGGATCGAGTAGAATGAGGAGGGGGGGGGGGACTTCGTCATTTTTTTGTTTGTTCCCTTTCTCTAGGCTACGTAGCATTTTGCGGGACTGATAGCAACGACGTAATCCGACAATCCAGCAAACACTCACTGCTACCCTCCGGGCCCCAATATAGATGACACGTCAAGTTGCGAAAGTATAATATTGCGCCATCCGTATTATCTTGATACCGCCTTGTATAAATAAGGAAAGAGAAAACAAAAACAACAAATAAAGTCGCGTCTTGGGTTTAGCGTCATCCCGAAATCGTTGAAATGTATTTGCGTGACTTGGTCTTATTATCAAAGGAAATGAGAAAGTTCTGATTCACGAATGCGCTAAGAAATCATCACGGCGACTTTTGTAGCTGGGACAAGCCTCTCAGCCTGTCAGACATCAGTCTTGAGCTTTATAGAATTGCCAGACTTTTTTATTAGTGGTTTCGTATCAGGACTTGCCTCTCTCAATGATTGAAAAGAATTGTTTATACGACAGAGAAAAGAAAGCAAAAAGAAATCCTGCTGTTGCCTGTGTCAGACGTCTCCAAAGGGACGTTACCGACTCCGCAGAGTGGAATGTTTTATTAAATCACCCCGCTCAAAAGCGAAAGGGTGAAATTCAATTATTTCTTCAGGCAACCTCAGTTTTTAAATGCCGTATTCCTTATACTACTGTTGATGGAGTATCGCTTAAATTGACACAGTAAAGGATATCTCTCTCAAAATAGCAAGGCATAAATCTGCGTGTTGTTCTAAAATTGTCTGTAAATGACAATCGGGTAAACAGCATCCTTCGCCAATCTTCGAGTCGCGCTAAAAGCATTAGCAAAGTGCACCACTTACACTCAAAGAGTAGGAACAAATAAAAAAGATGTTGTTATAGAAATGACTCGTATAGTCACGTCATTTGCCATCCCCATTTTCGATAGTTTACAGATGAATAGACAGGCCTACATTGTGTGCAGCAGTCTCGGAAACGCTTTTCCGATGATGCTCGCCTTCCAACGAAGAATGGGTTTGTTTACTCTGAATTCGGTATTTCCAGATGGAGGCAGCATTAGAGAGAGTCGTGCCGGCAATACCAACTGCTGATGTCTGTCAAATCACAAATCAAAACCATCGTGCAATCAGTTGGCACGAGATTGCTCCGTCGTATTTTCCAATCTTCGTCTGTCGTTCGTTTCCACTTACCCTGGCAGCCGACTTGTCTCTTACAGAAAAAGCATGTCTCTTGACTTTGCAAGCTGAAACTCATCATCGTACATGTCTTATATATATTTCCTTCGACAACAACCCAAATGTCCATAAAATGGAAGTTCCCTATTCAGAGCCGATTTTTTTTTTTTGGAGGGAAATTTGATTTAAGCCTTGACGAGGTTCGTACCCTAAATCCTCGAGTGCCTGGATGAAAGTTTTTTTCCACTTTGTGTAGCATGTGAAGAGTAAAGTTTATCGTTATATAGCCACATCGAAAGAGAGGTCAATGAAATTCAAATCTCGAGTACCATTCCAGGCTCTACTGTTCTCTGTGTGACGGCGACACACACCTGGACCTAGTGATCTTGCTTACAATATCATGCTCTGTAAAGAAGGAGAAGAAGAGGAAAGTTCAAAGCAGAAAGTCAAGACCTAGCGCTTCCTTAAGAAACTTTGATTTTGTGTCTACCAAAATTTTTTTTTAAAAGAAGGGGGGGGGAGGCGGAGGCCGGATTGGCAACTTTGATTCTCCTCTCGAGCGAGTCGTTTACATAAGAGATCTCTCAGCTGATTGGTTACTAAGGTTGCAGAGAAAAAAAAGTTTACCTTGCTGAAATCGGAGGAGAATGAACAAATGTTTCTTTGTTATTTTCTCTCTCATGGTGCGGACGTGATTGAAGAATCGACAAGCGCAACTCGCACACGTACTTGGGAGGAATTGATGATCCAATTCTCTAGAAATAGCCCGGGACGTATATCTTTATTTCTCTTCCCCCCTTTGAAAAACAACAATTCCTTTTTTTCTCGTGCAAGTCTATTCTTGGTAGTTTCGGCTTGTCTGCTGGTGTGTTCGGATCATTTAAAATGATTGACGAACATCTCTCTGTCTGTTCTTTCTCTCCTCCATCACATTCTAGGTTCTTTTTTTATGTCTCAAATTCAACGGAACAATCGTGCGCGTGTAGGTCCGCCGAGACAGACTAAAGAAGGAGCGAAAAAAACAACAAAACGAATTGAGAAAAATAGAAGACAATAACAGCGACAGGGGAAAAAGGGTGGAAAGCTCTCACGAGCGGATCGGTTGTATCTCGACTGGCATGAGATGGGTTTTATACGACGCATTGTGAGTATAAGGCCAGAGAGACATGCAAGCGACGATGCTGCTTCTGCTGCTGCGCTTCTCTATACTTTCCATTTCCTCAGTCCATTAAACATCCATGGCGATCTTTTTTTTCTTTTCCGCCTATAGTCTCTCATCTACTAGACGACGGTGGCGGGCGAACAAGTTGTACGCCCGTGAAAACGGAATGGAACACAACATCTATAAAACGCCTCTGAATTCCCATTTTTGTTTTTTTTCTTTCTTCTTTTACTTGTTCTTTCCTTCGCATGTTCGCTTTTACTTTTTCGTTCTTTTATGGGCGATCTCCGGCAGCTTGGCAAATTGCCGCAATGACAGGCGGCTGTCAACCAGGCCAGCACAAGTAGTGAAACAAAACAAATAGAGGCAACGACGAAATATATTACCGGAATAAGCAGCAGCGCGACTCGATTCCCATCCTTTTCGTTCTCAGAGACGTTCTGTACGTAGCAACCGGTTTGTTTTGCAAAATATAACAAGCACAAAATGAGGCATGGAAAATGTTGTCTGAAATCATCCGTTTTTCCTTTTTCCTTTCTTTGAAATTCGGATGACGCGTAACAGATCTTGTGCCCTTGCGTCATTATATCACGTTTGTTTGGAGTTTTGCTTTTCGCCTATTTGCCCGATTTTTTTTTAAATTGATGCCCTTGTCAAAAACAACCTGTCTAGATAAGAGAAAATTGTGTTGACAAATTAGTCAAAGCTTTGAGTCTCTCGACTTTTTTGGGGTAGATATGTTTTGACATGCTGTTGCCAACTCGTCGTTCTGTCTTCGTTTGCGCTGATGCTGGCTCTTTTTCTTCCGCAATTCCAACTAAAAAAAATACGAGGACGTGAGCTGTTCAGTCGACAAAAACCTGAGAGATCCGAGAGAGACCAAAAAAAAAACCCTCAAAATAACGCTGGCTGTATTATTATACCGAAGGGAAAAAATGACTCGTTCAAGTGACGAGTCGAGAAGGTTATCATCTCTTCCGCGGACATTTTGGCTCACGATCGTCGTCACGTCACCATCCGTCATCGCTGTGTGCATTACGGCACAAAGATCGCGGATCGCTCTATACAGCTACTTCTGGAGAAGAGTCAAATCTTCTTCGGTTTTTATGTCCCGCAGTCAAAAAGCAGAGAGAAAGGAATATCGCAGCCAGTGAAAAACCGCGCGAATACAAAAACAGGAAACCCCAACTGCGGACGAACGATGTACTATATAAACAGTGGTAGTAAGATGTATCTAATACAGTATAACAGGAACTAGATGTTCGAATAGTGCCAAAAAGTTGATGGGTCTTGTTTTGCGGAGAGAGAGAGAGAGAGAGAGAGAGTAAATCTTTCTTATGAGGCCACTCGTCGGGGGAAGTTTTTGCGCCAGTATCTTTTGAGTGTAGATGCGCATTGTATTGCTCTCACGTCTGAATACATTCAGCGGCAAAGTCGTATATACATCGCTCACTATATAACAAGACTAAAAATAAGGCGGTCGGGGCTGCTGGTGTCTGTGTATATCGCGCAAGTATAGCCGCATCAAAGACTTTGGGATTCATCGACTCCGGCAAGAGCCGGCGTAGCCCCGGCTATACTAATCAAGATTGCCATCAGGCATTTGTTTACCCTCGAGTCTCAGACTTCTTAGAGACCACTGTGCTATAGTCGGCACGCATTTCGGAGCACACGAATAGTCTGGGCCTTTTCTTTTTTTCCGGGGGGTTTCCGTATCCCGGAGGATCTGACGTCGCTCCCAAAATAAAAAAAAAAAAGGAAATAAGAATATAGCGTAGATGCTACATGTTGGGTGAAAGGCGAGGCAGAATTTAGAAGTGAAGCCCTTGGAAGAAGTCTGGCCAACAGTCTGATATTGTTGAAAGAAAGAATCATCAACCATTCTAATAAGCGGCCCCGGATAGAAGGGATTAGCGTGGGCACGCTATCGCATACGTATGTGCAACTGGAACCCTATAGGAGCAAAGTTTTTTCTCTCTTTCTTGAGGTGGAATGCACTGAATAAGGGAAAAACAAAAGCGCATGACGCGTACATACACAAGGCAGCAATAGAAAAGAAATAAGACAGAAAAAGGTAAAAAAAAAAAACGAGCGAGCTCAAAGTCTCAATATTTACAATCTCATTACTAAACATTGTGAACCCCGGCTCTTCTCCAAGAAAGCAATCCGGTGTACGTGTAATCCATCCGTGTGGCTATTAGTTTGCCGAGAACACATGGCGCTCATATGCGTAAGGGCCTATCCTTAATATAATATTGCACCGAGAATAGCAAATGTCAATCAATATTCCCCTTTGCCCCGGTGAAGCGCTGCTAAAGCGACGTAGTAATAATGACATTTAATAACGACGGAACACATATGAGCGCCATAGGATTATTATGTTACGTATGCACGATCTTTATTGTATGTCTACATTTTGATTTAATGATTTTTTCTTTGCTCCCGAGTTTTTTTTATTTTATTTTATTATTTGAATCTCTCACGGTCAGCGCTCGACTTTAATTTTTCTTTTCCGCTGAGTCGATAACAATTTCAGACCGTCTGGTGACGCCCCTCTCACCCGACGACGCCTGTGATGGATGGCGTTTGACTAGTTGAAGGCTGCGAACGTTCCGAATTGATGAACAAAGTCCTTCTCACTACTTTAAAACGCAAGGGAATTACACTGGCTCACCATCCATCACATTATTCCGCTGTTGCGACATGCGAGTGCTTATCCTTTTTTTCCGCCTTTCTATCGCCAAAGTGAATAAATGGCCAGTAGTGTAGTCGTTGTGTTTCTGATTGACGACATTGTTATATGATGCAATGACGGGAATCTATACTACACTAACGCTTTGACCGTGGCCATTGTTGCACTGACTGCGGAGCATTGACTCTTGATTCACGACAATTCAGATAGTAATGGGGGTGGGAATTGCGTGAAATTGCGTCTGTCCATTTCGTAAACATGGACTCGTCTCGCACCTATAGTGTATGTATATCCATAGCCTATTTGGGGGAGTACATGAACCTGGGGTACAGCCGTGTCTTTAAGCCTCTAGCTACTCGGGTAAGAAACGGGAAACAAAGTTATCCGACCGGCGAGATGGAAACAACAAACAAGGCTAAAATAAATAAGAAGATGTTAAGAGGGAAAAAGAAGAGGATTTCTGCCCAGTTGTTTCCATCCGACAGCTATAGGCTGGGAACATCGCTAAGAGGAGACAAGAGCCATATAAAAACAAAAGAGAAAAATCAGAAAATTTAAGGGGGAAATGGGCTCCTCGACGGGAACCTAACCGAGTCACGGATAGATTGTTTTTCTAAAAGCGAAAAAAAAAAAAAAAAAAAAACTCTGGGATCTCTTTTTTCTATCTTTCGAATCTCTCTTTACACTCGGATTGTTTGTTTTTAAAAACTTTAAAGGTCGAAGACAAAGGCACCGGTCTCTGCTCTTTTCCCTTGTTATTTTGTAAGTTTTTTTTTTCTTTTTTAAACCTGGAAACTTTCGTTTCATGCGGAGTAAATCCTCCCGGTTTTCCATTCACCTCTCATTTTGTATTCAGGCTTGCACCGAAACTTTGCTGCTATACAATATATTTACGGCGACAAGATTTACATAATTAATGAAAGCCGACCAGTTCGGCTCTGACACGATGCGGTTCAGGGCTCACTGTCTGTGTTATTCTAACCCGGTCTAATCTGTTGATGCCTTTCTCGTACTATTACGGAGCAGAATTCAGCGGTCTCAGTCGATCGAATCGTTCGTGACTGACTGATTGGTCACTGAAACATTACCGCCCGAACTTGGTTGCAACGTCCGTGCAAAGATTGAGAGAGCACTCGGCTCGAGTACAACATTAATTCGTTGGAGATGGCATGACCCGTCCATCCAGGATCGACAGTCTCCACAGGCCAGACTATTGACGGCCAGCTCACCCAGACATCCTTGCACGCAGTCCATGCACCCATGAACGAAATTAAGAGATGTCGGGAGACCGAAGACAAAGTATACGAGTCGGGAGAAAGTTTTGGAGTCAGGATCAGCACAGCGCACGAATAGAAACGAAGTGGATCGATCGGCTTCCAGTCGAATCGTTTTATTTATTGAAAAGGAAACTAATCTTTTGAATTGGAAAAAGAGCCCCCCCAAAAAAGATATGTTACTATTCAAGTTGTATACAAAAAAAAAAAAGACGAGGCCTGTTGTGTAGCGCACAATGCGATGGCAATATGGCCTGTCGAGTCTCGATGAGCAAGAATTCGTGAGTGGGCCCGGGAATAAGGGTGGCGGCATGGGGTTTAGCCATGGTGGTTGGACTCCTTACAAATAACAAAAAAAGAAGAGAAGGGGACGAAAATTCTCAAAAAAAGAGATAGAAAGAGATTGACTTTTCGACGACGAAGAGAAGGAGGCCAATTGGGAAGCCCGCAGCACTTGCTCGACAGCTTCGTAAATGGACCGGGAGATTGAAGTTGAACGCGCCAAAGCGTCGGTAACTTGAGATTGGCCGCCAGCGAAAACTATTTGATAAGAAAAGGAGCCCGAGATGGACTGACGTCTTGAAGAGCGAGAGATATGCTCCACAAAATGTATACAGGAAGAAGCCCAGGAACCTGCGAGTGACGGGCAGACGACAACTTTGACGTTGAGACCGGCTGAAAGAATAAAAAAGGCGATCACAGCCGCAAACTTTCCTTCTCGCACAGCGATCCTGCCTCAGACTATCCTTCGACGAAGGCGCGAAATTTTCCCCGCGGAAAAAAATAAAATAAAATTCAATACGATCCCGCACGATTTCCACATACTAGTTCGTCTAGATCAATTCTTTTCTATTTTTATACTCGGGGGGTCTGAAGTTGAGTTTAGTGTTGAATATCGAATCAACTATATTCATGCAATTCTTTGGACGACTTTCGACGAAATCTATTTTCCAAAAAACGGAGGTGGATGTCGTTGTTTGAATTGGCCGCTGGCACAAAAAGTATAAGCTAATATGTCTGCTGCAGCTTCCTAGTGGACACTTCCGGGAACTGGCGGGAATCGAATCAAAAAAAGAATACATTTCCCTTCTTTCCATCTGATATGTAATACTGCCCTGTCTCTTCCACTCTCTGTCGGTGTTTTTTCCCTGTGTTTTCCATTCAAATAAGAGTCTGAAGAAAAGATGTTTGAACAAAGCTTTGCTGCAATAGTATACTGACACGCATCATCAATGTGTTGAAACAAATGCGGATTGACTTTTGGTTTACCTGTGCGGCATTCTAGTGTCAGTAAAGCGAATAAGATCCATTGCCAGTAACGAGCTTTCGGCTTGGGCAGACTAGAAGAAGATGTCGAGTGTCGTTCCATGATGACGTGGTGCGTGACGCGCTGTGATTTATACAAACTCTATTGGAGACTAATGACGAGAGATCCGTGTTATTTCAGTACGGGGTAAACGGGGACGAGTCAAAAGGCCAGATATTATGAAAGGGGGAATAATTTGACGGTGAGCAGCACTGCGTCGGAAATCCCTGCGACGCCACCAACACGTGGGTGGGCAGGAACAGAGCACGAAGTATGAAGAGACGTCAATCAATAATTCAAAACGCGGTGTCAGCCGATAGCAAGTCCAGACGGAGGAGTGAAATGTTTCTTATTGCATGGCGTACGTCCATTTGTAAGCAATCGCTGACATTTAGCAAGTGACTGGACGTCAAACGGCCGCGACGGAAAACGGCGACAAAGGCCGGGCAAAGTCGGACGAACTGCGACCATTCAAATGGTGGACAATAACCGCAATCAAGGGATAGTAAACCTTTGAATTGGGCGGGCTCACACACACACACAACCACACACATACACACAACTTGCACGCCAAACGCAAATGAATTCGCCAATTTGATTTGATTTCCACTTATTTTTCGAGTTCCGATTTTTGTGTACTCCAATCAATTTAACAACGACGCAGAGGCTTTGGGGGGCGAAGTAACCGCAATGTTATTTGGATGAAGAACCGTTTCTGTCCGCAGCGCCAAAATAACGAGAGGAGCGATTAGATTGTTTGTACAGATGTTACCTGAGGCTGACTAGGAGCCCAACTGTGGCCCTTATGAGTCGGTCACGAGAGTTTTCAACCTTTTCCCCGGCTCGCGCTTTACCCGTCCCGCAGAGTCGCAAGTCGACGCAGGGTGAGGGGCGGTCTCACGCCGCCTCGCCCACCCCACTCCTGTCCCTGGTTTCCGACGCCACTCTAAGAAAGATGGGGAGGGATGAGTGCGATCCACCACCGCGCCATCTATTCTTTTACACACTCTCTCTCTCTCTTCTCTGCTCTTATTTTCCCAATGACTATAGTTTGTTATGTTTGTGTGTTCGTGTGTGGCCCCTCTATGCTCGTCCGTCTTACTGCACAAGAGTGACGCCGGAGCGCAATCTCGCCTTCGATTTGAACGTATAGACACTATAGTGTCGTCTACCTTTTATCCAGCCATCCATCCCAAAGGGGAAGAAGGGAGGAGGGGGGGGGGGGGTCTTGACGATGTCTACAGAAACCTTTTCTTCGTATTATCGACCAATCTGTTAGTTTTTTTGGGGGTTCTTATTCGCTAGAGAAGGCCGCCCACCCTTTTTTCGCCGTAATTTTCTTACTTCCGATTTGAATTAACTTCTTTTCTCCGAGAGATCTGTGGCAATTCCTTCCTTCGTTATTCCTTTTCGACGACGAGTCTGAATGTGTAGCTTGATTAAGGGCTTCGTTAGAGAAATTTATGTATGGATACACTGCAGAGTCGGTTCGATATAGAAAGTGGCGTGGGGTTCAAGACAAAAGGAGTCTCTAAAAATGGAATTGGATCCACCGAAGCCAACGGATAAATTTTGCATCTTTAGAGGACACAATGTTGCTGTTGATCCTTAAACAAGAAGCATGAACTTCATCAAGCCAAAATAGATACACAAAAGATGTGGGAAAGTGGGAATGAACCCTAGGAATCCTTACTAACTCATATCGTTATGCATTGAAAGCGGATCTAAGTTCATGAACGCGTTCATTACGCCCGCCGCCGTCTGGCTCTCTCCTGCCGCTTGAGACGTTGGTCCAACCAAAAATGCAGAGCCATTGTTAATTTGAACGATGCTTTTACAAAGAATTTAGCGTCTAGACTGCTGAAGGGAGATAAGACCGATGGAGAAAATTGTTAAGTTTCAATTCTCCGCGATTCTCCGTGCGCGATATTGGGTTCCAGTTGGCATCCTCCCGCAATCGATCTGATCCTCCACACACAATTTCCTCCAATTTATACTCTTTCCGATCCTTCGTGCAGATATGACTATCGCAGTTAATCGATGAAAGTCGCTGCGGAAATCCCGGCGACGTTGTCCGGCAGTCGAAGAAAATGAAAAAGATGGAGACACACACACACAGCAGTGGGCATAAGAGCTCCTCGTGCAGCTCTATTGCTTCCTTCCCTCCTATTTTTTATGTACTGTACTTGTGAGTTGACGGCAGTAACTTGTATAACCTTTGCTATGGACATGTGTCCTTTTTTTCTTCCTTCTTTTTGACCATATTTTTTTTTTATCCCTTTGGTTCCTCTCGTCTAAATGACGGGGCGGCCACCTCCCCCGTTGAAGTTGCCTCCAAAAAATACTGCTGACTGCACAAGAGGTCGAGTAGCAAGAGGAAAAAAAAAAACAGTCGAGTTCGCGGTTTTGTCGGCATAATAGGATTGGGGATAATTGAAATATGCCATGCAGAATCAAAGGAGCTACAACGTGACGCCCAATGACAGGAAAGCGATGGGAAGCATCGCTGTGGTTAGGCGACCGTTAAGTAAAAAGTCGTGCAGTGCTTCCTCCAAGTTTATAACAAGCCAAAGGCCAAAGGAACGTGAAAGAAAAAAAGGGAGGAAAAACTCTTAAAACTTTTTAGGGGACGTTGTTTGCTGCTGGTAATTAGCAGATTGTGTCCCATCCTCACTGCGTATACTATGCCCACCCACCCAATACTCTTAATAGCAATCATCATAATTAACTAGCAATGATTTCCTTACGGATTAGGCCTCTATCGGAATTGGCTGGGTGCCGATAGGAGTCAAATTTGGGTTCCTTGCCAAAACAAGGGAAAGAAAAGGGAAACAAAAAAAAAGGATCTCTTACGACAAGCTTTTGATACCGCAGCTGAATTGGCTTAGATGCAGTATATTGACAAGTTGATCTTGCAGATTAAAAGGCCACAGGAAGAAGCCACAAAAAAAGGAAGAAACCTGCGGCTCGCAGATGTACGAGAGGCTGTTGGTCTATGTCTGGCCGTAAAGTTTTTGGGAGGCGAGGGCGGTTTCGAAAGTTTTGTGGAAGCCAATTTTCTTTTTCTGGAACGGCAAACAATAAGATGGACGGCGATGACGACAGAAGGAGACGATATATATTTGTAGGATTGTATACCTCATTGTTTTGTGTATTTTTACGGTCAGTGAGAACTCAACCCAACCCCAGTTACTATTTCGACGAGGCTTCTTACGTATATCAATGCAAATACGTGGTTTTTGTTTAGATCTAAAACGAGAATCCCATATACAGTTTTCCAAAGTTCAGTTTAGCATTTTAAATCTCCTGCTTCTTTTAAAATTTAATTTTAAAATGGGGAAGACGAATACAAAAAAAAAACAAGACCATAGAACCAAGGGATCTGGGGGAATTGTTGTTGTTGCGCATACAAAGTATTGTTGTTTACGCTAGATTTTCTACGTAAACGTACGTACTTTCCGATCCGTTGTTTTGGATGCAGTACTCGTGCACGATTCCGGGACGCCGAACGAGCAAGTGCTCATTGAATATTGACGCAACGAGACGTCGGTTACCAATCGTCGGTTATCCTTTTCAAACATCCACCCTCCCCTAGAAAAATATGTAGAAACTGGATACACATGTCGCATATATGCTGGATATTGATGGTGTCTTATTCCCTTCTCTGTGTATTTATAGTTGTTTGCACTTTACCGAAACGGGATTTGTTTGATTCTTTTACAATGTTGGCATTAACAGAAAATAAGTGAAGTATCCTACGTTACCTATACTCCCACTTTTATCTGTCAAGGAGCTGTTCGGTGTTTATATTTATTGCAACAGAGTTTCTCGAGTGCTCTACACTCTCTATTGTTTATCAAATGCTTTCTGTTTTCGCTGACGTTAACTTTTACCTTAGCGACTAAATGATGGATCTCTAGCTCTATCTCTATCTTCTAGCTCTCCTTACGTGCTTTCTTACTCCCATTTAATTCCCGCAGGTCGGCGACGCCTCCCGACGTCAAAGTCAACATGAAAACGTTTGCTGTCAACCGGAAGTAAGAGCATTTGCAAATAATGGATAGTAATTCTATTAGTTTACGTTGGTAGCCAACGTGATATTTCTTTCATTTCAGTTGAGTTTTCATCTTATCCAAAATTTACTTGACTTCCTTTAAATCCACAAGGGATTTCAACACCAATTCAAAATTTTCGATTAATAAAAAATAGATTCATGTAATCTTATTCTGATGTTAGATGAATACGTTTAAGTTTGATTTTTATCTTGGCGTTAACGATTAATGATTGGAGGACTCTTCATAGTTCCTTTGATGTAATCCTTGCGTTGATTCAATGGCCATTCGGAGCAACACCTTACCAATTTTATTTCTAGTTGAATTGGTCGAGTTCACCTATTCTCTATCTATTTTTAAGTTTGTTTCTGCCTTTCCGTCGCTCCCTTTTAATACCACACTCCAATCCTTACTGATGCTTCCCACCCCTTTTTACTATATTTTTTTGAAAATCATTGATCATTGGGATGCATGATGGAACTTTAGCTTAGTCTACTATGTACAGTGTGCACTCGTCTAAATTTACGTCGACCAATTTTCTTTTTCTTTTGTGACCATGTTGTGCTTCGTGAACTCGGTGATCTTTTTTGAAGACTACAGTATGTTATTTAGCGTTTTATTATTACTCTCGTCGTACTCCATCCCGTGACGCCCTACATTGCTACACAATGAAGAAAATCAAGAGAGCGCGTATTAGGTTAGGCACAGAATTCCATTCACGTGGCTAATGAGCACTAAGCAACAACATTACACTCTCTATTGAGAAGGACCTATCATCCCTGCATTTCACTACCCTTTGGCAATTTTTCCTTTTTCACTAGATACCGCCCATGGTAAAGTTCGACAGCACGACGTCTTCGCGGCCCGGCTCTTTAAGTACAGCATTCAAGACGGCAACTTCGACATGAATGGGCCAGTTGTCTACTAAATAAAACCACCCACGGTCACCGGATCCAAATCACGAGAGTTCTACCAAGGCACAAGCCTCGTTTCTCAAGTAATAAAGAGTCCAACAAAAGTTTAATTACAGCACATAAGGATGTAGCACGAATTGCTTATTTCTATAAGACTGAAGTGATAAAATTGCTGGTGAGAGAAAGAAAGGCAAAAGACCAAACGTCCTGTGCACGGCAACTAGATATTGCGGATCGATTTCTAGTTTTCTCCTGTAATCTTTAAGCATTAGGAACTACGGTTTGTGTCACACGGCATGAATCCAACAACGAACAGACGGGTAAAAGTCATATCCGGCATTCTGACTAGTGAGGCTGACGCGCATTGAAAGCTAGGGACAACGTTACCATGATAAAGCTTATGCTCAGTGATTTCATTGCCATCACTGTCAAACGGAGTACATATCGATTGGCGATTGGGTTTCGCTACTCTCATCCAATATACATAATAAAGTCAGCTGGAGAACCATCGATCTCTTTCGACTTTTCTATGCACACAGCTCTCTGCGGAATTGGAGTATCCTATATTGGGCAATGAAAATGTCATTCTAACTAGACCTTTAAATTTGCTATTCAACCTACAATTCTCTGATATTCGGCTGGTGCTGTTCTTCTATAGAAACAAATAAAATCAGACGGTACATTAAAAACATTCCCCACTACCTATGTTAAGTAATAAATGTTCGTATAAAACACGAAAGTCTAATTAATGATGCCTCACGTCTATTGGTGGAGGTTAGCTTTAAAAAAAATGCAGACAACGTAAAGCTTACAACGTCTTTGCTTCATCCGACTATATCATGCCTCTTGGCCAAATTCTTGATATTTTCTCCACAGATGATAAAACTTGTTTTTTTAAACTCCTTTTTAAATATGTTTCACCTAATTAATTTAATTGACTAGATGTCAATGTTTAACCTTCAAGCATATCATAATTATAATTTATGAGACTAAAAGAGAACATCTCCAAAACTCAAAGATCGCACAGTACCATTCAATACTCATTACTAGATTTTCCTGTTTTCACATTTACATCAGGAATGAAAACTAAACTTGGATTGCCTCTTCCATAGCTTTCTTGTAGAAATCCATATAAGGGGCATGGCAATAGTACTCACTAAGGATTGGATTAGAAAAAACATCCTTATCAAGTGTTTTAAAAATTGGTTGACCATTCCACTTGCCAACCTGAATGAAATGATGACCATTTTTTTAATATAGAAAAATTACAAAAATACAGGATATATGCATACCTCCCAGCCAGGGACATTGGCCATTAGTTTCTCCTCTTCATCTCGCAAAGCTCTGCAGTGCTTTAAGAATCTACAAAAAATTTAAGGAAATTACTTCTAAGAATTAGATTGTTGTATACTGATGAAATTTATAGTTTAAATTAATGCTTACGCTCTATCCTGTTCAGCCAACAGCAAAGGCAAGGTTGCTAAGTGAGAACCTTTTTTTTCAACCCTCCGATGGAGAATTCCAGGATAAAGATGGTTAAAGTAATAGTAGGTGGTGCAGCCATTGAGAATTATAAATCCAGCAAGCAACCTTCCTCCTGTATACACATTGTAAAAATATTGTAATTAGCAAATTAAGATGTAAGGTCTGTACTATTTGAACATAAAAAACCACATACATTGAAGGTAAATAAATCAAAACTATTCCACGAAAATGTAATCGAGACATACCTCTAAAGAATGTTTTTGCTGGATTACGAGCATACTGAATTTTTTCATATCCTCCAGGAGGTGGCAAATCTTGCTTGATGGTGGCATCCATCTTTGCTAACAGCTGGATACTGTTGTCTGTTGTAAACACCTGAATCAGCTATACAATCACCATCTGGCGGAAGATGGCAATAATCACAAATTTTCTGAGAAGGTAATTAAAATATTAATGCTGAAGATAAAAATATTTTCTTACTGTTCAAACTTCAAAGGAATAAGGGATGTTATTTTGATACCTTTTTTTTAGTTTCTGTGAGTTTATTGAATTAATATAAATGTATGGCAACTGCAGCAAAGTGCAGTTGTCGTTGTCATAGCGACGTGAAAATGGAATTGCAAAAGATGATTCAAATCAAAACAAACATATTCACTGCTGGTGATATTTTTCAGTTTACGTAACTACTACTTTTGATACTTGTCTTAATTCTTAAGTGACAAAAACTTCAAAAATGGATTTCCGGAAGAGTGATAGTCCAGATGAATACTACAAAGCGGTTCATCAACTTAAACAATTTTTGTCTGAAAGTGATAGTTCAGATCAACAAATTTATAGAAGTGGATTGAAGGTTGTATTAACTATTTCTAATGGTATAATCAAAACTGAATTGGTTCCTGTTCTTTGTGTACAGGCATCAGAAATAAGACGTGATCTTTCTTCATCAGAAAATTCAGAGACAAAATCACTTTCTGCTCGTAAAGCTCTCTTCAAGAGCCCAGTACCTCAAAAAAGTGGACTTTTGATTGAAGGAAATAGTTCAGATTACATTTTAACTGGAATGATTCAGAAGCAGATAATCTACATCAAAGCTTTGGAAAAAGAAGTGTCATTTTACAGGGTACTGCTGATATATTTACAGTTAATAATTTTTTGTTTTAAAATTTAAATGACAGTTTGGTTTTACAATACTTAACAGAAACAAGTACCTGGAATCATAAGTGAAACAAAGGTGATGATTTCAAATGAAGAGTCTAGTAGAATGGGCCAAGCAAATGTTGTGACACAAAGGCTATTTTCACTGATTGACACAATATCCAATGCAAAATTTTCTGTTAGTCATGAAAGTTGTGAAATTCAAAGAAAAAAAGTTTTGCAAGATTTAGCTGGAGCTCAACAACAGATCCAAGTGTTGAACCAACAATGGACAGAACATACTTGTTGGAATGGACAAAATAAATCAAAAACATCTGAAGACATCAGTAGGTATGGATCTCGTTTTCTATTACTTATTTTTATGTATGTTTTTGAACTTTTTTATGATGTAAAGAAATTATCAAAGGGTTAAGAATTTTCTGAAGTAGTCAACGTGGTAACGTGAAGTAATCGTGATAGCGTTTTTTAACACAAATGAAAGATTTTAGTTAATGAAAATTACATTCAAACTCTTCTCCTTCAATTGATTCAGAAACAGAAGGCTAGGTGGCGTAAGAAGGTTCGATTCGATTTTAAATCCTTTCTTGACGTTTTTCGTATTTTTACACCACGATTAATTTCCATTTACACAATTTCATCGATATTTTAATGTTCATATATAGATAAAGATGTTCTTTCTTTTTTGTTTTTAGTAGGAAAATCTATTGCTCCTTTTCCTATATCAAATTACAGCGGTCTTAGTTGTACGTTTTACGTATTCTAGTCAGTCTGCAAAAGCTCTTTATTTCGCTTGTTTGTTCGGAGTGCTCGCGTTGTTGCTGTAAAGCTGACCCCCCCCCCCTCCTCCCTGATCTCTATTAACTTTGAACAAATAACATTTCAAAGGCTCATAACTCTTCTTATTTTCAATCTTATTTTAAATGATATATATATTTTTTTTTTGTTTTAGAGAAAAGTCCGAATTACTGAGTACGGTAAACATGTTGCGTTCCACAGTTTCGGGGTTACAGCAGCGGGAAGCCGATGCGTTAAGACAAGTCCAACAAAGTGTCGAAGTCGCCGAACAAGCTCAGTTAGAACGTGTTCAAGTAAGTCGTTTAAAACTCAAATAAAACTCGACAACTAACATTAAAAAGTTGATTCCTGATTTTTTTTAAATATTCAAACTTTTGCGCCTGCTTCTATTCAGATGGAGAGTGAAGTTCGACGTTTAGTTTCCTTGGTTGAACAGCATGAGCAACAAATGACCACCCTTAACGCGGAGCATTCGAGACGGCTGCAAGAAGAAAGGACTCGATGGGAATCAAAGCAAGTTGTTCTATTTACCCTAGCCTTTTAAATTTGTAATGTTTTCGTTTTGACAACTCACGCACTGTGAGATGAACTGTCCGACCAGCAGACATTAATTTAGGGCTTCTGAATTATTCTATCATTCAGATTGGCAGAACAAACAAGCGCTCTGAAGCGGGAGAGAGATCTGCGGGACGAGGCTTTAACCCGCTTATCATTGGACTTGGAGCAGTCTCAACGCAATGAAGCTGTCCTTAAAAATGAAATTCAGATCAAGACTAATCTACTGGACAGTAGCCGACAAGACTTCCAACGACAGATTAGTATGAACAATCTTTATCGATCTTTATGCAAACGGCTATGACATCAAACCTCCACAAAGTTAATTAGAGTTGGCACTGGCTGAGTTATTGATTTAATTACTCGGCCGTACCAGTCCACTGAAACATTCTGGGGATACTGTGTGTAGCTGCCATTTGCGCCTTTAGTCACTACATTCCAAACGCGCCAAATCCTTGATTTTAAGCTTGGGCACTATTACTTTTCCATGCAGTGTTTCTTATCATGCCGTTTGTAATCATGAGTTTCCTGGTTTACATCCGTCTTAGATTGCAAGATTAATGAACGAATATTTACAATGTGCGTAATTTTATACGGTTTAGGTCAAATGCAGAGTGAACAAGGTCGACTAGCAGGACAGCAGGTAGAGCTGCAACAACGACTGGGCGAAGCGGAACTGAGAGCCGATCTAAACTGTAAAGCAGCAGAGCAAGAAGCCAACTCAGTGCGGGTTGAGGCTGAATTTCTGCGACGTAAAATCGATCTACTCAGCAAGGAGGCCGAAAACAGAAAGCAAGACTACGACAAAGCAATCAAAGAGCTAGAGCAACGGAATCTCGAGGTAAGACGCAGTAAAAATCCGGAGTAAGAGTACGGGGGAACCGAGTCAAAAAAACCTAGTACAAATGCATGTAATGAGATTGTCAGATGCGTTTCCCCGGTCTAGGCTCGGTTATGCAATGGTATGGCCAACACCATGGCGATATTTCGAAACACAAAATAGACACCACACAGGCCATAGGCCATACATCAATAACTTTGGTTCACCTCTTCTCTCCGAATTCCTAATTGAATCAATATGTGCCCACCTGCTGATATTGATTTCAGATAAAAAAGAGATCAAGACTACCGGAGCTGTAAAAAAAATTCTAGACGTTTATGTCATTTTGATGACATTATGACAGGAGAAAAAGTTTGCATGTCGATCGATACAAGTAGAAGTTCCGAAAGTTTGATAAATAAAGCCGTTTCTGGGTAGTGGGTAGAAAGAAGTCGAAAGTAACAGCCTTAACAGACAGCGGACAACCATATATATACTACATGCTCATACGCGCAAATTCAATGCTTTTTGTACCTTGTGTTTGTAGCAATACCGTCCCCATAAGAGTTTTTTTTGGAGGGGTAATTGTTTCTTCACGGTCAGTGTTGATTTATGAAATAAGAAAATTGTTTTCCTTTTCCATTGCTACAGTTGCACTTTGCTGCAAGCCAACGCGAAGGTGAGAGAGTTCAAGCGGTCAAATCCGGCTCTCAAGCTTCTTCGCTGGTCAAATATCTCGAACAACGAGAAGTTTCCCTGCTGCATTCCCTACAAGAAACCAGAAGGCAACATGGTAACATTTTTTCTTTGTCATTCCAAAGATATTACTTGTGCACTTTTTCTGTTTATTTGGTTTATTCCTTGTCTCCTCATTGCTTTGTTTTTGCTTATTTGGGACTTACAGATGAGAAGTGCAGGGAAATGACGACCATCATTGACGAGCAACGTTCCATTATTCAGACGCTCAAAGAGGAGTATGCCGCCTTAATCGAAGATTTCCAAAAGTCCCTGGTGACCAACGACAGTTAGCCGATGCAGCCCCTTGCCCGTCGTCCCGGCAACTGTAACAACACTGCTCGATTCCTTGTGTACATTCTACTCCGTCCGGAAAAAAGTGTCCTTCTGTCCAGTAACATCCGCGTGTGTCACCTAGTAAAGAACCCCATGACACGCAGATGATGAATACTATGGCATGTTACCAACAATGAACCCGATATGGGGAAAGACGAAAATGTTGTTGATTTATTGCAAGAAAGTAGACTTTTGATGCCGTATAATATGCGTTGCTTGTTGGTATAACCCTTTTTTCGTGACTATGGCCAAGTTAGAGGGTATTTCTTTATAGGGTAAATGATTCAAAAGTCACTAGTTGCGCTAAGTGGCGTCTTTTATTAGTTATTGTGAGAACTTTAACAACTGAGACTCGAGTTTAAAATTTAAAAATGTTGAATATTTTCTGCAATACACTCGTTTCAAATACAAACTCCGGAAATCTCGACGTGATTTGTAAATGCCCTCTTAAGTACACATTTTCGTTCGTTCTGGCACTTTAATCGGTGTTGCATGCATTATTTATAATATGTTCGTAATCTGAAAGACAAAATAATTTCCCAACCCTTCCGAACTACATCCAATTAAGCAATTACAACGTCACAGCAGCCATCTTGAATATGACAAGATAGGTCGTCTGCATAATAACAAAAATGTGTCTGCAGTCGGCTAGTCGGCTTCTAGTCTTTTCCAGACCACGTGTGTCCAAGTTATTTCTTGGCCGTTTTGGAGCTGTGCACGAGTTTCTTCGAGTTGCCTTTCCAGGAGACTTTCTCCTCCTTTACAATTTTACCAAACGAGGCTACCACGATGAAATCTTCTCTTTCTGAAAGGTGAGTAAAAAATGTTGAGCCTTTTTTTCTGTATTTCTTCCTGCATTTTGTTTTCCCTACCTCGTATTTTTTCACGATGAGTTACTAGACTAGACGATAGGCTTGAGAAAATCAATGTTTTTTCATTGCTGTCTTTCTCAACATTTTCTGTGACAACATAAAACACTAGCTTGTGCTATTTTTTTTTCATGAGCTAGTGTATGGGGATAGACTCCCTATAGAACACCTTTTTTTTCACTATTATAAGTATTATTGAGAAACTGAGAAAGGTGTTGCTTGTTACTTTTGTTGGATAGCCACGAATTTTTCTGAAAATGAGTTATGTTTGAAATCTAGGAAAGAATCATTTCTCCATAGTCATAGTCAAAACAAAACAAATGTCTGTCCACAATAGCCTTCCTCCTACCTCTTCACTTCACATGAATAACGACAATGGTTGGTCGAGTACTATACTACTTTTCACGGGGGGAGTAGGTTTATATTACTCTGCTACTCTGCTTCAACGCCTTCTTTCTTATTGTAGCAGAGTTATTTGCTTTTTGATTTGTTTACCCGGACCTCGCTTAACTTATCCCAGGTTTTTTTTTCTCCGTTTTATTTACTTTGCTCTCGTCCGCATTCGACGAATATAAAAATACCTAAGTGGAAAGTCCCCGGGTCCCTTCTAATAGCTTTTTAATATGAAGCAGTAAAAGAAAGAAAAAATGCGATTCCCTCTTTTTTATTTTTATTAGGTCTGTATATTTTCCATATGACCAAGCACGCGATATATGTCTGCACCAGCATGGATCAAATGGAAGTACAACCTGAGTTCACTCAATTTGTGAGTCTTCGGGATTTGCGAAATTGAAATCCCATTCTGATCACTCGTTCTGAATAGACATATTGAATAACCTGCTGTCAACCGGTGACAGCAGGTTATCTGCGTACTTCGTGGCCTTTAATCAAGCATGGTATCCATAACGTCCATGTCGTCCAAACAACCGCAATGTTTTGTTGGGAGATCGACGATACCTTAGAGATCCCCCTTGTTTGAGCGTTATCTTGAATCATTTCGATTTCTCGTTCGCCTCGTTCGATGTGATGTCTTAGTTACGCCGTGATGACAGCGCGAAACCTAATCAATCTGTCGATCAGTTGTCATTGTCAGCAGAGACGATATTAAGTGCTCTATCTATTCTCGCTCGTGTTTTTCTTTTGCAAGGGACAACTATCAATTGAAACTTGTGCTGAAACCAGGGTTCACGGAGAGCGCAGTAGACTACACTTACAGTAAGTGCAGATGCTACGCGAAGTGATCTATGGAAAATGAAAGTAATTTTTTTCTTTTTTTGATACTTTGCTTTGTAATTGACAGATAAATATTTGAATCGACCAGTCTAAGGGAACGAAAGCTATTGCAGTTCTAGTAACAGTATTGAGCTGCAGGCTTGTTGTTTATCGGCGTAAATGGATTACCCTATCCTCTGGTTTCACATCGATGCCATGCAATGCCATAGTAGAGCTTGACTTGGCCTGGCTTTGCACTTCCCGATGATTTATAACTTTGAAAGATTGATGGTTTCACAATCAACCAAGATCAGCTCCCTGTGTGACTCTTTCAAACCCTCAACACCCTTTCAAAAAAGCGCCTGCAACAGAAGACAAAAGGGTGAAACCTATAAGCTAGATCTTATTTTCCCTAGCTTTTCTCTCGCAAATGAAGATGTATGATGCTTTTATGGTGACTTGTGTACAGCGCAATTGAAAATGTGTAATGGACTAAACGACTGTTTGAAAAGTATCTTGGATACTATTTAATTTTTAAATGAAAATCACAGTGTCCCCCCTTCCAGATTTCCCAGTGTTCGCCTGTTGCAATTTTTTGTTTTAGAATTAACATCATTGGTCTTACACCAACGATTACTAGAATGCAAATTTTATCGATCTGATAATGGGGACGGTATCACACACTCTTTTGTTTTATGTGTATAGTAGGTGATCACTTTCAAGCGTGAAATATCATCCAGGATGCACAATTAAGCAATCAAGGAGTCGCATAAGAAACACAATTTATTTTATGGGAGAAATGCAAACAAAACACTTTCTCATTTTTAGCATCTCTCTTTAATTTCAACGGTCTAATTTACATCCCGATTTTTACTACGACTTTTTCCATTTGCAGCGTTTATGTAGTCGAACCTTTTTGGTTGTAAAACGAATGCATAGTTCAAAAGGATTTCTTTTAATCCTAAAGCAAGAACTGCATTAGTTAATGCTCTGAAAACTTTTCTCTTTAAGTTGTGCTGTTCACCATTTGATGACGAACATTTGAGGAAGAAAAAAGTTCTCAGTCGACTACTACATCACATCGCAGGATGAACAAAGAGGGCCATAAGCTTATTGCCATTACTGCTTTCTACTCGATGTTCCTGATGGCTGATGCTCATGTATTATTGATTTACTAGTATAGGCATCTTCCCTGAAGCATAAGTTCCGAATCATCTCCAGAGCTAATTGAATCGATTCTCATTTTTATGTATTGCATCTCGGCTTGATGTACACGTACGCATTAAATGTTTCTCGCCACTCTCCTGATCGCTGTTAGAAAGACGACGAAGTTAAGTGTAGGATTTATGCAGAAAAAAGGGGAAAAATTACAAAAAACTTTTGTAGATTCCTTCTTTCTGTCAAATTCGCAGCTATGTTGTAGCGTAAAAACTCTTCGCCTCGCAAGCTTGAATTTAACATTGTTCAACAATCTCAAACAAATTTTGTTAATTTTCCAAGAGAAAGTGTTGTCCTCTTTACTTATTTGTTTTTCTCCCCTTATTCAGTCACGTAGAAAAAAAGCCGATACTGCCTAGGTCAAATCACAAATTTTACAGCGAAGAATTTTTTAAATCATTTTTAAAAATTGAATTATTAATATATCAAGTGAATAGTCGGAAACAATTCTCGTGGGATTGTTTGTGTGTGTGAGAAATGTGTGAATGCCATCGGGTTATTGCCAATGTCATGACTTATGACGGATAATACTAATTCAGTTAAAATATTGCTTTCGAAAGTTTTGCGCTATCCGCTTATATGCAGTGGTGTGCTCTACCTTTTCCTGTTGCCCTGCCCATATTTTCGGCGTTACCTAGACAACCCTACTTCTTTTCTTCTCATATTGAAGGTCCTATTTTTATAGTTCTTGAACGTATTCGCTCCAACTAATTGAATTAACGTGTTCAGAAATACAAAAGAGCTAGTCTGATGTGATAGGTTCATTATTAAAATCTCTGGCTATGCGGTAGCCCTGCTCAATGGATTGTTGCCGAATCAAAAGACGTGAAAAATGGCGTTGTTTTCAATCTTGAAGTTTGAATGCAAAAAACCGACGGTGGAGACCACGCAAGCGTACCGTACCCGTCATCCTTTCCATTTCTGCCACTAGGTCCAAAAGTTCCGGGACGTAGAGGAGGGAAGTAGAGGAGAGGGGGGTGTATAGGATAACACGACCGCAGTGAGAACACTGACTCTAGTCGGAATCAGTCGTGTCTTCGTAGTCAGCTCTGCGCCGTTCAATTTCACCTATCGGGTGCGGACTTTTGATCACCTATTTATTGAACTCTGTGGAATTCTTCATCGACGCTTCGAAGCTCTTCGATTGCAAAGGTGACGATTTCTCTCTTCAAATTGCACGTAGATTGATTTCGAAGGAAAAAT
The DNA here is from genome assembly GCF_021134715.1 of Daphnia pulex. NCBI lineage: Eukaryota > Metazoa > Arthropoda > Branchiopoda > Diplostraca > Daphniidae > Daphnia > Daphnia pulex. Next base: position 5,764,306 of record NC_060018.1, on the reverse strand, counting down.
TTTCAAGTGAGCGAGTCGAGAAAATCGAACGGGAGAATTTTGCCGACCGTGATGATGTCACGTTCCAAGAACGGTTTCTGAAAGAATCCGATGGCTTCTGCCAGCTTTTTCCTTGTTTCCCCCTCAGATTGATTGGCCATCGTGCTTCCGTCTCTCCAGCCTTTCGCTTTCGTTGGGGCATCGGAAGTGCGTTATACATTTTGACGAGATGCCATCTTGGCGACGTTGTCCAAGTGACAGCTTGCTCTTATCTCATTATACCACAAGACTTAATCTCTCCATTGGGGCGAAAGTAATTGAACATATTAATAATAAACAGGAAGTTGTATCGGCGTATTGTGTTATAAAGAGTGCTCAAACTAAAGTTGCCAGGCGATCAGGATCAGGATCAATATGAAAAACTCTTTACTTTACGTATTGCACAATTGTTCTTGTACGCTCTCACACTCAGCTACCTGTTCTTTGTTATTAGTAAGTATACGTTGTACATCAGGCAAGAAGAGAAGGAAGTTGAGAATGATAGCGATGCGAGACGACAATAACCCAAATAACTCAACTTTCAGGCTGTACTTGTAAACAGCGTCAAATCAACTTCACCTGAGAAGGAAGTTTTCAGAATGACTATCGTGTTTTAGATTCACTTCCTCGCCTATGGAGACGCGCATCTTTTTTTTTTTCGCAATTATTAATTGTTTTGGGGCAGCCATCCGGTTTCAGTTGAGCGTATTCTTATCAGTTGGTTTTTCTACCAATCATCCTCGGTCCCATCATATGTGACCGTTTATTTGCTATGGTTTACGTGCACTCGTGAACACGCAATTCTGATCTGTTTTGTCGCTCTTCCCTTCCTGGGACGTTGTAAATCTATCTCGCTTCAATAATAATCCAGGCACCATAATATTTGTGCATTCGAATTTTGTTTCATGTTTTTCACATTCGTTTGCTGGTTTTTGTTGACGTTGGTTTGATCACTGCTGGTTACTTGCCTCGTTCTGATGTCTCTTTCCGTGCGTCGGTTGTGCTGGCAGGAACGTAGGATTAGGAGACTTGATCAATGTAGATTGACCAATCCCTCTGGTCATCAAATTCTATCCTATTGGGCAGTTGGGCGACAGTTGCCAAATTGGTTTCAAGACGAAGGACTTGACAAAACAAGATGGAGTATGGGTATGAGACACAAAATGTGACTGGACTCTATCTATCACTCTTTTTTCCTAGCTCAGCTTCATCTCAACGCTCAATTTAGCAGTAATAGGGTCCCCTATTCCCTACATACGGAAGCTATGTTCGTGCACAAAATTACACACCCGTAGAAACCCTAGTGAGAGGAAGAGTTGTGTAAAATTCGTAAAATTTCAAAATGACATCACAATTAGTTAGTGAACAAACAAACAAGCCAGTAAACATACATGCGTTGTGCTCTACCAGAGGTAAATGAGGACAGCTAATGCACCTTCATGCAGGGTACATTGTACATTTGCGTCTTGTATTTAGTTTTGGGAAGTTCATCGCGTCTTCTTTAGGCTTATCTCATCTACCGATTGCTTTTTGCTTGAATCATTCCCATTTTCTCCATACAACAAGCGGTTGCCTTGCATCTAAAGGTCAAAGGCGAACGAGTTAATGGAAATAATTAAATGGCGTGAGTGATGCAATGTCAGTGTTACAATCATTTAATCAAGCTAGCTATTACCTTATCGATATACTTTATTGATTTATGTAATAACTATATGATTGAAGTCAAACCATTATACAGGTCTTTTTATGTACATGCTCAAGCAAGTAATAGCACTATTACGTTGTGTAATGTAATGTGACGGGTGTATCAGTGTCGGTCGTATATTTAGTCTTCATGTTATACTCGTCCCATTCCAGAAATGCGACGGAGATTAATCCTCGGAATTGCGAATTCACAATTCCGTCTAATTCACAAGTGAAACGAGTCGGTTATAAGATTTCAGTAATTCGATTGAAGCCACTGGGAAGACGATTCGTGTGTCACGTATACCACATATGACTAGTCATTTTACAATAATAAGCTGATCAAAACCCTGAGTTGAAAGGATTAGATTCCTCGTTGGTAGCGATATTCCCGCCACCAATCAGAGGGATGCTCAGCAGATGCATGTAATTGTTGTCCCCTGATGCCCGTTCGATCTGAGGAGATTGCACGGATGAAATCGTAGAGATGCATTGTGCGTCAACATTTTAATCTTTGGCGAAGAGGGTTGCCAGCAAATGAAATTCACCAGAAAATCGAACGTGGAGAACCTTATTGACACCGACTGTGTATTTAGCCACTAGAGATTGTATACATTCCCCTCTCGGTATAATCCTGACGAGGAGAAAGAGATCCATTGACGCCATTGCGTAGGTAGTCCCCTGTATGGGCTGACGAATCTGTGCTAATGTGGTGAAAACGGCAACGGTAAGGAGATGATGCGACAAGTTGGCAAATGCACCCTTTCGATTCACAAGTCCCTGCCTGATGGCGTGCGGTGCACTTATGTATTGCGCTAGATCGTCTGGCACTCGAAAATTACGTCCGTCGTCGGTATTCTCCGCGAGTCGACCAGTCCGACCAGCACGTAGTTCACACAAACAGCACACTATTGAGCAAACATAGAACTGCAGTACCTGTGCAGAGTACCTGTACGGAGTATATATCGCGAACATGCGTTAGCCGCCAATTTTTCAAAAAGTGCGTGTCAAAAAGTAAATCCTTACCGGAAGCAGTATATTTCCCCCTTTTTTTGAAATTTCACATGCGACGAAGTCAATTTCTGAAGCAAGAAAGTTTATGTAGGGCCTATACTTGTCATTGATTATTTTGCTGGCGGAGTATGGGGAGAGAGGCGTTTTGACTGCGGTATGGTCTGGTGCGATCGTATTATTGATTGACATATTCTTTGTGCTTCTAGCTTCTTCCTTTTCTGCTGCTTGACCTTTCGATCGAAATTGATTTTCTTGGGTTTATCGGAGAATATATATAGCGAACAGTGTTTGCATACAGGTGATGGATGCATGAACGCCATAACAAAAAAGACCAGCAATGTGGAAAAAGGGTGGAAAATAAGACGTTCGGGATTATTGATGAGAAAAGAACTTGGTTATAAATTGAGCCCTGTTCACTTTCTCGCTAGGTGATTATGATTGATGCGTTGACGGGTGCGTGAGTTCCGATCCCTGTCTTCTCTCTACTGCAGCCAGTCATATGGTAACGCATAATCTCTCGTGCGCTGACGGGAGCCGTGGAAATATGCAATTGTGAAGACCCCATCTAGCACTTTGGGTTTTTAAGGCGTCCCGTAGGTTATCACGAACTGCTCCTGCGAATACTTTTTTACAACGCCCCCACTGGGTTCTAGTTGTGGACGACGATGTCGTGAAAACTTGCTGGAGGGTCTCGTCTTCGACCGGCTTTTATTTGCACTAGAATGAGTTTGCTTGGGTAGTTCATGACCATCCGCTTCCGTATTCCATTGTAAAGCGTGAATGGTAACTCTCTCCGCCTTTCCTTTTGAGTAGAGCGCCAGTATTTCCTCGACAGACACATTTAGCTAGGCTAAAGTACAAGTTCTGCACTTGGTTTAGGCCCTTTGCTGATGATTGTTCTACACTAACCGTATGCAGACGATGCTTTGTCTAGCAACTTTACTTGTTTATTTTTTGTTTTTGTTTTTTAATTTTAAATTGATTTATTATTTCTCTTAGCTTCATGCGCTGTAGAGTCCGTCGTTTTTGAGAATGGCTCCGCGTAACTTTGGGGTAATACAAGCAAAGCCTCATTACGCATTCAAGTTTATTAGCTGTTTGTTTCTTTACGGCATGCAATATCCTCGCTAATATTCGAGATTCTTTTTCTTCTCCCTGGGGCCAACAGTTTCAAAAGAGACCATTGCCGCCTATGAAGAGTCACTAAGTATTAAAAAAAAAAAAAAAATGGAGAAAAAAAAGGAAAAGAAAAGAAAAGCGACGACTAATGACGGCATCAACAACAATAAGTAGCAGCGAGCGTTTTGTTTTAGTCATGGCTTTGTTAGTTTACTCTGCGCCCTGTGTGACGATCGACTAAGTATTCAAGACGAAAGAATAGAGATGCTAAGATAAGGGCTCGACAATGTCGACGAGAGCGAAGAACGGAATCAAATAAAGGTGGCCGCTCTGATAGTTTTCCCCATAACGAGGTGACATTAGACGAGATGTGCGATGGAATTGTTTGGCGTTTTGCCAGGTGTTTCTCTGTTCCGCGTTATAAATCATATTTGTTCACGTGATAGCTGTAGTACCCTTGTTTGCTTTCGTTACCTTTCCAGCTCTTCAGTCGGAAGATAGAACCATTAATTCTTTGATTCTGCCAGATTTTCCAGTTTCATTGTGTTCTCCGTCTTATTGAAGTTCTCTTATATTGAAGTCTCTGAACCGCAATAATGTATACTTTTTTAAAACTTCTACTTTCATTCGCCAACTAACTAAATTACTAAATTGTAGTTTTAGTGATCATAGCTGGCACGAATGACTGTGACGAGAAGTTCGAGTGTAAATGCACAGAGATGACAGAATCGCTACTCATTAACAAAGCCTTTGTCCTCAAAAGATGAAGGCCTGTTTACATGCGGGTATGTGGCTTTGAGAGATTGGTAGACTACTGCCGCATGCCAGCAGCAACGTGAATTTGCATTGTTTGGCAGAGTTGGAGAATGTCTGCGGTTTATGGCGTCTAATTTTCTATGGCGTTTGCTATTGAGCGACTGTTTTTTTCTCCGATCGATAGACTCCAATTCTCAGCCAAAACTTTTGCCTCTCCAATGCGATGGTCGTCTAATCGTGTTGGACGCAAGGCAGGGGGTCAATCAAGTTTAAAAGTAGCCAAAACAGGAAAACAAAGCAAATGACGAGCTCAATATTTGATTGTGTATTTTTAAAAATGCGGAAGCTATTTATCTAGATAAGTAAGGTTTCCACGGTAACGGTAGGAACACAGCACGGAGCTGTTCTCCTCCTTTGCCTGTGATCTCTATGGCCTGTTGTTTATAATGCATTGTTCAATTCATGTGGATCAGCAATCGTATCGGGTATTGAATAGCTGATGATCTTCAATTACATCACATTCTATTGTCCCAGCTCTTCCTCGTTTCTGTCTGCTGAAAGTGATTACTCACTGTCATTTCTTTAGATTTTTACCAAATAGTCAGCCTATTGATTATGTGTACGGTAGTCAAGTGTTACATCATATATATATGACGCTATTAGATTTTTTTTGTTGCGCTTTCGGCCTATTGATTTCACGTCCCACAATCGTGACATTGGCCAAAAGGAACAGCAATTCGTTTAGTTTATCATATAAATAGTTGGATATTTGTTCCCAATTGAAACCATTTCACCGCCCAACTCGCATTCATTTCCGTGCAGATATGTCATCGTTGAAGTTTGACGTCTTATTGATTTCGTTTGATGGAAGTTGTCTTGATGGCAGAACGCTACATATTCCGTTGTGTATGACACAGTGGGTCTAACAATAAATTGCGACTCGTCGCAATTCGATCCCTCGTTGAAACTTCAATTATTCTGCATTCTGCAAATCCTCAATAGTCAATACCGCAATCAAAGACTAGTGGATTTAAAGTGTCATATTTACTTCCAGGTTGGACACAAAAGTAGGTTTTGGAAGACAGTCGATCGATAAAAAAAAAAAAAAAAAAACTGCAGAAATATCGCTGTGCTACAAATTCCGAGAAAGGGAATTGAATCATCGCTTATGATTCAAATAGCTTCGTGTGGTACTCTACTATCGCTACAAAGTATGTGTGTGTACTACTATATAAATAAATATTGCCTGCATTTTGCATCAGAAGACCATGCATGATTGACAGACAAACAGAGAGGTCACGGAACGATTAAATTGCTCCCTAGCTCTCCGTTGCCCTTTCCTAGAAATATACTTGGCTTGAATCTGAAAAAGAATCACGGAACATGTTCAAGGACTTGCAGACTGAGAAAGAAAGGGGGGAAAAACAAACATGAAAGAAATCCTACCTCCGTGGCGTATACGTAGTACTATCTTCGTCTTCGTGCAGTTTTCCCGTGTTCTCTCTCTCTTTGTAGTACTAGTAGTATACCTAGGTTATTATAAAGGATCGAACACCTAATCACACGGACATACGCTCGGCTGGTTTCATTGATCAAGGTGTTTGATATTATGGGGATCAAGCCGCTCATCCGTTTTGCTCGTTACCAACTTTATTTTCCATTCGTTGCGATTTTCTCGTTATCACAAACTCACAAAATCTTCGACGTCTACCTCTTTTGATCATGTTCCTTTTTGGTAAGTTTAGCCGGGGAATAATAAATCTTCAGGCATTATTAAAGAGGCATCCTGAGAGAGAATGGAGAAAAAGATTCTTACTCAAGACTTCAATTTTTTTTTTTGTAAATTTGTTTTTGATCATCATTTTCCTCTGAAATTTGAATAAAACAATGAAAGTCTTGTGGTGTATAACAAAGAACCGCCTCTGTGCCCCCCTCCGACTCTTTTCGTCGGCAAGACGAAGAGAAAATGCCCTTTATTTGCGTAATCGCATCATCTTTTTCATTTGGCTGGCTGCATTCATTTTTCCCTCTTTTTCTTTTTTGGCGAGCACAAAGTTTGATGTGCTGGAGCGACTTGGGTTATATTATTCATGACAACCGGAATTGATGGGTTTTTCTTGAGATTAAACCACAGCCACGCGTCCCTCTAAGTCGGCTAAAGATATTGAAGCCCTGTGTGATGTTGCGCCGATTACTTTGAAAATGTTATTCAAGTTGAGAATTAAACGAGAAGGAGAGAGAGAGGGAGCTTCCTCAATTTCCTCAATCGACCAAGATACCGCGATGAAATGTTTTGCAGGAAAGGGATAAAGTAAAAATTGTATTATTATCCCTAAGGCCTGGACTAAGGCGCTGGGTCCATCGATCCATTTTCCACGCTCAAGTGTGTATCTGTGTGTTTTCTTTGAAATCTAGTTACCTTATAAATTGTGTATTTTTTTTGGGCCTTTGGGCTAAAGTAACGATGGGCGAGAAAGTGAGTGGTTCGCAGATAAGCCGTTCTAAGTCTAAGATGAGCTTTTATTCTTTTCGCTCGTGCCATTCTTCTTCTTTTTCTCCTTGCTTCGGTTTGCTACTCGAAGCACGTCGGATTTCCCATTCAACTAAATATATTATATCACATCACACTTGATGGAAAAAAAGGGCCGAAATATGAAGCCATTGGTGTGTGCATTTCTTCCCTATTCTGCACTCAGTGCCTCCTAAAGATGCTTCTTCGTCATTCCTCCGACTGTTTTCTTCTTCTTCTCTCCCAACTGCTTATTCCTTGCGGTTATTCGGATTCAACCTACGAGGAAAGCTTGAGCGTATGCTGACTTGTGTCTTGCTCCGTGTACACTTTGAAGACGGTAGTCATAACTATATCATTTGCGCTCTTCTCATCTACATGAGGCACGCCACATGAATGAGAGTATGTTGTCATATCGATTGGCTGGAGTTTCGAAACATACACTCGCCCACTTCGGTTGGCGGCGTTGTTTGCAAGTGATACGCGCAAGAATTTTTAAGTCTTTTCCAAGTATTTAAAGTAGCGAAATTCAGAAGAAGATGATGGCGTCGACGGTCTGTAATACCAGTCAAGAAGATGATAAGAACTTGTGCTGCGAGCGTGTGTGGAAATGTTAATTTCCTCTTTGGTGACAGCGTTGCCGTACCTTTAGCACATTTCGTTCTTTTTATAAGAAAGTGGATTTTCTTTTTCTTTTTTTTTCAACACTTGAAAAAAAGGAAAACGAGCGTCTTTATAGTGGCGGAGTGATTTCCACCTTCTCAGTTTCTTTCCTAGGCAAATTTTTGCAGGGGTGGATGGCTCCGCTCGAGAGCACTTGAATGACTTGTAGCGACGTGAATGATTCAGCATTAAAACAATATATTAAAACATACTTAGAGGAAGAAAATTTCATTTAGCTATTAGGTCCCTTGCCATTGATTTTATCTCGTAAATACGGAAAAAAGGGGTTTTAACCGAATTGATCTTTTAACCAATTTTATTGTTTGTTTTTTCCCACAGAGGATTTGCTTGCGACTTTTATCGTCGCCCACCCAAAACTACCGAGACGTTCAACAGGATCGATTACACTTGACAGGTTGCTTGCATCATAGACAAACGTTTCTATACCTGATCGGATTCCGGAGACCAGCATGAAGCCCAGAGGAGTTTCTCAAGGAGTTACCATCTGGTTCGTCTGGGCGATTGTCTTTGCTCTCAACGGCGATGAAGTCAGGACTCAACAGATCCCTCGGCCCCCTTTCGATGCCAACGAGCAACCTCTGTCTGACACTCAGAGATCCTCAGGTGAGTTCTTTAAGGCTTTGTTTGACTTGACCACCACTGAGTGCGCATTTGTAGATCAATCGGTTGCTTTCAATGGCGGAATCATTTAAAAAAAAGGAAGTAATATTTATGAACATGAACCTCGATCGTATCGTATCCACGCTCCCATTACTGCAGCTCCTCTACGGTATTAGATTCTCGGTTCTAATTTCCAAGTTGCACTTTACGGACGAATTCCTCTCCCCTGTTTGAGTAATACCAGAGTTGCCACTCTCAAACCCATTTCGTTTCGGCATTCTTCGGCATACGCGCATAGACAGACACACACAGGCCCATCAACGCTCTAGAGTGCGTATAGGGATGGAGGAAGGGCTTTAATTATTTCCTCCTGCTCCTCAACCCCTACTCGGTCCCATCATCGTGAATGTTTTAATCGACTTGATATAGCGCTCGGAGTAGCGTTATCAATATGAATAGAGGCAGTCCCTCTCCCCTCTCTCTCCCCAACTAACTATGGCTGGCGTACAGTGTTTCTCATAACGTATTCACTCTAGTGGGTGGGCAGCAGGTGCACGTTGACCTTTCCTCTTCCTTGGGTCTTCGAGTCACTTCCGGACATGATTAATAGCTTACAGATTATTGCTTTGGAATTGACTCGAAGATGCCAAGCTGTATGTTTCTATTTAGCTTTCGCGTTCCCTAGGACTAGCTCTTAAGATATTGGCCATTTGATCGAATTAATAGTTTTTTTTTTTTTTTCGTTATTACTCTGCATGATGTTTCTGCCTCTAGTTTTGGCTCGCCTTGGTGTGGTGTTAAGTTTGGTGTCAAACTGTTTCGTATGAGAGTCGGTCCTGAGTCGGTCCAAAATAGTTGTGGGCTTGAGCTTGCCCTATATGAGCTTGATCCGAGACGTGAGAGACCCTCATTACGTATTCTATTAGTGCGAGATCAAATCCACACCCGTGGGTGAATTGGAACTTTGACACTAGTCACGAAACTTGGGCTAAACATTCATAACTTTTGAAACAAATTGCCCATATTTTGTCTCGGCAAACGTGAATTCACTCATCTTTCAGTTGGACTTTCAGCCCGAAATAATTACCGTTTGGCCAAAGTCGTCATTTTCACTGACGTGTGCGTAAAAAGTAAGTCTTTTGTAGTTAGGGACAGTATATAACGTGTGATTATTTTTTCAGGTTGTTTCTGGTCCCGAGGATCTTGTTAGGTCAATTGAATATCTATTTTACATGAACGTTTGTCACGCAAACGTACAGCGTTGTAGCCGTAGGATACGGTCTTGCAGTTGCTATTGGCAACGGTCTAGTCTTCTTTCCGTGCAAAAGCAGGTGTGTGTGGTCATCACGAAGACTTTTTTTTCTTCTTTTATAATGTAAAACGACTAGGGCAGTAGGGCTATCTGGTACTAATATAAAAATATAAAAAGCAGACTATAAAGAGACATTTGACTGTAACTTTATATTGACTGGAAAAAAAAGTAACAAGTTTCTTTTTCGCCGCTTAGCAACGTTCGCCTTGCCGTCGCGTATGGACAGAAGAAAGGGATAGACTGAGCATTTCAATTTACATGCAGAATTAATGACGAACTCTTTCAAACTTTCAAAATAAAAGCATAGTAGAAGCGTGGGTGATTAGTTTTAGGTAGAGTAGTAGTAACTCGACTGCCACTTCTAGTGCGGCCATCCGCCATCCCATTTGCCTCTGCCCTGGATTGGCGAAGCCTTGCGCCGCATGCTTGCTGGGGCAGATAGTTAGACCGCGAACGGCCGATCGACACGTCCGGCAACAGCGGAGCAGGTAACAAGATAGCCATCGTCAGCGATTCTAGCAGAAGATTGGACACGGCGGCGGTCGAGTTGATGACTTGAGGGCAGGTTCTGGAATCAATCCCATTTGCTGTACGTGGGTTAGTCGGTGTCTGTCCAGTTTCATTAAAGGATGAAGAGAAGGGGGATTAGACGGCCATGCCATCTGGGTCAAGCTGCCGTCGCACCTGGCGCTGCGGCACCGATCTCTGAGCCAAGAAGGCGCATAGTCACGTGGGATATTTCCCGTCATATATTGCGAGACTTGGCACCAGCTCCACTCGTTACCGACTTCTTCTCTTCGTCGTCTAACGATCAACGACATGCACTCTTCAACTCCTTCTTCTTCTTCTTTTTCTTCTTCTTTATTTTTTTTTTATTATCGCGTGCCGCAACAATAGCGTCTTCTTTTCGTGTTCCCGAAATCTTGATCCTTCAACTTTCTCCTCTGACGTCAACTCTGTTGTACAAAAGACGTTGTCGTAGAGATAACTATGAATAAGCAATGGGGGAGAAGGGAGAGAAATAATAACTTCGCTCTTGGTTGACTGTTCCGTGGAGACGGGACGATTTTCCTTTGCCGAGTAATGTGCTGCCAACTATCTCGTCGCCATCGAACAATAATGGATCTTTATTACGTGTAACACGTCTTTGTTTATGGCAACCGTCTTTATTGAAAACGGAATCCGCCGACACCCGGGTTCGTGTTTCTCTTCTTTTTTTCTAGTGAAATTTGTGTTGATATTTGAAACCCCCGCCGGAGAAACTGGGCTTGTATCCGTCGATATTTGTTATTGAGACTCTGGATTGAGATCAAATAGTGAACGAGGACAGAAAGTCAATGCGCCGGGCAAATGGAGAGAGACGACTGTGCCTATAGCAAACAGCAATCGATGAGCTTTCGTCCGCTACAGAAAGTTTGATCCCACACAAGGAAGGTGGTCTACAATATTGTGTGCAATAAGGGCTACCTTTATGTGCACGGCACCCCCTTTTTTTTTCTCTCTCCCTCTCTTTCCCCTCGGTTTTCTGGGTCGTGCATGTTGCACGCACGTCTAATATAGAGTAAGCGAGCGGCGCTGCAGCTGGTGAGACTGTTGTTCTGTTGCAGGTGTTATCCATTTTTAGGCCAGCAGGATTGAAATTTTGCCGTTTCCTGTGTAGGGCAGTAGGTACAGGGACTGGCGACGAATAGGGTAGCTTTTTTTTCCAATTAAGTAAGTGCAGCTTAATGGCAGGCGTGAACATTTGTCAGTTTTTCACGTCACACATAAAAACCAGCTGGCCGATTGAATAGTTTTTTTTTCTCCCTTTTGTTTTGTTTCGTTTTGTTTGGTCTGGTTTCTCACCTTTTTCTTTGATGTTTTTCTCACGTGGAATTACGTCACTTACGCGGCTGAGGCGCTCAATACAAGTGAGAGTGCCTTGCCTTGTTTCTCCCTAGATGTAATTAGCGTGGGTGTAGCACTCAATGAAAAACCGTCTGAACAATTCAAAGGCTTTCGTATATGACTAGGTTATACTCCGAGACTTTCAATTCCCGTAATATTTTTCAACAAGCCCACGCGAGTAATGAGAGTAGAAGGCATTCAGATATTATCATTACAGTTGTCTATCGCTTCATTTTTTCTTTTTGGGGTGTCAAGTATTGGGGTCTCTTGAATAAAGCAACTCTAGTAAGAACGCCCACACTTAAGGCGGATCTCTTATTCCTCACATCTTCTTCCTCTTTTCCCTGCAGTAGAAAAATTGATCAAATTCTGTCTACTTGTCTAGTGCCGTCACCAGAGTCCACTTCTTCTTTATTCCTCTTTGCAAATTCTCCTACATGTTCAGTTAACTTTATGTATAGTACATTGCCACTTTGGTGCTGTTCTTTACTGCTCTATTTGCATACATACTGTGACGTGTGCGAGAGCGTGCGAGCAACAGAGAAAAAACGCGACTGTACATCCGCCGTAGTTTTTTTTGGGCACATCTGACTGGCTTTTGTCTGATGTATATTTTTTCTTTCTCTCTCTCTCTCACATCCTCCCGATTCGAGTCACGTCAAGAATGTCAGACTCCCGAGTTCCATTAGGGAGCCGAGCGTGAGTTGAAAATCCGACCCCGCAAGGGATATAACGGGGACTGCTGGCGGAAAGCAATGCATATATATGTAAGGGGGGGGGGGAGGGTTCCATGGTTCCTTGTTAGGGGGGATGGTGGGGGGGGGATGAGGGGGATTGAGAGTTGATGGAATTCAAAACCGCATTCCCCTCCGTCCGCAACTATTGATGTTGAGGTTTGAAGTTGTTGATTGGCTGCCGACACCCGCGCCCTCCCGCCCTATCCAATTGCTACTCGACGTGCTGGATGGCGGAGCGCCTAGCTTGTTTGACACGGGCCAAAAAATCCTGCCGTAACTCTGAAGCTGTGTTGACGATTGTGGATGTGCGCGGACGGGATTGTTGTTCTCCCCAAAGTCCCCCCTGCAGCGACTTTATCGCCTCCCGCTTGTTTTCGATTCATTCCAGACAGAAACAGACAGAAATCACAAACAAAAACAAAACCCAAGCTCTTTCAGCCCAGGGAAAGGGAAAATGGAAATACAATTACGTCGCCCATGTTTCCTGACTGCGCCTGTAGAAATTCATCCCACGCGCAATCGGCCCCTTTTCTCCGCCATTTCCCAGACACAAGCGTTATAAAACCGAAATGTTCTGCCTTTTTTTTACGTTCGTATACGGTGTAGTCTCTTTGCATGCAGGGCATTGCGCATTCAGTCGAAGGAGGGGGGTGCGAATGTTTTCTGTTTCGTCTCTGCTGGCACATCTCATTGAAATTCATGTGAGCAAATATTTGACAAACGAAGCCGTTTAGACACTGAATATGGATTTAGATCATCTAGTTATGCAGAGCATGCATGCATATAGACCAGAGCTTTATATAGGAAGTCTTGCTAGTCCACCGCACGCCACTTGTTAGATGTAGGCTTTAGCGCTGCCGCCTCCGTTGCGCCATCTTTTATATGTGATCGTCTTTTTGAGCTTTCGATCACTTTCGATGCACGTCGTTGTGCGGGTCTGGTCTGGCGGATAAAGTGGACGGCAACTTTTTTTTTATCGTTACTGGTCGTGGTGTACACACTATATATATCATTTGGTTCGAATTTGTCGTTTTATGACGTGATTCAAAAAGTTCCGAGATGGCGAGATGATACAATTTTGATTTATCGGCGCTATTGTTGTTGGTCTTTCTTTTTTTGCAGCTTTCCTCTTTTTTGACAGCCAATCGTGGGAACGGATGAAATTTTCGATTTAAATTCGGTTAATATATGGAGAAGATGAAACCATCGTCTATAAAATGAAAGTCGCAGGTGTTTGTTTGGGCGTGTTTTTTTTTTTTTTTTTTTTTTTTTTACAGCAGAGACAGGCGAATGAAAAAAAAAAGATCTGATGTATTGGAATCCGGCTAAATATGCGGGAAAGAATCTGGAATTTCCAGTGGGCGGGGAGCGGAGACATAAATTAATTTATTGTTTGGTGTTGCCAGCGCACTCTCTCTCTGTCTGACGTCGCTATTCAGTTTCAGCTAGCAGAGGGGAATGCATTGAAAAATGTTTTTCAGTTTTTCATTGCGATCCCCCTGACAATTCGCTCTTCCGTCAACCGTCAACGTCTTGAAACCTCTTGGAAAACTTTTTCGGGAAATACTTTGTCTGTTCTGGGAACGCATTTCTTGCCCACGCTCTTATTGTCACTTATTTTTTTTTTTTCGTCTTCTTCCTCTTTTTGTTCACTTGTTTTCTTTATTTGAGCAACGGACTCAATTAGTTGGCTGGGCTGATGGCTTTCGCGCCAGTTGATGGCCCCGGCCCAAGTGAAAACTCAAGAGACTTTTGAGAGTCTGACCTTCTGTATTCTGCGAAGTCTATCAATGTTTGAAAGACAAGTTTCAACAGGCAACACATTGCCGCCGTGAAATGAAAATGTTGTGTATCAATAGTTTGAGTTTGAGCTGCGTGGGGTGTCTTGTCTGCCTCTGCAATCTTCTACAGTGAAGATGGATAAATGTGGCTATAGTGTTATAATGTACTATGTCTCTGCTTTCTGTTTGTTATTATCCTTCAAATGTGTAATTCTAGTCGAGCTGCTTTTCTTCACCATCCCGCTCACAATTTAGAGCGCATTGAGCTTTTCTGGGTATTTTAAGCGGAACTAATAGTGGCCGATCCCGTTGAACTTTGTCAGGGTCTTATGACTGCTAAACGTTTTCTTCACAGTTATATGTTATTCTTTTCAAAACGCGATAAAGCGCCTTTTTTCCGATTCGTCCGTAGGTACATTGAAAGTTGAACTGTGATTCCTTGTGTATTCCAATCTCCCACCCGAGAAATAGATACAGAAACGAGTGAATCTACTAGATTCAATCTAGTAGTTGGATCGAATTAAGTTTGAAAGCGGACGACTTCCTCCCGAATCGATCACGTTCGTAGTATTTTCTGTGTGATTGAACTTTCTTTTTTCTTTTATCACAATAAAACGCTTTTCCGTGGTAACGACCCGGACAGCTAGCTTTTATGGCTTCCGCTGTAAAACCTCCCATTGAGATTGTATTGTCGACGTCTAAACTCCTTTGGTGCTCATCGTGTCAAATTTTAAACTGCCATGCAAAAGACCCGCATGATGGCAACAGTGAAATATAAACGATGAGAACGCGAGGGGGGAAATCGCCGGTTGCTGTTGGCAACTCGTCCAGTTTTGTGTGTCAAAAAGAAACAAAAAACGAATCAAAAAGAAAAAAAGGTGGAAAAAAGTTGTCGACTTTTCCGGTAATGCGAGGGGACGAATGAAACGGGTATCAGGTTAAGGCGAAACAATAGAGGCAGAAACAAAATATCTTTCGCGTAGTAGTTTTCCCCAGCGGGCCTCAGAGTTCGGGAGTATCTTCCACAAACGGAATACATTTAGAAGTAGAAGATAGCAAAGAATAACAAATAATCTAGGCGATCCCTTTATTCTATTTTTTTCCTCCCTCCCATCCACTTCATATATATACGCCCCGCTTCTGCTGTCTCTGTGCTGACAAAATCAATGAAGCTTGCAGAACACATAATAGAAGAAGTCAAGAGAGAAGAACTACGGCAGATAGGGAAACATGAAAGAGCAGTCAAAAGAAACACGAGGTAAATCTACTGACCCAACGAAGAGTATATTGCCATCGATTTGGTTAAAAAACTCTTTGATCCGTGCCCTTTTCTTTCTTGTTTTTTTGATTCCACCGATGCATTTTTTTTTTATTTATTATTCTCTCACTCTGTTGAGCGATATACGTATACAGATCACCTTTGATTAGTTAGACATTTCTTTGTAGGACAAGAAGAGGAAAAGAAACTGGGTTCCTCCATTTCCACAAGGAGTCCTTTTCTTTTCCTCCCCATTTCCTGGGCTCTCTCATCCGTCTTGTCCATTTCAATTCACTCTCCAATCTTTCCATCCCCCGTTCATTCTTAACGAAAAATAACGGTAAAAATACTTTGTCGCCATGGATATATATACGTATTCGTCTAAGCTGGAGAAGATCAAGGCGGTGCTGGGACTGCTGCTGCTTCTCTGCTGCATCTTTATTCCTTAGCCATTTTTTCCTGGTGTGATCCTTGACGATCCGTGTCCGGTGAATAGCAAAACTAAGAGTGACGATGGGCTTAAAAGCAGTGCCAGTATCCTGCGACCGGGGGTCGTTGGGAAGTTTGTTTGACTCTTCGACGGCCCAATCATGACCGAGCTTAAGAGTCGAAATTGATTGAACCTTGTGGCTTGAAGACGCGATGTTGCTTGAGCTCGAATCTGCGATTGATGAAACGATATTCATGCAGCTTGTAGCCTAAGGGAATTCGTTTGCTTCTTTCTGCGCCTTGAGATTATTGAGAAAAGGGGGTGAGGGAGAGCGATGTGAGAGTGTGTGACGTCGATATCGTGATAACTGATAACTGATACAGCAATCAGAATTTCTTCCGCACTTGTGAACTTCACAAGACGTTGGAGAGAGAGATATCGAGAGGCATAAAGATATGTTTTTTGATTATTCGGCGAATTTGCTGTTTACACAAAAGAGTGGGAGGCTTTATTATTATGCGACTGACGAGCGTTTCATCCGCATCTCGAGATACTCGCGGGAGACCGCATGGCTAAGATGACAGCCTCCTCTTTCTTTAAAGCTTTTATACGGCCCAAAGGCAAGATCGATGGGGGAAGAAATGTTGAGAAATGTCACAGCAGACTCGCGGTATTGAAAGTATCGACCCGCTGCCTACAGGAAAAGGTAGAAAGCACTGAAACATTTCATTGGCTCAGCACTGCTTTCGCCCATACGCTGTTCTACGGGTCTTCCTCCTCAACTCTATAATTTGAAATGTTATAAGGTTAACCAAATCCAGAGCTGATGGGGTCAGTCTAGGGGCGTAGGGGTTGTGTAGTACACACAATCATGAGCCCCCCCCCCCCCTCCCTCCAAATAAGCTTGGCACGAGTTAGGGTTGCGTGTTTACTGTTTAGCCATTCTTTATCCGGGAATTCCAATATATTGTTGACATCATCCAAACGAGTCAACAATATTTGATTCAATTCATTCGGCCGGATTCGCCTCCCGCTCTCTTTCCGTCCGTATTTATTTTTATTTTTTTGCTCTTGCTATATTTATTGTTGCTTGAACGCTCCGCTTTGATATGGACGGTACGCGGTCAGGATCGATAGATTGGGCTTTTGAGGTTGTCTCTACGTATACGGGAGATATTGTGGTCTTCCCCCATACTCCCTTTCTGCCCATCCGTAAAAATACAGAGAGATACAAACGAGAAATCCGTATGGTATCGTCATTCTTCCCCTTTCCAAAGAAACATGGCAAATTCTCTGGGCGCAGTTGTTATAGACGAGTGTAACTTTGCGGCGCTTTTGCCCCTCCCATTTAATGAGAGCTACATTTTTTTTTCTTTTCAAATAAGTAAATGCCCATTCATCGTTCATTTTATTACTGAAGTGACGTTGATTTGCTCGCTAAACATACTGCGTGTACAAAAATGAATTTTCGTCGATTAATTGGACATTGATTTTGCTGTGGAGTTGCTGCTACTACTAGCTGCCCCATATGATTAAATTTTTGGATGTTAACAAAACGTTTCGATTTTTTGTTTGGCAGTTCGATGTTCAACAAAGAGCCCCGTTGTCTGCACACGCAGGGCAGCACAAAGTAATAAAGTAACTCTAATCAGTTCCTGTTTACAATCTGATTATTCTGGAAATCTTTCGCTTCACTGACTATAATGAATCTTAACTGCCTTTGTTAATAGCCCTGGCTAATTCAAACGAGACGGTACAGCTCCCTTTTTTTTTTTCTTTTCTCTTGCTTAATTCCCTCTGCCCTCGTCTCTTGACACAGCCACTTTGATGTTCACATTTATTATGTCTCGAGGCTTCCGACAACCGGCTGTAGTCCGGGCCGCTAAAAAACGAATTACGCACCCGATCTATTCTATGCGGAAATGAAATCATACGCCTCGAAAAACTTCCACTCTTTCACCGTATACGGTCTACGGTCGCGAGCCCTATACTCTGTAGGTATAGCCTTTGAATATTATGCGTGTCTTGTTGCATAACACATTTAAAATTGATTTATTTGCCTTCTCTATAACCCCCTGTTGTATAAAAGATGGTCAGATTTACATAAAAGCTAAGAGAAACGCAACATCAGCCCCCCCAAAAGTAGCTTACGTAAACCCAAAAGTACGTAGCTCTTGCGAAATTTTGCGTGGGATCCATTGGGCACGAATTCCAAATATAGCTTTAAGTACATTGAACGACTATAAATGGAGAAGGAAGATTCCGCGACTGTTTTTGTATTGTTTTTTAGGTTTCATTTTGTTTGCATTGACGTTTGCTTCACACTTGAAATAAAATTTAAAATTCACTGATTATTGAATATGGGACAATCTATCGCCTTAGCGTGTTCTGTTCAGGTCTTCAAAACGCGCCTGGGTCTTCAAAGTTTAATTTATTCGCTATTTGACGGGTTGTATAAGATATTTTATTAATCGCCAAGCGTTGTGCATTTTGAATGAAAGGGACATTTCAGATTCCCCGTCCAAACAAAAGCTGGTGGCGAAGGTGTGTAGTTTCCAGCAGACGTTGCTGATGCTGAGTATCGATTGGTGTGACGACGAGTTAGTTGTTGAAGTGGAACCGCACGAATGTGTTTCACCCATGTCGATGAAGAACCCCGAGTCCCGCTCCAGCAGCTACATTAGAAATTCTGAATGTCTTATCGTATTTTTATCTTTCTTTCTTTCTTTCTTTCTCTTCAATTCGTACGATTCCATCAGCATCTTTAGTGGGCAAGCCGTTGCCATGCCACCCAAAGAGAATTGCTAAAGAAACCATCAAATTTCTGAAAATTTAATTTTTAGGCTTGTGAGACTTGATCCTTCAGTATCCGCCGCACTGCCTTGTGAGAAGCGGCTCAGATGTGGTGACGGCGGAGCTTGGTCCAATCAATAATCTATTGCGTCTGTCATCCCCGCACTTTTTCATTATGATTGGAAAGGGCTAGCTGGATATGTGGGCGACCGAAACATGTGATTGCGCTGTGGCTCTCCCATATCGATATGATATCATTGACTCGTTGTTCTCAACAATATGCCAGTAGATGCAGGACATAAAGAAACCCACCCAGTTCGTGATCAAATCATCGATCTTGCTGTTTGTGCTAGTGTATCCGGGTTTTTTGTTTGGTTTTTCTTCTTCTAAAAGAAAAAAAAACAAAAAACTGTTGCTACGTTGTTTTTGTTTTTTTGCGGTTCACAGTGTACGTAATATAGACTATACCGAACAGCAGTCCACTCGTTGCTGACCGTATATCCCGACATCTTGGGGAGAGGACGTGTCTTAAGAAAAATCAAAGCGGGGGGATATTATTCTTGGCCAAGATGTTAACTTTGCCAGTCGACGGAAAGGTGTGAAGCGGATACACCTGGTTTCCCTCCGTGGACTGAATGGAAGGATCTGAGGATGAAGACGCCCCTAGCTACTTACTCGTGTGACGTGATCCAATCAGCCAAATGGAAGGAGAATCTCTTCTTCTTTTTTTCTTTTTATCCTTGACGAGCCCGTCGTTCTTTAGACTCTGCTCCTGTCTGCTGCCCGTGTTTGAGTGTGCGGTGCCGGTATATAACACAAAATCGAGAACAGCAAACCTCGCCATATATACTCTGTATATATAAAAATAAACAGTGTACAAAGCTCCCTGGCTCTCTCCCATCTGATATTGTCGCCATGGGCACGACAAACGACGACACTGCGACACCAGCAATATAAATAGGTGGTTTCCATCTTCCTCTTCTTCTTCTTTTTTTTTTCTTCTCTTCTTCCATTTTACTCAAGAATTCAAGGGAAAGCAGTGTCGACTATTAAAGATTAGGGACCTGGGACCTGTTATATACCGTATATTTTTTTCCCAAAGAGCTCTTTGATAAAGAGCAGCTGATGGCCACTATATTTGAGATAAATATTATCGAGCTGTGGGGTCAAAGCTCAACCAAAAATGAGTCAGCGGGTTATACAATAGTTGAATGTTACAAATCGATCCTCGAGTTTCAATTTCATGTAGCGCACGATCTCTTGTACGTTTACAGATGGATGTGCCCATTCATGGCGAAACGTGCTTCTATTGAAATCATATTCTAGACCATGTTGTAGCTTGATGCGAGCGTGATGCTCTTCTTGTATTGCCAATATGCCTACTGTATCGGAATTCAACCGTCTATTCCCGCCCAACAAAGCGAATGGAAACGGTCCTTTTTGTCGACTTTGGAAATGATTAGAGTCGACAAGTTGCGTACGAAAAAATCGGGTACGTATTATGCAGCCAGCAACGTGTCGAAATCGAAATTGATGGCCGAAAGTTTGCAACTTGGGTGTACGTATAGGGAGGAAGAACTTGTTGCCCACCCCCCTTTTTTTTACTGCTGCTGGTTTCTCTCGTGTATTTTTTGGGATACGTGCAACTTTTCGCCATAGTGCGCAAGTTTTTGATCGAAAACGGAGAAAACTAAAGCGAAGTCGGCCTGTTTAACGAAACAGCTAATAGGCTGATGCTAGTAGCCCGCGTTAGATTTTTTGCTCATTTCCTTTTATCCGACCAAGTTTCGATGGTGCCGGGCAATACTTTCAACTGCGAAAAAAACAAACTTTAATTTTTTGTGACGTTTGAACCAGCGCTCGTAATGTTTTTTAATAAATGTGATGGTTTATTATTATTTCTCGGTTATTATTTCTGCCGATTTCTGAGACTATAGACTTTTAATGAGCAAAGCAAAGCAATCAACAGAAACGACATTTCGGCTTCTCTTAAAAGAAAAAAAGCCATTAAATACTATTGGAGTCTACATACCAGCTCACCGCTCACCCACACAATGTAATGCACATCCTGCTATAGTCTATATACTATATATATATATATACTATAGGCCTATATTGGCTCCAATGTTCGACGTTTGCACATTGGGGCTCACAATGACACAGAGCCTAAATCAATACTACTGTATACCTCTCTCTCTCTCCGCGCCACTGTCTTCATCGCGCACGGGGAATTCAAGCGTGAAAGGCGCAATACATGTCAACCTAATAAGCATCTTCTGAAGGATCATTGATACACTTCAAATATATATATATGACTGGATGAACAGTAGGACCCTCGTTTCTTTTTTCCTCCTGGCATATATCTCCTCTCTCTCTCTCTCTCGACAAACTGTGTACTACTCCAGACGTATAGGACGCCACTATATCAACTTTCGAATACGGAGAATTCGTCGCCCAAGTGCCGTGCACAACAGTCAATCTCTGTGCTGGGTGCAATTACACTTCACAGTGTCTTTGTCCATGACTCGATTCGCCTCATCTTATTGCATTCTCTTTTTTTTTATGTGTGTGTGTGTTATCGAATTTTGTTTTTTTCTTTGGCTGCTGCTTGTTTTTCTTGACACTGGTGCGGAATATCTAAGCCAATCTTGTTTAGCGTAAAAAGCATATATCTACGCTAGCTTGTTTTTTGCCTACATTGTTTCCATTTCTTTCTTCCGCATCTTGACCTTTTGCCACTCGGTCCAGCCGTCGTCCATAATAAATAGTAGTACAAGTATATGTACCTTTGCTTGTTACCATGGGTTACCGAGTGTACTTGGATATTCTTGAAGGATGGCCCTGTGCGAGCAGGTGAGCCGCTATTATATAAAAGAGGACGTATTGACGGGAGTGGCTGATGCGGATGCCGTTTCCGTATAACTCGTCACCTTACTTTTACCTTAACGACAAGCTTAATATCTTCTTTGACTTGCCCAGGATACCTCCCTTCTTTCTCTGCCAATCACCTCGTATAGTCTGGAAATGAATTAACTTGACAAATATTATTATTTGACTGTTGTTTTTTTTTTCTTCTTTTCCATTTATATGCGACACCGGTTTCTCTGCAGTGTCTCTGGGCGAATTGGAAGTGATAGAAGGTGGTTCAGCTATCCTGCCATGTGATATGAGTCTGCCGTCATTGGACGATGCCATTTACCTTGTTGTTTGGTTCCTCGAACCCAACAAGAAGCCGATCTACACGTAAGTAATATATTTGTAAGGCAGCACGTGAATACAATACTTTGGCAAGTCTGTAACAAGTCACCGTCATATCCGAGTATACTATATGAGCTGTATCCGTTTCATTTCGTTTGTGTGCTGTTCATTACACTGATGGAAACCGACAAACAGCACACCATACAATAGCCCTCTTCTGCTTTGTTATCATCCCCTCTCTCGAAACAGGTTCGATGCTCGCGGAAAGCCACTTTCGATGGGCCGGCGTTGGTCCGAAGTTGTTTCATTTGGACTGCGCGCCGATTTTCGATTCTCTCTTCACGGGCAGATCCCCAGCAAAGGTCACTTGATTATCAACGGGACAACCTTGGCCGACGAGGGCATCTACCGCTGCCGTGTGGATTTCAAGAACTCACCCGCCCGCCATTTCCGAGTTCAACTGAATGTCACAGGTGAGTGCCGGCGCTGCTGTGTCTGTCGCACTTTTCCCTCGTCTCATGGCCGAGTTAATTGACTTGAAACATTCACGATACGAGCCTCTCGTCTAAAATAACTAGAAATAATAGATTTTAGTCGCCGTACGTAGTAGCTATACGTTCGACTCGCACATTTTCAAAGGTGAAGGCGGTGAATTATTCGGTGATTGCATTCGGGATAGCTGCTGGTATATTAAGGCAGTGCTTCTCCAGGAACTGTTCTGTAGGCTCTGTGTTTTTATTGTCGAATGAATTAGCGAACCACTGCTTTATACAGAGCGACGCCATCCTAAAATTTGATCGCTGCACGCCAGAATCGATTGCCGCCATAGCGAATCAGAGGAAAGAATGAATAATCAAAGTTCAATGAAAGATTAAGAAAAAAAAGGCCTAGAATTTCGATTCGATCGACTATAGTGTCTCACATTTGAGATATATCCTATGTCTACGTCTCTTACGGCTATATACTTCGTTTTCTACCCTCCCCAAGGGTTCAAACTCTTGGCTGTTATTCAGTCGTGACAATGGCGACTTCTTTTTTCTTCTTCATTCTTTCTTACCTAACAAAAAGAGGAAATACGCCAGTGGATGAAGCCGTTGGAACTGATCGATGAGGTCTTCTTAAAAGTCACAAGTTGCCCCTCTTGGCTCTTGTCATCAGCGTCCTTTTTCTTGGTCTTTTGTATCCGCCCATTCTATCCCACTTTTCGCTTTGTTCGGTTAAACTCTTGGCTACTATACACACTTTCCATTTTGGAATCGAACGACAACAAAAGTCGCTTCGTATATTTATACGTATATATTTACGTGTACAGGAAAAAGAGAGAGAGAGAGAGAGAGAGAGATAGAGAAAGAAAGAGGGAAAATCGGGGAGCTGCTGTATATATATATATATTCCGTCTATAGTCTAATCCAAGAAGTCCCACTTGTTCCCCCAGTTGTGAACTGCCAAAGCTAGGGACTGGGTGGTGGGTGGGGGGTTGGTTGATGATGTCACGGAGGATTTTGACTTTGAACTTTTATTTCACTGAAGTGATTTCAAAGGCAGGAGCAGGAGACGGATCGCATCTAGAAGTTTTGCTGCTGTCTTGTACGCACTGAGAGAAGGTGAGAGTCATCAGTCCGTGATTCGAGTTATCCGCTGCCAACGAGCACGTTTGAGCCAACGTGACGGTTGTTCGCGCTTGGCTAACAAAAGCAGCAAGGAACAAGCAACCCCCCAGTTTTCAAAGAGAATCTTATATTCAACGGGTCCCTTTATAGTATACGTATATCTACCGGTTTTATGTTTTTGTAATCTTCTCAACTCTGAACGCACATCTTTCTTGTCTCCGGGTGGACTTTTGACCGGACTCCAGTGACCTTCCATCTGCTGCTGTCCAGCTAATTAGATATCCACATTGATTGGCATGAAAAGTTTTCCCCCTTAATATTTTACGCGCGATCCTTGGCTTGGTGATCTCGGTAAACTGACAAACGATAATGAGAATCAAGTTGTTGGAGAAAAATAAACACAAATTCCCTCCCGAAAATTGGCTCGGTCCACATCTCAACGAAAATCCGAGAATAATGCGGTCAAAGCATATTCGCGTGTTTATATATATACGTATATATCGAATCAGTCTTCTCTTTCCCAACTTCAGCTTATGTTATCAGTGGGATTTACTTATTGAGCTATTCTCTTTCTTTCCTTCTCCCTTTTTTTGGTGTTGTCTAGCTTTTTTTTGGCTTTGGCTAAGCCCAACAGTTATTAAGACTAGACTGCTGGCTCGCTAATTGATGAGGTGCCGCTCCGAGTCCGGCTTTGACCCATTCCCTGTGATGTAACGATTATTAGGGACGCTGTGCGTGAGAAAGGCACTACCAGCGAGAGGGGGAGGGGAGAGAAACAGATATAAATGATGAAAAGAATACGATCAAGCGCTAAAAGAAAACGACAAAGGAACACGGGATTGTACTAGGCTTGTATGAAGAGACTTCCTATTATACAGTGAGCGCGCGCCAGCAGTCTATAAACTTTAATTTCAATTCGACAGAATTCTTCGGGGGCGACAATGATGGTTGCTCTTTTTGCGCCGACGGTTATTCAACATCAATTTGAGTGTTGGACGATTTCTCCACCCTCCTGTCACTGTTGTTCGTGCTGCGTGACATGTGAAGAAAGTGTTCTCCATTTTAATACAAGCAGAGAGTCTTACACGGCGATTAAAGCAGACTGTTGCCGTTGGATTGAAATATTTTCGAGCAACATGACAGGCTCCTGACAGGGCATCGTGGCTCTCCTATCCTAGGAATATGTCGGTCCTACTCGATTTTTATTCATCAATGGTGGTATTAGAGTCGTATAGGCAGCAGAGAGCCGGGGGGAGAATTGGTGGAGCCTTGCGCAGAAGAAAAGAGGTCGATGAATCTGCGTCGCCATGGAGGCCGCAAGAGTCTGTTCATCCCAGACGGGTTCCCTCCTGTTTTTTTTTCTTTTTGTTTGTTTGTCATTCGCGCTGTCTCTCTCGTAGAAAATCGAAAGAGAAAAGCATCTGTCCTATCTTAGATATATGCACACGATTCGTTGCACCTCTTTCTTTCCACCCGCCCACCCACCTCTCTCCCCTTTTGTGGGCTTAAACGCGGGACGGGGGTGTGATGGACGTCCCAGGCCTCTTTCCAGTATTTAGATTAAGCATCTGTTTTGAATCTTAAGTTGTTTCCTCCGTTGCACTTTTCATTATTTGTCTCTAAGAGGAACTCACGTTTTCTTGTCAACGTCGCTCATCTTTTTCCCGAGTTGAAATTGTTTTGTTGTTTTTCTGTCTGGAAAAACAATCGAAGTAACTGTCCCGTCGCATTCCCGTTGAAGCGTGAGATGACGATGACTTGATCCGTTTTTTCTTCTTCTTCAGTTCTTCTTCTTTTTCCCGCCGATGATGATGAATGTAGAATTTTTGGTATAGTACCATTTTCTTCTGGTTCGTAATTTCTTCTGTACAATGCAACGGATTGAATTTCTCATTTTCCACGCGAGAAAACGCCAGACAATAGCCCACCGTCGCCATCAAGAGCCATCAACGTATCGTTTTTTTTCTTTCTTTGGTTCTTTTAGTACGACTGCGTACGTATTTTTCCGTTCAATTATGGATATGATGGCGCCCGCTCACGAAACGATACGCTTTTCGATTGTAATTCGTCCTGAAGATGGTCTTTTTACCTTTGTATGAGATTCTACTTTTTTCAGGGAGGTGGAGGGGAGGGGAGGATATTCGATACTAGCGAAATCAATGCCGGCATCAAGTCGTATACATGTGCAGCTCTTCCTATTGATCCAGGGAGGTCCCTTTTCAATCCAATCTTCATCGAAACCCTTTAATAATGATAGTCGTGCTGCACAATGCAGCAGCCACATACACAGCTGGCTGGCGCGCACGGCAGCATCAGCAGGCTTTCCAGCTTTTGAAATTTTCATCCCAATCATAATGCGTCAATCTCTCGAAGCTGGCGACAGTGGCGAGATGAGAAACGGGCCGAGATGCGAGAGAGATATCGTTTGATGATTCGACTCGAGGAAACAATTGTCCCTGCTGCGGTATATGTGTCGCCGTGTGATGACGGATGGCAATCCGACAGACGAGTGACATCATCAATAACGGTCCGTCAAAAGATCTCGCCCCGAAAGCGACACAAAGTACTTGCCCGGCACGTCACATCCTAAAAAAGAAAAGAAGGAAACGACCGCAAGATGAGACCGAGTGCAGCAATTTCTGTCCACCGCCGAGAATATAAGAGAGAGAGAGAGAGAAATGGAAGTTTGCGTAGGCATGTTTCGATGTCTCGCCATCACGGACTAGCGAGAGAACAAACTCTGCTATTCTCCAGGGAAATTTCGCGCTTGAAGACCCTCGACAAGAACTCTTCTCGCTCCGGCTTGAGAGATATCGTTCAGCCCATTCCAGCGATGTATTATTATATGCTGTAGGTGCTCCATGTGTACGTAACCTTCACGGCAACAGAGAAAATGTTTCACTGGAAAATAACCGCCTGTATACCATTTAGCTACTCTTTCTCCCTCCCCCCCCCCTTGTCTTACGGTCGCTAATCTTGTGTTGTGGTTTATTCTCTTCTTGTTTCCCGCAGAAAGGGCGAGAAGAAGGTTAACCATCCGGAGTGAGTCGTTTAAAAGCTTGGACGTTCCGCTTGCACTTGTTTTTTGACGTCCGCCTCCGTAGGGCCCAAATGGCTCGAGTACTTGGCGGTGCGCTCCTATTGTGCCTGTCGAGTGGATTATTCGTCAACCGACACACTATTTTCCCGACCCAACTGCCATTTGCCCATTTTTCTTGTGCAACAATAATCTTGGCCTTCTGTGCCCTTTGTTTTGTAACCTTTTCTTTTCTTTGAGGGGGCCGGATCTTCTCGCCAAGTTTTATATATGACATTTACGCTCTCTATTATTGTTGTGAACGATCTCGTAAAACAAAGCTCGTCCCACCAGCGCTCAGCGCTCTTTCTCTCGACCCACACTCGGCAGAGATGTAATATGTTTGGGAGTGAACCTCCGTAAAACGCCCAGTAATTTAAGTAATTTATTTGAATAGAGAGCTCTTACGCCGCATGCACTTAAAGTCAAGCAGAGCCGATCCATCTTTATTTCTAATAAGTTCGGATCCTGCAAAGTTGGCCCGGGCTTTTTTGCGCGTACTGTATATGCGGATAAAACTTGCGGCGGCGGCCGTTGGGGATGAATGGATGGGCTATATAGTGCTGGTAGTAGTAGTACATTTTTCTTCTTTTTCTTATTTATTTTGTTGGAAATTTATGTGTCACAGTGTCGCCGTCGGAACCGAGAATCACGGACGAAACGGGCCGCGAAATCCGCTCAGCCAAACTGGGGCCGTTGAAGAAAAAACAATGGGCCGTGCTGCAGTGTCACGTGACGGGCGGCAAACCTTCGCCGGAGGTCGAGTGGTACACCAACGGCCAACGCTTCGCCTCGACGACCAGCCTCCTGGAAATGCACAACGATCTCCAACTCGGAAATGGCATATTAAACGACCAACATCCGGACGCCAACGCATTGCTGCAACAACAGCGAATCATTGTTCGCGAGATCAGGGTCGGCCCGCTTAATAGATCCCACCAGGACGCCCAGTTCACCTGCAGAGCGTCAAACAGCCGTGCCAGCGCACCCAAGACTAAAACTGTCACCCTGGACATTCAACGTAAATATAAAAAGAAAAAAAAACAACAACATTTTAACGTGTGTTTAGTTTTTTGTTGTCCGTATATGATTGCTTCTGTTAGAGTTATCGCTGTACGTACTATAAGCACCTACAACGCGATAGTGCGTGTGTGTGTGGGTGGATGGTATAGACCTTTTTGTATTTTTATATCCGTTGTTTGTTTTTTTATTTGTGCTTTTCCGTTAGTACCGCCATTGAAAGTGGATATCTCCAAGGTGGAAACCCGATTCGTAGCCGGTGAGAGTAGCGAGATCCGTTGCCAGACGTTCGGCTCCCGTCCAGCTGCATCCATTAGCTGGTGGAAAGACAATGTTCGTCTTTCGGATTCTTCTTACAAGGTAAGCGCACTCTGCACTCAGTGCTGTCTCACGGTCTTACGTACGCTACGGCGTACCCGAGCATTTGAGATGGCTCTAGGCCTCGTCAGCCACAGCCAGCCTGCCAGGGGGATCTATCCCCCCCCCCCCCCTATGGGTCCCGTCCAATCACGAAATGATCCCACACAATGTCCGTCTGCGTGCGATATTGGCGGGGTACTTTTGCCTTATTCATGACCGCCTCCGCCGTGAAGTTCACAGCGTCGACGCTAGTGGTGCTCACCTTTTCAGGAATGCAGATTTCCATCGGTCGGAAATGTTATTACGTTTTTGTAGGGAGGAGACCTTGTCAATCCAACGCCCATGCCCGTCTAATGTGTGACGTTACGACGCCGCTGTCGTGGCAACATTACGTTTCCCGTTCTTCATCATTTACTTTTTCTCCCTCTATATAATATAACGACGTCTTAAGTTTGGGCCGACCAAGAAAACTTTACTAATATCTATGACTTTGAAAAAAATGTAAATGTCATGTGATGTGGTGGCCAGGGAAGGCCAGGGTGGGGGGGGAAACAAAGGTAAACAAACGAAATGTCATTCTTGTTCTTTCGAGTTTCTTTTTTTTTCCGAACATCCGATAAATCGATATCATCGACTCGTTTTTGTTCCATAGAAAACACTTTTGTTATCTCGTGGCTCCGAGAAAATGACACGGGAAGCAGTGCAGATGTTTCGTGCGCACTTGGGAGGCTAATTTACCTGGCCAAGAGCAAGTCTTTCTGGATAAACAATCGGGAAAAGGGGAGAGTAGACTTTATTCTTTCGAATGCAAATCATAAAAATATGGATGATTTTACGAGATGGTTTCCAATTTTTCTTATTTGACAGTAGAAGAGAGATGGGGGGAAAGGATTCCGCCCTTAACGCTGATGAAAGTGATGGGTTCTTTTTTTCTTTTCTTTTCTCAGTCGCCAGTGATAGAGAGAGGAGATGCCGCTATATTTTTCTAGAAAAAACAAAAAACAAATCCAGCATCTCTCTCTCTGTCTGCTTTTTTTTTCTCCGTCCCCATTTCGCCGGAAAATCCCGCACGGGACAGAGACGGATCGAACTCTTGTCTCTCCATTATATATTTGCGCTATACTGTCAGTCGAAAGCACCACCGCCCCACACACACACACACACACGATCCACCACATCCAGTACTATAATATCATGCGCAGCACACAAATCTAATCAATTCACCAAGAGCTAAGGGGACCCTGTCTCTCCTGTCGTTCGTCCCTTTTTTGTTTTTTAATGCTTTTTTTTGGGAGGGGGGTGGAGGGGTGTTGTTGTTTTTTTCTACTCCCGGTGGGTGAAGAGGTCTTGTTTTATTTCCATGTTTACCGTTTCTTTTATTCATTTTGTCTGCTAGGCTTCGGCATCTCTGATTGCGCAAACTTCCCTTTCATACTTGCTTCGTTCTCGTGTGTTTTTCGTGACCTTCTATGAAAATTCCGTTCGTTTTACAGTAAATGCGAGAAGACTACCGTAAAATGTGCGTTTTGGATTATTTCGGTCTCTCTTTATTCGCCCTCCATGTTTACTTCCTTTGTTTCTTATTTAACGCTGGATTATTGTTTCCATGACGCACGAACTCTTTTTAAGCCGATGTTGTACAGTACAGTAGTACTTTCTCAACACACAAAAATCAGCTTTCACAGTCGAGATTTCTAGCCAACACCAGATCTTTTGTTGTTCAAACTTGACTGCTAAGTACTGCAGTCAAAAATTTCAATGCGTGAGTTTTGGAATATTCAGACGATAAGTTCCGGTAGCTCGCGCAATTAAAATTAGTGTGCAATTTTCAAGATCTTCGGAGAGTCCAGCAGACGCCCACTGGAAATCAATGTTGTACATTGTAAAAGAAATAAGAGAACAAGTCTCGGTACAGCTTTTCAGACTTTTGTCTCAATTTGTATCGAGGGTGCAACTTACTTTACTTATATCGAAAGTTACAATCGAACGGCAACTTTTTTCTTTTTTTTTTACTCGCCGGTCACGTACACAGTGCCAGTCTTTTTCAACTTTATTCGTGTATGAATAAAGATCTTGACATTTCTCTTTTGGGAGGTGGGCGATGATTACGTCTCCTTTCTTATTGTTATCTGGTCACGTTTTCCTGGCAGGTATTTGATGACGAAAAGGGCAACTTGACGACGAGCGTTTTCCGAGCCAACTTCACCAAAGAGGACAACGGCCGGACGCTAACCTGTCGGGCTTCCAATCGCCTGTTGGAAGCCAGCGCTATTGAAGACTTCCTCCGCCTGGATGTTCAATGTAGGTGCACCGCCCTCATCACAAAAGATCTCTCATCGAGCACGTTATTTGATAATCGCGATCCTTGCTCTGCTCTACTGTGAACACATTGAATGGATCTTACAATCATAATTGTCATTCTATTTCGCCTGTGTGTTTTTTCCCCCTTGAAATGGAGTCGCTCATTTCTCTTTTTTTTTTCTCCCGCAATCGTTACGTGCTTCCGGTGGCTCCTGGCTCCCCGTCCGTCCGTCCGCCATCCTTTGGACCGAACACTGGATCGATTCAAGTTGCTCCGATGGCAACGCTGCGCCTCGGCCCAACCTTCAAAGCCGACTCAATCAAAGAGGGTGACGATGTCTACTTCGAGTGCTCCATTCAGGCCAACCCGGACGTGACTCGTCTGGTGTGGAAACATGAGGTTAGTCCGACATACCTGCCTGGCCCACTCGAATGGCGCTCCAGCGATATGAACCTTGACTTTTACACACGTTCTATCCTCGTCAACTTCTTGAGAACTCGACGAGATTCGAAACTAACAAGGACTTTGACATAAAAACAATCACAGCACACAAACGATGGTTTCAACAGCCCAAAGGACGGCCCGGGAATGACACAAATATTTTTTGAAATCAATTTTTGGTTTTCTTTTTTCGTTTCTCTTTCGCGGCTTCCAGGATCGGACTCTTGTGTACAATGCCAGCGCCAAGATCATCATGTCCAACCAGAGTCTGGTTCTACGAGGATTGACTCGCCAAAGGAGCGGCCATTACAAGTGCGTCGGAGTCAACGCTCGTGGCGAAGGGTCCAGCAACCTGGTGCCGCTGACGGTCCGCTACACTCCCGTCTGCCGCTACCCGTCGAGGAACATTCGCGGAGCCGAGCGGGGCGATTTCCTGAACCTGTCGTGCTCCGTCGATGCCCTGCCGCTTCCCACCAAATACAGGTATATACATACAGAGCTGGGAGAAACGCCAGCCCACAAATGTTTGACATGTTCTTGTTCGTGTTCGATTAGGCGGTCTGAGTAAAGCTTTACAGCAACGGGCGCAGGCCTCGCTCGCCCTCACCCACCAGTGTACTTGTTTGTTGCTCAAATAATTGAACGTTTATCCCCGCTTATACGCTTTTGCCCTCCCATTTGGAAGCCGGCCGTCGTCAATCTACCCACACTCTCCCCGTGGATGATTGACTCGCCATAAAAACGGAGGGTCGACCAGAGGAGCTGAGGTCTTTTATGTAACTCTCCCGTCTATCCGTCATTCCTTCTTGATTGCGGGACCCGTATATAGTCTACACGTGTTTCCCGCCGCCGCCAATCCCCACGTCATCCGATCGATTTTTTTTGAGTGAACGAGCTGGAGAATGCGGAATAAGTCACTTAAAAAGATTTTCTTGGCCCATCCGGAATCCATTCTGATTTAATATACCCACGCTCTGCTTACCTTATTGCATTATTATCTCGCGACAGGCAAATTTTTATTTCCCTCCCGCAAAACTTTTTTCCATTTGCGTAACCGGTTACGCGAATGGTGGGCAGGTTGAAACGCGCTGAATCGTTAACGACGCCCCTATATAGATGAGTCGGTCCAATTCAGATCGCTAATGAAAATCCTTTACTCCTTGTGCTGTGTGTGTGTGTGACAGATGGGCATTGAACACGACGCGGGGCTGGCGGGACATAATTGCCGGATCGCCTGGATCGTCGACGGCGATGAGTAGCAGCAGCAGCAGCAGCCCGTTGGTAACTTTGTCATCATCGACCAACGAAGAGACCCTTCGTTTCCGTCCCGAATTAGAAGCGGATTTCGGGACGTTGGCGTGTTGGGCCTACAGCGATCTCGGCTGGCAACAGGATCCGTGCCTGTTTCGCTTCTACCCTGCAGGTAGCCATTTTTATTATTTCGCCCTTTTATAGCGTATTTGCAGTATTATGTCTATATAGTATATGTGTCTACACACAATGTGTGTCGTCGGGAAAATTTGCGACTTTGTCCGTCAAATAGTGTAGCGCCGGGCGCAGCGTGACTGCCGGCCGTGCGGAAATTCAGGGCCAATGTTTCAGCCAGCGAGTCGTAAAAGAGTCGCGACGCCTGATGCAACACGAGTTTAATGAAAGAGCCGTTGAGCATTCTTGACTTGGCAACGAATTAGAGTTGAGCCATACACCACCAGCAGCAGTCGTCGTTTTCTTGCATTCTTCGAAGAGCATCAGGCGATGCGCAAATGAAGGGCCCCCTCTCCCCATTCTTGAATAGTGGAAATAGGAAAACTTTTTTCTTTTTGTGTAATATCTCTCCTTCCTCGAAAGACTTTGAGGCCTTTTCTTGAGAGAGAGAGACCAACCTAGCGATGATTAATAGACGCCAGATGAAAATGGCACATTTTTTAAATTATTATTTGTTACTTATTTGAGCTGCAGCACAGGTGATGTTGGCTACACGTGGCACTCAAAAAGTCGGAACAACCTTATCGGAAATTTATAGTTGTGAATAGGTCGTATGTTCAAATTTGGATGACGGCTTCTCGGGGGAGCGTGTAGGAGGTGTGCAACTTGTATTGTGTTTGGTTGGAGGAAGAGTTTTGAGGAAAAATCGGTAGGGACACATTGCGGAAAATCTCGTCTCTCCTGGTAGACTAGACTTCTCGGAACTTCCGTTCTCTTGAATAGTTTAGCTATTCGAGAGATAAGGATTTATTCACGAATATTTCAAC
The DNA here is from genome assembly GCF_021134715.1 of Daphnia pulex. Classification (NCBI taxonomy): domain Eukaryota; kingdom Metazoa; phylum Arthropoda; class Branchiopoda; order Diplostraca; family Daphniidae; genus Daphnia; species Daphnia pulex. The sequence goes on along the minus strand of NC_060018.1, from coordinate 5,731,466 downwards.
CATTCGATAATATATTTTTTCCTCGTGACGTCTATAGTCGACTTTCACGTCACTGAAAGACTCCCCTCCCTCTTTTTTTCCAAGGATTATGTATAGAACTGTGAATGCCAAAGATGGCCATAAAAATAGAGGGGAAGATATCTGATTAAATAACGGCACGGGAAAAAGTACCTACGCACGACCACTTTTTTTTTCTCTTTTTTCTTCACCTTTATCCGCAGTAAAAAAATCCGAAACGAAATTATTCACTTTTTCGTTCTTTCTTCCTTTCATTTGGCGTGTGTGCATACACGTTCGCGTGTTATTTTATTTTTAAATCATTCTCTTCCGTTTTGAGGCTAACAGCCGCGCCCAAGTGACACATACAGCCAAGTTCCTCCGTCTGTCACGTCCACACGTGCCACTAATACCTTATATAACCAAGAGAAAGGACCACTTTTTTTTATTTGTGGCAGCAGATGACTGTATATAAAGGAAGTAGATAAAAAATGGTGAGACAATAGAATACGCACGCACATTCACGTTCACACGTGCGGCGCTGCTAACGAACTCGGCTAACAAAAAAGGAGAGAAATCATCATAAAGGCGGGCATCACATCAACGATTTTTTTTCTTTTTTTTTTTTTTGAAAAACAAAACGCAATTCAAAACGTGCATGTCGGTTTGCGTGACTACTTTTTAGTTTGATTCGCCAAATAATACAAGCTCCCCTTTAGCCTAGTATTTTTAGTCCAAATTTCAACAATTCAACCGCCATGCGAGTTGATAATAATATATAATGGCGGTTCTTGAAATTCACACAAGAATTGATCTAGCTCAGCTAGTCTACGGAAGAAATGAAACCGGAAACGGATATATATAATTTGTGTGTGCAGTAGGCCCCATGTTTATTGCTACTTTGCCGGAGGTCGAATGCATTTCTACCTTTCCAGGTGATGGGACTTGGCGAAGAAATGTAAATCCCTTAGGCTAGATTTCATTTTTCATTTAAAGTAAAAAAAAAAAGAAAAGAAAAGGTATAGGGGTCCTATTAAACTAAAAGTATATTTATGAGATTTGCTGGTTTCTGTTACATAACAATGGTTTTTTTAGCAGTGTGTAGGGATTTTGAGATTTTAAAAAAGCCGTACATGTACGGTAAACCGATTAAATGGCAAAAACCGCAGCAAGGCATATACATCTCAACAATGAGAGAGAGAAGAGAATCAGGAAATATGGGAACAACAAAAAGAAAAACCCTAAGTTTTGACGACGGTAGACATTTTAGGATTTTACCAAGAAAAAGAAGAAATGGTTGAGTGGGGAAAGATAAAAAACAGAAACAAAAAGACGACGGAGAGGGAGTTGGATTGTTGACGTGTGCATGTTATTCTGTAACCCCTCAAATTCGGCCTGCCTGCAGCAGCAGCAGTGCTGTTTGTCTTGTTGTGATTTCTCAGTTGAATGATTTGATTTGTCAACTCGAGTGTGTGATAACAAGCAAACCAAAGCGGGCACACGCATCACTCTAATTTCAATTTGATCAATCACAAGGTCCGCCCGAGAGTTTGTCAAATTGCAGTGTACTCAACCAAACGGCCGACAGCATCCAAGTTTCATGCAGTTCCAATGGTGAGCTTAAAAAACAGTTAATAAGGCATGCAATAGTAAGCCCACGTAACAATTTGGGCACAAACTACACACACACAGACACAAGAGACAGTTGAAACGGGATTTTTCTCTATTGTCTATTCCCGACAGACGACGGTGGCTTGAAGCAAACCTTTCAACTACAGGCGATGGACGTCATGACGGGCCAGCCGCAACTGACGTTACAATCGGATTCCGTTGCCGAATTTTGGCTGACGGATTTGGAACCTGGCTCAACTTTTATGCTCTACCTGTACGCCGTCAACGTGAAGGGACTGAGTCAGCCTGTCGTTTTGCCGGTTTCGACGCTCAAGGAAGCGGCCAAGCGGACGGTTCCACCTTCTACGGACCCCTTTTCCGGTAGGGTTGCCGGAGCTGTGGCGATGGGCACGGGGGCCGGGCTCCTGCTCTTGTCGACAATCGTCGTAGCCGCCTGCATTCGTTGCCGGAAGAGACGGAACGACTCAGCCATGACAATGACGTCCTTGACGGCACTCGCCGAGCAGGATCAGTACCACCAGCAGCCAGATCAGGGCCACCACAGCAACGGGATCAATCATCAGTCAACCAGCAAGAGCAGTAGGCTGGCTCACACGAACGGCGAGTTGGTTAACGAGACGTCCGCCGAATGCTTCAACTCTCAGAATGATGACAGAAGCGCCGGTTTCTATCCGCGATCGACGAGAGTGCCAGCGCCTCCCTACGTCGCCGGCAGCAACAAAAACAATTGTTTAAAATTACCTCCCGACTACGTCGCCGAAATGTCGGAGGTACCTGAAAGTTGCGTCTGATATGCTTCCCCTCCCCCAATAGTTTCCTGGTTTTTCATCACCTATAAATAATATCCGTCTCCATTTTTTCGACATGTCAAAATCCACCTTCGGAAAATGTCTTCGTGTTGTGTTCACGCTGAACGGCCGCGCAATCGTGCATTTGGATGCTATGAAGTGTTGCAAACCCAGTTATATACATAGCCCCCCCCCCCCCCCCCATAAAGAGATTGATCCCAAATTATTGAATAGGATTTTTACCAAATTTTAAAATCATCGTTCACAGCTCTTGGTGGTCGTTTACCGTTTCTCTGTCTCCATATAATCTCACGTGCACACGATCATGTACCTTTCTGTAACGTTCAAATTATTGTGACATCCGTGATTGTTGGGACATATTTATTTTTAATACCCACGCGTTCGAAATATCCCCCCAATGCGATAGCTCTGTATTTGTTACGTGAGCGACCTGTGCTGTGTGATGCAGACTACTTAATTAACTAAGAAAATTCCGACGATTTTTGAATTTTTTCCCTTTTTTTTGGCAAATTTCTCGCGTTCATAGGTTCGTTCGTGTTCTCATTTTCCTCGACATTTTTCCTCCGCACACAAGACAAGGTTATTTATAACAGAGAGACGTCTAATCTATTCTATATATATATTATAAAAAATACGACATTATATTTGTTTTGTGCTCATGATCGTGCAAGTTGAATGGAGCGGGAGTGGGTGTGGTGTCTTGCTCTCACTCTTCCGTCGGGCACTAAATTTCCACTCCTGTTGAACAGAGGCATGGGTGACGTGAAACTGTCAAAGACGCTAATGTCTTAATATTGAATTCGATTGAATACAGTCAATATGCTGTCCACCCTGAAAATAACTTCACTAACCCAGTCGGAAATGATTTTCTCTTGTGATTGACTCTCCCATCGAAAAAGTGTGTTCATCCATCACTTTTATTCGGAGCGGTTATGCCCCCCCCCCCCCCCCCCGCATTGGGCGTGGAAGTTGGCAGAGCAACGGTTTCGTTCCATTTCAGGCCGACAGCTCGTCCGTTTCCCGTCATTACACGTAATAATCTTAATAATAGTTTCCCATTATTTCCACCGACTTTCGTTCTTTCTCCTCTTTCCAACAGGCAGCTCGCTTTTCTAGCCCGGCAACGGCTGCTGGATATGAGGGTGAAAGAGCCTTATAATAACAAAGTCATTTTATCAATTTATTTTGGCTTTCTCGGCCAGGCTCGGGAACAAAAGGCGAGGTAAGGGCCTATGATTCTTTGAATTTTCTGATGTTTTCCTATTCGCGCTAAAAGATTCAAACCGTAACGCTGGGAAAAGAGAAAGAGGGTCACGAAATAAATGAGAAGCCAGTCATAGTTGAATATGAAGGTAAATTTCACGGCAGTTTGACGACACGTGCTCCAATAGATTTCCTTTGGATCGTAGCGCCCACTCGAAATCAGCTCAGCTTTTCCCCCAGCAGTCTTCATTTTGAAGTGAACAATCAGATAAATTGTCCTTTCACCGACAGGAATTGAAAGAGAAGAAATAATCTGAAATAATCAAATTAACGTGTCAGCGCTGGCAGAAATGCGTCACTCGAATCGAATCTTTGAGCAAACAAAATCAGCAGAGCTGCCAGCCATGGCATGATAAAATTGAGATTTATTTCACCCAGTCGGATATTGTGTGAACGAGGATTTCTCTTTTTGCCATTGTAATCGTTTCCTCTAGAAATTGCTGAGAACGCGGGACAGCTTCGAAGAAAAGATTTCAGATAGTAATTTGCATCCGACACAAAGGGTGTTCATGTGTAGACTGGTGTACATGTATACACGTCACATTCAGCGGGGGAGAGTGTAAAGATATCGGGAACTGACATGATCAATAATCTTGGCAGATTCTGGAGAGAGTTGGAAGCATGGTCCAGATCGAACCAGGAAAGCAAGTAATAAATATTGTGATGTGAGCGGAAAAGAGAAGAGTCACATGAATACTCGTGAGTCTATTATTGGATAACATAAGCCCGACTCGCAAAAATTCAATTTCAAAACATTTCGTTCGGGAACTAACTAGACTTCTCTGGTTGCACGACTTGTTTTCCATTTTTCGCTCTTGTTTGCATTGAATTGAACTCGTTGAATCACATCTTTGAGATGATCAAAACCTTATCTTATGGTGTGGGTTGTACGTGCGTCACATCCGGAAGCAATGGAGGGATTGGCCGCCTGGATTTCGGCTTGAGGAAGGGATTGTGACTTTTGGGCTTAAATAATTTCCGGGTTGGATCATTCAATTATGAATGACGTTTGAAAAGAAAGCCCCGAAAAATCCCATAAGAACTCTCGCAAATGAGTTCAAAATCATTAAAAATGTAAAATTGTTCCCTCGTTGTCATGGGCATTCGGCATTCCAGGCGTGAAAAGGTAAGGCACAAATTAAATTTAAATAAAAAAAAACTTAATTAATATGATCTGCAAATAGTAGTCGTTATATTGGAGATAAGCGACGCTGTCTGAAAATGATTATAGTAGCCTACAAGGTATAATTTAAGATAATTTGGTGAGGGAACTACTCAAAATAAGAGAAACTGAGCGAAAGTTTGTCGTTGATGAAAAAAAAAAGATTGACGTCAGAAAGTCAAAAAGCTGAAATCGTTCGTTTTCTATTTAGCATTTATAAGGCAAACCTCTGTCTAAAAAGGTGCCTTTGACGAATTGATGGAACCTTTCCATGGATTCAGAAAGAAATTCATAAAGAAAGATAATGTATTCAGTCTATCAACATATTTCAAATGAGAGCTGAATAAAACCCAGAGCCAATTTCCTCACCTTTTCCTTTATATTTTCCAACCTTCCACCACCGCCAAAGGCATAGGTCCCCGTTGGATCAACCCGGATATGGCTGCACTTCCATCCCTTAGAACCCTGTCTGATTTTACTTTTTCATATTTACGAACTGGTGAATCACTGCATTGCAGGGACGAAAAATTGTTTATCATCCAACCATTACTAATGGAATAATAAAGGTTAACCACGCCATTTCTCTGAAAATATCAATTACAAATTTTTCTGTATTTTCATTGCAATTTGAAATAAATTTTCCGATCACACGGATATATTCGAACATATTTTTCATACATACTTATGAACCTGTTGATAGTAGAACGCGAATCCGCAATGTAAAAAAAAAAACAAAAAAACAAGACAATTAAACTTTACATACAAAAAGAAATTTCTCAGATTTTTAGTTAAGTAGTGTTCAGCTTTCTCCCATATGTTCTTCAAACCCATCTGTTTCAGTAACAAGAGCTCGCTCTAAAATCACTCTTCCTTCCTTGTATCTCTGGTTCTCTTCTGTAGCAAATTCGTAGATCCATCCAAGTTTGGCATCACAGTTTTTGCATGAAACATCTCTGACCATGTGTCTTCCAGTCAACATAACACGATCCTGAACCTCACTATACAGAAAAGGTAATATGTGAATTAATACGCACTCATCAATATTTGAATAGATACTTTACCTAAAATTGAGATTGACGACCCGATTGAATAAGAACGCACGACCAGTTGCTCCTGTAAATCTGGTGCTGATCAGTTCATTGCGATTTGTCAAAAACGTATCGCAGGCAGCGCAGGAGAAGAGACGCATCCCTCCAATATGTTGCAGGAATATGCGACCCATTCCATTAGTCTTTTTTCAATCTAGAAAAGTTTTCATGAAACCACGAACAATTACATAATTTTAATGAACAAACTTACCAAACAAATGTATATTCTTCTCGCGAACAATAGTTATCCGAGCACAACTAAGGTACAACAATTGTAAAATGTCAGCTGTTCATTGAACATGCATTGAATAACAAAACAAGTCACGTATCGTCGCCCTCGCCCTCTTACAAACGACAACCGAACTACTCCGTGAACATAGCAGACGACTACGATTTCAGAAACTGTTTTTCGAACAAGTTTCTGTTATGCAAGTGTAACAATAATGTAAAACGGAAACCGGTTTTTAAGAGACATATTCAACAATTCAACAGCTACGTTTCGAATACTACAGTTATAATAGAAAAGGAAGATCTGCTGTCCCCAAAAATTTCACCAAGGAAATACTTTCTGTCAATACCAGCTCCTGTGTTTTTTTAAAGTGTGATTATTTTTGTTTAAACAAAATGTCCAAATTTCGAGGAACAGATATCTTGCTAATTTTAAGAGGATTGAAAGCAGTTTCAAGAGCAGCAGCAAATGTAACAGAAGCAGAACTCAAAGAAGCTTGGTCGTTTTCTAGTTCGAGTAGGCCAAGATTACATAATTTATTTGTTAAGCCTTACAATCCAGAGAATATCTCTAAAGATGTCAAGGAAGCAGTTGGACGATCCCTTGCTGTGGTAGAAGGTCTCAAAGAATACTCTATCATAGCAGCACAACAATTAATCAAAACTAACTTTAATGCAACCAAGTCCTTTAAACAGACATCACAAGTAGAACAAGAATTCTTGGATCCAAATTTTCAACAAGGTATGATCATTGTTACAGTATTCATTACATTGGGATCACTAATTTTAATTGCTGGTTAAAATTTCAGGTATTGATTTTGAATCACCACAAAATGGAGTGGGGTCTCCATTACAAAGTGTCATTGATACTACTTTTAAGGGTACTGATATTTCAAATTCACCTACTAGTGATCCTTCATTTAAGATAAACAATGAAAATGACCTCAGTAACCCAAACATCTCTGGAACTATGAAAGGTATTAAAAAAAAACTGTTGTTTGATAACTGTTTGGGGCATAGTAATACTATTAAATTGGCATTGACTTTTCAGATTCTTCATCTGATTCTGTGTCTGCTTCATCAAATTTCAAATCTCCTGTAATGTTTCAAAAATCTAGTACCAAATCTCATTCCCATCCAAAAGTAGAACAAAAATCAGGAAATCAGTCGGATTCTGTAAAACCAGCTGTTCCCATTCCACCTGTTGCGAGAAAAAATCGAGTATCAAAAGTAAGTGTGTAACACTTTGATATATTTTTCGTTAAAAAAAATCTTTTTCCCCAATATCGTAGTTTACTTTGCATTCTTATTCCCTGGATAACTTATCATTTGTTCTTTTTTTTTAGTTGAGTGAAACTTCGCACGAAGTTGCTGTTCCGTCATCTAGAATTGGTCGGATAGTTTCATATGGTGGCTTGGCTGCTGGCCTAGGTATGGGAGCCTTAGCAGAGATTTCTCGTCGAACTTTTGGCATGAATGAAGCAAAAGCACTGGAACAAAATACTACAGCCATACTGGACTCCAATCCCTTTCTCACCGACGCCAATGCCGAGCGGTAAGCTCCTGCATTTGTTTTCTCGTTATTGGAAACTTAATTTATTGTTATATACGTAAAAAGGATTGTAAAAACCCTCTGCAAAGTCCGAGGTGCGGCCCTCAAGCTGGGTCAAATGTTAAGTATGCAAGACAACACGCTCATTAACCCGCAGTTGCAGAAAATTTTTGAACGTGTACGACAATCTGCTGATTATATGCCGATCCGGCAAATGGAAAGCGTCTTAATTAAAGAACTCGGGCCCGATTGGAGGAGTAAATTTAAGGATTTCCAAGAAAAACCTTTCGCCGCTGCTTCCATTGGTATGTAAACTATTCAAGAAATTTCACGCAATCTTAATGACGTTTGGTCTCACTATATTCACTGTAATAGGTCAAGTTCACTCGGCAACACTACCTGACGGTCGGGAGGTAGCCATAAAAATTCAATATCCTGGAGTCGCTAAGGGAATTGAAAGTGACATTAATAATTTGGTGGCTGTGATGAAGATGTGGAACATATTGCCCAAAGGTGCGCCCTTAAACGCTTTCTGATTTATAAAAACAAAAATTGATAGGAACTCTTTGTCCAATCAGGCATGTACTTGGAAGAATTTATTAAGGTAGCTAAACTCGAATTAAGTTGGGAAGTAGACTATGTCCGAGAAGCCGAGTGCACTAAAAGATTTGCTTCACTCATCAAAGACATGCCGTATTATAAAGTACCAGAAATAATTGGTAATTTTGAATGATGTAAAATTGCGTTTGTCCATTACTTATGACGCCTATTGTGAATAGATGAGCTATGCACGAAGGAAATCTTTACTTCGGAGTTTGTTGAAGGGATTTCAATGGAAGAGTGCATGAAACTTGATCAAGAAACTAGAAACCATGTTGCAGAGAAAATCCTTTCGTTATGTCTCGTGGAAGTGTTTCAGTTCCGCTTTATGCAGACAGATCCTAATTGGGCCAACTTTATGTACAACCCAGTTACGCGTGAGGTAATCATTCTAATCCTAACGCTTTGGCATTCACATATATTTTTATTACCGTTATTTATTTTTCTTTTACAGGTAATCCTAATCGATTTTGGTGCAAGTCGAGAATATTCAAAAGAATTTGTCGACAATTACATAAGAGTAATAGAAGGAGCTGCCAAAGGTGATCGTCAGCAAGTTCTTGAATATTCTCATGTAGTAGGTTTTTTGACAGGATACGAAAGCAAGGTATAAATTTATAGCAGGCATTCTTGAGAGCAGCTGTAAAACAACACTTTGGTTTCCAGGTTATGAAAGAGGCCCATGTTGAAGCAGTAATGGTTTTGGGTGAAGCATTTAGGCATAATGAACCTTTCGATTTTGGGGCGCAAGATACCACGCGACGAATCCAGAAGTATTAACGAAACAAAATACGTTATTTTCTTTTCAATTTAACATTTTGTTTGGTATTAAATTGTTATTTAGATTGATTCCAGTTATGCTTTCGCATCGCCTCTGCCCACCTCCTGAAGAAACCTATTCTCTTCATCGAAAAATGTCTGGGGCGTTTCTTCTTTGCACAAAATTGGGTGCCAAAATTAACTGCAAAGCGTTCTTTGATAACATAATCGGAAACTACCGTGCTACGTTATCCCAGTAAACAATATCCAGAATATGGGAAATGTTACTACTTACATACAAAATAGGAAATACATTAAGTTATGAAATTTTAATATTCGAAATGTTAATGTTGGTTCTTTGCGAAACGCCAAATAAAAATAACCCCAATGTTTACTGTAGTAGCAGTAGCACCAAGTAGTTAAGTTTAAGTAGCCTCGGCCAAGGGCTTATTAGAGAGATGGTTCCCACTTCCCAGTCTCCATATGTCAAGTTTCCCAATTTTAGAGGTTGTCCGCTCATTTTCCAAAAGTTCACTGTCGCGCCACCAAACGTGTGTGTAAATGAACTTCATGCATTTCCTTTGAAAATCAACAGTCTCTCTGTGCGTCTGTGTCAAATACAGACTGTAAATAGCAAAAAACATCACATCAGAAAACTATGGCACGCGCACGCCGGAAGAGTCACAAACAAAATGTTTAAATAAAAAAAAAAAGTTTCGCCACAACGCTACCTAGCGGTCAAATATAGAACTGCATGCAAAATTCCCTTTTCTTGCCCCAAAACGCGAAATTTTCTTCGCTTATTCGCTTATTCGTCAGAACGTGAGAAGTTGTAACACACGTAACTTATCATTTCATCTGATGAGTCAACAATCAACGTTAAGCCATGTTAAGCTAGCTTCGAAAATTACCAATGATTCATAGGTAAACTCGAGTGATTTCGTCTGTAATAACTTGTCGGTGATGTGTTCTATTCCGTGTATATGTTGGATAACCTTAATGTTTTTCATCAACTCACAGTCAGAGTAAACGTGAAAGTCGTGCAACCTAACGTCAACTATTTTGTTCAAACTCATTGTATTCTACTGAATGTGTCATCAAAATGATACAGGTAAAAACCAATACTAGCTTTATTTCATGCTAAAACATATATTCTTCTCATGTTTTATTAGGATTAATCTTAATTATCGGCTGTTTCTATTGAACCTGCTAGATCACCGACCCCAGCATGGAACAATCTCTCATAGTGAATCTTGGATAACTGATTTGTGGTTTCATGTGTGTAAAAGTTCACTTGTCATTTTACTGAACTTTATTAATTGCAGTCTAATATGAATTTTTGTTTTATTTACAGGTTTCTAAATTAGCATGACTGACTATATGAGAAAGTAAGTCCAAGAAAAGGACTTACAGAGTTACAGTCAACAAGATTTCTTGTTTGCTAACCCGTTGGCTGCTACCCATGAAACTCCCTATTTTTCAACAACAAAAAAAGAGGTTAAATATTGTGATCATGCTATCATCATTGTAAGTTGTGTTTACGTTGAATTTAGAGAAGTTGTCATACTAATAGCAATTTTAACGATTGTTTGGTTTCTTATTTAGATGTTGCCTATAAGACCAAATGTGGGGCATATGGTTATCCCTCCAAAATAAGGCAATGACCACAAGTTCAACGCGGATCATCGCTTTGTCATCGAACTTGACTCATTCCATCTTCTGGATTGCTTAGGAAAGCTGATTGGTGTTATTCTGTGTAACTTCATTGTCATGTCACTGAATTTAAATTTTGTTTACATTTTGTTTAGCTTGATTTAGCCATTTAGGTAATGACCGAGAAGATGCGCCTACATGAACATCATTTAGGCGACCAGCATCATTCGACTACCCAACCGGCTTCTACTACCCTGCTCTCAACACAGCACGGAGTTTTACTCTTAGATTTTTGGCTGTTCGCGATGTGTGATGGCGTTTCCTTGGACGAGATGATGATTTTGGCGAGAAAAATATTGCGTGAGTATATACTTAAAACTGTTTAATTATTCTTTTACTTCTTTTTTAAATGTTTTTTTTTTTCACTTAAAACGAGGAACCTGAAGGTTCCTAAATTTGCATGACAGACTTTATGAAAAGTAATGTTCTTTCAAGAAAGTCAACAAGGTCCCTTTTTGCTAACCCAATGGCTGCTACCCTTGAATCTCCCTATTTAGCTCCTTACACAGTCCCTCTTGATTTGAGGTATTGCTTTTTGTCGCTACAATCTTCTTTGAATATTATTGTCATCCAAATAAATGTTCATTCTGCTTACAGGGTGATCCTTCGCTACTGATCATGGACTCCATTGGTGAAACTGAAAACCGACGAGAGAATGCTGTAATCCAAGACTGATAAATTGTGTGCTGATTTAAACAAGTTGCGACTGGAGAACCACCTGCAGGTCGAGGGTCTATGAGAAAGGTAACCGATTAATTATTTTTAATGTGCTTATCATGTAAACATACAACATGTAGTAGTGGAGATTTTCATATGAATTATTATTATTACAGATTCCTACCGTCAAAGAAACCAAACAAACCCAAGGTCGCCGTGTACGACTTACTGAACATTTCATACCAACTCTTCCTCTGTTACTCGGGAAATATATGACTGATCCCGAACAAGTTGCAAACCTCTTGTCAATCCCTCAATACCTTAATATGGAAATCTATACTACCTCACGTCAAGAGAAGGTGAGTTCGTTTGATTTATGATATTGTTTTCAAAAGGCTGAGATACTTAACTTCTCAAATTTCAGAGTCTAGATTCGTTATTGCGCTTGATCCAGAATATAGTGGAAAGGCACACCACAACAGAAGTGTCGGAAGGCTGCGCTCAAGCGCTGGAATATCTTTGTAATGAAGAAATGCGAACAAGATTATGAAAATTATGTAACACTGATGGCTGGCGTAAGAATTTATTTAGTTTGCAATTTTTTTTCCTCGTCTTATATACTTATTCATGTGTTTTTATAGGACGACGAGCCCAACAAGGATTCGGTGTTTACGCTGGTATTGGGTTTGAAAAAAATTGCCTTATTCTCGTCACATCACAATCTTGGGACATGGAATTTGTGGGATGTTTAACGGAATTCAAGAAACTTTAAACCTAAATCGGTCAATGCCACTTGAAGTATCTAGTGATTTTCTTGGTTTTATTTCCGCAAAATATTATGCAGTTATTTTTTTAGGCTATAAATTATTGCATTTTTTGCTTGCCATTCTGCTGTTTTATGGGAGCTTCTGCAATTCAAAAACTGTTCTGGACAAGGAACGTCTGCCGCTCAACAACAGAAACAATTAAGAGATCATTTGGACGCGTACATGTCTTTGATGACTGAGCTTATCACTTCGAACGTTGCTGATTTTAGAGAAGAGGTTGGTATTGTTAGTGAAAAATTCTTGTCATTCCACGCGTATTTATAATTTTGTTTTTTAGGCATACGTGTCTGTAGGGGATTTGCTTATATGGTTTAGCAAGCGACTAAAAGACAATCCTCAGTTAAAACCGCTTGTTTACGAGCCTGATCGTGACCTACAACAAATTCTGGAAAACTTCATTCAGACTTATGTATTTGTTGAAGAAGAAGAAGATGTAGACGAGGAAGGAGACGAACATAAAAAAATTGAAAAATTGCACAATCGCCGGAACTATTTATCGGTTTTCTGCAAACTCGTGGCTTGCAAGTTGCAACGTCTTGCCTGTAAAAGCTGCGGCAGGTGTTATTAGACACTATGTCAAGTATTACGATGATTACGGTGACATCATTAAGACATTATTGGGAAAAACTCGAAACATCAACAAAATTACCAGTGCAAAAACTATGGTTCTTAGTCTCTCATTGCTGTTTCACGATCTAACAAGGGATGGTGGAAGTCGTATTGATCGGCAGTCAGAACAATTTCTTAGTGTCAAGGTATGAAACAAATTTAAACCTTACTGACAGCATTACTTTTCACGCAAATATTTATAATGAAATAATAATAATTGTAATAAATTTGTCCGTAGGAATTGGCCAAAGAATTAGCCATGTCATTTGGACTCGATACGGTGAAAAATCGCGAAGCTATCACCGCCCTTCATAGAGACGGAATTATTTTTGCCAAATCCACTCGAGAATCCAAATAATCAAATTGGCCCTCTTCCTAATTTAGCGTTTCTTGAAATTTGTGGCGAGTTTTCAAACAAACTGTTAAAACAAGACAAAAAGGTGGTTTTACAGTTTTTGGACCGAATGCTCATCATGGGTAGGCTTTCACCTCGTCGAGAATGGGAACCTATCTTGTTCTACCGGAATTCCTTGGTTCATGGCGAAACTGATCCACCTCCGCATTCTGTCAGGAGCGCTAACAGACGACGTCGTCGCGATACAGGTATTTTATGGAATTTCTTAGAAGCTTTCTCTTGTGCATAATTTCCAATTAACCTTCGTTCTATCATGTACCATTTTCAGTTTGTATTTTCTAAATTGTCGATAGAGTTGGCGTAATTACTTACGTTGTCGTCATATTCTTTGTTCTTTTGTTCCGTTCCTAAGGTTCATTACCTTAATGTTAATGTGGGACACATTTTTTTTTTCACTTAATTGCCATCCTTATAAACCCTACAACAGAACCTAGTTTTTGGAATATAGCGGGAATTCAGGGTCAAATATGATGAATATTTTCATAGTTGACCGTTGTGTCTCATCTGTTCGTGGTGACCGCATGTAATTGATTTACTGACGAGATTTCAATTTGTTCGCAGGTGGAGACGACGGTGAAATCGCTGATAACGATGATGGATCAGATCACGAATTTGCCGAGGGTGGGTAATGTTAACCGGTTTGACTTCAGCATTTGAGTCTTGTGAATGAATGAAGTGAATTCGTAGTAACATAACATGTACGTGTAAAAGTTTCATTTCATTTTTTGATAAATTTCCAGTGTTAACGCATCTTATCTGCGATGATTCTAGGAAATGTTAGTTTTTATTAACGTTTGGTGAGGTGCTTTGTTATTTATCCTTTTGGCTACTGAACTGCGACATGTAAATTTCCATTTTAACAATGGATCCTGCTGTTAGATTACGTACGATCGCACTTGTAGGATTCTCTAGGATAAATAAACACAGTTGACAGTTGTGACGGTTGTGAATTGATAGCTGTCTCGTTTGTCTGCTAAATTAAAAAACAAACAAAATGTGTTCATTCAAAAAGAAAGATTTATCACAGGTTAGGTAAAGTGCAGAATGACAGGAATAAAGCTAAAAGGGTGATACAGGTGATTATTAAAACAATCAGATGCCCAGTCCCTATTGTGTGAGGATCACATGAGCCTGGAACATGCTGTTGTTGTGAGACAGGGTAGTGTTTCACCATCCGTTGTGATTGATCTTACATTTGCTGTTGCCTTGTAGTATGTAACCTAGTAGAATGCCACAGTGAATAGAAACACATTCTGAATAACGGCAGGTTTACCCTACCAACTAGGTGTTTATCCTTTCAGCAATCCACTGTCCAAGCACTGTTGCCTAGGTGCTGAAACGTCGGGAATCACTTGCAGACAAGGTACATGAACGGATATCACCGCCTTGAGTGCCTTTTCCTCAGTGTAGAAGTTGAACTGGCGTCTATTATCACCTTGAGGATTTCGTCTGTTGTGATGTGTCATGCTGCGTGGTGGCTTTTTGGTGAAATTTGACAGGGTGAATATTACGTGAGTATGAAAATTATTTGTTACCTTTGTTTGTTAGTTCTTTCAATTTAGTGTCTGAGCTAGAGCGGACATTGTTTTCATGTTACTTTTTTTAAACGTTTCTTCTTTCTGACGTTAGACGGCATGGTCTTTGATAATTTTTTACCTGTCAGAATCTTACTTTGCACCTATCTGAAGAAATTTCTCGCTACTACTACAAAGAACTTTTTTGTGATAACTGTCAGTTTCTATTTCAGGAACAAAGCTCACTTGTTAGATTTCTAATAATATGTATTTTTTTTTCTACTTCCGGTTTTCTCATTTTAGTCAGTAGTTCAGTAAATATTCATTCGACGCACAAAATAACCACATATTCGTGATCCTCGTCAAATTTGTGGTAAAGTTCATGTTTTGTTTTGTACGTTTTCGTACTTCCGGTTTTGAGAATTTTCCTGAACTATAGTTCAGGAAAATTCTCGATTTTGGCCAAAATCTGGATTTAGTTTAAATTACATCTAATCGACCCCAAATTTCACGTAGATCACGAATATTTGGTTTATTTGGTCGGCAGCTCAATGGTTGAGGCGCTATCACTTACTTCCGGTATACTTCCGGAAAATTTGCATAAAACTAGCAAGTGAGCTTTGTTCTCTGCACAATTCTAAAGACTCCTTGCCAGCTAAAGCAAACAGAAAAGGTCTTTTTGATTTACTTTTGTGACTTTTGTGACTATCTAAAGCCGGTCCTTTAGATAGTAGTTTTGGACGTGTCTAATAGATGGCGTGAAGGAATATTGTGTTGTCAAATGGCTTATGGCGTCTCGTCTAAATCTATCTTCAGCTACAGCTATTTTCTTCGAAAGTTACAAATGGACACATAGGTTAATTCGAGTAATTTCGTTTGTAACTTGTCGGTGATGTGTTCTATTCCGTGTTCATGTTGGATAACCTTAGTGTTTCTCACCAACTTACAGGAGGAAACGTAGCCTACCGTTGACTATTTTGTTCAAAATGTGCCATCGAAATGACACAGGTAACTACCAACACTAGATTTATTACAGTATTGTTGAAAAACATACAATCTTCTCATCTTTTATTAGGATTCATTATAATTATCTGCTGTAAGAATTGGACTTGCTAGATCACCCCATCACGGACAAATCTCTCATTCCATCTTCTAGAGAACCTTGGCTAACTGTTTGGTGGTTTCAAGTGTAAGTTCACTTGTCATGTCAAGGAACTTTCTTTGTTGCAGTTCAAAGTTTTGATCTGCACTCACGTCTATGGTTATAAGACGATTTCAACTGCAGTATACTGATTACTGTTTAATTATTCTTTTAGATAGTTTATTTTCATAGTTTTCAAGTACATTGATGACACAAATTATTAACAGGGTGACTTAATTTTCTTATTTTTTATTTACAGGTTTGAAACTATAGGTTTCTAAATTTGCATGACAGACTTTAAGTAAAGTCATGTTGAAGAAAAAGGACTGACTGACAGTCAACAATGTACACTACCTTGTTTGGTAACCTGTTGGCTGCTTCCCTTGAATCTCCCTTTTTACTTTCTTAAGCTTGATTTGAGGTATTGCTTTCTGTCGCTCAAATATTGTTGAAAAATTATTCTTAAACTAATAAATGTTCATTCTGTCTACAGGGTAACTCCTTCGCTACTTATCATGGACTTCATCCATTGGTGATGCTATAATTCAAGAGAATGCTGTCATTCAAGACTGAAAAATTGTGTAGTTGTTAGATAAAACAAGTGCATGTCTGGGCTCCCTTCTTCTTTGGCCCCATTTCTCTAACTAACCACTAACCAACGCCCGCCGGTGGTCACTCACCCGCTGTGAAACCAGGAGGAGGGGAGGGCTCTGGTCGAACGGGGACTTGGAAGGCGCATGATCCGAGGAAAACTTAGAGGGTCATGAGTCTAACCCGGAAGCCTAGTATGACTAATCGCTCCCCAGTAAAACTTGCCTCGCACTCTTCTCTCCTCTTCCATTTCCAGGTAATCTCCCTGGATCTACGCCGACACTGCATGTGCGAGTTTTAGCAAGCAATCCGCCACCCAATTTGACAAAAAGTGATAGTTTGCTTTTACGGAAATTTCGTCAGACGGTTACAAAATTTCTAATTCAACAATCTGATGTAGAAATTTGCATCTAGTCTACTGGTGCAAATTGCGATTCTTTAAGCTTGATTAATTTAGGTGATGTGTTAAAAAACCCACAATTGCTTTTAACGCATCACCCAAATTAATCAGGCTTACAGAATCCTAATTTGCACCAGTAGACTAGATGCAAATTTCTACATCAGATTGTTGAATTAGAAATTTTGTAACCGTCTGACGAAATTTCCGTGAAAACAAACCATCACTTTTTGTCAAATTGGGTGGCGGATTGCTTGCTAAAAAGCCTCGCACAAAAAATATTGGCTCGAACCGGACGCTCTGTTTAATGAATTATTTATTTTGCAAGTGTTCCAGAATAAAAATGAGGTTTATGTATTATATAGTTGGTTTATTTATTCAGCAATAATATTTACATATGATAAATATTTGACATAGGTTGGGAAATAGGGGTTTAAGAAATGGGTGTTGGTGGAAGTTATGGGGTTTAAGGAATGGATGTTGGTGGAAGTTATGGGGCTTAAGGAATGGATGTTGGTGGAAGTTATGGGGTTTGAGGAATAGATGTGGTTATATAGGTAGGTATATGGATGTGATAGACAAAGGATTTTATGTCAACCTTATTAAAACAAACCACGACTTCTTCTAGCTAATGAAAATCAATTGCCCCCCTCCCCCCAATCTCCTCTTCGCTGGTTTCCCAATCGCGAAGACATGTTTATTATTTGTTCAACGTAAAAATTCCCCGTATTACTATTTTTTCATTCTCAACATATAAACGGTTAACTTCATAGACGCAAATATCAATTAAAACTGGATGTAACTTTTGTGCACAACACCAGCAGTCCGGCACCAAGGAACAGCAACAGCATAACTCGATGCAAAAAAACTTTCACCAGTATAGGCTGCAACAACATGCATATTGGACAGCAACATCACTGCTACGTAAACATAAACCTATGACCAAAATGAAATTAATGTTTGATCAATGGAAATTGTGTATAAAATAAAAAAAAAATCACTTCAAATGGAGTTCACCCAAATATTCTATGGCAAAACTATCTGATAACTATAGTTTAAACAAAAATTTACATGAAACTAGATTACTCATTTAATTCATTTGAAATTTGTAGTGCTCTGCAGCGAAACAAAAATATTCTTCTACAGTATCTGCCTATCTTGTTAACCAATTCCCCTTAAACAATCCATAACTCAATTTACATATGATCAAAGGAAAAGGCTGTTGACATGATGAAATCCCCAAATGTTAAAATTAAACAATGTAAGCAATTATAGTAGTCCAAGCATGATACTTCCCAAGTTAGAACTTATAATTTTTATCAAATTACCATTTCAAGGAGTCTTCTTGCAGTTCTACTAGATGTCCAACATTTCGGCAACCACATAATGCAGCATGATCCAGCGTCAACTCAGATATGGCTGATCCCAGAAGACTTGAAGCATGGGACTCTCCCACACTCCAGGACAACATCAGTACCAAAGACTGCATGCAACAGCTCAATTTAATCACACCTTTCACTGGATGACTGCAAGGAATCCATGCGCACATTAGACTGCAACAAAGAAGCGCAGACTTCACCTGGCTATTGAAAAACAAAAACAAGTTACTAACAAGGAACAGAATCTCATGTGACATAACAAAACGACAGAAGTATGAAGTTAAAACTATACAATCTCTCAGAATTACCTTGATAAATCTTACAAAGGAATTTGTAGTTGTCACATTGACGAGCTAACAATGGCCGACATTTCGACAAAATGGACAGCAGTTTCGACCCACGTCATCACATTTTGGCCAAGTGAAATTATATGCCAGATTGCCTGTAAATTCAGACAGAGACGTCAAAGATTAATTAAATTTAAGAAATCCAAACTAGCATTACCAATTACATTTAATGGCTAAAAATGTAGATCGACACCAATCAACTTGGAAGACCCTTTCAAGTCAGCGTCTGGAAAAAAAATGGCAAGTATTTCTTCCTCACGAAGACACTCGCGCCACCTGGCGGATGGGGGCACAATCCGCCGTTATGGCGACCGTAGAACTCCACCGACAATAGAACCCCAATATTTTAAATTTAAAAAAATTTCTTTGTATGCGACAGTAGAACTCCAAAGAAATAAGATGATAAGAACTCATTTTTTAAATATTATTAAAAATATCCGACAATAGAACTCCAGTGTCCGACAGTAGAACTCCACTACGCGACAATAGAACTCCGATAAATTCTTTAATTATTTTCATGTTCGACAGTAGAACTCTATTGAATTTTAAATATTTTAAATGTCCTATAAAACGGCAAAAGAAAACAGCGAAAGAGCCCTCGGGAATTTTTGTATGTAGTTCTATATTTGACCGCTAGATGGCGTTGTGGCGAAACTTTTTTTTTTTTTTTCTTTACCCTTTCGGCGTGCCATATATAACCGTACCGTACATTTTAGGTATAGGGACATTAGGTAAAACAATACATATTTTTAAATTTCGATTCCGATTCTTCCGGAAAAAATGTTACATGGCCGACATAGGAAAGGAGTCCCGTCCTTTAGTTACAGTAGTCCATGGGAAGCTAAGCTGTACTTTACCTTCGTCGAATAGAACGAATAAAATTCTCGTTAATTGTTGACTTCTTCTTCTGCTTGCTAGAGGTGATAACTGAAAACTGAGCTTTACACTTTTCATTTAGAAAAATTTCTAATCAAATCTGTATCCATCTCTATCGTAAGAATACTTTACTGTTTGCTTCCTGTTCACACCTTCTGACGCCAATCCTCTACTCATCCAGTAATATTTTGCATTATTCTTTTCATCGTCTACTGCTAGCGATAGAAGGCCAAATTATGATGTGATAACCCTTAAGTCATTACACAACTCGCCTGATAAACGATATCGGGTGTCTGGATATCTGTAACAAGGGACGCCCTACAGTGAAGCCGTTCATGGCTCAAATCAGATTTTAAATCCTTCACGACCCCTTTCTCTCTTATAGGTAGGTATCTCTTCTGGCTATAACAAAAGTTGACTAGAACACAATGAGAAAAGTGCTACCAGCTATTTGTGTCAACCTTAAATGCATATGATAAGGTGCACAAATTCCAGAGTGGGTTGAAAGGGTATGAAAATTCAACAATGTAACTCTCTGCTGTGCTGTGAGAGACGCTAAACTCAAATCTGTATTTAGCAACCGACAATAGGGGGGCAAGGGGGAGGTCGATGCAAAATGTACATTCAGAAACCAAGGCAACGGGATTTGCTATTCAGTAAATAAGAAACGGAAGGAGTATAGGAGGAGGAGGATCTTGTTAGTGTTTATTCCACGGCAAATATCAACCTGGAAACCCTCAAAGTGGCCAAGTCTGTTTCTCTTTTTCACATAGTCGACATATGAGAATATGGGACAGAAAAACAAACATAAAAAACATGAAAATAATGAAGAAAGCGCCGGGATTAGTGTTTTTTTTTTTTTCGAAAGAAGTAGGTGCTACCCCTGACGACTCGTTGCGTGCGTGGCAATTATGGCAGAAGTGCAGCTTATTATTTTTTCCATTATTATTATTTGATACCTATTCGAAAATGACATTTCCGAACCGCCGATTCTACAGGATGAAATAAACGTTTGCATCTCCTCATCCACACTATATATCATGGTCATTTCAGCACCAAATAACACATCATATCATGTCTCATATATAGTGAAGATAAAGGCCTACCGCTCTGCAAAAATTCGCAAACAGAAAATACACAAAAGAAGCCAATAGAGTTGGTTACTTGCTTTCAGCTCGGTTTCACGATTCGAGAGAAGAAGCTATAAAGAGAAAAAGGGAAATCATGAGACACGACTGCTGCTGTTTGCTTGGAAGCCAATACAGACACATAAAGAAAGCTTTGGAGAAGAAAAATCGGGAGCATACGGGGGGGAAAAATAAGGTGGTGGCTGGCGCAGGTGCCCAAAATGGATTTCAAAAAAAGAATTGGATAGAAAATTAGGCACAAACACAATTGGTGTTCCACGACAGGGAAATAATTGGTTTCTGCTCTCAACTTTCACAAGCGCGTCAAATGAAAAAAAAAAAAAAAAGTTGTTGGAAGAAATAAATTAAGACAAAAAAAGATTCTCTCTCCTGGACATCCTCTCTGCTGCGCGCTCTGGATGCTGCTGTCGTCGGGCATTTGTGTCTCTTTTTTGTTGTTTCTCGCGTAGATATATTTATAAATGTTTGTGTAAAAAAAAAAAGAAGTGTGTGAAAAAAAATTTCCCGCAACCGAACAAATAATAAATTTCAAGAGAGAAGAGTTTCAACAATCCAATTAGTGTTGGTATTTCCAGTTCGACAACAAAGAAAAAAAAGAAGGCCAAAGAGAGAACGGAGAGAAGGATATCAACTCTAATAGAGCCAACATGTGAAAAAAAAGCCAAAGATGACAGAGAAAAAGGAAAAAATGGCGTGTTTTTTTTTACGCAAAAAAGATTAAAACCAATAGAGGTTATAAAGAAGAGGAAGTGGAGAAGAGATGTGGCGGGGAAGGAGTAGAGAATCGGAAAAAATACATTGGGCCAATCGATTAGAACAAAAGTGTGTCTCGTGTCTTGATTGTGTAGGTGTGTGTAAATGGTGTACATGTGTGTGGCTGCTCAATGTTCTTGTAGTGTTTTTCAGTTGTTGTTGTTGTTGTGTATAAGAGAAGAGGACATCAGAGGGAAGGTGTGCGGGTATATAATTTATAAAGAATCTCTGGTGTTTTTCTTTTTCTTTTGCATGGTTGGTGTTCTTTAATAGCCAGCCAATTCTACGAAAGTGGTGTCCATTTCGTCGGCAATCGATTTGTATTTCTCCTTCTCGTGGACCAGTTCGTCTGCATGGAAAAGAACACAAAGAAAACACGGACCCATTAGTCTGGCTACATTCAACCGTTACAGCAAGACCATGCCAATTTGGGGTCTTTTTCTCTTTCGTTCTAAAAAATTCGGAAGGTTTCAAGACTCATCTAATCGACTACGCGAACGTAGCCGCTAAGTGAAAGAAACATGTTTTTTAATTTGAGTAACATGCTATACTTCATGATGTATATGCAGAGAGAGAGAGAGGGTAGCAGATGATTGGGGATTTGTCAACACGATGTCAGAGCAAGGGTCAATGAATGAATGAATAAGAGATAGGGGATTCCATTCGAAAGACAAGCCGTGGAACGGGTGTGTAGTAATTATGATATCGAAGATGGCGAAAAAATTCTTTTTTTGTTGCTGTTGCCGTCAATTTCAGGGGTTTGATCTAATACTGGAGTCCTACAAGTCAATGGATGGCATCGTGCTCGGAAGAAAAGGTAGAAACATTGAATTAAAAAGAGACTTCTGTCCTATACAGCCGGCACAAAGCCGTACGAAGGAGAGATAACTCTACTTTAAAAAAGAATTTTGAAATAAATAAAAACTACTCGGGAGTAAATAGACCCGCTAATAAAAGGGATAGGCAGACAAACTATACCCCAGCAGTTTTCATCGTCATCGACAGTGAAAATGTCACGCATGCGACCGGTTTTTTAGCTTCAAGAAAATGAATGAAAACTGCTGGAGGAATAATGAAAAGAATGAAAAGCATTCCGATGAAAAATAAACGTTCATCTAATGAGTATAGGTGGTTCGTTCCTCTAAGAAGAAAAAAAAAAACGACGTGAAAAAAAGGAGCAAAAGGGCGGACACTAATATTTTCGATCCAGGTCTCAATCCATCAGTCCAAAAGGAACAAAGAAATCAACGCAAAAAATGAAAAGAGAGCAAAGAAAGTGATAATGTTCCCGAGAGAAATCCAACCTAAAGTGAATAGTAGTAGTGGTAGAGGGAGCAGTAGCGTTGTTGATATCTCTAGTACGCCGAGAGTTCTGAGAAAGTCTGGTCCAAATCGTCTGTGATTGACTTGTACTTCTCCTTCTCGTGCACCAACTCGTCTGTTGTTGATACAGACATGTTGATGTTTCAAAGAGGTCAAGTTTTTGTTTGTTTGTTTTTTTTGGGTATTTTTTTTTCCATGACGATGGAGAGGCGATGGTAAATTTTGATTTTGATTTGATTTCGGTTGCCCCAAATGGATCATCGAGTAACAGACAGGGAAAATTGTGATGGTGGGACAAAAAAAAAACAATAAAGGGAATGGTTGGAGGAAATGAAAACAAAAAACCGTAATTAGTATAACTATGTAAATCCAGTGAATCTTATTCAATTGGAAATAAGCCAACTTTAAGCTTTAACCTAAAATTTAATTTTCTTTGAAAAGCAAAAAAAAAAAAAATCTTGTAAAATATAAAAAGGAATTTAACCGCATTGGACGTTATTGCAATAATACACAAAACCAATTAATATTTCTTAATGTTTGAAAAGGTGCAGTCGATTTCACGGTAGAGTGTGTTGTACTCATCCTTCGATGTGATCAACGCGTCTGATCCATTACGAATCCGTTCGTCAAAAGCAGCGTGTTAGTAAAGTGGCACAAAGAGAGAGAGAGATTCAAATGTTAGTTACTTCTTGAAACATCTAAAATAAAAACGGTGCCTCAACTAAACTAAGAAAAATTGGACGCGAGACCGGGTTCTTTTTGTGGTGTGGCGACAAAAGGAAAAGTGATGCAGTGGTGAAAAGAAAAAAAATGAATACATTTTTATATTTTGGGAATGCTTCATCGTCGCTTAGTGATTGATCCAAATGGAATAAAGGAAAAATCAAAAGAAGAAAGGGAAAACAAAACAATACTTTTTTGTTTAAAAAAAAAAAGAGAGATTATAACCTGTTGGCTAGATGTGAAACATTGACAGGCGCGCATGCAGGAAAGGTATTACATATTCTGGATGTCTTGGAGTGTGGACTCCATCTCTTCTTGCAGAAGTTTGTTCTTCTCCTTTTGGGCGAGCATGTCGTCTGCTCATCCGAAAACCCATGCGCACAAACGATCGTTCATTCATGATGGGAGGAGGTGGATGGACACACAACAAAAACATTCATTAGTTTTAGATGGCGTGCAGAAAAACATGCGCCACTTAAGGCAAATTATCACTTATGTAAAAAAAATAAATAAAAAAAACTATAAAAGGAAATTTAAAAATTCAAACTGAAATCGCAATTCATGCTGGAGTAGACGCGGAAACATGCTTTATATGGAAAATTTGATAAGAAATCGTTTTTGTTTTACTTTTTGGTTTTGTTCTTTTTTTAAGTCAAGAGATAAAGAAAAAAAAATGTTCGACGGCACGAAATCAAAGCTTTAAAAAAATTTGGTGAATTAAAAATAAATAAAAACGAAAGAAATAAAAAAGGAAAAAAAAAAACTTTTAACGGTAGATAAAAACGGAAAATGATTATACCCTCCAGTCGGTCGACTTCCTTCTGCAATTTCTGCACTGAACGTTCGGCGAATTCGGCGCGGGCTTCAGCCTGTGACGAAAATAATCATGGTAAGTCGTTTTCACTCAACAAAAATAGAATAAATGTGTATGTGTGTGTCTTGTGCGTGTACGTGTGTTGGGCTTTGCCAGGGCATGCATAAGACAGGCCTTCTTTTAACAATGCAACACGAAATATAAATAACACACAAAAACTGAGAAGAAACGACTATAGCAAGCTGGAAAAGACAGCTGGCAAACCTTTTTGGCTGTGACCCCATAAATCCAGGACACTCAAATATATGCTAAACCACTGAATTTATGTATAGATAATTCGATCATATCGATAACAAAAACTTGTTTTTTATAAGAACCCAGGGATTGAGTTTAGGGCGTTTTTCATCGACTAGAAAAGGCAATAATTTTTTTTCCCCACTGAAAAAATAGTGAAAGGTGATTGTGTGTAGTGCATACCTCTTTAAGCCGTGAGGAGAGTGTCTTGATTTGAAGTTCGTACGATTCTTCCCGGGCAGTGGCCTAAAATTAAGTCATGACGAACAAACACAAACGCAAGCGGGTGAGAAATCAAGTCAATCCGTGCAAAAATAAACTACAGGATAACTAAATTATTTTAAAACAAAATCTTGTACGACAAAACACACGGGTGTTATATAATAATAAATATAAGGGGTAAAATATCGTATACTAATAAGTGTCGTCAAACAAACGCGAACTCTCATGCCCCTGGCCAGGCACAAAACAAAAATTATGTGCCATGTGATGTTGTGATGATATTTCTCTCTTTTCTTTTTCTCTTTAGTCTACCTGCTTCATCCTGGTCGTGAGCGTCTTGATCTGCTCCTTGTAAGCTTCCTCGCGTTGGTTGGCCTATTTCAGGGCAATGAGCCAATCGCGTCACGACAAGAGTCATTTGACACACACAAAATAACCTTACTGTTTTCTATGATTATTTTTACGGGAGCTTAAAGACTAATTAAATGTTTAAATGTAAAAATACTTGATGAAAGGTAAAGGTAGAAAAAACTTTTTGATAAAAATTAATGAATCAAGTCTCGAAAGCGAGTGGGATACCTTCTCTTCGGACACTTCCAGGGACTTGAGGTTGTTACCGACGACGCGCAACTCTTCTTCAAGCTCCACGATTTTCCTGTAAAAATTGAAACCGGATAACGTCAGCAAAGTCTGGGAAAGTGAATACAGTACGAAGGAAGGTGAGATGGGAAAGAGTAGGGGGGGGGGGGGGATGTATGAAGGGGCGGGTAGGAATCACGTGCAAAACAACGAAAAATGGTCATCTTCCGGTGATTGTTTAATGTGGACCTGGTCACACACAAACAAAGTCGGAAAAGGAAGGCAAGAGGATATAAACAAACGTGCGCATGCACTTACGATTCGCCTTGCTCCGCGCGCTCTTCGGCACGTTCCAAATCCGCTTCCAACATGACCAGTTTGCGAGCAACCTACATCATCATCATCATCATCGTGCAGGTCCAACAAGGCAGGCAAATATGGGAAAGGGGCGAGAGATAAAAGACAAAATTGGTAAATTATCATTCTTCTAGTGGGTTAATATTTAAGACACAGATGCACATAACAGGACGACAGGGCTGAGAATTTTTTTTAATCGCTCCTGTAAAACATCCAAATGATTTTGAATTAGTGAAACACAACAAATGACCGCTCACTAAAGAGCGAAAAAACAAATCTGGGTTAATAACGCGAACGCATGCCATCTGGTGGGAACAGTGGGTGGATGGATGGATGTAGTACCATGCTCTAGATGCTGGACGGTGTAAACGCGGAGGGGATAGACATAAAAGTCTGGGCTAAAAGGAGATACAAGTCTTACGTTTCACCGGTTTCGGCGCGCTCTTCAGCACGCTCCAAATCCGCCTCAACCATGGCCAGCTTACGGGCCACCTGTGGTTCACACAAGCACCATCAATCCATTGTTTCTTAATTTGGTTCTTTTTTTTTTTTTGTTTCCTACACATAGTCTCATCTCATTCCTTTTTTAGTTTCTACGTGATCAACAACAACAACAACCAGTGGTCATCATCGTTCTTTCTCAAGTCGCCCAAAACGGGACATCAAGACACGAAAATTCATTTTCTACATAAAAGGAACTTTTTTTCTACTCGCAAATGGAATATTATCTCTCTCAAAAATCTGTTTGCCTAATTTTGGGGGAGGATTTTTGTTTCACTTGCCTCGTCGTACTTCCTATCAGCCTCTTCAGCCAGGAAGCGGGCTTCTTTCAACTGATTTTCCAACGCGTCCATGCGCTCCTCATCGGAGAGGCTGCGGTTCTCCAACACCTTGCGCATACTGCGAGTTTGGGGGAGAAAATTATCAACTTAATTCTATCCTCAACAAACAAGACACACACTGTCCCCATCCAAAAATGTAAAAACTAAACAGAGTGAACGATGATAATGATGGGTGGGTTTTTCCCCTGCGTATCTAAAAATTGCAAAAGTCATTAATCACTTGAGCAAAGAGTTTAAGCATCCATGACACATCCATTTTTTGACGTGAATAATTTTCATGTGTATAATTATACCTCTTCGTATTTCTTGTCGGCTTCCTCGGCAATCAGTTTGGCTTGTGCTACTTGAGCTTCCAGTATGGCCACACGGTCGTCCTCCATGTTAGTACGGTTCTCCAATGCTTTGCGGATGCTTCACAGTAGGGTGAATAACAAGAAAAAGAAACAAACAACGTCAAACAAAAGGTATCATCATGCGGACTGGCGTGCGCCTCTTTTCTTTGTTTTTATCATCAGGAGCCATCAAAAGGGGAAGTCAAAAGGGAGAGAGAGAGAGCAGCAAAAGCTCTATAGCATTCGTTACGGAGAACGATGGCGATCCATCAGGTAAAACTATCGAGGGGGGGAGGGGTTATATCACCCGTCATTATTTCGTACGGTGGTCCGTACACAAAAGGGGAAACAGGAGCATGCAAAGGACACATTGGGTACAAACGCAGGCAGAACAAAAAAAAAAGAGAAAAAACTCACGAACGTGCTGGTAAAAGACTTACAGCCCGCGTCGGAGTGAAACTCAATCGACCCTACATCCCGCTTAATGAACCTGAACTTTGGAAACTGTGTCATTAATGACCCCTCCGGCCCCAATTTTTTCTGTTGTCAACAGAGAAAGAACATCCGGCAAGGATTTTTCTATAAAAATTTTTGTTTTGTACAAAGTGATAAGCATATGCAAACGGGAATATAATAAACATACCCCCTTAGATATATAGATACTCACAGAGTCTGTCTTTATCACATAATCTTTTGGATAAGAAATGTGGAAATGATTAGACGGGAATTACCGTTCTGATTCATCAGCTGAGTGAGAGGCTTCGGCCAACTTGGTGGTGGCGGTGTTCAAACGCTCCTCACTGCGCTCCAAATCTTCCTCGAGCAGCTGGACGCGACGGTTGAGGCCAGCGACTTCTCCTTCAGCCTGGATTATGAAGCCAAGAAAAAAGATAAGATTTCATCAGTCGCTGAAAGATTACACCGGAAGAAAAGTGTACGTGTCTCGCTATAAGAGCCGCTGAAATGATAAGCATGTAAAATATCAATTCGGTAATCAACAACCCAAAGAGATGGGGAAAATTGGGAAAATTTCGAAAAAAGAAAAAAGACGTTTCTCAAGATCCTATCGCCGATGAAAAATGGATCTGGAAAGAAGAGGCAAAAGGTGGGGGGAGATGAATAAGAATGACGAGATTCAAACAAGGGAGAGAGAAAAGGAATATATAAAATAAAGTTGCCCATGTTTAGAAGCTGTTGAGCCGAGGCCACAGACTAGGGACCTCTCGACCCACAGACTCCCCAAGCCTTAACCAAAGTTACATGTCCATATAAGGCATGGCATGGCAGCAGTGTGTGTGTTGGGAGAGAGAAAGCCCGTATATTCTCTCTAGCTCACGCACTCTCGTTCACCGGTGGTTTTTTGTATGTGTGTGTGTCTCGGAGAAAAGTTGTGAACAACACATTTCGAATAGATTTTCCAAAGAGGAAATGGCAGCAGCAGCAGCAGCAGCAGCAGCATAGAATGAAAATGACAACCAGACAGTGTTTTCTGCAACAGTGATTCCGAGCCGGGCAAACACCCATCCTGTTCATTACCACGCCTTAAACGTACACACACACACACACGTAGAGAATGAAAAATAACCAGCTCTAAAAATCCAAACGTGGAAATGGGCATTTGAAAAGAGTAGAAAAAATTCGACGAGAAAAAATTATTCAAAAGAATTGGAAAAAGAAAAAAAAAAAAAAGTTGGAAATTAAAAATGGCAGCGAACCAAAACTCACTTCTTCCCTTCGTCTAATTTCAATCTGTAACTTTTTCCTGTACTCTTCGGCTTCTTCTTGATACTTTTCGGCCTCTTCTTTCGTTTGACGCATCTTCTTCTTCAACACGTCGAGCAGTGTGCCTTGTTGGGACGACATTTTTGTGTGTTTTGTGGAATGGATGGATTTACGAGCAGAAATTTTAACTAAATGCCAATCTGGTTTGTTGGAGACTATACGGTGTGGGTGGGGACCCCTTTAGGAATGTTTGTCGAGATGTTTGGTTATATACGCCGACACACAACACTAATGGCCGCCACTGGTGTGGCTTGAGGGACAGAATTGAAGGGAAATTAAGAATTGAATTCGAGTGGCTCGATCAACTAAAAGGCCCAGCACACTTTTGGAATTTTTAAGTCGAAGAAAACGGAATGATGGGTGGTGAATGTGGAATGGTTTTTCGACGATGGCGGCGAATGGAATGGACAAAACTCTTGGCTGGGGCACCACCTGCTCTCGAGAGACGAACGAACGCAACGAAACTAAGCAACCGATCGTCTGGCCGTGTCGGTTATCAAGAGCTAGACACACACATATACACACACTCGGCTCACACACACACTATGCATAGATAGAGAGAGAGAAAAGGCCCAACCATAAAAAGCCACTCCCCTCCTCCTCTCCGACGCCCAAATTTGGACACGAGAAATACGGGCCGTTTCCGAACCTTCTTCTAACCACGATTTCTCTTGGCGATTGTCACAAAAGACCGTCTGCTAGGGGGAAAACTGACGTCATCCTTGGTAAAATAAAAAGGTAGAAAAGACTTTTCCTTTGGGACACACACGCAGCACCAATTATGGTATGCGACACGGAGTCTGTGTATCATCCGATTGAGAAAGAAAAATCTATTCGTCTGGAAAGAACAACAACAACAAAAAAAAATCAGACGATTCTGATTCAGCGGTGAAAAGTTGTACAACAAAAATAATATTATAATACTGAATTTTTTCTTCTCTCTCTCTTTCACTAGGAGGGGGGACTTTGGAGTGTTTTCAAAAAAAGAAAATAAGAGAAAGATTTGTCTGTATAAGGGTCCGGTCGGAAGATCGTGTCTGCCCCGTTTGTGTGAGTCACCGACTGTTGATGACTGACACTACACCAGTAACACAAAAGCCAAAAGGGCCAAAAGTCAAAAAAAAAGAAAAAGAAATAAGATGTGTACAAGATATAAACGGGCGAATCAACAAGGTCATCACGCGCGCCTTTTGGTCAAACCAGGGTTGGCTTTTTCTTTAAAAAATAAACTTAAAGAAATCGTTATTATCTCTCTATTTTTTTTTATTTGAAAAAAGATGTTTTAAAATGTGTTTTGTTTTCGAGCTGATGAAGGACAAGAAGAGAGGGGGGCTGCTGTTTGGTGCTGGGAACGATGACCTTCTTTTCGCAGTCATCCACTTTCCCCTCACATGCCCGTGTATGGTGAGACAAGAAAAAAGAAATAATAAAAATAAATATTCGGTATTTTCTTTTTTAAAATAAAATATTATTTAAAAAAAAAAAAAGAGAACTCTCCCAGAAGGGGAGAGAGAGAGAGGTGGCGTGCCTCCGGGAGACGAAAATCGGGACTCTCTCGTGCAGTGCACACAGACTCGGATCTCTTCCAATTGGTTTTTGGTGCAACTGCATTTTCTTTTCGTATCTCTATGTAAGGCATTGTGTAATGCGAGAGAGAGAAATGGCAGCACTAAGAAACGTCGACAGTCTTCAGAGTCTCGTCATTTTCTAACCGAACGAAAAGGTCGTGATTGGGCGGATATCCGTGGCTGTTGGGCCATAAAATTTGATAAGATTACAAATGTGTTGTCGACTGTATGTAACAACTACACAGGAGAGAGAAGAGAGTAGGGAGAGTTTTGAATCGTGAGTGGGAATTGATATCAAACCCACCCACACACACGAGCAGAGTCACGGTGGGGTTTTTTTGAAAAATCGACTAACCCGTTTAAGCTGATTATTCATGATATTGTGCAATTCGTTTTTGATTATGTTGAATTTCATCATCGTGTCCGAACTGAAAACGGACGAAGCGAAACCGAATCCCGGGTAATCGGCGCATCGATTCTTACGCCGGAATTTCTCCGCCAGCACTTCCGTCCGGACGCTCTGACATCGTAATTTCGATAATTCTTCCGTCTCAGCATCGGCTCCTTGTTGTTGCTGCTGCTGCTGCTGCTCCTCTTGTTGTTGGCTGTTGCCGTTCAAGTCGACCTGGTCGTCGTCCATCATGGCCGGATGACAGCCGGCATCGAGACTGTTGCTGTGCCGGTTGCCTCCGATCGGATCGGGTCTGAACCGCGGCTCGGAATCCGAGTCCAAATCGGATTCTGACTCGACACCGGCGCCGACGGCGACATCAGGAGGTTGCAACAACAAACAGTTGGTGTTGTTGTTGTTGTTGTTGACTTGAACGAACGCTCCGACCGTCACGTTCCCGTTATTAACAGTCGAAGGACGGCCAGCCAGGCCGTGTCGCTCCAAAAGTTGTTGAACGGCCCGCGAGACGGCCACTGACGGACGAGTCGACAGGGCGTCGCTCCTTGATAATTCTCCCGTCAGATTCTGTTCCTCAGCTGTTCCATCCATCATGTTGGCAGCAGCACTCGCAATGTTG
This sequence comes from Daphnia pulex, assembly GCF_021134715.1. Taxonomy (NCBI): domain Eukaryota; kingdom Metazoa; phylum Arthropoda; class Branchiopoda; order Diplostraca; family Daphniidae; genus Daphnia; species Daphnia pulex. Next base: position 5,700,145 of record NC_060018.1, on the reverse strand, counting down.
TTGTCCACTACTACCAGCATATTTGGTTGTTGTTGTTGTTGCTGTTGTTAAAAGTCGCTAAATGGATTCGATAAATGGCCGGAATGTTCTGCAATCACACACTTTCTTGTTGTTGTCGTCGTATGTTGTTGTTGTTGTCGTGAATCTATGAAAACAGACGCCCGCGCAGCACCACCAAATGTAACAACACCCGACTAGTAGGAAAAAGTTGTTGAACTGTTGCCCAATTTTCTCCTTTTCTCTTTTTCTTTTTTTTTTACTTCGTCTTAACACTCTCGAAAGGAGGGGGGAGGGCTGTAGCACGAGGCCAGCCTTTTTCGTCTGTTACGTGTGTTGTGGGTGATGTTGTTGTGCTGGGGGGGAAGTTGGACTAGACCCCACCACCAACGGACGGCAGTTGCCTTCTCTATTTTCGACTTTTTCGGGACGTCTCCAATCCCCGGCGGAAAAAAAGAAAAAGAAATTTTCCCGTTTCTCTCTTTCTCTACTGTATAACTATAACCCTCCCACCAAAACACACTGGGAGCTAGCGGCCACGTAGACACATAACAGATAGACGACACTGTTGCACACCAGGTTGAAAATATGCGGGGCGATACATTAACGCCCTCTGTCGAAGGAAATATGAACTTGAACGACCAGACTGGTGGCGCGCCAAACGCAACAATTTTGAAAAAAGCGGATCAACGGCAATCTTGCGCCGATGAAACTAGACGAGAAACTATTTCTTCTTGTGGATTTTTTTTCCGGCCTTTCATCATCGCCCGACCGATTGGACGATGAAAAACACTGGCAAGAGGCTCTAGGGCGCAGCTAACCCCCCTTCCCCCGACACTTGGACATGATTTCTAAGAATAGAATCCCCGAAAAGTGAATCGAACGCCATCTAACGCCATTGAGTTTCCGCTGACGTCAAGTCTTGCACATATGCCGCAGTGTGTATAGCAGACGGGCGTGTACGGCGGCCCATATAAGGCCCGAGAAACCAAGATCGTCCAACAGAGCAAAAGCAGTTTGGAACGTAAAGAAAAGAAAAAAGAAACGAGAGTGACTGGAGCAGCCCAGTCTACTTTTAGCGCTGGCCGCTCCTCTTTTAGCGTGTTTAGCGCTTCAGCAAAAATGCACCGGAATGAGACGATAATAATGTTTTGGGTTTTTCGCCGTACACATATCCTTTCCTTGTCCAGAAAAATTCGACTAAAATACGTCAGGAATGTTTTTTCCATGTCCTCATTTCCCTATTGCCTGTATGCGGACGGGTCGCACACACACAACTTTATCCCGCATGGGAACGACACGAAAACCCCATCGATTGAGATCTTGCAGCGTAAAGGGGAGAGACAGAAGATGAAGAAGAAAAATAAATCTTTGTTTTGGTTTTTTCGGGCCAAGGTGAGTCAGTGTAGAGGAGAAGTTGTTAAAAGAAACGCGCTAGATGAATCAAAAGTGAAAGTTTTTTCTTTTCTTTCCCTCTAATGTCTTTCTCTCTTCCTTCTGTCTCTGTTAAGAATTCTCCCAGACGGCGGCGTCCGTCCGTCACAAAAGGAACAAAATGACAAAATTCCGGTAGCTTTTTTAGTTTCCCCCTTTTTCTTTTTCGTTCAAATGGCCTTTTCTCTTCCATCAGGGTGAGATTTCCTTGTGTGATAACGGGAGAGAGACGTATTTAATAGAGAGAACTCACGGTTTGGAGGGCTTTGTCTTTCTCTTCCAGCTTGGAGTTGGCGGCCAAAAGATTTTCCTGGGCCTGATCCAGGTCATTCTCCAACTGCTGCATCTTTTTCTGGAGAGCGCGTACCTCTTCCTCGGACTGGATGATTCATTTCCCGTTGATTGAGGTCAATTGGCGACGGAACATGAATAGAACGAGAGACGCAAATGTTGTCATTTCTTTTTCATCCGGCAAAAATGTTTTTGATTGAACCTTTTCAGCGCGGAGGTTGGCATCTCGCGATTGCTGTTCGCAAGTATCGGCGCGATCCATCGCGTTATCCTTCTCGGCTTTCATCGCCTGCATTTTCTTCTTGATGGCGTCCATTTCTGCTGGGTTTGGTTTGGCGACTTGTAGAAAATCAAAAACTAAAAATCGAAAATGAACCAAACAAGGAAAATTAATGTTGATGGACTATCACATTTCCACATGGGGTAAGAAAGAAAAAAAAGGGAGCGGGAGGCATGAAGGAGTCCAAGACGAAATAACACACAGCCACGAACCCTATTTCAAAATGTAGAGCATCAACGCAACGATATTTCCGACCTCCAGCTGAGACACTGTGTAGTACTGGCTATTCTTAACCCGCCCCTATCTGGCTCGGAATTCTTTCACTGGGCCGTGATGCGAAACTCTTCCCCCCCCCCTCTCCTCATTCATTTCCCAGTAAATGAAATTTCTCAAAAGTGTTAATTAAAAAAGAAAAACGAAATTCGAAAAAAAAAGAAAGAAAATCCATTAAAAAACAAAATGAATCATTTCGAAATGGGGATAATAGAATCCCGACATAGAGTCCTTGACATAGACACGTTTAGCTGTGCTGCATAATAATAAAAAAAAAGAGACCCCGATTCCCGCAGAGAGAGAGAGAGACGAAATCGAGTCTGGCTGGATGGCGCCCGCGGGACGGATCTCTTTTTCTATGTACCGCGCCAAATATGGCGAAGGAAATGGTCAGACTTGGAGACCCACGCTGCTCTTTCGGATCGTTTTGTTTTCCTTTTTTTTTTTACTAGCTTCGATCGAACGTGAAGAGATTTGCATAACTGGACGCCGAGACAAGGTCAAGTCCAACTGGATTGCCCAATCACATCACGTTACTACCCTCTATACAACTAAACCCCATTACCTTAATGGAAATCCAATCCGAATGGTCGACACTAACTCGCGATACAAATTCACTTTAAGTGTGGCAATAGCAAATTGTTCAAAAGTGGAAACAGTGAAAATCAGAAGGAGAAAAGAAGAAGAAGAGGAAACGTAGTAAATTTGAAATCAAAAAAGAATCAGCAAACAACTCACCTTGGAAGTTGTGTGAGGAGCGAGAAACCCGTCAGGCGGCTACGGCGACTGAAGAGCAACTGTTCTAGCTTGGACGTTCTAGCCGACTAACAAACAACTTGGGAGCCAACTGTGGAGTCGTGTAGGACCCCGGCCGAGCAGCTCCTATAGCCGCCCGTTTTTGTTGGTACCCTCCTTCTTCTCTCCTGACTTCTTTGATTCCCACCTCCCCTCCTGACAAGCTCTACGCCCGTCCTTGCAAGAAGCAACCCGGTTCTTTTTTCTTTCTCTCTCTCCACAATCCCGCCCGTACAAACGTTTTCTGCCCGCCTACACACTCTCTCCCAACCCTCTGCGTTGGTTCCAAAAAACCTCTCCTTCGCTCTGTGTGTTATTGCGGTACGCACGTCCATTTAAAAACAGAGAAAAAACACTCTTTATTTTTTGTGTGTGTGTTTGTTTCCACACTCGACATATTGATCTAATATATTCAGATGTATCTGACCGAGTGAAACACCACCCGGAGCATTTGATTGCGTTATGCATTTTTTTTTGCCGACGAGAGTACATACAAGATAGTCAACTCATACCAAGAATATCAATTGTAATGTTTATTTTGATTGACGCTTGTAATAATGATTCTCGAGACACGAAAGAGAAATGATTGAACACACACACTTTTAAGAGAGTAAAAAGCGTCCTCAATATGAAGGTAGGTCAAAATGCAACTGGAAAGTGAAAATATGTTTACGGGAATTGGGCTACACCGCAAAAGTGACACGAAACATTCCAACGGGGGGCGATGGGGGAATGATTTTTTTCTTTTTTTCCCGCAACTTGATCCGCCGACTTGCCGACAAGTCGCAACGATTACGACATTTCAAAATTCAGCAGGCGCGTGCAGCTTATAATCTTCTTCTGATAAAAGACTACGACCGTGCCGTTTTATAATGCAATAAGGTGGTGGCTTATTCAATTTTATGTAATCCATTCTTGACGTTTGCCATTTGTCGCACCGCTATGAGACGCGGGGTGGATTAATAAACCGGACCGCGGGATGACGTCAGTCTTCACTTGTTTTTTTTTCGTGAGTGAGAATTCAGTTCAGAAAAAGTGTCGGATGAATCGCAAGTAACTCGAGGCACGGTATTCATGTTCACGCCATCATCTGTGGTTTTGCAATCGTCGTTAATGAAACAATAGATTCATTAACCTTGTACCTAAGTAGAATCGCTCAGCCGGAGCAGCAGCAGCCGGAGCAGCAGCAAAAGCTCCGTGCTGGATTCCAGAGGTGACGGGAGTCACGACTTTTTCGCGAGGTCGCCGACAATCCGACGACTACGAAACGTAACAGAACAAACGGGAGAGAATACTCAAAGAAATGGACGTTTCATAAACAAACAAAAAAATAATTCCCGAAATTCTTCAAAAGGGAAAATCGATACGACCTTGCCGATCCTTGCCACTGGTCATTTTTTGACACGCAAGTGTTTCCTTCCATCGCAGAGAGAGAGACTCACGTCGTGTAAAATGCTGTTGGAATATATCTGTCTATCTCACTCTCTCCGATTGGTCACGACCTTTTACGTTTTATGTTTGGCGCCACATGTACCGGTCCCGCCAGGTTTTTGTACCGTATTGAACGCGCCAAAAGAGATATATATGATACACGTCCGAATCATTTTTGCATAACTGACACTTTCAATGCCACCGGTTGATTGCGTCGAGTACTACTTTGGAGCGTAAGAAGAACACACGCGACAAATATTGGGGTCAGTCGCAACATTTGAAAAATGAAAATTGAACACGCAAAATTGAACTAGAGAATTTCGCTGATTCGTCGCAACAAACCAAAACCAAGCGCCACCGCAATCCTGTACACAGTTGCGCAGTGAGGGACGGACGTGGGTGCGCTCACACACCAAAAATGGACCGGGATGTCGAGAGTCGCTTCCATCGTTCCGTTTGTTTTGCTTTTTTTTCTCGGGACTCCCGAGACCTGCAAAAGATCGTGACGACGTCGATTGGCGTCGGTTGCACGTTGCAGACCGATTGAGTTTACATATGATGGAATGCTTACACCCTCCCACCGTCTCTCTCGAATTCGCATTTTCAACCGCATAAACAAGAAGAAACCGAAGGAGAAAAGAAAAATTCTTCCACGCTGCCGTCGTGTAGAAAAATCCCGGCGTCGTCCTGGTCGTACACCTTGGCACCGATTTGTTTGTTTGACTTTTCTTGTTTTTTCATTTTCCTCCTTCTTTATTCTTCGCTAGACAGAAACGGGAAAAAGGATCGGGATATTTTTCTCTCTCTCTCTCACTCCATTCTCGGTCCCAGAAATAGGTCGGGCTCAATGCGCGCGCGCGCCAACAGCCGGCCATGCTGCCGCCGCTGCCCGCTGCCGCTGCCGTATTGGTTTACCCTCAACCGAAAGAACGAACCCCCCCATATAAATGAAGAGAAGGAGGTGGAGGTTCTCTTTTCATTCGGCGTCGATAACCATGTAGGGAACACAAGAGAAATGGAAATCACAGCACACGTTCAAGAGAAATAAAATCCCAGTCAAGGCGACGGCCATGGATTGTCCGTCCAGTCGTGTGGCTCCTTTTGATTGGGAATTTTTCTTTTCTTCTTTACAGTATGGAAAAGAAAATTCTACGACGGTGAATTATTCTTCGCAGCGTCGTTTTTCCTCTTTGTCGAATCACATACAATCGCTCGTATCAAAAGGAGGAGAGAGAATGACAATAAAAAGATCACAACTTTCTAATTCTTCCCAGTCATACGATGGCAAAACGCCCGAGTGAAAGGTGTGTGTGTGTGTGTACCAAACGGTAGTCGCTGCAACTGCATCAGTAACACACACACACGGCAGACACGCGAGAACCATTACACACCAGTTCAGAGAGGTACGGTATAATAGAAAGCTAATGAGAACGCTCGATTTCCATCGTAACGGTCGCATTGCGTGGCGCTTCACGGACGGTTGCACGCGTTGGCTCGGGCACAGCATCCAGGGATTATTAAATAACACAAGTCGAGACGAGGAGATCCTTGGTGTGATGGGCCAAACATGAAAACGTCATAAAAATGGCCCCGGCTTTTCCCCTGCCCAGTCGTTGTTGTTGTCGGAGAGACGGGCGGTTTTGGGCTTCGACCTTTATGAAAACGTCAATGCAGCTGCGGCAGTGAGCTTACTCACACGATCTGCACAGCCTTCACCTACATCTAATGACACTGACTATGACGCCCAAATATGGTCAGGAAATGTTACTTAACCCATATATGTTTTGTGTGTTTGCTTTTGATGGAAACGAGAAGGGCAAATAGAGAGAGTGTGTGGCAAAAAGGGTTCGTCACTTCTTTTTCTTTCTTTTTTGTGGAGAAAAAAAAAAAAAGGAACTTTTGGGTTGTTTTCTGATTCGCTTCCGGAATCGAGTCCAGCTGCTGCGGCTGGTCCAGCAGCCCCGGACGCTGATAGCTCAACGTCTATATTTCTCAACCGGGACGGCAAAAGATCTTCCCTCTCGTCCGTTTCAGTACAAGAAAGTTAAAACAACACAAAATAAGGCCAGCAGCACACACTACGGCGGCGGCGGCGACCGACGACGCCGCCGTAGTTTATTTCTGTACCAAAAGCGCCCGGGCTCCTCGACCCAGGAAAATCAAAAAAGAAAAAAGGTTTTATTTTTTCTTTCTTTTTAAAAGCTCCCAAATATTCTTGCCGAAAGAATTGAAACACTTCATTGAAAACAACATGAATTTGGGACTACTGACACAAATATTACAACCCTTTTAGCTCTGAGACGATTCAACTCTCTCGTGAATCATCAGCAGTCGCGTCATGATGGGAGGGTTAGAGGTCGGGGTGGATGAGGGTATTATCACCCTCGTCTTCGCTGCATCCGCCCAGTCACCGAAAAATGAAAAAAGATAGACGCAAAGACCCAAAAATCTACACGACACACTCATCTCACGAGCGTTTTGTTTTCTCTTCTCGGTCACGAACAGCTCGGCTATCATTTCAATGTTTGGGTTTAAATGACCAGCAGATAGTAAATACTGAGCGAGGAAGACGGGGTACACATAGTTGGACCGTGACGATGTGTTGTTCCCATCTCAAAAGCCCACTTTCACTGCACACACGAGTTTTGTCTATGCCAATTTGAGAGAGGATCACTACCAAAATCTAGCCGAAAATCTCTAGACACACACTCCATTCCGAGCGGATGTCGAGCCCAATGAAGGAAATAATACACGACGATTGTTCTCGACTCCCTATCCGACAAACAGGACAATTAATTGCTTGTCTAAAAACAGACCAGCTGGGTCAAAGAGATTGGCGTCATCGGTAGAATTCGCAGAACCGTAAAAAAAACCGCGTAACAATTGAATGTATTACGTTTACACGATGGCAAGTCACTGTGTTACACATGAGGCTTAAAAAAAAAAACTTTTTTCTTTCTTTATTTTTAAAGTTTACCAGATTTCAAATCGGCTCGTTTATATGTGTGAGACATTGGAAAGAAAAAAATATTTCCGACGAAAAAAAAATGAAAAAAGATACACTGACGTGGTATTTCAGCAAGCGCGGCGGTGATATTCAGCCGATGCGTTGCCATAATCCTGAGCACTGAACAGCGTCGAAGCGTTGCGTCCCATGTATCTGTCGTGATCACAGCTGCCGATGTAAATCAACGTCTTTAAATAAAATGTTTCTTTCGTTTTCAGACTTACTTTAAAAAATCTTGGAGGTGAACGTGGAGCAGTTGGATCGACTTTTCATCAAGTGGGGTATACGCCAGCATACTTCCTAGCCGGGCTGTACGATAATGTTTATTTTAAATATGTTAAATGGTGGTTTGAAATCAATTGAAACTTACTGAACATGCGTAAAAGATGGGGGGCTCCATAAATTTGGCTCATCATTTTGTCAGGGTGATTCTTCAAAATCTATAGCCATATAAAGAATCAACGTATGAACGTATAGTATATCACTGTGAATTTCACTTCATGACTTACATCAGCATATTGTAATCTCTCAAATTTATACAGCAACGAAGAACCGAGCGTTACATTGAAATATTCTTTCAAGCCGGCCATGACCTCCTGAATGGCACTCTCTCTAAAAATGGAGGAATTAAAGGAAAGAAATAAATAAAAAAAAAGTTTCTCCACTTGGTTTAGCAAATACACACAATGTATGTATGCTATTGGTATTCATTTTGCTAGCAGTAACAGCGGAATTGCGACATACTTGCTTGGGGTGGTCGTCCGGTTGCTGCTTTTGTGCTTGATGTAATCTTCTAGAATGGTGTCAACGGGCACTTTGGATGGTAAGTTCGCCAACTGTTGCGTAATTGGATGAAATGAGTTTTTGGTGACTCAGTGAAATATTGCTGGAAAGATAATATCTTTAACGTTTCAAATCACGTACTTTTTTCTGGCGGTTAATATAGTCCCAGTCATCAACAAGCCAGGGTTTCAACTCATCTGGAATCTTTATTTTCACTTCAACCTTGGATAAAAACTGTTCTTCCTATAAGTAAATGGTTTTTTAATGCTACATTGTTGAAAAGATTTAGAAAGTGTATGTGAAATCTCACTGATTCAACAGTAGAGTCAGGTCTGGTCTTCTTTCTTGAGCTTTCAGAAGATGATGCTGTACCAGCAGTGGTGGTAGAAGGTGTTGTTGTCGTAGAGGCTGTGGCAGGTCTTTTGGTGGGTTTTTCTGTTGGAATATAAGCAATTTTTATGTTATTTTTCGTAACACTGATCTTGACTGATTTCAAGGAAAGACAAATAGTCTGACAATGGCATCATGTGTACCACTTTTGACAAGGTACCTTGAAGTGATGGTGTAGAAGATCTACTATCTGTTTCTTTGCCTGATGTATTAGCATCTGACAGGTTGCCTCCACCTTTAGATGATTCTGATCTTCGGCCTGGAGGTTTGCCAACAGGGGTAGAAACACCTTTGATTTGTTTCTTTCCTTTCCTGTTCCAAAGAAATTGAAAAACCAAATAAGATGATCAATCAGCCTTAGTCGTTGATGAAAGTCAATAGTTACGATGTAGCTTCATGAGCTTTGAGGAGTTCTTTCTGTTTTTGAAGAGCTTGGTCATTGTACTTCAGCACACGGTTTTCAGGCACCCACTCATCCCAACTGTATAAACAGCAGAGGAAAATGTTATGGAAGTTTCATCAATATAAATTTCACTTTGATTTTACTTTTTATTCCAGCCAGCATAATGTATCAAGTATTTGTTCTGTTGATCCTTGAATTCTGCTTTGAGGCTTTTGGCTTCATATAAAAGCGGACCGTGAAAACAAAGAACTCGTTCCCCTATTATTTTGTTTAATCGTTTAAATTTAGTTATCCAAAGATATATTTGACTAATAAAACAAACCTTCTTTAAATTTGAATTCTGTTGCTGGCTTCTGTTGAGCTTTGGGACCCATTTTTGTTCAAAGCAGACGCTACAACTTGCTAGTTGCTACGTCACGTGACCTAGCGTTGGTGCACGTTTCATTAAAAGAACGTCAGAACGCCAAAATGCAATTTTTAAAAAGAAAAAAAAATCGAAGCACATTTTTTTTTTTTAATAGCAGCTGACAAATATTTGATAGCCACAATCAATTTTATTCAAACTCAGACGTAGAGATCCATGTTTACTGTTTTTTCCCAAGCTTTTCTATAGATTTCTACTCATGATGGGAGCAAACACAAAATTTAATGTTTGGAATCTCACATGATCACATAAGTAGGTGAAGTCGCGACGCCACAATTATTTTCTTTTTGTGACATCAAAACATACCCAGAATTTCCCCAATAAGTCGACCACGAATTTTTTACCAACCAGTATGGCTCGCCTTTTAGAATTCCATACCCTACAGCTAAAACAGCGTGGTCCAAGCTGTCTTCTCCGCTGCCTACAGTTTAAAAAAGTAATTCAAGGATGAGTGTGATGGTGCCACAGATTTCAAAGAAAGAAAGTATTCTTTTAGAAAAGGTAATTGCATGATATTATTACGAGATTTTAAAAATTATTACCGCATTCAGGATTGTAGTAAACTCCGTTGGCGTAAAAAGAAAATGCACGATGCGCAGCATCTATTTTAATAGTTTCGATAAAGAAAATTATTACCACCTGACTTCACTACAACTCCTCCGCGTTTTATTACCGATAGCAACGGAGATTGGGCCATACTTAAAGATGGCAACACGCAACGCATCGACGTCTCCTGATGTTACATTAACATAGCCTTTAATGGAGGCTACGAGAGTCGCATTGTCTACATGGCAATAACCATCAGCACCCAAGTAAGGTCCATAACTCTCCTCTGAAGGAATACCTCCGTGCTTCATCATCCACTGGTATACTCGGAAATCTTCACCACCTTTAATTGACGAACAATTATGCGAAGAAATGGTAAAATTTAAAACAAAGAACAACTTTAGAAGAAAAAGTGAAAATATATTCAAATGAAATAACATACCGTCGCAACCGTTATTGCCAAAACCCCAACTGCAATCAACAAGAGCCTAAAACAAACATATTCCCATCATTAATTTCATTGAAACAAAATATTTGATGTTAATTTACCTGTTGTGAGAGTGGAGTCAGTTTACCCGTTTTGAGGAAGAGGGCTCCTTCAAGAGTTCCTACAGTTCCAAAACTCCAACACGAACCACACACACTTTGGTCTATAATAATTGTAATGATGACATTATTTAAACAAAAATTGAATTTAAACAAAAAGAAAATTACCTTTAACAGGAGTGACAGCTCCATAAAGCCGCCAATCCATTTGCTCTGGAAGATTTTCAACATCACTCTTAGTGTAGTGGAATGTCGAGCCACCATTGAACCCATTGGAGCGCAGTTTTCCACGCATGTAACGGATTTCATCTGAAGTCCGGTCAGTCATGTGATTCGGTGCTAGCTTATAAGTTAATCCAGCGCGATTTTTTGAATGGATGAATCTACCAAAACGTAAAATGTAAGGTGGTTCGGAAAAGAAACTTGCATAAGACAATAGAATAATACCTCATATTCTGTCTGAAAATATCTTTGCGATTTTCGTGTTCAGTTGTATTTTTGTAACCCTTCTTATGATGACGGACGAACGAGTCAAATGTATCGTCCACATGCTGAGTGTGATCATGAGCGAATTCACGCATGGGGTTAAATGTGTAAATATGGTCGACACCGGGACCGGGGAATCCATGGCATTCGCCTACATCTGAAATAATAATTTAATTTACAGATGACAAAGACATTATTTTTTTTGCAATGACAACTTATTTACCGGAGTCGATCATGAATGCATCTTCATTAGGTTTTTCTGCTGTGAAGCTAGAATAATCCAGATAATAATGGTCATAATGAGAACCCAAAAGGGAGTTGAATCCTTTCATTTCATATCGAACGGGTACAGCGATTTGTTGACGAGTTCCAGCGAACTAAAATAGAATATTTCATTGCACATGGTCTGGTTATAAATATACTGTAGTTTTGAAAAAATATTTACTTGGTGCTGGAGCCACATTGTGTAGCGATTAGTTTTATCGCCGACAGAATTGATATACTCCCACTTTTCACAACTCACACCATTCATAATTTCAGTGCCAATCAGCTAAGCAAAACAACAAATTTAACATATTACTTTTATCTTTTTTCCTGTTTGTTTACTGCTGTACCTTAAAGTTTGAGATATCAGGCAAAACTCCTTGGACTTTTACTGGTTCATCAGCACTACCAGATGTTTGGAAACAATTTAGCTGATTTTTAACTGTCTCAGTGGTCATAGGGGCAATTTTCTTGGCTGTGCCATATGGTCCTTCATTTGCTAGCTGGTAGGTTTTCTCCATTCCTGTTAGTGAAAAGCAATGCAAGTGGCATGAATAATAAATAAGTAAATAAATAAATAAAAAAGTTAAAAGTAAAAAAAAAAAATCACACCTCCATAAAAATCAATTCGGCTTTTTCCACTATCAAAATCCACCCAGGCATAAAAGTTTTCGTCTATTTCAGCATATGGAAGATGGAGAACTCCTTCACTTATCTAATGGTGTGGAAAATTGAGCAATGGTCTAAGCATAATGTTTTAAATACTACTAAGTTACATAAGCTGAACTCCAGGAAGGAGGAGATGGAGAGTCTTTTGGAAAAGGTGGTTGGTTGAAAAGTTGAGGAAGTTTCCACTTTTTTATCCATGAATTTCTCTCATGTTGTGATGCAACCTCATTATCTTCTGTGCCTCCAATTGCCAACCCTATAAGATGAAAAACACAACATGTAACAATTATTAATCGAATTGCATCGTTACACGCGTATTGAGCTAATAAACAAAGAATGTTCGAAATTCTACCTATTAGAGCAAGAAACAAGAAAAGACAGCAGGATCTTCCCAGCCACGACATTTTTAGTCAGAAAAGCAACTAGCAACTGAAATCACTGAAATATGCTGGAGTAAGCAATAATGCAAAGTCTAAATTACGCCTCCTCTGAAGCGTAGCACATCTGAACTTCTGAAATCTGAAGCCTTTGGAGGTTTGGAAATAATAACAAATTACAATGTACAGAATTCGGTGTTGCCAAATCATTCATTCTTATTCGGAATATTTATACTGCAGCAGACGATGTCACGAACAGCCGGTGCTGGAGTGCAGCTTGTACACTTCGTTTGTCGTGTCATTATTGTTCATTAATTTGATAAACACAGAACTTTCAACCTTTTTTTTTATATCATTAAGATTTCGCCATGTTTGCCAGAAGTAGCAGTCGTATATTCAATGTTATTAACATCTCGTGCATACAGAGTAGAAGTGCGCGAGCATGGGTGAGGAAACCACTCGGATCACCTATGGCCAAATCGAAAATGTTCCGAATTGCTCCAAAAAAATTCATACCCGCCGATGAGAAAGCTGAAGTTAAACGCCTTTATGACAATTACTTTCACCAAATGAAGTCTTTAAGGTAATTATTCAAACTTAGATTTTTACATGGATTTTAAACCTCATTTTTACTTCGTTATAGGCACTATTTTTTTGAACAGTCTCTTGAACAAGCAGAAAGTGGAGAAGTAGCACAAATGAAACACAGATTGGAAGAAGAAGAGCATATTAGATTGATGGAAGAAAACCGTCTGGAAAATGAAAAAACAGCTAAGTTGAGAGAAGAGAAATTAAAGATCCAGGCAGAGAAAACAAGAGAAAATATTCTAGCTTCTTTGATTAATAAAGAGGAAGAAACTAGACTATATGAAATTCAAATTGAAGCTTTCCTTGAGAAACAAAAGGTATGGCTATTTGATATTTATTTCTTAATTATATCTATCTAACTATATTTTTTTTTAGGCTACCCCATTTATCCAAGCTGAAAATATTGAAAAAGCTATAGAGGAAGCACTTGCCAACCCTGTCGACTTTAATTTTGCCATTGATCTCGATGGATACGTATATAGAGGGAGAGAAACTGCGATCGAAAAAATACCAGAGGAAGAGCGAGAGAGACTGCGTAGCAATTGAATGTATTGAAAAGTGATTACATACAATATTTAGCATTGTACCTTAATCATCTTCCATGCTTTCTTCATCTTCGCTAGTCATATCTGGTTCATCAGCTTCGAGTTGGCATCGACTACAATTACAGTGAAACAAATAGTTCTCTTTCAAAATTTTTCTTCTTGAATGTCGACTTCTCGACTGGGCGCATTCATCAAGATAACTGATAAATATTTCTTCGCCTTCTTCCAAGTCTTTTGATGCTACTAAAGCTACAGTATGATTAGAAAACGGAAAAGTCGAAATACAGTTCGGTTCACAACTGTGGTTACACGCGCTCTGAATCGCAAATAAAGCCGATCCCTCATTGTTGAGAAAATCACCAGATTCAGTTTCCATTTCTTGATAAATGGTGTCAATCAATGCATCAGTTGCAGGATCAATGTCATTTTCAGAAACTTTTCGAACCCAAACGCTTTTGAAAAATTTTAAAAGTTAGTACAAACAAATTAGTACTTTATTTAAGAAAATTAACCTAAATGCGCTAGTTCCTATGCCTTGTCCATTTCGTCCTATCAGAGCAATTAAGGAGCGGAAGCCTTGGGGAGTCAGAAACTGGAGAAAAAGTTAAAACTTGTCATAATGGATTAGCAGTAAATTCAAATTAAATTATACCTCATTGGTTTCCGGCATTCCAAGAGCCTTAGTGCATAAATCTCGAAGGAGCTCTAATTGACTTTCGAACTCTTGCCCCAACAGCTTGTGGGCAATAGTTTCTTCTTCATTGACAGTGTGATGGCACAGTGACATCAGTTGACTTTTAAGCTCTTCTCTGTCTGTTCTCTGAATGAAATTAGCAAGGATTCTCACTAATAACATGATTGTGGAGGTTTCAGGAGGATAATGCATTTTCCTATTTAAGAACATGTTCAAAGTTTTTTTTTAGGAAAAGATTTTACAAAATTTACAAAACACTTACTTCCATGCTTCATTTAATTTTTCCAATGGATGGTTAGGATTTCCTCCAAACATGTTGCAACAGATTGTTTTGTGGTATTGCTTCCAAGCTTGATCTTTGCAATCAACACTGCAATAGGTTACCTGCCAATCAAGAAATGATAATAACTAAAGAAAAATTATGTATAGATTTGTTATTTTGATTTTACTTACAGCACACTGAGAACATATAACATGTGAGGACTTATCAGTGCTATCACACTCTGGATGTGGAAGTATCAAATCAGCCTTGGCTGTAAGGCGTCGTGCATTTTCTTCAGCTGTTTCAAGAGGCCTGCAAGAAAAACATGGTATTTATAGCATGTTTTTGATTTAAAAAAAAAAATACCTCATGCAGAAATCACATGCAGAATAGCCATATGCATAATTCCATGAGAATTGACAGGAGAAAAGAGGCTGCTCTTCGATTATCGTTTCCCCATTCTTGAAACTACGAGTTGTAAACAATCCACGACCCTGAAAAATTTGGTTAATGACTAAATTTATGTGGCTAAATATATGATTAAGCTCACCTGTGTTTCCAAACTAGGACAAATTTTGACGCCACGGTTAATAAACGTCTCTTTGGAACATGCCATTCCGTTTGTACGGTGGCAAGATTTAACCACGTTAATAGTGTTTGACTGTTTGTGAGACTGTGTTCACTTCAGCATAGCCTACTTTATTATAGGAAGCCCAACGGTTTGGGCTTTTTTTGGAAGCCAATTTGGGTTCCCTTCCTCTTATTTGGCTCCGCCCTAAGTGGACCCACGGGAGCCAATTTATCGTCTAGTGGCGATATTTGAAAACACGGATTTGTTTACGTTTCTATCGATATGATTTCATTGGCGAAGGAATGGAATCAGATTGAACGATAGGACGTGTTAAATGGCTACGAAGGGCCATTCACTAAACAATAATGTCCACCGTTCCATGTAACATTGTCATGAAATCCCTCACGGCAACATATTAATGTTGCGTTCATAAATTACAGGGTAATCCCCCCAAACCATAACATTCGAAATTTCGGAAGGCGTGTCATTATTTCGATCACCAGATGGCCCCCCTGGGTCCACTTGGAAGATGCGAAATCGGAGGAAAGGTGAGCAAAGTAGGCTTCAATTTTCCAACACGCGAGAGATATCCTTCCTTTGGGCTTCCTATAATAAAGTAGGCTATGACTTCAGTAACACGTGTTGATGAGGTTTGATTACATTCAGGCCAGCCAATCAGTCATGTTTGGTTGATAATCATGATATTTCTTATAGCCACAGACGCCATCTATCGTGCATTTTATTGAAAACAGGCCTTGTAGTATTATAAAACTTATTACTTTCTTACAAAATTATCAAATATTGTTAAATATATTTGATATTAAAAAATGTTTTTATTGTTATTACTTGCCATATTCTTCTAATCTCAAGGAAAACTCAAAAATAATTATGTCAGCGGTGTTACTATTTGACAACATTGTATCTGAAGTCTCACACTGACTCCTCCTTCTTTGTCATTATTTTAAACATTTTTTGAATTTTCTAACCTCAGTTTGATTTTTACTTTAACATCGAATTAATTTTAACATGGCTACAGGAAGTGCACAAGAAACACAGAATTTTGTTACGTTAAAGGGTTCTGTGGAGCTAATAGTGGATTTTTTCAGTTAGTTTTTTTGTTTTTAATGAAAACTTGTTAACTTCAGCTGACATTTTCTTGCTTACAGATTACAGCTTGAATAGTATTCTTTATCAACGAGGTGTCTACCCCGAAGAATCTTTTATTCCTACCCAACATTATGGTCTCACAATGTACATGTCAAAAAATCCTGAAATAAAAAAGTATACTGATGAAATTTTACCTCATCTAAAGCGTAAGTCAGAACAATCTTCAATTTACCTAACATCACTGTAGATAATTTTAAACTCTGTAGAATGGCTTACCGAGGGCAAAATCAAAAAGCTTGTTCTCGGTCTCTGTGATGTTAATTCAAAAGAACCATTGGAATGTTGGGAATTCCGAATTATACCTGAAGAAACCCCAACAGGAGAGATTAAACAGCAGGGAACCAAGCCACTGAAGGATATTCAGCAAGAAATTCGAAATGTTCTTAGACAAATTACAGCTTGTGTTACATTCTTACCACTTTTAGATTGTGTCTGTATGTATAACTTTACCACTTTTTATCGTTGAGTCAATGATTGACTTTACTAGCTTAATTTCTATTTTTTCATGTTCTAGGCTCATTTGATCTTCAAATTCACACTACAAAAGATGCTGGAGGTGAGGGATGGGGTGATGTTCAGCCAATTACAATTCAAAATGCACAGGAAGTTCAGCTGAGATCTTTTTCAACTTCCATTCAAAATGTGCACACATTTGTCAGTTACAAAAGTGTTTAAATTGGTTTATCATTAAGGGCTGGACTGGAGGGATAAACTCCTTAAAAAAATCTGTGAAATTTTTCAATACATATTCTCATTTAATTTCTCAAAAGTTGTAAGAAACCTTATTTATTAAATAACAATTTTTCTAAATAAGTTCTTGTGGGTTTCAAGGCAATGTATTTGATGATGCTACATAAATAGAGGAGAGGCTACTTTTGAAATGGATAATAATCAAATCCAGGAGAATTTTGCTTGAACTGTTTCCTAACAGTTTTTCTGCTTTCTTCTACAAGTTGCTGAACATCTTTGCGGTATGCTGGAGATTTCAATTCTTCTTCCAATGTGCATTCCTGTTTGACTGGTTCTTCACATTTTACAACATGTGTTCGGATAAGATCAATATCTCTCTTGAATTCATCGTTTAGATTTTCAACAGCAGAACTGGGGGCATCAAATTTCATCAAAAAATATGTGCCTTCTCTGTGCCATTGAGTGTGAGCTCTAATCTTGAATGGAAGAGGTTTAGTTCCAATGGAAATGAATTGACGAAGTACTCCACCTTGCTGTACTATCGTTTCAGCAGAACGTTTCAGAGAGGACACTAATTCTGGTTTAGAAAGTACTCGCAACATTAAAGATAATTCATACGAAGGCATGATGAATGCGTTATGATGAATACGGAGCGGTTGCGTTGCAGTTTTATTATTTTATTTGTATTTTAACTGATAGAATAAAAAACGGAACAAATAGGATAAAGTCCGATTTGTCGTTCAGACTTCAGAGCTCAGACTTCAGAATCAGATTTTGTCTGCTTCGAAGTCGAGACACAAAGCAATGCCGCGATGCCATGTTGATAAAATAATGATGAATTTTAATCCGATTGATTGATTTAAAGATAAAATTACATTATTACATTGTAAAGGTAAAAAATAATAAATTGTTTTCTGTCTTTGGACTACAACTAAAACAATAAATGCATATATATATATTTAAAAAATACACCAATAACACTTTGAAATTCGTCTGCTACAGCTGCGATAAACCGGTAGACGTGACTTCATTTGAAATCCAATCTTTCACATCTTGAAAATTGGAAAAAATCATTAGTTCCTTTAGGTTTTAATTAAAAACAAACAATGATAATCGTAGCTAAATTCATTCAGAATCAGAATTCGGTAAGTTGAGATTTTTCAAACAATTCTTGCCTATACCGTCATTTAAATAAACATTTTATTTTCTTTAGTTATGTAATCAAGTTCGTCCTTACCTAAAGAATGCGATCCAGCGAAATTATGTGGCCGCAGTTAAGCCTAGTCGGATTCAATTGAAATGCTCTGCATTCTCTAAATGTTTTAAGAGTTTTCAACCACTTACCAGATTTGTAACAACTGCTGCTGAGGTACCAACAATACAACAATCAAAATGGATTGGACGATGGCTTGGAACATGTGCTGGCATGTGCTTTGGAGCAGTGGTGATTGGTATGGTTTATCAACTTTTTTAATCAATAGATTTAATGATTTACTGAAATTATCTCTTTTATGACTAAATAGGGGGACTCACAAGATTGACAGAATCTGGCTTGTCGGTAATGAAATAGTAACTTACTTGTTATTTCTAAGTTATTTTATAGCCTATTTCCAGATGGTTGAATGGTCTGCGTTTGGTGAAAGACCTCCGATGTCGCGAGAAGATTGGGAAAGAGAGTTTGAAAAATATAAACAGTTCCCTGAATACAAACAGTATTTTTTTAAAAATTAATTACAGTGTTAAAACAGTTAGGATTTTTAGTCAATTTTCCTAAACAGGTTAAAGAAAGGAATCAGCCTTGAAGAATTCAAATTCATCTGGCACATGGAGTATGGGCACAGAATGTGGGGTAGATTAATTGGAGCCATGTTTGTCATACCTGCAGCAATTTTCTGGAAAAAGGGCTACTTTAATTCAGCATTGAAAAAGAGAGTATTGATTTATGGAACTTTGATTGGATGTCAGGTATACAAGTTAAAGCTGGCTTTTCTAAATTTTCTATTTTTTTTTTAAGCTAATATTTTAAACAATTAGGGTTTGCTTGGATGGTATATGGTAAAATCTGGTTTGGAAGATCGATTCCATGGAGAAGCCGATGTCCCAAGAGTTTCACAGTACAGATTAGCTTCACATCTCGGATCTGCCTTCGTACTTTATTCCCTTTTTCTCTGGACATCTCTACATCACCTGGTGCCCGCCAAAGTAATGGAGGTCTCTAAAGGGGCTATCAAATTTAAAAGATTAGTTCATTTTTCTAAAGGAATCGTTTTTCTGACCGCAATCTCGGGTATAACGAGTTCATCAAAGTATGTGTTAATGGTTGTTTTCTAATTTCATTGATTATTCTCGGATTTTAAAGGAGCATTTGTAGCAGGATTGGATGCTGGTCTGGTTTACAACTCATATCCCTTGATGGCTGGACGATTCTTACCTCAAGAATGGCTAGCCTTGACACCTAAAATCAGGAATTTCACTGAAAATCCTTCTACTGTTCAGTTTGACCATCGTACTCTGGTAATAGGGATAATTAAATTTTTCAGTAGAAATCAAATAAAATTTAAATTTAAACTTTACAGGGGCATTTTACCGTCCTCTTATTATCGTCTGTATGGCTTTTGTCACGTCGCATTGTACTTCCACCTCGAGCGCGATATGCTGCCAATGCACTGGCTGCTATGGCGTGGATGCAGGTACACATAACAAATATTGTTGCATGTGTTTTTTCAGCAATAACAAAGAGTTCGTTTTTCCGCAGGCTTCTCTCGGAATAGCAACTCTTCTCTTTTATGTCCCCACACCGTTGGCGTCTTCACATCAAGCTGGTTCCTTGGTATTGCTCTCAACTGCCTTGTGGCTCTCTCATGAACTCAAAAATATGAAGTACATCCCAAAGTAAAACCATTCGTTTGTATACCGTGGTTTGATTTTCCTTTCACTGCTCTGAGAACGAAATCGCACTTTTCACGTAGTTGTGATGTTATTGAAATAAAATCATTAAGTCAATCTGGAGGTGTTGCTAAACTGTTACTATAATACAGTAATACCATAAAATTCTTATCTGTTTTTAGCGAAAGATTATAATAGTAAAAAAAAATGGCCGATATGTTGATTCAAATTTCAAAGTCTCATTGCTAAAACGCTATTTGTTAAGGAACAATGCTTAAGAGTTAAGATTACGCACAGTTAGAGCTATCACAGCTAATTTAACCAATTGAAAACAAACCAGTTAGCTCGGAACTCTTATGGGAAGAATAAATGATATTCCGTCGATAGAATTAATGAACATCCAAGTTGTCAATTGAATCGCTGGACCAATTATCTGTTTCAACGTCATAAAAATATACTTCACAAGTTAAAGTGATATACTGTAATTTAACACTTAACAGACTTACATAGTATTTTTAATTCTTGATGATTTCATGAGCACCACTAGATCATTTTGCAACTGCCTGGGAAGTTCTAGCTGATGAACATGGTTGTAATCTTTTATCCTCTTTCTAATGGCATGCATAGCAGAATATTTGAGAGAATAGAGAGGGCTTGTAATGTTGACAGTAACTCGTTTGGGTTTTATGTCTTCAGGATTAATTTTCCCACTTCGCAAGTCTGGAAGATATTGCTAAAGCATGGGAATATGTGATAATTTGAACAGATTTTTGAAAGCAAACTGTCTTTTTGACCACCTTACCTCATACCATGCATTTGGTTGAAATACATCTTTTAAATTTGCATTTAACCTTTCATGTGTCAATGCATCTTGAAATAGCCAAGGATGAGCCACATATGTGTTTACATCAAAAAATTCTTCTGGTTCTAAAGTCTTATATTTCACTCTTGCACCTTCATAATTCATCCATATTACTTCTACTTTCCTTTGAGTATGCTAATAATTATTAATCAAGAATATATTAAAAAGAATTCAAGAAATGTACTTAAAAATAAGATGTGACCAACATTGCAAAATCGAACGAAGCTTAATCCACGGCTGGGTTGCGACCTCATCTCACGAACGCCATCCCTAGAGTTTTCTTCATTTATCATTTTCACATCAGTAAGAAACTGTTATTGCTATGTGCAAAATTTGCATGTAGTAGACTGTTTAGTAGTAGACTGTTTTTTTTTTCTACGCGAGACTGTTTAGTTCGTGTCGTCTCAGTTTCTTGATTTGGAACTTTTGTATATGTGTCAAATTTGCACGTGATGCATTTCCTTGTCGGAAGATGCCGTATCAAAAATCGTCTGCACCAGTTTTTGACACGTAAAATAAAAGTTCCCGATGTGATTTGACAAGTGCAGAAAACATACAATAATATCAATGGAAGAAAGCTTTGAGAAAACAAATAACGTTAATAAAAAATTACCGTTGGAGGAATTAGACCGAGATGAATTACTGAAACGCTGTAAGAGCTACTTGGCTTTAGCGCAAAGGGCAAAACAAGCTAGAGATGGTAAGTGCTATATTGATGGCATCGGCAATTTAAAAATATTATCGGATATAATAAAATATTCTTCTATTTCCTTTGGTTTGTTTATACTTTATTGGTTTATCTGTTTTACCTTTATTTCTCTTTCATCGATAGAAGTGCAACAGAGAGAAACTAGCCTCCTTGACAAAATTTCAACACTTGAAAGTCAAGTTATCCAGTTGGGAATACAGGAAAAAACCTGCAGCAATAATGAAGAGGAACATCTGGAATCAATTCAAGACCTTTCACTAACTTCAAATGTCTCTGATTTAGTATCACAATTAAAACTAAAAGATGAAGAAACAAATTTGCTGCTATCTAAAAGTGAAGCAATGCAGGCACAGCTTAAAACTCTTGAAGAAAATTATGAACAACAAAAGGATGGCTTTGTAGAAGAATTAAATAAAATGAATGATGTTTTGAAACAGAGGGGTGAAGCCATTACTAGGCTTGAAGAAAAATGCCAAACAAATGAAAAAGAATTCAAGGTATCCAAATTAAATCTATTTGTTGATCTTAAGAAATTTATTCATTTCTTTTTCATCCGCAAATATTTTTTGACTAGGCGAAAACTGAAACATTCCTTCAATTAGTAGCAGAGAGGGAGCGCAAAATTGAACAGTTGGAGAGTGAATCCAGTCGGTTCGAAACGCAGAGTGAAGTAATGAGTACGTCAACCGTAAGCAAAGTGGAAGAAATTCATCGGATGAAAGATGTTGAAGATTCGCTAGAAGATAGATACAACAAGTTGAAAATGTTGGCAGTAAAAATGAAGAGAAAGATTGCTGAACAAAACACACAATTACAAGAGAAAGATAATCAGCTGACTTTGTTGAAGGCGGAGGATAAGAAAACACATATTCGAAATAATTCGTTAAATTTACAGGTAAAGAACAGAGCGTTTCATTCTCTTATCGTTATTTGAATCAATATTTTTACTTTTGTACCAATCTAGGCAGCTCAGAAGGACATTGATCGATTGAATGATGAATTGGATGCGAAAAAATCGGAACTATCCGTAATGAAGAAAGATTGTGAACATTCAATCCAAGAACTAGCAAATAGTAGGCAAAGGGCAGAGGAATTCAAAAACGAAGCTTCTCTCCTAAAAACAACAGCAGCGAACCTTGAAATTTCAAAAAAAGTGTTGGAAAAATCCTTTCAAGATTTCAAAGTCATGTATGATGACAGTCGGAAGGAGAACGAATCCGAAAAAATCCTTAGAGTTGAATTGAGTAAGGAATGCGATCGGTTTAGAAACGAAATCCGCCAGCTGAATTCCACTATTGACGAACTGAATAAAAAGAATCAAGCTGTAAAGCAAGAATGTAAGAAGCAGAGTTTGTTGGAAATGGAACTTACAGATTACGAGAAATCTGTTTCTGAATTGAACGGACAACTGGAAACGCTTCAGAAGGAGCTCGCTTTGAAACAAAACATTGTCGATCAACACAAGGAAGAAAAATCTGGACTTGAAGCACAAGTCTCTCTCTTGGAACAGCAAGTTGGCACGGAACAGCAACGAGCGACAGATTTAAAAGTGAGATTTCCTTTTATTAGTCATCAAATAATTGCTTCAACTAAGTTTCTCTCTTATGCATTTTTCCCACACAGATGAATTTGGATGCAGTTCAGTTAGAGTTAGATTCCATTCAAAACGAGTTACAACAACAGAGAACCGAAATTCGCAACGTCACCGCGAAGGCAGAATCAAAAGAGAACGAAGTTGATAATCTAAAATTACAGTTGTCCACCGTCAACGCCGAACTTCACAAGCTTCAAACCGGATCATCACTACACATTGAAACTCTCCGTAAACAGGTTGCGGCGCTTGAAGAAGCCGCAGCAACCGAGAAAATGGTCAAAGACAGTTTACAATCTGAATTGTCTGAGCTCCGTGCCGAGTATGAAAATTACAAAATACGCGCCACGAGCGTCTTGAAGAAACAAAAGACGGAAGCGCAACCTTCAGCCACATCATCGAAAGAAGCGGCAGATGATTTCAATACGGATCAAGTTGAACGGGAAATGCTGCAACGAGTCGTCGAAGCTCTTAAGGGGAAAATAGCAGAACTCGAGTAAGCCGTTAGTTTATTGATCGGTTGGTTGGCAAAAAGAAATATTGGTTTTAATTGTTTGTTTGCTCAGGTCGCAGCTGGCGCATTCACAAAGTGAAGTGTCCAATTTCAGAGCGGAAAGGGAACGAACTGCGGCAACTCAATCATCAATCGTTGAAGCTATGCAGAACCGCTTGGAGCGTGCTGAATCTGAAATGGAGGTTATCAAGCGAGAACACCAAGCGCAGATTTCTCGATTGCAAGGGGATAATCAATTACTAGCTTCCTTACATCGAGTATGTTCTACATTCTCACATAAAGCTGCATAAAACATCCATTGAATTTAAAATCTATATTGATTGATTGCTCAGGAACAAATCGATGGGATTAAGTTACGTCATGCTCAAGAAATTTTGGAGCTGCAAAATAATTTAGATGAAGTTGGACTGGAATCCGCAAGATTGCAGAAGATTATATCTAGCTATCAGGCACAGCGGACTGTCAGTCCACTTACAAAAGGTTTGCAATGAAATTTAATATTAATGTAGACTCGTCACTAATTATCCCATTCGATATTTGCTGTTCATCAGCGGGTGATCTGCGACGTGATGAAGCTTTCATGATAGAACGGGAACGTGGCGAAGGGTCTGAAGATGGAAGTGTGACCCGCCGATCGACGCAACGTGAGGACAGTGACAACGACTCACGAAAACCCATTCCTTTGGAGCTCTTGCTGAATTCTCAATTGGCATCTGAAGAAACTGTTGTTTTCCAAACCGAACGCCCAGAAACCATCTCCTTTGAACAGTACAGCGAATCGTTGGCGCTGGTGGAGAAACGATGCAATCATTTGTCTGCTCTGTTGGCGGAATCGGAAGCTAACGAAGCTCGCCTCTCTCAACTTGCCGACGCCCTAAAAGAGGAAATAAGGCGTTCCGAGCGATCTGAAGAGCGACAAAAGCACATCGAAAATCTGGAGTACTTGAAGAACGTTGTTCTCAAAGTAAGAAATCTAATTTCACAACTGTGTTCCATGTTTTAACTAAATTGATTCTTTTCTTTTCTGCTTACCAGTTCGTTACCTTACCTCCTCGAGGAGAAGAGCGTAGCCGGCTGGTCCCAGTGCTTACCACTTTGCTTCGATTGAGTCCAGTAGAAGTTCAGGAGGTCCACCAAACATTTAATCGTACGACAGACGGAATTGTCCGGCCCATTGGCTGGGGTGGCGTTTTCAACTATTTCGCTCCCAATCAATAGTCACGTGTGATCTTTTCCGAATTTGGGTCCTTGATGTTCGTCATACAACACTATAGACCCCCTCCCCCCACTGTCCATTTGAAATCGGTTCGGTCCAACTACTCCATCCATCTCTGCATTGTTGGTAGTATTGGCAGTATTATTTGGTACGAGCGTACGTCGGGTCGCTTTGGTTGAGGAAAACCACGAGAATCGTTAGCAGCCAAGTATGGGAAGCAAACTATGCGTGTGATTTTAGCCGTTGTATAGTGTGAAATCAATATTTATGTACCTTATTAAGGAGAACGTTGGCTACTTTCTGGACTTGTGGAGAGGTGTGTGTTCATTATATAAATAATCCCCATTATGTTTCCTTCTTTCGAATCGGTGATCACTATTACATCTTTTCGGATGATACAGCGAATTTTCATTTTCTCTTGAGCAAAACGACGCTGATAATCGCTTATGGCCTTTCAAAGTTTCTTGACACTCCAAGCTGTAGCGCCCTTTGCAGTATCAATGTGCCATGAAAACGGAGTTGGAAACAAACCATGCACTTTTGAGTCTATTGTCAAGCAAAACGGCTCTCAAAGCAGACATTGTGCACGGGGTTTCCGTTAAGTTGAGCATGTGCATGAGCAAAAGTTCAGCAGGGTAATAACAAACCCCCCGCCGAAAAAGGCGGAAAAAGGCGTCCGACTTTTATAGTCAGCTGCATGCTGCGAGCAAGTATAATCACCGAGAGGATGAAACGGGTTTACGGTAGTAGGTTCGGGATTTATGTCCCGTCATGTGGAAAAAGAGATCCTGCTTGCCGCAAACTTTTTTTAAAAGATCTCTCTGCTGGTCTCCTCATTTTCTACCATATTGATGGTCATAAGAAGTAGGAGGGGGGTTGCGATATTCCGGTTGAAAAACGAGGGCCGAGTTGCGGATACATACGTTTAGGCCTGAAGCCAAGGAGACAATGGGACCGTTTTGTCAGCGTTGAGAGTCCGAATAGCCGGGGCGGAAAGTCCGCCCCGGTATAACTCCAACCTCTTCGCCAGGAGCTCTGCTGTGAAAGTATACGGGGCAGCGACCCAGCAAGCAATCTGCAACGAAACACCCGAGCTGGTAAATGATCGATGATGATTGAATTACATGTCACGCAAATATATAGAAGGATTTCTATATTATCACGGTCTCTCTTATATAAAGTCGGTTGCCTTAAAATCTACGCGTTCTCTTTTTACATGGAGAGAAAGAGAGAGAGCCTGTCTTACGTAATCATGTATACGAGTTAGAGCAATCAAGTTACTACCACTCTCTCGTGTTCTTATTGCTCCTTTTTATTATGCGCACAGTACATCGCATGAATTGGTGTGCCAGAACGCGAATCCGTAACGAAGTAGAGAAAACGAGGGACCGAGACAAGAAGGTGGAGCGAGGAAATAGATATGATGATGGACTACTAGGTCCCTGTCGGTTATGTCCTCCAGTGTTGTTACTATGCGGCCGTGGAATTCGGTTAGAATCTGCCAGGCAATAAACGTGCCGTAAGACTGCGAGCCTTTTATTTTAGGTTGATTCTACATGGACTGGGTGTCCTAGTAGTATATAGCGCTAGCTGGCTGCTTTTCCTCGTCGCTATATCCTACTATACTACTGCAGCAATCCGCTGGGGCGTGCACCGACTCTCCACACTCCAGTACAGCCGAAATAATGGTCGACGGGTTCGCATATGGAAGAGAGAAGTACTCTGGCTGCTAGGAGACCGACGATCAATACACTTGGAACTTTTGTGCTGTAAGACACTGGTGAGACGTCTATATAGAGATATGCAGCCAAGGTACACAAATACAGCCTTGACTAGATATAGTCGTCGGCAGGCTAAATATACCGAGACGAAAAACGTGTTTGCACATATTTATAGCATCGCTATATATAGGCCTATATATAGAGAGATAATAACATGTACATGCTGCTGTAATATCCTTTTTTTGAAATTGTATTTTTGCATCCGTTCAAAGAACAGCCAACATTCACGAGACAGGTGAGCGAAAAACGTGTTCCAACAAAAGAGATGCTACATGAATTCGAATTAAGGAACCGATTGGACTCGAATAGTGGTATATCAAGCGGTTGGCTATATTATTTAAGTATTTAGATGAAAACCGATTAGGGGTTATAACAGGGAAGTGGTGGATGAGATGTATTTTTGGTGAGAGTGGTGTACGCTTGGTTTATTTTTTTTTAAGATTGAAACATGATGACATCTAATAATTGGTACAGTAACTTGTCAATGAGTCGACTTGAACAACGAGAAATATATCATGCCAATAAGGTTGATTATTTGTAAAACTATTATCGATGATAATAATAATAATAATATTGATAATTTGGAAAAAGGAAACGAAATTCTTCCAAATGATAAACACTATTTAGTAGTAACATTTGACAGGTGCGATTAATAATAATTAGGTTATATAATGTAGGGGGATTATAATGTTTGTCTTAGTTTTTTTGCGTTTGTCGTTCATTTGCTTTCCTCTATAATTTGCGGATTTCCCTTGTTGTCGTGGAATGCGGAGTTCGTCGTTTTTCTTTTATTTCAATTTCTTTTCTTTCTAGCGATCAAAAGAAGGAAAACCCAAATGATGAACTTTCTAATTCACGATGGAAGAGTGGAAGTGCTGTGCTGCAAGGTAGTGTAGTTGCTTTCATAGAACGGAACAGATTAACCGAAACGACATCGATCGAACTAGAAATGTCTAAATGTGAGGAGTGCATTTGGATAAGTTACGGGATATTATTGTTATTATTATTTTTTTTTGTCCTTTTTGTTTGTGTTTTAGCTTTTGTTTCGTCTATATGTACAAATTGAAATGTTTTGTCATAACGAGCCATGTGACAGATGATGAGACAGAAGTAGGCTAGCAAGGCAATTTGAAGATAAACGGCAGTGTCCATGGTGGAGCTACATTAAAACTTCAGCGATATCCCAAAGTATGATAAATATCATGAATCCAGTCGAATTGGTAGAAATCGAAAAAAGAAGATAATAATAATCAATTGAAAAAAAATCAAACAACATATCAGAGTACTGGTGATGATCCATCGAATTTCGACTCAAATATATATACGATACCAAATAAAAAACTGAAAAAATCAAATTCCAATTGAATCAAGTAAAAAAGTTGAAAACGTACGGCAGCGAGCCCAAATATAGGATGCCCATCAACGAACAAGGGAGGTTTATATCGGGGCAAAGGGTCAAAATTTGACGGATGTGTAGAGTTAGTTATCGTCGTCGTTTTTTGGTAATCTAAAGCAGTAGTGAACGTATGCTACTACATCCTTAACCGAATTTCGTGGTCTCGATAATATAGCTGTGCTTTTAAATTTTTTGGCGGTGAGGTACAACAACTGCACCCATCTTTCTTATCCAATCGTCTTCATCCGTGCGTGTATTGGCAGTGGTGAATGTAAGCCGCGACTGAGGTGTCGGAAATTTATGGGCCATCGTCGTGTATAGTAAATAGGGCCACTCATTTGACTTGTATGAAACGGAGGGGGGGGGGGGAAGTGTATAATATAGTCACCAAACTAGTCATCGAACGTTTCGAGAGCGAAACAAAAGAGTACCGACTGGTACGTAGAAATAACTAATCATCTATTTCATGTATATAAAGATGATGGGCCCTTTCGATCTGCCATTTGTACGAAATGGAACAGCGATGAACTCGATCCCGGAAGAGGATCGACACAACCCAATTGAACAACCCTGCGGTTAACATTTTCTTCCTTTTTTTTTTTAATTATTATTATTTTGGTTTTTGTTAGATTCTTTTTTTTCTAGCAGGACTATCAGTGATGTTTTTTTTTTTTTAATTTTGTCTACGACTGAAACATATGCAATCAATTTTTTTTCCCACAAGGGAGCGCAAGAGTGCTGCATCTGACGATAGGTTAGGGGGATTAATTTTGTCTGGTTTTGCATACTGGCATGTATATGTTATATAAGAGCAACATAATCAACTAGAGTACAGTATATAAGAGATTATTGGCACCATGTTCCTTTCATCTTTTGGGAAACATCGCGACCGCACTCACGGAAAATACCGATAATTTGGTTTGCATTGAACGGAATAATCGCCCGTTTCTCTCCCCATCAGTCGCCCCCCTTTTTTTAAATATTTTCAATTCCGTTGTCTACCTTTGCCAGACTCGCTCTTCGACAGTGAGACGATGAGCTCTGACGGGATGAAATTCATTGTGTTGTATGATGGTTATTTACTCTTCGATCTTTTCTTTTCTCGCAGCCCTCAGCACCCGTTGACACTTCTCTGAAAGTCTTAACTTGGGTGGGTGGTGTGTGGGTTTTAAGGGCGTGTCACAGGAAATACAGTCAGCCTTTCATCGTTGAGAACATCAGCACCGTTTTCTAAGCTCGGCCGTAGCCCACACAGCGACGCTTATGAGCGAGCAGAGTGTCACCATCTCCAGACGATCCAGCGGCGCTCCCCGGTTGGGCATTTGGCATTGGGCTGGCGGCTGCTGCAGATTGGCTAGAGAAAAAGAAAAAGAATAAGAAATCAGATTTTATTCTTTTGTTTACCGTGTTCGTTAGTGGGGAGAGGAGGGGAGGTTGGGTAGGAATCGATCGAGTCAATCTCGTCTACGAGCTGCTGCACGTCTAGTCATGGTCATGCATACGATATTGCTCGTTAGCGGGGACAGAATAAAGACTGAAACTGGCACAAAGCTGCGACAGCATTTCTTGGGTCGTGACTAGACGTCAACAAACTAGAGCTGAGAGGTTGAAAACACTACTGCTGGCTTGATTTTCTCCTCTTGTTTAACAACTCAAAACATGGTAGTCGTAGTAGTAGCGTAGTAGTAGTAGTAGTCGTAGTAGTAGTATGTCGACTGCCGCGAATCCTTGCAGTGTGAGCGACAGTGAGAGAAAACGCCGGGAGCTTTCTTATCCGGGAGAGACTGACGTCAAAGAAAAAGGACACATATGGCGTAATAGACAAAATCTGCCAAGTTGGTTGAAATCGTTGAAAGCCGATTTGTGTATATCTTTGGGGGATATACGAGGATTTTGTTTGTTTATGTCATAGATGCGGATTGACGTCTTGTGACTGAGTCGTGATTTTCTTTGTCCTCTCAGAATTTCTGACGTCGTTGGTTGACGTTTCTGATGTAAGAACTGTACATCCGTGATAGGAGGAGAAGCCCACATATAGCAGTCAAGCTATAATACTCTGGGTCACTACGCCGGAACGTCGGAGAGAGAGAACGGAAGAAGAAGGCCAGCAGCAGCCGATTTCTCCAGGGATGTGAATATGCACTCTATACACACACACACACACACAATGTCGAGTTTTGTCAAGCAAATGGAAGCTCTGCTAACATTGCAGTCGTCGCAAATATGGAACGGAGAAGGACAGATAGAATGTCATCACGAGAAAGAATGGTGAATCTCTCCGCACACAAGGAAGAAAAAAAGGAAGATGGCCGCAAAACAAACTAAGACCGACGCCTTGATCGATCACATCCCTTGTCAAGTGTATCATGTCGCCAGGAAAATGGAGAACAACTGATCCCCCCCCCCTCCCCACTCTTCCTGATATGAAAAAAAGAAGAAGAAGAAGAAACAACAACTTAAAGAACGCAAGCGGCTGATCTTTGATTGCTCTCATCTCTTACGTCACGCAGATCATTTCGCCATCGTCAGCTGAGAAAAAATTGTCATCAATCAACTTCCACAGGGGATCTGCTGGCGTTCTACTTTTATTTTTTTTAGATCCATTTTTAGTTTCGTTTCATGTCCTTTATGCACTTGTCCTTCACCTCTGCCGTGTTAGTTTGGCGTGTGAGCGCCACCAGCGCTCGACCCACTTCACGGCGATAATGATGGGAAATAAAGTGGCGGGAAATTCTCGAGTGTTTGAATTCAAACACTCGTCAGTTCATCAAAGCCCGTCGACTAATAGCTACTATGTTTAGGAACTTTGCCGAGCGGAGTAGATGTCGCATGACTCGACAGCGCAGCTGAAAGGATCTTTCATTTTTATTTAGGGGGCACCTCTGCTGGTATAGAGGACTGCGTAAGTAAAGTGTCGTCTGGACAGAGGCTCTCGACGCCAGTTCAGTCGTCATCGCCCTTTCAAAGAATCTCAACTGCTTGTCTGCACTTCTTTTTCCGACGGTATATGTAATACACGATGAAATTGATGATATCTGATGTGTATAGAGTAATACAGTGCTGTCTGTCGACCCGTCACAGCCGGGATCCTTTTCTTTCCTCCTGGATAGACATAAGACATTGGACTATTTGATAACCGGATATAACTGGGAGTAGTACGCACAGTGTGTACACAGGTGCGCCGTTTCCCTCTCCGTCTATTCCGTCGTCTCCTTTTTATTGCTCTATCGGTGATGAGAGTCTCGGGTTATTGGCCGACGTTAACGACGTCTCGCTCGAGAAGTGCAACGACATGGACCGAATTTATATAGCATTCGGCAAAGGAGTTGTAATAAGCCTCGCCACTTTTAGTATGTAGGAGGAAGAATAAACGGGAGAATATCTGAGTCTATCGCGATTCCCAATCTCCTATTTACAGCCAATAGTTTATATGTCTCCATTGCCTTGCCGGGGATATATGCCGTGAAACAAGCAGTATAACGTCACGCTATATCCCGGCGACAGTACCACCACCCCATTACTAAGCTGATTAGATCCTTCGTGTGCCAATAAAATATGAAGTGTGGGCACGCGCCAGGATCTTTTTTTTTTTTTTTTGTTTTTTTAAATTATTATTAGATTTAAGGTTGATCATGATTCCTACCTGCTGCCGTTTTCAAGCTGGGCAGATACTTCTTCCAGAAGGCACATTGCCTCAGTCGAGGACCACGACCCACCCAGGAATGGTTAGCAGCGAATGTCAGATACTCTCGTCCGTATGGAGTGTGAACCGGCCAGTACTCTTGAGTCCACGAACCGTCCGGACTCTTGCTGGGATTCCTGCCCAGTAATTAAAAAATACATTTTAGATCTTATCATATCTCAGGGGAAATAAAGAGAGAAAATTGTGTAATGCGTTTTTTTTATTATTATTTACCCGGTGCGGGCAAAGTTGGCCCAGTAGCGCATCATTTTCTTGCTGAGTGCCACCTCCTGAGGTAAGTAGCCCTTGGTGGGATTGAGCGGTTCTCCGAAGACGAAATTGATCTCGTCGGCGTGGAGGACGCCCGTCCAGGTCGGCCACAGCTGAGTCGAAGAGCGATGGGTGTAGTAGTACATGTAGACGTTGTTGCTGCCGCCCATCTCGGCGTAGCGGTGGGCGAACTCGTTGACGTTGCACGTGAAATGATAGTCGCCGACCATCTTGTCCAGGGCGTCGCGGTTGCGGATCGGATCGTCCGGATTCGACCAGTCCGTGTACTCGAAGATGATGGCCTGACGGGCGATGCTGTTGGCGAAGGGATTCAGCTCCTGGACCGATTGGAGGAACTGCTCCCGATTGATGTAGACGTTCTCCTCCTTGGGGAACAGGTTGTACAGGTAGTAGAAGATGAAGAAGTAGCCCTCCTCCGTGTTGCTGCCCATCATGATGTTGCACTTTTTAAAGTTGCGGGTGGCCAGCGAACGTTTGGGCGACTCGTCCAGGAAGGCCCCGTCCACGATTGGCACGAACGAGAACTCCAGGATGCCCAGCGGAGCCACCTGGATAATCATTCAATTTTAATTTTAATATCAAATGAAATTAGCGATTGAATTAAAAATCCGATTGCAATTAGTCGCACCTCGTTATTAACCAGCGTCGAAGCGTTGATAGTTTTCAAACAATCCAGCGTGGCGCTGAGATTGGCCCGGCTGTGCGGGCAACCGACGGCCTCGGCCAGTCTCAGCCCGCGGATGATGGTCTCCTCCCGGTCGACGGTGGCCCAGGGAGCCGTGGCCGATCCGCTCTGCATGATGGCCTGACTGAAGAGGTTGCGGCTGAGCGGCGACAGGAGGTGCATGGAGACGCTGGCCGCTCCGGCCGACTCTCCAAACAAAGTGATGTTGTTGGGGTTGCCACCGAAGAAGGCGATGTTGGAATGGATCCACTGGAGGGCCATTACCTGATCCAACATGCCCATGTTGCCCGGCGCTCCCGGCTGGTCAAAGTAGAGAAATCCGAGCGAGGCCACCCGATACTGGAGTGTCACGTAGATGATGTTCTCCTCGGAGACGAGGATCTTGGGGTCGTAGACGTCGAGCGTCGAGGATCCGGTGACGAAACCTCCGCCGAAGATCCAGACCATGACGGCCGCGTTCTTGGGTCTCGGCCGGGGCACAGTCACGCTGAGATAGAGGCAGTCCTCACTCCGCTCCGTGTTGGCGTTCCACATGGTCGATCCGGCGAAATTGCCGAAAAAGTCGTCCATCGTCTGCCAACACGAGTTGGGCATGTCCCGGGTGTCCCGGACGCCGTCCCACGGGTCCATCGGCCTCGGGTGACGGAAGCGCAGCTCGCCCACTGGCGGCTGCCCGAACGGAATGCTGTTCCAGACGTCCACCTGCTTGCCGGTGGCCGCCACGGCCGTCATTCCGCGCACCCGTCCCGCCAGCGTGTTGATGATCAGCGACGGATCCTGCTGCTGGTAATCGTCGGCCGTCGTCGTCGAGTCTGTTCCGCTTAGTCCGAGCGTGTGGTGCTCGGCATCGCCGGCGCTCGTCGCTATTGTTCCGTGCGGTCCTCCGCCCAGCCGAGTGGCCCGCGTCGTGACCGGACCCCACGACCACACCAGCAACAGAGCCGCGCTCAGCCACATGAGCGTCGGCCGTCTCAGCGGGCGTCTCTGCTGCGTGTGGTCGGGCCGGTGTGGTTGGTGGGCCGTTAGGAGCCGAGAATCTCCCGTCGAGACTCGACAGGAGATGGCTGGCAGTGGCTGCTGGTCAAAGTCTTTCGTCGATTTGATGTTCCTTATTCGACTGGTGGTTGCCGGACCGACTAAGGCATGGACATTGATGCTCTCCAGCTGGTGGTGGTGCTGCTGGCCCTGATTCATGTGTGACGAATTCTTCTCCGACTCTCCTAATCGGTTTGTAGCATCTTGTTCGTTCCGACGAGGAGCTCCTCGCCGTTGCCGACTGGTCTCCATGACTGCCAGCGCTTTGGCTTGTGGCTTGTGGTGGTTCGTTTTTTTTTTTTTTCGGTTTTCCCTGGGAGGCTGCTGGTTTTCTGTTTCTTTTCTTTTCTTCTTCCTCTTTTACGCACGGGTGTCGTAGCAGCACCGGCGTTCTGAAATAAGAAACGAAATCGACCAGGTCAGCATTTCCCCGAAAGTACTATAGTATAGGTAAAAAGTCTAGATGTGCATAGGAGCAGCACACAGTCGAGTCAATCGTTTATTTATCGATCAGTGAGTCGCATATAGTTGAGTCGGGATAGAAAAAAGGGAAAGCCGAGTGCCCCATTAGAGAAAATCAATGTTCAATGTGTATCCATTGCATTTCTGGGCGTGTGTGTGTGCCGTTATATATCTAAAGAAAGTGCACCAGGAAGTAGTTGTCCGTGTTTAAGTCAGGAGAAAAGGCAAATTTAATGAGCCCAGCGGAAATTGTACCTGAAACTGACAGCCTCTGAATCCTATACACAACACGCGCGCCAGTATATCCCCCCCCTCCCCAGCATCAATATATCTATGGCCCGCTGTTGTATTGCATTATTGAGAAGCACCCGAGCTCCTGTTGGATCAATTCTTAGCGGATGGCAGTAAATCGATTCCTTGGCGCTCTCTTATCGCAGCCCCGGAAGGCGGGTCACAGCATCCGTTCAAAATTTCCCCCCCTCCGACCAGAGGAGTCCCGGCATAGAATATAACAATCGATTATTCCAATTCCATCTCTCTGTAGATGTAGCGAAAAATAAGGCATCGGTCAGTCAGTGCTGGAAATTATACTGGCGGGACTTGGCTGGGCTGCTGCGCTGCTCAGAAATAGCCGCGCATTGACTTTGTCACGCCGGCCAAGAAGGTGTGGTTGCCGCACCACCATGCAGAGATGCCCGCGGTCAATATGACTCTGGAGAATTCAAGCGATGCGCATACAGATGTGACATTTTTTTGGGTTGTCTTTGTCTTTTTTTGTTTTATTTTTTTATTATTTCGGTGCACTCATAGTACGTCGGAGCAGTTCCGTATGCGAATCAAACGCGGGAGCTGACGGCGCCGCCGCGGAGTCCAGC
This sequence comes from Daphnia pulex, assembly GCF_021134715.1. Classification (NCBI taxonomy): domain Eukaryota; kingdom Metazoa; phylum Arthropoda; class Branchiopoda; order Diplostraca; family Daphniidae; genus Daphnia; species Daphnia pulex. The sequence continues at coordinate 5,665,247 of NC_060018.1, read as the reverse complement.
AGCAATACGTCGCTTGGCCCGTCTCATCAAACCAGACCACCAAGACAAATACTCGGCGAATCCAAGTCGCGACGACGAGACCTCCTCCATTCCACCCCACCCAGAAAAGGAAGAGAAATGGGCGCGGCCCACTATCCTATATGTCGGGGTCGCGTGATGAAGGCAAGTCCCGCGGGACCTTCACGATCTTGATGGAACGACCAAGCAGTCGGGACGACTGCTCGAAAGACATCAGGGACGGCGACAATCGCTTTAAAGGTCTCTCCTCGCTTTTCGGGACTTTTGCAACCACATGACAGGCAGCCGATGCAGCCAGCAAAGTTCTGCGCCTATCGTCATCACTTTTACTTTGGGTCGGGCGGGAGCTGACTTATTACATGCTCTCTGCCCTTACATAAATATATTTCTCGCTTCTAATCACATTCTTCGGCTTTCAGCTTTACCTTTCCGTCGCCTAAATAATGTTATTCCCTCTTGGATGAAGCTAAGAGGGTCATGGGACGGGTTTCGGGCTAAAATTAATTATCTGCGGGTTTCGTGCGAATTTTTACTTTGATCAGGAGAGTGGCAACAGTAAAACTTGTTGAGACGAACTATTGGATACTCAAATCATCCCGATCCGATCAGCAGATGTCGAGCGCGAGTGAGAAAACCGAATTTAGCGGTTCTGATTTTGGGGGTGAGGGTCGATTTTTATTTCTATCGATATCTTAAAAAAAAATGATTAATTAGAAAATTAGTGTCGTCTGCTTTAGTTTGGTTTCACAGTTTCGACTTTCGAAAAAGATTTCATAGAAAACTGAACGATCGATCACTTTTTGGAAACGTACGTGACTGCACGAAATAATATCATAACATAACAAATAAAATTACGAAAATATGGTCATCTCAGTTCATTTCTGGTGTCGCAGCTCATCATGCTTTCCACTTCATGCCGTTTGGTTGGTAAATAAACTAACTAAGAATACAAATAGAATGGTTGTGGGAGCTTAAATGGAGATTTAAACCTGTTCTAAGTTTGTGAAATTTAGTTTCTGATTAGCATTTATCATGTAAGCCCCCTGTTAATGCACATGGCAGGTTGCTTGCATTATGTAACCTTTTCTTTACGTGCAGATTTGAGGACAAAGCCAGCCATCTGATTATCAACAAGATATTAAAGTTTTTCTTGTCCTGGATCTGTCATCAGCATCAATCTCAGTGTCATCGCTTGAGTAATAATTTTCGTTACTCTTATTAACATTTATACCCTCCTAGATTACCCAAATACTATTTTCGTAACCCATTTTCTATTTTTCATTTAGATAAACAAAATCCATTTTGGTTGGAGATCCTACCGATGTCGGTCGAGTTCCTGATCTCTTCTTCCCTTCTTTCTTGAAATGTCCTCGTGTACATCCATGTGAGTGTGGGTGTATTCACGAGGATCTCCTCTTTCCTATCCCACCTGGTGTAACAGTCAAATCTTCTGCGGATGGAGTACTTGTGGATGGATGCCTGGCCGTATTTCCCAGGCAGAAAGGTAGGAGAAATCTATCTCTATTCTACCTTTTTTACTCAGCTTAGCGGTTGAAACATTTTTCTCTTGCCGTTTACTCAGTCAGGGTTCATTAAATAACTCGTTGGTAGAACGACTGCAGATCAGGCTTGTTTTGTAACTCACTTTTTGGATAAACAATCCAATTCCAAAATATTTGAACATTAAACACTTGATGCAAAGTGCAATGTCTAGAAAATGTTATGACCGAGAGGCGGCCCTGCTGCCACATCGGCACCTCCTCGTTAGACTGATGAATAGAGCTTTCAGTTGAAAGGTACTCTGTTTTATTGATATGAAATTCATGACCTTTTTCTTGATTCTATATCGCCATTTTTATCTTCTCTTCAGTGGTTCCATCAACCCAACCGTAAGACATTCGATTTCCAGCCGAGTGTCTTTTTCTTTGATCAGACCCGATCGTCTCTCTCCTTTTGGAATAACTTTGTGGTCCACAAAGTTCTGCAGATATTATTGCTAATGTGTCCTGAATCGGAACTCGAGGAAGAAGAAGCTTTTTTCCTTTCGCTTATTTTTCTTTTTAAAAACCAGACGTTCTATTCCAACTGCGGGGCGTCTATTTTCGGAACGTGACAACACTCACTAAACGGTGACGGCGCGCTGGCTAAGAAAATAGTAGTGGCTTTGCGCTTGTTAAGATAGCAATTCGTATCGATCCATCAGTTCTAGTCTACTGCCAGCAGCATCGAAACCTTCCCTACCGCCGCGCATCCGCAAAAAGACTTTTTTTTATTTATTCTCTCTCTCTCCATCGTGCACCTGCCCGTCTCTCCGAGAAGGCAACCAAGGATTTCAGTGGAGCGAAAAAATAGCGCTGGATCACACATACAGAAAGAAAGAATGGTATAATGCACTGTAATAGAGTGCTGCAAAGAAGAAGAAAACTTGGGCTTGGGGACTGGGGTGTGATGGAATGGCAAAAAAGAAAAGGATATCTAAGGAAACGTGAAACTTTTTTCTCTCTTTTTTTTTAAATATTTTTAGCACCGGGGGCCATCCTGCATGTTGCTAGGTAACTTGACGGGTTTATTTTATGTCTCCAAGACATGAAGGAGGATTCAAGCATATTGTATAGCCGCGCACCGTGCTGTGCTGGGGCCTGTTTTTTATTATTATTATCATTATACAAGAAGGGGGGGGCACCCAGTTTTGTTGCTGCATCCGTTTATATGTGCGACGACGACGACCGTGGAAGGATCGGTTGGCAAAAGCGTCGAGTACGAGAGACGGTCTAATCCGTCAGAAAGGGGGGAGCGAGAGAGTATCGTATAAAACAGTTCTAAAGAATTCCAAATGATGCGCCGATGTACGTACTATCCTCGTTTGGCGTTGCCATGGCGACCTGCCATACAGAGAATGGACATTGCTAGCTGCTTTCTTGATACATTATAGATTGACTCGGGTCCCAACGGCGGGAAAAATGCGAAGGAATGCTCCCTGATGATATAAGAGGATTCCTCTGTAAGATGGACTGATGGCAAAGGTCAATTGACTGCAGCCAATAGGAATAATGAACAACTATCAAATATTGAGGGTCGATAAAAGCCCACTTTGATTTTCCTACATGTATAATTGTATATAGGCGGGGATGTATTGATTGATTCGACTGTGCACAGTCCGTACGTCTATAAAAAAAGAGGTTCCGTACCGAATCAGAATGCTTTATTAGCTACTGTGTCTTCTTCGTCAGTTAATAGAAATGGAATTTTAAATCCGGCTGCTCCATCCGCTCCTAGAAGTTTGGCCGAGTGGGAGGGAAATAAAAATGAGACGGTGAAATCGATCGATCGATTTCCTATACTACGTTCGACACTTTGATCTTTGCCCGCCCGACTAATGACATGGCTTTGAAATGCGTTGTTGGTTCCCTATATACATATCCAGTCCTACGTATATATATAACAGTCGATCAGCAACCAACAAAAGAAAAGGTGTGACAAAAGATATATTATACTATAGCTCGGAGAAACGCCATCTTGTTGTTTTTTGTGTTCTCTGGCACCTTGTTGTTTTTCGTCCCATAAAAACTTTTCCCCCACGATATTTTCTGTGTTATATATTTCCAGTATTTATCGAGCTAGCTCTGTCTACTACTCGGAAGGCTTCTCATCGAAGAAGAAGAAGTGTAGTGGCTCTCAGAAGCCACGTTGTTGTCCCCCTGGACTTTGCTCCAAATGGATGGGCAAACTGAGAGAGTGGAGCACATCAGAATGTAACAAGGGGCCCCACATCTTATCTGCTGGCTGGCTGGCTGGCTGGTGCGAGTAGAGGTACCAGAGGGAGCAATTCAATCATCGGGCGTTTCCACCAACTCCTTCTTCTTCTTCTTCCTCTTCTTCTTCCACCCCTAGCTAGACTGCTGACGTCGTCGACGCTCCGGCTAGCTGCGAATGATGTTCACGAAAAACAGGAAGGAAACGCTGGGGAGCAGACAGTTGATGAAGAAACTCTGAGAGCTTTTCACACTTTGCAATTCACGCGGAAGCTGAAACTGCTTCAGTTGGTTGGGTGGTGGGGGGATATACAAAAACAGCAGCGAGGGTTATATCTACATATTATCCGTCCAGCACCTTTTTATACACATCCGCACCCGTTTCTTGTTATTTACACGATCTTGGGTGTGTGTTGTAATAGGGAGCTAGCTAAATTATATGCGCTATATCCCCCGGTCAAATGATAATATACCGTCGGGGTTGGGGTAACATCGTTACACACATAGTCTCTCGGACTCGGCGTCTCTTTTGAGTTGATTGTGATAGTTTTTTAGAAAATATAGACCGCGAGTTCTATAACCACCGTAGGGGAAAGTATCAAACAGGGAGTGGACGCGCATCTCCTGTATACTGCAGTCATGTATATAATTGATGCTGACGGCTGACATGGGCCCTCTCTCTCTCTTTCTGTGTGTGAGTTCTGGCTTCCGCGAGCTCGGGCGTTCATTGCTTATTTATTCGCCCTTTTCTCTGCTCTGCTATTGCAGTGTATATAACTACTACTACAGTATGTTCATACAATAAGAAGACGCCGGGGCTTCCAAGGCCGCAGGCAATTCAATCCGCAACTTATACGTAGATAAATAACATCCATTGTGCATTTTTTTCTTTTCACCATTCCTTATACGATCCTGTATTGGAACGTCGTAAGCTTTTTTTTCCCCTGTTTCCTGTTTGGCTGCTGCTGGATGTATGTGGGCCCTTCAGTGTCCTCATTGTTTGTGTTTCGTGAGTTTCCAGACCGATATTATATCCCCGCTCTTGTCGGCCACCTACTTTTCTTCCGAGATTTACACGTGATTTGATTTTCGTTTATTTTTTTTTCCTTGGCCGCCGTAATGAAGTTAGCGGAGCTCGTCTCTGTTCCTCACATTCCTGCAACATCCGACCAGCGACGTCAGATTCATTTGTTACGGCCACAAAACAAAAACCATCAGCTGGGACGACTAATATTGCCGTCTAGTACATCTGTGTGTGTGTGTATGTTACACATGCAGGACTGCAGCGTAATGTCTAGAGGTCTATACTATATGTACATATTACATCATGTTGCAAATCTCATTGGCCGCCACCGAAACGCGACGGACGCTGATCGAGTCACGTAGTTTGCGCCTTTGAGGCCGCGGGCAATATAGAATTTGCTCCGACACAATATCCACAATCGATGACAGGCAACTTGTTTTTTTTTTATTTTTTAAAGGAAAAGTGAATTGACGAGGCCCCCCATCCGACGGCTTAAATCAATTCGCTTGTTGAATTAGAAGGGGGGAAATGCTGCTAGATAATATGAATAGCACAGGCCTAACTACGTATACACTTGGCTAAATAAATACCGATAGAGAAAAGCAAATTGAGCTGAACAAAGTGATCTGGCGTCGGTCTACACTCGGGGACAATGCGACGCTCACGCAGACGCCGAAAGGGGCTTGAAATGCTTGGGGGGGGGGGGGGCACTCAATGTGTCCCAACACAGGTGTTAAATGCAGCTGCCTCTGAGCGCCCAGTAGTTTGAATCGATACGCACAGCAGCAGCAGCAGCCACCCCACTCCACCAAATATGTTATCACGACGCGCTTTGCATAGTTAAGGGTCGCTCAACTTTTTTTCCCGTTACTTACAACAACTGCCGACGGAATCTGATGACACCCAAAAAATGTCACACCACTGGTTTTTTTTTTTTACCCTGCTGGGCAAAATAGTGGAATAACGGAGAATTGTTGATGGGGTTCAGGAACCATTAGCGGAGCCATTGCGGGCGCGGTACAACTAATCGAATAGGAGAACAACAACAACAACAACAAAAGGGTTTAATGAACTTACCAAAGTAATCCATAGTTAACGACGGTCGATCCCGGCGAATGTGTCAAAGGCGTGTGTGTGTTTCCCGGAATCAAAAGGGGAAAACTGGGAATGGCGGGTATGAAAAAACTGGACGCCGAAAGCGATCACCTCGCCCGCAAGATTTGCACGTCGGAAAGACCACACACTCGCTCTCTCTCTCTTCGTCCTCATCAAAATGTTCTCATCTCACTACCTTCATTACAGGTGTACAACATCAAAGGACTTTTCTTTTTCTGTAAAACAAACTGAGAGTCAGGAGTGCTGGAGGCCAGCACTGACTGTGTGCCGGATGGATGTGTGCTGCAGCAGCTAGCGCAAAATCCGGTGCACAAGTTGCTGCTGCTTTTTTCAACTCTCCTGTAATGTAATGCACACTCCCGCCGCCGCCACTCTCACCAACACATACACGCACACACAAACACCACTGTAGGCACAGATCCACACACACACACACACACACACACGCTGGGGCACACGCACAAATAACCGAATAGCCACTGGCGGTACGACAGAGCGCCGCCGCCGCTTTTATTTTGTTTTTGCGCGGTTGTTGTTAATAATTTGATTTCAAAGTTTGTTTGTTTTTTTGCGCCGGTGTATAACTGTGTGCGTTGATTAAGGTGGAACACTTTTTTTTTTCGGAACTCACCTTGAGCATGCGATTTAATAGTAACCCCCCAAAAAATGAAAAGATTTCCCCTTCTTTTCTTTTTGGGTGTGTCCTCTGGGCGAAATTCAATTGAAGCGGGAAATTCAAAATGCGCAAAAAATCTGGAATTTTCTTCTTCTTGTTTTATGTGTTTTGGGTGGGATTTGGGTTTTTTGGCGGGTGATGAGAGAGACAGAGACAGAGTGAGAGAGAGAGTAAGAGAGCAATGTGTGGATGGGGAGGACGGAATCACGTCCAGCCGTGCACCCTGTTCGGGTATCGACTGAGGACGTTCAAAGCCTTTCCGCTCCTTACTATGCTCCTTACTACTACTCTACGCTCTACGCGCGCCGCTCTTGTACATATGGGACTCTAAGGACACGAACGACGAAGAAAGAGAAGAAGAAGAAGAAGAAGAAGAAGACGAAGGAGAGGGAAGGAATGAAAGATGGGAAAAAGAAAACGATGGAATAAAGATGGAGAGCGCAGAACGGGAATAGGGACGTGCACAGAAGAAGAAGAAGAAGAAGAAGATGCTTCTTCTATATTATTATTATGTGCGGTGGTGGTGACTGTACACATAAGTGTCTTCTTTTCGGGTCGTGTTGTACAGGCGCAAGAACCCCGGCCAACATCCAAGTGCAGACAGCGCAAACAGAGCGAGTGCACGACAATGCCAGCCAGCCCAGCCAGTTGTGTCACTGCGTAGCATCACACGGCTATTAAGCGGAAACACAACAAGGAAGGCAAGTCGATCGTGATGATGGCCCGCTGCCAATCGTGTCAAAGTTGAGTCGAAACACGCGGACGCCTATGTACATAACTGTATGTGTATATATATATTTGTGCGTGCGGATTGACTCCCCCCTACTCCGCCAACAGCATCCACATGGGAGCGGGAACGTATGCAGCGTGCGGCCATTCCAAGTTGGACGCCGAATAGAAGGCAGTAGGAGCTAGTCCAAATGTCACAAGTCATCGACCAAAGTCTCGGTCCAACAACAATTTTCATACGTACAAGGAACATGTGTAACTATACAGCACATCAGTGATGAAGCCCACCTGCTTTTGCCTATTTCCACCTCCCTGACACAACCCATTTTTTTTTCCAAAGGTTCTAGACTCCGTATGTAGAACCCATGGCCTGTTCTATATCTGTCCGTATAACCCTATGATTTTAAACTACTTCGAGTTCAATTCATTTTCGGTCGGTTATTCATCCGGGTCATTTTCATTGTGCTAAAAGAAAAGAAAAAAAAGAAGGATCCTAGGACTTTGAGACACCACCAGGAGCAATTCGGTACATCATACCGTCACTGGTGTAGTAGTATATGGAGCATCTTGCGTGTGTGTATTCTTTTATATAAATTCATTTTTTTTATTTCGTGCTATACACACTGATGCTCTTCTCTCTCTCTCTCTCTTTCTCTTTTATTCTCTCGCCTCCTCCTGCTCACTTCCTTTCCTCACTCCTCCTCCGCCTTCCACCCACTAGAGCCCCCCCCCCTTCTTCCATCGTCTACTAGTGTGTGTGTGTGTGTGTGGATAAACTATGGATTTTTTGTTTTTGTCCCGGCCGCCCAGCCACTCTGTTCTCTTTCTTTCCCGTTCCATATAGCCTAGATATATACATGCGCACGTAGACACACACACACACACACACCAGCACTGCTGCTGCTCCTGCTCCTGCTGCCGTATATGTACCATACTGTGCACGACTACATAGCGCGTCGAGGAAACTGTGAGCTATGTTTGGCTATATAGAGCCGGGCCAAAAACATTATTATCAGTCCGCACACATTTGACGTGTAACTTTTTTGTGTGTGCGGTGTTATCCCCCCCCCACCTTTGGTAGATGTTGTATAGCCTCTTTTTGATTTGATGGAAGGTATATATCCTCGCCGAACAGGATCCATCCTGAAAATGAACGGCAATAAGGAAAAGTTTTGATAGTCTGAAATATTTTTGGGATTTTTTTTTATTTGCGACTGAAGTTGACCGATGGGTCAGCAGCACAGCATCTGCTGCGGATGTGGTGGATATATCGACGATTGCTATTGCAATACTATAGACTTGGAAAAAATAAGCCCGGCTGCATAACTAACAGGCTACTGACCCATTTCTTTGCCCGGCCGCCACCATCCTCATCATCCAATCGAGAGTTCCAGTGACATTTCCAGATTCAACACTGGCACGACGCTCTGATCGATTATATGTCCGTATTGATTTTTCTTGTATCGGATGTATATATATATATTCACCCGAGAGAAAGAGTGTTTTCTTTTCTTTTTCGCCCATTTCTTATTCTCGTCTTATAACTCTAATGCGCACATCCAGGCAGGCAAGCAGGCCAGAATAAGAAGAAGAAGAAGAAGAAAGTTATTCTTTTGTAGACATTGGCGATTGATTCGGATAAGGTCCTTGATCGAATTCTTTCTACACGCCCCAGACTGTCTTAATATGATTTTCTTTTTTTACATCTCCTTATGTAATGTTTGATATTTCACATAGCAACGAACAATAACGCGGACCACCAAAAGGTATACACGCACGGCCCAGAGCCTCGGGTGTAAATCAATGCGCTGACTCTGTTTGCTGCCGGGTATAGTAGTAGTAGTAGTAGTAGCCTCTCGCTCCTATAGTTTTCTGCGTGCATATAGCTGCTGGGTTGTATGTACGCCATTTCCGCATTGGGGTGGGGTCGGTGGAGTGAGGGGGGGAGGGTTCTTGAGGCAGGGCAACGGGGGCAAATGTCTCGATCTCGATCGCAAAAGTTTCTTATTCACTTTGATTCTATAAGAAAAACCAAAAAGAAAAAGCTGGGCGAATTCATTCTTCTAGTCTTTGATGTTCTTGTGTGGGATATTGTTGTGTGTTCGAATCAACCCAACACAGGACGGGTTCAGTGATATCGGGACGGCTGTAATAATCCATCTACTGCCGTACATGCATTCATTGTGTTATTGTAACACGGTTGGTCGTATAGCGTATAGCGTTCATTAGTCTGGAATGTCTGATTTGGTGCGGGCAAAGTCGATTGATCGTATCGGCCATTTTTGGAATTTTCTGCTGCATCCAGGAGGATTTTTCTGATTCTCCAGAAAGATATCGACATCCTTGGCTGTGCCGCCGCCTCGGGAGAAACATGCGGAGAAATAATAATAATCATATTACGCATAGAGAAAAAAAAAGCTGCCCATCTTTTTGCCCTTGAAGAATCTGACTTATCTCGATCTTTTCCCTTTCCACCAATGAAAGCCAAAAAAAAAAGAGAAAGACGACCGACGAAGTTTTCCTCTTTTAATAATCAACGTGACGTCATTTTGGAGAAAAAAAAATAAAATGAAAATACGGATGAACTTGGCCCAGAGTCTATTAGAAACAAAAAACAAAAAAAGTCGATATAAACTTGCGAAAGAGTAATCAAGTAAATCAATCAGAGCGAATAATCCTGCAAAGTGTGAATAGGATAATAATGTCATTTTAACGCGCCAACGAAATCAACGGCGCACACGGAGAGAGAAATCGAATTTGTGACTGCCTTGACGGAAAATAACAGCAGAGGAGCCAGCAACTGCCGCTGTGGCTCCTCTGGTGTTTGTGTCGACTTTTACTGGAGGTGGCGGCACGGCACGGCAACCTGCGTTTTTACTCTGCTGGCGTTGTTGTTGTTGTTGTTGTTGTTGCCTCTCTCTCTATAACACACACACAGCAAACTGTTCATCTATATATCTGTGTACACAGATGCGTGAGTGTGCTGTGCTGTGCGCTGTGTGGCCGAGTATTGATTAGCTCGGGAATTCGACCACATACGAGAGCTCCCAGTCTATAAGGAAGGCAGCAGCAGCTTTTCTTTTCTGTGTATTTCCTGCCTATGTACACTTTCTATTCTCTCGTCTGTATATATATAGTTACAATTCCCGACTGTAGATGTACAGTGCATTTCGATGGATATAAGGCCCACCGACATCTCGGATGACCGCAGCAGACTCCAAACATTTGACCTTTGGCCAATGTTTAACATCCAGCTGATTCAGGGAGACGGAAGTTATCTATTAGAAAAGACTTTGCAGAGCGAATCAAGTGGGTGTATTCAGATGCTATGTGATGTATATGGGCCAGTGCATCAGAATCGATGAAATCTACCGCTGCTGGCTGTGTGTGTGTGTGTGTGGGATCACATAGTATAGGCCACTCTTCCAGCTCCTTGTGTGCAGGCCGGCGAATGTCTACATATACAAGAAGAGAAAGAAACGAACCTAGAAGAGAGAGAAAGAGAAGAAAGAAAATAAAAAGGGGAGGCCATGCGACTATTAGTCGCGGGTGTGGTGCTGGGACCTTGCCGGCGCCAACGCTGGCTCGGCGGATTGGAACGTTGAAAGCCTTTTGATTGCTCCGCGCTCCGATCCCAGGGAAATAATATGAAAGAGCCCCCCCCCCCCCCCCCCGAAAGGCACAGGACCGGGGACCGGGTCCACGGCGCGTGATGAATTATTGTCGAACCATTTATTTATAGCCAGAGGTTGTGATTGGATAAATAACCTCTCATATCGTATCCCTTGTAGATGTATAATATTCATCTGAGAAGCTTCTTCTTCTTCTTTCTGGGCGAAGAAAGAAAGAAAGAAGAAAAACGTGTAGGAGTGATGGGTGGGCTCGTGTTTTTCAATGCCCCTGTGTAATATATAATATCGGGCGGCCTATCCCTTTTTATTATTTTTTTTTGGTTATACTCTCCTCTCGCTCTATCAATCAGGTGACATGGAAATAGGAGGGCGACTGCTCGGCCATGGCGGCAGAGAGAGGACCACGCCATCCAAGGGCAAAGCAAACTCGAGACCATACACATCACAGGCAGCATCCTCCAGCGCAACCATACTAATATTGCCCAATGATGGATCATGGCTCGGATGACGGGAGACGTTTCCTCTCATTTCCTTCCTACCCCTTTTTTTTCTTTTTAATATTCCGTATCATTTCTTATAGCAGTTCTTGTTATTATTATTTTCTTTTTGTTTTTTTTTATTGCCTATTTTTCTGTGTTTGTTCGTGTGGGGGTTATTTTTTGCCTGCGCCATTTATACACTGGAAGAGGGCAAAGACAAATTTTTTTTTTCTTGCGCACAAGAAGTCTATACGCTGCCTTTGATGTAAATGTTACATGGCAAGTAATGTCTAGTAGACTAGAGCCTATCCTATATATACTAGATATGCTGAAGGGTCTTGATACACTCTTGAAGCAACTCCAAGTCTGCTGCTGGCTCAAAACTCTGGCGCCCTTCAAGTTTTCACATTGGAATATAAGATGAAATAGATCTTTGTGTTGGCGCCATCACTGCGCTGCATGTAGTAGCCGCCGCCGCTCCTGTCCAAAACTCACGAATAAATCTACTTGATGAGACAGCCGGGGCCCAGCGCGAAACGACGCTTTATTAGATATATTATACTACCAGTATACTATACTAGACATGTAGTATCTACTATGTGTGCTGCTATATGTCTATTTTATTATCAGGAAAACAAAATATATATAGACGCACTCTTATAGATCCTAGACGTAATAGCGGAGACGTCAGGGCTGCTCGTATCGAGGTTATCCGGCTAAAGAAAAGATTTTTGGCCATGGGATGAGGAGACTGTAACAGCAAAGGCATAAGAGAGTGAGAGTGAGATATAAAGGTCCAATTCTTTCTTCTTCTTTTTGTGTGTTGGGTTGGGATTTCTTTCCTCTTCTTTATTGGAATCCCCCGCGATTGAATCGGAACGAATCGAATTTTTTTTGGGGGGACTGAAATGGCATCAGCCAGCAGACGGGGCAAAGCCGCTGCCAATTTATAACCATCCGTCGATGGCTAAAGGAATGTATTATATATAATTGATCTATAATACCTTGCAATCAGAAAATAATAATACTGTCGTTCATTAGCCTATAACAGCTCGGCTAAGCGGATTTTCCGGAGGGGGCCCTTTCTGAATTCGTCAGAGTCTAATAGCGAATTGCTGTTCCAATTAAATTGACTTAAGAAGGTGTTATATATAGTGCGTCACAGGGAACGATGACGTTTTCACGACTCCCCCCTCGGGGCCAGTTTCCGCGTCATTTCACACTCGCCCTGAATAGACTGAAAACGGCTAATCATTCACCGCAACTTTATTCGCGACACTCAAATCGGCACTTTTAAAGATTCCATGGCGAGCGTGGGTGTGTCATCGCAGCAATGATCGCCCTCCAAAAAGTGCTTTTTTAACAAAGTCACCATCAATCTCGCCCCGTAAACTGTTGTCAAATTCATCGGCGACGCTGGCCGATCATTAGCGATAAGACGTCGCGACGCGGATGAATCATTTGCGAGCGACGACGAGAGGTCAGACTCTCTTGCATCGACGGGGAAAACCAAGCAAAAGTCGAGAGACGACAAAGTACAGAAGGCAGCATAAACTCGTGAGCTTCATTCATATTATCCGAGTGTCAATTGAGGCGGAATAACTGCCTCCTGAATCCGTGGCATTTCGGGCTCCTGACGGGGTGAAAATAGCTCACCGCCCACGCTCCCAACAACCCGGCTGATGTATTCAAATTTGAATGTGCACTAATAAAAAGATGCTGGGCGTGTAAACATCTCTCCAAGTTTGTGTGTGTCTCTTGACATTTCACCAACAGTTTGATGCAGCGCTCCGTGAATTCCTGGTTCCAGGAAAATAATAAAAAGGAGGCCAAAAGAATTCCAAAGTGGGTGGATGGATGGATGGGACGAAAACAATTTTCGTCATGTCGCCGCCCACGGTGACAGTCCCGCGTGACTGTCGATCCGGAATAGATGCCACAATTCCATGGGTGAAATGGAGTCAATAATCGTCGTCTTTCGTCGTCGACTTGTCGCTGCTGGGACTCGTCCTTGCAATGCATTAGGCAAAGCCCCCTGTACATATATCCAGATCTTCTCTATCATCATAAGGACCTCCCCCCCCCCCCCTCCACCCCTTCACTATACTCTCTACTTGGAATTCTAAATATAGATCGCTCTATACCCGCAATGAGTGACTGAACACAGGACTCCCACGCACGTCACGTCCCGGAGTTTTCATCTGAAACAATCTCCACCTCTGACGTATACACTGAGAGAGAGAGAGATACTCAAATGCTGCTGCTGCTGCTGGGAAAGGCCAAAAGCAGCTATAGTATAAGGGAAGCGGCCAAGAACATGGAGGAAATGAAATCTGTCGGATGTCGTTTCTCTCTTTTTCAGATAGTGCAGCTCGGGAAAACGATGTCAAAAGTGTGACGCACACCAAGGCCAATAAGCACCGTATAGAGCATAATGCGCCCTGCGTGATCTAAGGGAGAACTTGATATTATGCGATGTTATGTCAGACGCTTTTTTTCTTTTTTTCAGATGATGCCGGGAAATTTGAAATGCGACCAAAATCATCTGATATTTAAGGAGACTCGGAGATTGTCAACTCCTCCCGTTGAATTTACACGTCGTCGAGATGTATACATATCTGTGTTATTCCCTCTTGGCTTCCAATTGAGGGTCCTGTGTTATTGTGGCGGGTTTGGTCTATTAAAAGTCTGTGGGTTTTGGGCAATTTTTTTCTTTTATCTTGAGAGTGAAAATTGTTGATCATCTGAACTATTTGAAACTAAAATAGTGAAAAAATCAAAAAATCGCTTTGATTTCATTTTTATCTATCGATCGATAACTAGAAAATTAGTGTCGTCTGCTTTGTGCACGAAAAACAGCACAACAAATAAAATTACAAAAATGAAAAATTAGGTGATCGTGTCAATTCTGGTCGCGACTCTTTATAGAGTCGTTTAATACGCATTCCATGCTGTTTGATAGGTAAATAAAACTATGGAAGCTGAAATAGAAGAATTAAACTTATTCTAAGTTTGTAATATGTTAGGTCCTGATTATTTGGTATTATCATGTAAGTCCCCTGTCGATGCACTATGTAACCTTTTTCCTTTGTGCAGATTTGAGGCCTGGACCAGCATGTAACCACAACATATGCAAGCTATTAACCACAGCAACATTCTCAGTATCATTGCTTGGTTAATGATTTTCGTTACTTTTATCAACCTGTTGTTATCTGACCTGCTTGAAATTTCAATCATGCATGACTTGCATCAATGCAGTGCATTATATGTAAACTTTAAATTCTCTTTAACAATTAGGGTTTATCCACTATATCATTTTTAACTTTTCCTTACCTGTTTCTGTTAATATTTTTTCTTTCGTAACCCTATTTTTTATTTTTTATTTAGGTAAACAGCATCCAGTTTAATTGGAGAAACTACCGATGTCGAGCGATTTCGTATCTCTTCTCCACCTTATGAAAAAAAAACCCTGTTCTCGTGTACACCCATGTATTCACGAGGACCCCCTTTTTCCTATCCCGAAGTAACATTCAACTCTTCTGCTGATGGAATACTTATGGATGGATGCCTGACTTAAATTTCCTAGTCATAAAGGTAGGACAAATTATAGCTATTCTTCCTTTTTGTCTATTAGTGGGGTTGATTGTGAATCACGATGAATCGTAGGAGATACGATTATTCTTTAGCTATTAGGTGGTTGACTGGAACTTTTTTCTATTGCCGTTTTTGTTGACTCCGTCAGGTTTTGTTTTTAATAACTCATTGGTAGAACGACTGCAGATCAGGCTTGTTCTGTACCTCACCACTTTGTCCGTGGGTAACCAATCAAATTCAAAAATATTTGAAGTTTCAACACTTGATGCAAAGTCAGAAAATGTTATGACCAAGAGCGACCTGCTGCCACACCGGCACCTTCTCGCTCTATAAGTTCTAATTTAGTTTTGTAAGCTTCGCCTGTATTCATGCTCCGTGCTGACGAAGCGGAAAAAAAAGTTCTTTATCGGAACGAAAATTTTGGCTCCGTGATGGGCGACGTTGAAGAAAACGGAACTGCCGTGGGGCCAAGGCGAAAGGTTGATCCGCTCTGTCCGCGTCTACTGTCTAGCCAGGAGGACGACGACACAGCAGTTCAAAAGTTCAGAGCTCTGTTATTTTCGCTGGTCGGCCAGCGCCTGCTTCTTCGGCTGGCATATGTCACGCTGTCACTTGAGCGGAAACAGTTGGCCGTTGGCTGATATGCATTTCGAAGCCAGCAGAAGGTTGGATGGCATACAGTCAAAACGTGATGCCAACTCCCGGCTATCTACTAAGTCACAATGTCTATAATATCCATCGAACCCCTTATAGAGTTATGA
Organism: Daphnia pulex; assembly: GCF_021134715.1. Lineage (NCBI taxonomy): Eukaryota > Metazoa > Arthropoda > Branchiopoda > Diplostraca > Daphniidae > Daphnia > Daphnia pulex. The sequence continues at coordinate 5,649,466 of NC_060018.1, read as the reverse complement.
TAGAGTCGAGAGCTTGGCCAAAAGAACATGGGGCCGCTCGCCGGGTTGAAAAAGAAATATCGAACCAACTCGGCCGCCGTTGATTAAATGAACAGAAATCAATAATATATAGGACACGGTGAAAAGAAGGGTGGAAAAAGGCTAGAATCAAGTTATTGGCTAACGGTATATTGTCCAACTGTCAAAAGAAAAAAGCGCAGAGACGAAAGGAAAAAAATAAAATAAAAGGGGAATTATAAAAGAGTAAGAAAAAGAAGGAAAAACGGGAGAGCTGGTGGTGTAAAAAAGAAAGGGGGGCAAGGTTGAATAGAAGAGACAGGACCACGGACGAAGAAAATACAGTTGAGCTGGAATGGAAAAACAAAAAGAGTTGGGGCGCAGGATATAAGATGTATACGCGCGGCAACGGAACCCGATCTCGGATTGGAAGCAAGGGGATTTCCCGACGGAGTGGTCATTTGCAGTCGGGCGAGACCTAACAGAAACGACCGAGAGCGTCGCAAAACATAAAAGGAGAGCTAGAGAATATATAAATATATACTACACACACGTTATATGTGAAAGAATAAAGATATAGGGTGGAGGGGGGGGGGGTGGTCTCTCCCGAAGAAAAAAAAGACAACAGAGTGACATTAATCCCGCATCTTTGGCTCTGTTCGCTCTTCTTATGTTCGCTTTTTCATTATTCTTCGTCCCGCACACTCTCCCGACTGACGCGGTGACCTCAAAAAAGAAAGAGAAAAGAAAATAACCGCGGCCCGTCGCGGGTTATGCCAACACCAAAGATCAATTACTAGATTGGACGCGCGCGCACAAAGTGGGAAACTGCTCCCGTCGATGGCGGAACGAACCGGTGCGCATTCGGTCGGCTCTCTCCCCCTTACTACTGCGGCTGCAGTGTCTCTCGACCACTAGGAATACAACTCCAGACAAAACTACTATATATTCCCATCACACGTCAAATATAACGCTGTAATTTTATTTTAAAGAAAGTCCCGTGAAATTCCGAGAAGTGGGTCAACGGCGGTACCCGTGAACGTGAAATTCGCGCCCGGCCTAAATAAATTGATAAAAGCGCCGAGATTAGAGGATTGCCAACTGCTGCTGCTGCTGCTGCTGTCGCCCGAGAAAAATCGAATAGAAAATCTAAGCGCAAGCAAATCGTGAGAGATTAAAAACTGCCGGAATAAATTAAAGTTCAGGTGATGGACGACGTTGCCTCTTTCCTTTTTACTTTTTAAAAAATCTTTTTTCATCCGGCGGATATAGGGAGAGAAAAACGTTTTGGTTTATATAAGGCCATTCCCGGAATGGCAATGTTGACACTATTTACTCGACTAACGAAGCTTTCGCAGCCGCTATTGACCCTGACGTTCTCAAAGTCCTTTTGAAAGATAAGTTGTATCATCTCTTCTAGGAAATTCCCGCTATCTCTCCCATCGCGATGGGTATATGGCGACCGTTCCCGCGATATCGTTTCCTGCCATCACCAGTGCACAGACTATCTACCCACTTTTGCAGGCTGAGTAGTAATTAAATTTTGTCGAATTTTCATTCGTCTTTACACAAGTGGACGTGAACTACATTTGAATGATTCCACATACATTTTGAACGAATACGAGTTTTTGTCTCATCTAGTATTAAGGTTAGATTACAGTAGGTAATGCGCAATTAACGGCAGCATTCCCGAATAATAAAAAAAAAAACACACAAAAAAACTGCACTGCACGAAACATGATTAGGCAATTAAAGTTAGACATGCCGTTGGTTGGACCTTAACTTTTATTGCCAACCTGTGATTGCTGTGGAATTCGAATCGTGCAAATAGAACGTCTAGTGGGCGTGCCCAGCCGCTCCGAATTTTTTGATTGCGCATTCCCCCCCGTAAATCGCGTGCCGGTAGCATTAGTACCAGTAGTTATAACGTTCCAATCTATATAACATTATTTTTAACTTGATAATTGCTGCCCTGAAGTTTCACCTTGACGTAATGTCGAAAGTTTGGGAACGTTGCAAACTTTTCTAATGTTGAATTCGTGATGAAAATCGGCGGGTAACTTTAAACGTTGAAACAAATTCAGCCATGAATCGAGTATGTGGCTATACTACTAATGTCATTTAGTGTCTAGTCGATTAGGCTTAAACAACAGGATGTTTTTTTTTTTTTCTGTTGATCATTGAGTCCAATCAAAGGAGACGTCCCTTGATTGCGTTACAACTGGCGAAAGCAGGCCAAATCCTCAATTGAGAACCGAGAGATTAGGTCAGGATCAGGAAGTCGACACTTGTGTGTGTTTTCGGGCTGGAAAACAACAACCAACGAGTCAACTTGAATCGTTTTATTAATCAGTTGGGCTGCTGCTGCTGCTGATACTGACTGACGCGCGCTGGAGATTAGAGAGGCTCGGATCGTCAAGGGGATCGTCCGTTGATACGCAATCGATCGCTTCGTCGTTTGACAGTAAATCCAGCACAAGAACTATTAATCTACTCCACTAATAACGACGACCACCGACCAGCACCACCACTTGAGAGACACTTGAAAATGATTAGGATTCATTAGACGCGGTTCATCAGGTTTTGTGCGGGGCTGTGTGTGCTATGTCTTTGATGCTTCCTCTTTCCCGATCTCCGTTCGTGAACGAAATTTCTTTTTTTCCTATTTTTCTTCTTCGTTTCGCTGATGAGACTCTAAATAGCGTTCGGTCGGCATCAGCCAGCACACGTAGAAAAGTCTGTAGAAAAAGCAACAACAAAACAAGCAGGGAAAAACGAATACATTGTTGATGTGATGGAAGCAACGGGAGGAAGAAAGAAAAGAAGAAGAAAAGAAAAAGATTCGAGTTGCAGATAGAACGCGGGGAGAGACAGAGGGAGAAGAAGCGAACACGTAGCGAAAGAGGAAAGGTGAAAAACGAAAAAGGAAAGAGAGGAAGAGGAAGTAGTAGGAAGCACTGCGGCAAAAGACTGAGTCTGAGTAAAAGGCTGGATATACTAACTAGAAACGTGGGAGAAAAGACACAGCTGATCACATGGCGGACGCAACAAGCGCAGCAGAGAGACGAGCCGGGAAGAGCAGAGAGGAGCTTAATAATTCTGGGTGGCCCATGTAATATAGTCAACAGTATATTATACCCTATAGAACAACTTGGTACTATATGTATTATATAGGTTATACTACTGCTTTAGAGTTGGTTGTATATATAGACAGCCCGGAAGAAAGTGCAACTGCGTGTGTATATGTCTTATATGGATACATGCCCCGGCACTCAATCCGCACATGTACACTACCCTAAATACGGTAGTAGGCTATCTGTTTATCGTTGACCCGATTGGACGCCTCGGTCAGGGTGCTCAAAATCATTTATCATTTTCATTTGTATTTTTTGGGGGGTTTGAAATGTTGGGTGGCTGCTCTCCTTTGTGGTGTGGAGGACATCCATCTCCTTCGGACGTCTATTCATTCTCCCACCCCCCACTCCGTATACGTACGTGTATAGCCCGTATACACATAGTTGATTATGTGCGGAATTGAGTGAACATCCCTCAACTCTAACGTTTCTTGCAATGACACGACACACTCTGGCGTTCATTTTTCATCGGTCTGTACTATAACCTTCAGAAAAGGTGCTGAAGGGCGGGCCCCATAACACGGGTGTGTAGTATAGTATAGTGCGATCGGGAGCGAAATAAAATGGGGGGGGGGGACCACGCCTTTGTGATTGCGGATGTGATCCTTTCCCCTCGCTATATAGAAATATAAGCGGTGCGCTCGTCTGGAATCTATGTCGCGAGCAGAGAGAGAAAAAGACTCTAATCATTTGGGTTGAAATTAATAATATCGCGCGCGGGGAGCAATTCCGTGAGAGTTTTCGCAAAATACACCTGCATTTTCACGCAATCACATTCGAAATGTTGGCGCTGCGCTGTGATGGGTATATCCAGCAGGAGCAGGAGAGAGCGATCCATAAATCGTGCGGGTTGTGATGGGGAAACTATATTAATGATGCGTTTGTTCGTTTGATCGATGTTCTCTTTCGCTCCAGTTCCAGTTGTAGACGGCGGCAGCCGAAAAACGCGCAGCGGCGGCGGCACCTAAGACCCCTTTGCTCAGCGTGTGTATACATATACTATACAGTTGGACCGTGTCTAACCTTCCCTTAACAATCAAATAAGTCTCGATGTGGGGATTCCCAATCCCCTGATCTCATTAAAAATAAACTGCGCCAAGAGAAATCATTGCCGCTCGCGCTCCTGCCCAGGGTTATTGCTGGGCCGTTGCTTTTCTCTCTCTCTCTCGTTCTCTCGAATCAACCCCTGCCGCTCTCCTGCAGTGGCGCGTTTCCGTTTGTTCCCGCCGCTCCCGCGGACTAACTGCGCAAGAGAAAGCTCTCCCTGCGCCCATGTATAGCGCCTGTGACAATGACTCTTTTCCGGCTCGTTATTGAGACGTTGCTGGCCGAATTATGCGGTGGAATGCACCCTTTTATATATACAGTATATCTGAGATAGAGACGGGAGCAGTCCACTTTATGCTCTCGACTCTGAAGAAGAAGGATATAATGGAGAAAAGGGAGAGGTCGGGCGGATCTAATAGGCTCAACGGGAGGACGGCCAGAACGTGCATCATCATCCCAAATCGTCGTGTGTCGATATACAGAGGCCTTTGCCAGCTATATAATACACAATAGGATATGCTCACCCCGCCCCACTGTATTTTGTGTAGTGGATAGAATCTACTAGAGAGACTACAATAGGCTACATCCTTTTCTCGGCCTGTGTACTATATTCAAATTGACTTTTTCAGGAGAAGAGGCTCTTCTTCTTCTTCTCCTTAGGGAAGGAAGACGAGAAGTTCCCGTCCGCATCGTTATTGTGTCGGGGCGTCAGAAGAGGCTGCGCATCAGACTGGAAACGCTGATGCAGTTGATTAAGTCGTCGTCGTCGTCGTCGTGTTTTTTCAACATTTTAGAAACTAAAAAGAAAAGAAAAAGGGCTAAACTATCATTTGTACGATCGATTTAAAATCGAATGAGGAGATGTATAGTAGAACTAAAATAACTCATTTAAGTGACCATCCGTCGGTGGCGAAGCTAAATGAGTTTGTGACGGCCAGTGCTGGTAGACGGCCTCAAAAGGCGCCGGTGGCGCAGCAGCACGTAAATACATATTGCACAAGAAGCTTCAATTATATATACCAGCGAAGGCTGTCGGAGGAGGAGGGGGCATCACATAAGTAATTGACGAATATATATCGAATCAGGCCTGATGTGCCGCCGCCACCGCCGCTGCTTTGTCCCGCACATTATTGCCTGCCAGCGGCGACCCCGGAAGACCCGCCGCCCGTCGCCATGATGGGTAGTACATAGATTAGACCATCTATCGAGCAGCTGCTAGTCTTCCATGCTTATATCCTCCTAGCTACACTATAATGTACAGTATAGGACTTGGTATAGGAAGAGAGACCACATCAGTCAGCAGTCAGTCTGAGAGATATAGCCACCAACAACACGGACGGATCAAAGAACCCAGCAGCAACATACTTACAATATAAATGACGTTTGTTCCGCCTCAAGAGGACTCGTTTATCATCATTACGGATCTGTAGATAAAATGCGGTGCGCACACAATTCCGGATGGAGGAATAGTGCACAGGGCGGAGGCATAAAGCCAGAAGAAGAAGAATCATCATAATAAAAGAAAGCTAGGTAGATAAAAGAAGATGATGGCAAAACATGTAAATACTATAGGCATGCTTCGTGCATTTAATACTACGGACGGATAGTATGCACGTAATTCGTGATCTTGATCATTTTGCTCTTCCGATGCCCTCCCTGTACAGTATATCTAGACAATAAAGCCATTCGTTTCGAGCTGAACTTTGTTTACTATAAACGGGGAAATTTGGTTTCCAAGTTTTGAACACCGGCACGTTTGTCACGACAACCCTCCATTCGGCTGCCCCGGGAGCAACTGCATCGATTAGTTAATAATGCCGCTTTACGTCTACGTATGTCCATAAACTAAAATAATTTGCCGTAATGTTTTCGACTAGTTGCGTCTCACGTAGTACATTGCATTTCTGATGCTATTCTCCCAGCAGATGTCTCGTTCACACCGACCGACCGTCACGCGGATATGGAGGATCTCGGCAAATCTTATTCTCGATGGATCAAGTCGAAGAATCTTTGCTCATTTGAGAAATTTCGTTAGCGAACGAAAACCTTTTTTTCTTTTTCCCATGGGGCAATTTCTTCACTATAGAGTCAGCGGTCGCCATTGGTTTTTTCCCGTACATCAAACGAAGAGAAATCGTTTCCCATTACACGTTTGACCTTTAGAAGCCAACAGATCGGAAGGAGTATAGACGGAGCGGCCGGGCGACCGAGAGAAAAGGACTGATGGAACTTTTATACATCTACAACACAATCCCTCAAGAGCTTTTCCTCGTTTCTATTTTTGTGGAATATAATTCCTTCTCGTCGATTTTGTCCCGCGGATGCCACTGCCGAGCCAAAATATCCAGTTGTCATGGTAACCCAACGTTAAGGAGGTTGAAATAATTTTGCGGTCACGTTCTACACGACATTTGGGCACAGGAAGAGCAACCGATTATTCAATTGACTACCTTAATACAGGTCAAATGTCTTGTTATAAAATTCCGCTTCATTCTTAATGCTGTTTTGTCACGCAAACTTGGTTTTGCCGTTAGCTTGTTAGTTCTTCGGCAGTCAACATTAGCTGTATATATTAGTGAAGGGCCGGCCTCTTTGTCGATAGTCTCTAATAGCGTCGCCAAGAAAACCGACACACCATCCAGTCAGCATTTGGAGGCGAATAAAAGACGAGCAGAGAGAGAGAGAGCTAAACAAAGAGATGGATAGCAAGGGGGGGCGAAGGCTTGATAGGCATGTGTATCGCTCGAATGTGTGCTGAATATCCCATTATCTCCGGGATCAACAAAAGGGGAGCTTGATGGTAGCAATTCGAGCCAAAGCGACCAGCACTAAGCTCATAGTTTGGGTGCACAGCTCGTGATTGCGGTACCCACAATAGTCTTTTTGGCCCCGAAAGTATTTTCCCTCCTTATTTCTCTCGCATCAAACAATTGGTGTCCTTAACTGTGGCGAATCAACGCGCTTTGATTGTGTACAGGCAATGTTGTCTGCTGCTGGAAGGGGGAGCAGCTGTGCCGGCAGCAGCACAACCATAGAACCATCGATTTTTGATTAGTCCTGGCTGCGATCTTATGATTTGCTCATCAAGAATGGGCCGCTCTACTATAGATATACGTATAGAGGGAAGTGTGGCTACGCTACATCGGACACGGTCGTGACGGATGTTTGGTATCGGGTAAAAGAGATTGTGTGGCACCAACAGACCAAGAGGAAGAAAAAGTAATCGAAGAAAAACAGCAGAAAAAGAAGAAATGGCTGTTGTTGTTACCAACTACAATTGATCTTACATTTATGCGCTCTGCCGCTGGGCGGAGAAGGCAAACCCCAAAAAAGGGAAGCGAACGGAGAAACAAGAGACAACTATGGAAGGCGGGATATAGATGGGTAGCGCATGTGCTCTAGCGATCCTTTCCCTCTATAAATCCTCCCATTTTGTATATAGACTCGGGACTCTCTTGAATAAAGGCGCAGGAACACAAAAGCCCAAAGTTTTTTTTTTTCTTTTTCTTTCCCTTTTTCTTCACGAGTCGTCGTCGTCTTTGGGAAAGCGGAACCCAAAAGTTTTCTCTCTTTTTCGTCTCCCTCTAGCGAGTTCTGTATCATTCCCATTCTTCCCGACGTGGCTCAGTATTAAAGTCGTCGTGTATCAAAGGACTTTTGGCCTCTTCAAAGGGCGGCAAGACGGCGAGGCCAATGCATCTCGTCGATAATTAGCAAGGATATAGTTTATGATGACTCCTATTTTTGACACGGACATTGCGGGGTCCTACCGAACAGAGAAAGGAGCCACAGATGAGGAGCTCTAATTGCAATTGAGTGTCATTATCTCGAATGCTGCTCCAGACGGCTCCAGATTTTCGAATTGAGCAACATTTTTCTGGTGTTTCGGAATATAATGAAATCATTGGAAAGAATTGTTTCCAAGTGTATTCTACTTTGCATTGATGTTGGTTGGTTAAGTGGGCAAAGACAATAGCATTGAATTTCTTGGCAGCCGACCAGTTTATTAATTTAAAAAATTTATATGTTTAATTTTCTAACAATTCACGTTGATTATCTCTAACTGACGCCATCTAGGGTTTCTTTCTACGTTGAACTGTTGTAATAAGACACTGACTTGCTGTTGGTGAAGCGTGACCGCAAAGTAGGACTCAACTCATAGCAGATTTCACTGATACGTTAAACTACATTCTGACGATCCAAATAGACAATCAATTCGGTTACCGAATTCATACGTACAGAAATTCACAAAGCCTTGTGTGGTTGCCTGGTTGATAATGTCTTTGCGGATTTCACTGGGATTTTACTGAAGTTCCCAAGTATATAGATTTCCAGGATAAAACTACTGCCGCAAGATGGCAGTTGCCTAGGCTGATCTTTGCATCTAAATAAAAAAAAATCGTAGTACAAGTCTACAACAATCAGGAAAGACCGAAAGACTGATTACGAGCTTAAAACTAATAAGAATTTTATTTATGAGGGAAATCATCGTTAAGGTTCATTGGGCGCAATTTTATTTATTTTTTTCGTTTTGGACATTATATTGGCTTTCCCAAAACGTCGTATTTTGTATTTCCTTGAAATGAATTATTATTAGTATGTGTTTTATAAACAAAAACACAACTTCTTTCTTGGAAAATTGTTGCATGAGATTCAGCAAAATGCGGCTATGCAAGGACAAATCGTAATCGTAGATTTCACTTGTCTTTAACCCACTTTGAATCCCCCGTTGTAACCAACAGCAACGTGTTGTTCATTTTGGTCGCTAGGTGACTCAAAGTCGAATATTTATCATAATTTTTCGAAAGAGACGACAATATTCTACGCAACAGGTTCATTCTAGAAAAATGTCGCAAGATAGTTGTTTATCGAAATATAGATAGTTTTAATCGCAAAATCTTTAAAATGTCGAGCAACCAAAATAATTCATTTCATAGACAGGTAGACCTAAGAAGGGTTGATTTAACAAATGGAGTTGAAACTTCACAAGATCACTCAAGTTCAATCAGTTCTTCGGCTCAAAATGTGGAAACAAAGTTTAGCCTTGATGACTTAAAAGCCATGTTTAAATCAGCTATTGATGCTGAAGTTGTGGAAATGATTTGGCAAGATAGCAATGAGAATAGTGATATTGCTTTGACGTTTTTAACTGAAATGAGCCCTAGATTACCAGTTTCACCACCGATTACAACAACAGCGAAAGCCAACAGCTGGTCCATTGTACTTGGGAAAGATGACTCTAAACCATTTACAGTGAATCTAGGAGCCAAACCTAAAACCATCGTGAAAGAAAAACACTGGATGATGGATTTGATTGAAACCAGAATTAAAAGACAAGAGAAACTTTTAATCATCATGCGTGGTGTACCGGGATCAGGCAAAAGTTATCTTGCACACCAGATAAAAGGAGATGGAGTGGTTTTTAGTGCTGATGATTACTTCATCAACTATCAAGGTCAGTACCTTTTTGATCGCAATCAGCTGGGAGATGCTCATGAGTGGAACCAAAAAAGGGCAAATGAAGCACTGAAATCTGGAACAAATCCTGTTGTGATTGACAACACAAATTTGGAAGCATGGGAAATGCAACCATACATCTTCATGGCTCTGAGGTAATAATTAAATGCTTATTAATTATTATTATTATTAATTAAATCATCCACAAAATTGCTGTATAACAATATTTTTATATCATTTAAACAGATATAATTACTTAGTCGAGTTGGTTGAACCGAATACTCCATGGAAAGATGATGCTCGTGTACTGTCTCAAAAAAATATTCATCGCGTACCACGTGAAAAAATAAGAGAAATGCTGGAAAAGCAAAGGGTCGTGATTGATATTTCCATGGTTATTGAAAATTGCCGGCTTAAAATGAACCAGACATTTGAAGGAAACCGTACGAGCATTAATCGTATCGAAAATCCGCAGATACTACCCTCTCCCCAAAGAGAACCGCCAGATTCAAACTTTAAAATTTCTACTTCATCCAGCTTGGTCAATGTAACTAACACAAACTGTTGCAACGAACAAGCCATCGAAAAAAGTGCATCTCTTCCTCACGTCCTCCCATTCTCTGCTGAAAACACGGCCTTACCAAAGGCCATCATTGGTCCGCCACCAGACGTCTTAATGACAACGGATACAGCCACTGGTTTCAAGCCGTTAACAAGCGAAGCTGCGATTCAGACTTCGTTGTTCGAATCGGAGCCCCCACTTCGTGAGCTGACTGCGCGTAACCGATCCATTCAATCATCTCATTTTGTACCTGATTTAGGGAAAAAGCCTTGTAGTTCAAAGTTCTCTCTGGATAAAGGATGCCTTACAGATGAAATTGTTGAGGAACTCGCGACTCGAGAAGCCCTTGCGATTTTAAAATCTTACTTCCCGACTAAGGAAACGGGGGATCTTGCAGACATATTGAAGCAATGTAACGGTGACTTGACATGGTAAATTGAACTTTTTATAATCTCCAATTCGTTGTTTATTAAATGAATAATTTGTTAATCAGGGCCGTGAACGTGCTGCTAGATTCGGGATACGAGTGCGCGAACGAAGTCTCAAATTATTTAGATCTGGAAATCGATATCGATCCATCTGAAGAAACACCGAATCCCGACAACATCGTTGCAAAATCGTGTAACGAAACCATAGAAAATGTTTCCCAACAAGCTAAAGAAGAAGAAACAAATTCTGTGACGTCTTCTGAGACATCCCAACAATCTCTTTCGACTGCATCAGCAACATCTGAGGAGACGGAGAGTGTAAGGAAACACATAGAAGATTGCTTTCAATTAACTGATACCATTAGCGAACAGACCCGCCGAATATGCGGCAAAGATTATAATCAGTTCAGAGCATCTCAACTTCAGAAGTACCGACATGGTCATAATCAAGTCTCTGACATTATTTCTACATCAAACAGCTCAGGAAGTTTATCTTCTTTTGAAAATCAACCCAAAAATGAAGCTACGAATTTATTGTGTTTTGCTAGTTTTCCTTCACTGGGAGAACAGCCAACAAATGGAACCGATTGTCGGATCGATCCAAATGGTATTGAAAACATATTGGGCGTGGATCTGCTTCAACCGTTTCCTGTGGTTAGTCCTCCTTTATTGGAGGAGGAAGTAAAGGTGGAGTCTGGACCTATGATTCCCATGACTTTGGATCCTTCATTTGTCCAGCAGTTAATTAAATTGTTTGGTGTTCCTGATTTGAAAGCAAAACGACCATTATCTGCCAATCAGTCGAATCCCGTCAGCTTCGATATCCCTTGGTCGTTAGCCGAACAGATTTATTTGCACTGGTGCTCCAGCTTAATAAGTAAGGATGAGGAATTGGCAACCGCTACTGCAGATAATGGAGAGCTACAGAATATTATGGACTTTGAGCTCGCTATGCAATTGGTACAAGATGAGGTCAGTATTTCATCATTTTTATCTACAGATTGATTTTTGTTATCAGTTTTGTTAACATTTGTCTCGCTTTAAACAGAGAAATGCAGAACGAAAAGAATTACGCGAAAGCCTATCCACCAAAATATCATTTCAGATGTTGCAGGAAAATTATCCTAATGTCGATCCACTGGCACTTGACGCTTTGTTCGAAGCGAATAACTACAATTACTCTCATACTGTAACAGCCTTAAATGCTTCCCTGGGAACAAACCCACCACCAAAGACCCAAATTATTTCTGCCAACCCACCACCAGCTAGAGAAGAAACGCAACCAAAAACACCGGTGAATCCAGTCATTGTTTGTTTGTTGATTATTTGTTAAATAAGTGTGGCTTAATTGAATTCATAGAACCGCGAAGCCAAATCGTCACCACAGGAATCACGTAATTTGCGAACAGAAGCTTTGTAATTATATATCCGATATTTTTGGTTTCGAATTTAAGTAATATTAATTATCCGTTTTTTTCTCTCTCTCTATAGTCTCTATAACAAACTGCGACAACAGTATTCTGCTCAAGCCCAAGAATATCATCAAAGGGGCATGTCCGCGGCAGCCATGTATTACTCCAGCGAGGTGAACATTTTGTGTTGATCCTATTTGTTATTATCAAATTAACATTCCATATATTCAAAAATTCAGAGTCGGCGCTATGCAGAATTGTATAAAAAATGCAATCAGCAGGCAGCTTTACAAATAGTGGAAGAAAAAAATGCTCACCAAGACGAACGGACTATTGACTTGCACGAGTTGCATGTCGTTGAAGCTTTAACGTGCTTGGAATCCTTCATAGTTGAAAATATCCGAGGTACTATTTATAGAATAAGCGTTGGCAGTAATGGCACATACCACGCACATAACACAGGATAAAGAAAGGGAAGAATTACGACAAGGCTTTTATGTTGACTTTCTATTCGTTTAATTTAAAAGAAAATTCTATTTTCGTCTATTATATTATTCAAATTGATATGAATCTTCTGTGGCCTTTTTCTTAGAGGGAAGAACTGTAATTCAAGTGATAACAGGCAGAGGAAATAACAGTCAAAATGGCAAACCACGAATTAAACCAGCAGTTGTTACGTTCCTTCGGCAGAAGAAATATGGGTAGGTTATTGTTGAATGAATTCGCCTTTACTCGGTTATCTCAAGGTTTTCTTTTAATTAAGGTTTGAACAGGTTAATCCTGGATGTCTACGCGTATTCCTCTCTCGCTCGACGACACGCTGAGTTCCGTCATTTAAAAAACTCATCCTTCCAATGAAGTACAAACAAAACATATTCAATCATTTTTAGATGCTACTCTTTAGTGAGTCGCATTCCCTGAAAAGGATTCAAGGTTTTTTTTTTACTGATCTTTAAACTTTGGGACAATACGTTTTTTTTATTCGTAAACCATGATTTAATGGTGATATAATTAGATATTTTCGTAATGGAGCATATAATTATATCCATTTTTCCACAACTGCCCTTGCTAGTCATTTGGACTCCTCTGTCTTGTGAATTATTCTCATTTTTTAAAGCTGGTCTGCACCATTTTCATGCACAAAACCACCCAATCTAGAAACTTATTATAAGATAGACATTGATTAATCATTAAGGGATCAAAATTCTCTTGTATTACCCGTCATCACAGAGCAACCATTTCACTCATCGCTTATAAAAAATGAAATAGCCATTTCCAGTCATTCAACTAGAATGGTAAAATCAAGTTCAGGATTCAAACAGATATCCGCAAACATATTCAAAATTACTGCAGACTAATTAAAATTTAGAATGTCCACATAAGATTGAAAAAGTCTATGGTGCTACTGCTTTCTAGATTTTTTTTTGTTTTTGTTTCTTTGGTCATCTTCTGATTCTGACGAACTAGAATCTGAGCTGCTAGACGACGATGAATCGCTGCTTGTACTTCCACTTCCGGTACTGCTGCTATCTGAATCATCGCTACCTATTTGATCAGATTACCAAGATGAAATACTTGTGCTATAGCATCCATGTCTAATTTATTTTGGTACCTGAGTCACTGCTTGATTCTTCACTATCTTCTGTAGAGGAACCTGACGAACTGGATGAGTTTTGTCTTACCTTTTTATCTTTGCTTGTTTTTGTTTTCCTAGGTTATGGAATAAGAAAAATGGAAAATGATATTTAAAATAGCTACTTCATCCAATTTAACTTTACTGAATAGGTAAAATCTTGGATCAGGATTATTAACTAGTTCAAAATGTGTTGCAGACAGTAGTGAAAACAACCTTCTCATTTAAAATTTATTAAATTAATTATTATGGTAATTAAAATTTGACTACATACTTGTTAAGATCTGGCTTTTCCTCATATGTTCCTGTCTCAATTTGCTTTATAGATTTTTTCAGTTGGTCAGTTCTTGTTGGTCTGTCAACATGTTTTCGCTTTCCTTTACATTCATAAGTCCAATGACCCATTTCTAGACATTTTTGACATCGAACAGAACTGACGTCAAGAGCACTAAACCAAAAAAAGGTAAATACATACACATTATTTCATCTTGAAGTTAGAGTCCTTTACTAAAAAAGGAAGCAAATCATGCACAATGCACTGCACCATAACATTCATACCTTTTCTTTTGTGCAGAGGGTAGAATAGACATTTTAATTAATATAGTTGTAGGTGAGAAATTTAACTCACACTCACTTACAATTACAAATTCCTTACAAGTTACAACTTTAACGTATTTCAAAACGATAAAATTTAAAGAAGTTCTTGCTTGCTCTCTGTCAAGAGGATGGTGTGCTTTCAGATACACCGCATCAAAGCAACGGCGCTAGTTACCAAAAAAGCGCGAAATCATTTAATGATACAAACCTTAGGGACAAATTAAGAACGGCGGCATTTGTAGGATTCATAAATTTGTGTATTCTTTATTGAAGAATTAATCTTTCTTGATACACTCCATTATGGGGACAAGTACTTTCAAAAATTCCTTCTCAAAAGAATCGTCTGAAAATCTTGCAACAGAATTTCTAGATTTTAAATGTATAGAATTATAAGAGCGTTCCATAAATAAGTTCAATATTTTCTACCTTGCAGCTTCTCTGATGAGTTCTCTCTTTTTTGGCTCCATTCGTATGATGTGGCGTAAAATTTCAGCATACTCTATCTCATCTGATGCTAAAAATCCGATTGGTTGAGATCCTTTGCTATGTATTATTATATCCATCATGGGTCCTCCAGATTTGTGAGCAACCATTACCAAGCCAGAAGCCATACATTCCACGATACCTAAATTTTTTTTACGTTAAATTCTCCAGAAAAGCAAACATCGCCCGCTAAATCATAAATTATTCATACTTATTCCAAAATGTTCATTCCACATGGTATGAAGTCCAATAGTTGATTCTCCAAGCAGGTGTTTTAATTCATCGAATTCTACATTGATATAAAATTCTGTGTGGTTTTCTAAATTAAAATGCTTGCTTAATCTTTTATAGTCTTCTACGCGTTGCTGATCTTCCTCATTTCGACAAGATCCAACTAGTACTAGTTTAATTCGGGATTTTTCTTCGTCTGTTAGAATATCCATTAGCTTGTAGAAGGAGCGGATCATAAGTGGATGGTCTTTCTCTGGTCGAAACTGAGCTACAGCAATGATTCGAAGAGTTTCCGGGTCG
This sequence comes from Daphnia pulex, assembly GCF_021134715.1. NCBI lineage: Eukaryota > Metazoa > Arthropoda > Branchiopoda > Diplostraca > Daphniidae > Daphnia > Daphnia pulex. The sequence continues at coordinate 5,634,185 of NC_060018.1, read as the reverse complement.
GATTCAACTGGTATTTCAAGAAATTCTTTAACATCACAAGGTGGGTAAACCTTGATTGTTTTGAGAGGGACATTCCAAATTTGGTTGATGTGATCTTCAGTCCAGCTTGAGTTGACCATAATAGCATTTGCATACCGTCCAGTGATCCCATAGATATAAGCAAATAATCTGTAGTAAATTGTTTTTGCTAGACTTAGAATGGGGCTTGAGGAAATGAAAGAGTTGTTGTTGAAAGCTGCAGTACGTCTTGAAACTTGTCCCAACATATCAGTACTGATTGTGGGGTAATGGACATAACAGGCAACTGTGCATCCACCCAGCACTCGGAATAAAGGGAATGTAAATGAATATCCCATAGTGTCAATAAATATGTCTAAATTAAATGTGAAAATTAGAAATAGGCTTCTAAAAGTGAACTATAGAGATTGTAAACACCTGGAACTAGTTTAAAGATGGCTTCAGCTCCCAGAACTAGTGATCCTATACTTTGTCCAAGTAAAGTGAAGTGGGGATATCTTTTAGCTTCCACCCAACCACGCTTATGAAGGGTAATAAACTCAATATTATTATTTTGTATCCTGACGTTAAATTTTTGAAATGCATTCTGTAGTAATTCTTCTGATGGTATACTATCTCCAGTATAAACAGCAATATACGCATCCGGATATTGTGACTGAATGGCTCGAACTGCACACCAGAGAACTCGCTCTCCTCCACCACCGGCATTGCAGTAAGGATGAAAAATACCAATAACGACTTTATCGTTTAACCGATTTTTCAGGTTGATTTTTTTCTTCAGGATAATCTAAACAAAATTTAACGAGCATCATTTAATGGTCGTATATACACAACAATGAAGCCACCTACCCTTTTTAAAAACAAAAACAATGAAAGAGAAGTCAAGACCACCACAAACAAAACAACTACAAACGTCATTTTTCACGTGGATTTCCGCACAGCTTATTTACTGCATGATATAAACTACGCAGACTGACATCGCGTGACGTCACACGGTTAGTCTTAACTCTCTCGACTCTCCGATTCCGATTCACGAACGAACAATCTCGAAAAAAATTGCTGTTTCTGCGATTAATATTGATGATGAATAACTTGCTTGTTCGAAAAATCTTGATATTATTTTGCAGCTAATTTTTTTGCTTTGAAATCGGTTGCTATGCTGATTTTCAGTTATTGTGATTGCGTTCACGCATGCGCCCGCATATATTGCTCGGTTTCTATACTCGCTATTTTCCTTTTCCCCTTCTCTCACTTAGGCATTACATTCTGGTCGCTGGAATTCCAATAATAGACGAAACAAGCTTGTTGATTTGGTAGACGTGGGCAGGCCATAGGGGAAGGGGGAGGGGGCGAACTTTGCGCCATCAGCGGCTGTTGATTTTGTTTTGTTTTTCTCCTCTTTAGTCAGTTCAGCCGTGAGGATATGAAATTGTGAAAGCGTTTTGGTCACGTAGGTCCAGTCGTAGACTGATAACGAACATATTTGTCATGATTGATCGCTATCTTTGATTTTTTTTTTCAAATGGTCTATGGTGAAGCCTCAGTCTATAGTGCAACAGGTAATTCACTGGTGGACTTTCTTTCTTCCTGATTTTATCAGACGTACCGATATGTTTGTTCTATTTCATCGAGAAAGTGTTGAAGGTGCAACGTGTAAAAACTAAATAAAAAATTCCTTGGTGGGTTCAGGACTTCAGGTGGGTTATTTTTTGTAGTTCTCCAAGTAGCTTTTTGGTACCATGGAAATTCTTGGTTCAATACTGTTGTCATTGTTTCTAGTCTTAGGGTCGTGACCCTGAAATAATAAAAGAAAGATTAAGAAATGGGGGTGGGTGTTAATTTTGGTTTTTGAAAACAGGTCATTTCTCCAGAGGTACTTTGAGTTCTCTGAGAAAACCCTGAAAGTTAATTGCTTTCAAAGTGGGAGTATTTTACATGTCCATCAATCTAGTGTCACTTTCTTTTTGTAGTTGAATCATGGAGGCCACAAAAATATCTTCCTGTGTGATTGACATCCAAGGGATGAAATGCCAAAATTGTGTGCGAAATATAGAAAAAACTATTGGTGGGAAACTAGGCATAACCAGTGTAAAAGTTTATCTTGAAAAGAAAGAAGGAACTGTGCAATATGATGAAGAATTAGTCAACCCAACTCAAATTGCAGAATTTATTTCGACAATGAAATTTCCATCTAAAGTCAAACCAACTGATATTCTCCTTGGTAAATATTGTCTTTATGTATTTTATTTGTTACGTTTATTAATATTGGTTTGTTTTAAACTAGACTCCCAGCAAGAAAATGCTACCGTAAACAAAATCTCCAATGAAGTGCAAATAATAAAGAATTCTGATAAAAATCCAGTCCTTGTTCAAAACCAAAAGTGCTATATTCAAATCAGTGGAATGACATGTGCATCATGTGTTGCAGCAATTGAAAAACATGCTCTTAAAATGAATGGTTGGTAAACAATTTATTGGTTTAGGAAATTCAGTTTCAAACTTCTTATATATGGCTGTTCAGGTATTTCCAAAATTTTGATTGCTTTGATGGCTGGCAAGGCAGAAGTCTTCTATGACAAGTCCCTAGTGTCACCATCAGCCATATGTGATTGGATCACTACTTTAGGTTTTCCTAGTAACCTACTGAACGACACTGATACTGTGAGAAATAACGGTGTCATTCAAGAAAATGGAAAAACTCATGTTGAACTACATATTGGTGGTATGACATGCTCATCTTGTGTCTACAACATTGAATCCCATGTAGCCAAAATGGAAGGAGTTTTCAAGGCGAGGGTTGCGTTGTCAACCCAAAAAGGAATGTTTACTTTCGATCCAGATCGAATTGGACCACGGCAAATCATCGATCAAATAATTGTAAGCTCTTTATTTCTGTCCTTTAAAAATTATTATCTTTATTTTGAATTCTTATAATCTGCTTAACAAAATAGAGTTTGGGATTTGAAGCTTCACTAGTTAGTCAAGGCATGGAGAGGTCAATGTCGCATTTGGATCATCGAGACGAGATCCGACGCTGGAGAAATTCTTTCTTGGTGTCACTCATATTCGGTCTTCCGTCCATGATTGTTATGACTTATTTTATGATCCGGATGGAAGAGGATGAACACCATCATACAAACATGTGCTGCGTTGTTCCAGGTCTTTCTTTAGAGAATTTATTACTCTTTATTCTTGCCACACCCGTGCAGTTTATCGGTGGTAGGCATTTCTACGTTGCTGCTTATAAAGGTAATTTAAGTTATATTTTCCTACAATCAGTTGTTGCTAAATTTTCGTCATCATTTCCTCCAGCTATTCGACATGGAACAACTAACATGGACGTTTTAGTCATGTTGGCCACGACGATTTCATATGTTTACAGTGTTGCTGTCTTAATAGCTGCAATGGCAACTTTACAATCAACAAGTCCAATGACGTTTTTTGATACCCCTCCTATGCTTCTTATCTTTGTCAGTCTTGGACGTTGGATGGAGAGTGTAGCTAAAGTATGGGTTGATTTGAAAATTTAATAATTTTTAAAATGTTGAGATACATTTAATTACATAATGTCCCCACAGGGTAAGACGTCTGAAGCCCTCGCAAAGTTATTAAGCCTTCAAGCGACTGAAGCAACATTGGTTGAACTTGGAGCCGAAGAGGAGGTAACTAGCGAACGGAATATCTCTGTAGAACTCGTTCAGAGAGGGGATATTCTCAAGGTCCTGCCTGGAGCTAAAGTACCTGTTGACGGAAAAGTAATTTACGGAATTCATGATTCATACGTAGGATTTTTTTAATACTTTATATCTTTTTGTTGCGTCAAGGTTATTAGTGGCACTTCAACCTGTGATGAATCATTAATCACTGGCGAGTCGATGCCTGTGCTCAAGGGAAAAGATTCATTGGTGATTGGAGGTTCAGTCAATCAGCACGGGCGACTTTTTATGGTAGCAACACACGTCGGACAGGATGCAACTCTAGCTCAGATCGTTCGCCTTGTAGAAGAGGCACAGACCAGCAAAGCACCCATCCAGCAGCTTGCTGATAAAGTGGCGAGCTATTTCGTCCCCATGGTCGTTTCTGTGTCTGTAATGACATTAATTGCCTGGATAATTGTTGGGTTTGTCAATGTAGATCTTCTTCCTGTTTCTGACATGGAAAGAGAAGCTTACAGCCAAGTAAGTTTTATCTATTGTCTAACAAATGAACGTTTAATTCACGAAATATAAAAATATCATTAGGCGGAGCTCACGTTCCAGTTTGCTTTTCGTTGTGCATTGACTGTCCTGTCAATCGCTTGCCCATGCTCGTTAGGCCTGGCCACACCTACTGCAGTAATGGTTGGAACAGGAGTTGGTGCTACTAATGGCATACTTATCAAGGTGAGCATGAGTCAGAAATTTATCACATTTCCGTGTTCTAATCATACGCATCAACCATTTTTACAATGTCACAAAACGTGTAGGGAGCCGAGCCACTTGAAAATGCGCACAAAGTCAAGACTGTCGTCTTTGATAAAACGGGGACCATTACACGAGGATTTCCGATGGTAACAACCATTGTCCAGTTGGTTGATAATGCCGTCTTTTATTTGCCAAAAATGATGGCTATAATCGGAATAGCCGAAACCAACAGTGAGCATCCAATTGCTTCAGCCATTACAAAATTCGTCAAAGAAGCCCTCAAAACAGACCTAGTTGCAAAATGCACCGATTTTCATGTAAATCTAGTTGGAAAAGTCTGCGTTTTTATATTAACTTTTTAATTTTCTCATTTCGCATTCAGACTGTTCCTGGTTGTGGCCTTCGGTGTCAGGTGTCCAATCTTGACGAGATGGAGAAATCTTTCCTACAGTCACCTCTAGCTCAAGAGCGATTGAAAGGATCTTTAGGTAAACGTGATCCTGGCTCACTGGCCTCTCAGGTCGTCATCGATACTTCCATGCTGAAACCAACTTTAGTGGCACTAAATCGTTCCGATAGCAGTAAAAATTCAGCTTTTGAGTAAGTCTTTTCTCTTACAATTTCTATTTAATGAATATTAACCAACTAATTTATCAATAACAACAGTGTTTTAATTGGTAACCGTGAGTGGATAAGACGAAATGGTCTGGACGTGCCGACCGAAGTAGAGTCCAAAATGATTGAAATGGAGCGAATGGGTCAGACTGTCGTGTTGTGTTCTATTGGTGGTATTTTGGTATGCGCTATTGCTGTTGCCGATACAGTGAAACCAGAAGCTCACCTTACTGTTTACACGCTGAAAAAAATGGGTCTCAATGTGGCCCTGCTCACCGGAGATAACGAAAAGACTGCCAAAGCTATAGCCCGTCAGGTATTTTTTATTTGTTTATTTTTTTAATTTATAAATTAGCATATATTAATTGAATTGTTCTACGGTTTCAACAGGTGGGAATAACGAAAGTTTATGCTGAAGTTTTGCCATCGCATAAAGTAGCCAAAATTCGTTCGCTTCAGGAAAAAGGCGAAAAGGTGGCAATGGTAGGTGACGGTGTCAACGATTCGCCAGCTCTAGCTCAGGTAATCAACTTTGAAGTTTTCTTTTTATCTTTTTGAATTGAATAAATTATTTTCTTTTATTCAAAGGCGGACGTGGGAATCGCCATTGCGTCAGGCACTGATGTTGCCGTCGAGGCAGCTGACGTAGTACTCATTCGTAATGACCTACTGGACGTGGTGGCTTGCTTGGACCTTTCCTATCGGACAGTTAAACGGATTCATCTCAACTTTCTGCTTGCCTCCGTCTACAATTTAGTTGGCATCCCAATTGCAGCGGGAGTCTTTTCTCCCCTTGGAATTCATCTGCAGCCCTGGATGGGTTCTGCTGCCATGGCACTGTCATCCGTCAGTGTGGTGTGCTCATCTCTACTGCTGAAATGTTATCGAAAGCCAGCGAAAGAGAAACTGGAAACGTTTGCCTATTTAAAAGCTAAAGATTCACGAAATCTTTCTATAAGTGATGGCGATGATCTTGACGATGATCTTTCCTTTCAAGGGGAAATGACTTCCAAAAATACTGGATCATTTTCTGCCATCAATAGGTAAAATATCAGTTTATCTATGAATTGTTAATGATGCTTCGTCTTCAATCAATTGCATTATTTTTCGTTAGGATTTTACGTGTCAAACCGACCCATTCTTTGTTGGTGCCAACAACCGACACAGAAGACGTCGAAATGGGTGATCCAGAGTCCTTTCCTCTTCGTAAGATGATTAGCGCGTAATAGGAGGATTTTACAATTTCATATGTAATGTATGAAATTTTTTTTTTCTAAATTCTGGGAAGTCTATAAGTCTTAAAATAAGGTCGATAGCATAAGCGATAGACTATATATATATATTTTTTGAAATTCTAAAGAACAAGTGCTCTTAACGTGGGCTGCACAAGCTTTTTCGTATCGCATTCTCCTGTTTTCCCAACGTTTCCCGTTAAAAATTTTTGCTCGCCTATGTTTTGCGCGTTAACGACCATATTATTAGAAAGTTTTGCAAAGTGTAGTTGAAATTGTGTACTATGTTTCCGAGTTCGATGAAAATGTATCGAAAAGGGCGTTAAATGCAAAATTCAGCAAATGGGTCTTGGGATGGGGATAAAGATGGGTATAAGATGGAATCATCAAAATGAAGTATAAATGTCCTTTGAATCGTCAATATGCATACATGCTGTATAAATCGGAGAATTTGTTTAAAAAGAATTTCAGGCAAACTCGTTAAACTCGATTAAGGAAGTGCGAAGGCCAAACATGAGGAATTTTAAGAATAAACTCCTTTGGGGAGCACTTACACGAGCTAGCGTTAAAAAAAAACATCGTCGTTCTAGAAAGTGCTCGGAAGGAATCGAAAAAATCCATCACTAAGTTGAATCACGTGCTACTGCTCGCGCTAAGAAACGAGAGAGAGCGGCCAAACGTTAACAATGTAGAAGAGAGAATGAGAGGTGTGTCTTGTCGCCTTGCGGAAACTGCGGGTTCTCTAAATGGGGGTGCTCTTGTCGGATGGACCTAGTCTGTTTGAATCTTTCGTTTTGATGTACGTTTGAATCGTCCGTCCTTGCTGATTCTCTTCTTTAGCCAGCATTCCCGTCTCTAGACTGTCTGCAACGTTGGCGGCAGACATGCGCGATTTGATGTGCTGGGAGACTGGCAAAAGGACTAGAATAGCTCCCGAGAGAACGATAAAAATACCGGCAATGTAAAATGATAAATCGTACGAGCCTGTAATCCAAACGAAATATGTTTTTTTAAATATAATTGTTTAATAATTAAAGAAACATCTTCATCCAAATTGATTTTACCGGTCAAATCACTGATCCAACCAGCTAACGGCGGTCCAATCAAATTGGCGACTCCTTGGAAGAGAAGAAGTAGACCGTAAGCGTTGACAAAGCGTTCAAGCGAGATCAATTCGACTAGAATGGCAGAGACGAGTGAATAATTGGCTGCAATGCTCAATCCGAAAAGGCCAGCCGCTATTTCCAACCAGGGGGATCCGGGTAGAAGAGGGACAACAGCCGTAGACAGTCCACACAGTAACATGCTCGCTGTAAGACATCAATAGATTTTTTGGGGTTTTGTTTACATGCACAAAAATAATATATTTCATTCGTCGTACCGGAGTATATCCAAGTGGGGTTGGCCCAGGATCGATCCCCAAGATAGCCCACAATAATCTGTTAAAGAAATCGAAACAAAAATGTTGCTTTAATGAACATTATTGTATCGTAAACGATGTGGTGGAATACGCACCACTCCTAACGTGTTGAGAATGCCCACAATCGACAATAGAAAAGAAGGCTCTTCGGATTGTCCGGACGGAGTGTTGTATAAAAATTCTTCTAATGATTCGTCGTCCTTGGGTTGTCCTTGGGTTTTCGCCCAATCCGTCAAATAAATGTACGGGACATGGTAGCTAAAAAGTAAACGACGAAGCAAGAAAGGAGAAAAAAGAAAACGACGATGTCAATGCTTTTCGTGTCATCATTTCCTCACTGCTTGGTCAGTTACTACACGCGACGTGAATCCCAAATTGCGTGGTGACTAAGCATCACGTTTTATCTACTTTTTCTTTAAAAAGAAATCGTCTACGTAATATATATAACTGCCAACGTACCAACAATAGAGAAGTCCATTAGAAATGGCAAACATGACGAAACTCGGGTTCGACAAGTAAGAGAAATCGAACATGAACACTTCGCGCAATTCCTCCAAATAGTCCCAGCAGGCCTGTAAATATGCTCGTTAGAATAGTAAAAAGCGAATGAGATATCTACTCTCAGCACTTACTCCTTCCTTTTCCCTTGCGATGGTTGTGATGGAATTGCGGTAAATATCTGGACAGGAAGAGGCCCGTAGCCGATAGCGTGGCAGATTGAGCATTGCACCGCGGTAAGTTAACGACCGTTTTTTAATTTTCAAACCGTTCAGGTAAGCAGTGTGCCAAGGGTGTCCGTGAGGGTGTACTGTTTCTTTGCTGGTCAATAAGGCGGCGGCCGCGTCCTTGGAATTGATGGGATCCTTGCATTTTTTGGGCGAATTCTCGGTGGTAGTTATCGACCGCTCCGCTTCTTTGTTTTCGTTGACTACGTAACCGTCGAATAGAGTCGGATAGTTGGCCAGCACAATTCCATAGAGGCGAGGGTTATTTGTAATGGTCATCAAAACTTCGTGCGGGATTTTGTCACCATGCCGCAAGAATGTCGGCAGATTTATGAGCGAATTACAAAGCCTTGTGTCGTCGTCGCGTTCAAATTCAAGAAAAGTGGAATCTGCGGCTGCTTTAATTTCCATTAGAACTGCAGGTGAATCGCTGGACAGTCGCTGATGTTCCGTGTCACTCTCGCTGCAGTTACGTGACCGAAAGCCGGTGGATGTCTGTTCTGCCGAAGTCGAACGACTAATTTTTCCCTTGGCATTTCCGCGCAAAGTTCCACCGGGTCCTTCAATTTCTCTCATTAAAGCGCCACAGATGACAATGTTGAGGAAGATTCCGGATAAAATTAGCATAGCGCCTCTCCAGCCGTACTCGTTAATGAGGTATTGTGTGATGGGAGCAAAAATAAAAGTACCAATACCACTGCCGCATACCGCCAATCCCGTGGCTAACGAGAGACGTTTATCGAAGTAAAAAGCCACCACAGCGATGGCTGCCACGTAACACAGCGAAAGCCCCAATCCGGCGATTAGGAACGTCAGGAACAATGCTTCCACCGAATCTATTGTGCATTGTTGCAAACGGAAAAGAAATTGTAAGCAGTTTCTTTGTCTTTAATGCGACAATCACTGAAACAAATGTATATCTGATGAACGAAAAAAAAAAGACTCTTACTGGACAGTGAAGTGAGAAATAATCCTATGGCTGCTACGATAGATCCTGCGATTGTAACTGCCCGGCAACCGAATCGGTCTGTCAGTGCTGAGGCAAGCGGCCCGGAAAGTAGCGGAGTCGCCATAAACAAACTCCCAATGACTGCAGTGTAAAAAAAAAGCTGATCAGACTGAGGCAGACTTAGGTGAGAAAAGATAACGAAAAAAGTTTTAGGCAAGAAGAGGCTTCAATTCTATTTCATTCGCCCAACCAGCTCTTGCACCTGCTCTCACCTGCAGTGTAGCCCTTAGATTCTTGGAAATAGTCAAGCAGTTCAGCGTAGATGACTCCGAAGGAAAAGGTGATTCCATCGGCAATCAAATGGATGACGAAACTGGCCGCTACTATGACCCATCCCCAACCTTATAAAGAAATAGGAAGGTGTAGGGCATACAGTACATATACTACTTTATATTGGCTCATTGTGTTTTTAGTCCAACGAACCTCCGTCGGGTGCCAAGTTGACGTCATCCTCATCCTCACCTACCGGTCCGGTTAGGTCGCTTTCACTGGCGCTCCAAGAAGTCGCTTCTGCTGGCAAAGAAACAAATCATTATAATAGATAGTCTATCTTTATCGTTTTCAATTTGGAATTCGTTAAAAAACATCAAGTTGGTTTGCCAATCGTCAATGTCAAATCATTGGCAACATTTCATGAACAGAAGAAACGCGGGTGAGCCAAGAATGTCGATACTGATCTTCTTTGTTCATGCGAATTTCGTTGTTGCCTCGCAAATTGAATTAAACAACTTTATTGCGTCTCGGATTGAAATCGCATATAACGACTCGCCGTTATTTTGCTGGTCAGTAGGAAAATCAATAAAACGGTACTCGGTGCGGACAGCTGAATTCGAGCTCAATGGCATAGTTTGAAAACAAAAGAATGAAAACAAGAGAGCACGTGACGTTCTTGCTGGTTCACCTTGGCAACAACAAGGTGTCGGGGCCAAGAAACCCGAAACTGACCCTGAGCCACCCTAACGCGCTGACTTTTATAAAAATAAACTTGGCGTGCGCCAAGAACAGATCCGTCAACTTTCAGAGTTATTCTGATTGGTTACACATTGTTGCCAATATTGATCGGTCAGGTGAATCGACCGCGAATGTTCAAATGTTTTTTGTTTTGTTTTGTTTTCAAAAAAAAAATGTAAATAAAGGAGGGCAAGGGCATTCACTATCCCTTTAGTTTCGTTCAAAAACACGACGGGCGTGTATAATACGGGAAATACTACTTCTTGGCTTGTTCCGCGGGATTCTATTAATAATTAGCGTGTTTCTTAGAGTGCATACGTCGCATCGTGCACTACTTTGATCACGGAAGGTGGCGTGATAAGAAAGCAAAAAAAAACAAAAATTTTGTCGCGCGGCGAAAAAAAAGAAACAGGATTGATTACAAAATCATAAAAAAGTAGAAATATAGTTATTCTGATAAAGAATTTACCCGAGTGGCTCCGGTAAGAGCAATCGCCGGCAGCGCCATCGTTCAAACTCGAGTTGTCCTTGTCGTCGTTATCGTTGCTGATGTCGTCCAGCGAGCAGCGAAAATGGACCTTCAAACTTGCGGCAGAATGGCCAGTGTCCGTTGACGGCTGATGTTCCGTCAGTGTTTCCATTAGTCGCCGGACAACGGCCGCTTCCGACGTCTTGTCAAGTTTGTAGCTTTGTGCCTCTTGAATCGGAACAGCGGCCGAGTCTTCATCTTCTCCATTAGCGACGCTTCCTTTTCTCTCGGAGGTCAGCCTCTCGACGGGTCTGATGACGGCCCACGACTGACTCCTGGCAAGAACATCTTTATGGTTGTCTTCCATTGTTTTTGATTGCTGTGCGTTTGGACGTTGGGTTGTTCGATTCACAGTGCATGAGTACAGTACACACGGTCAAATGTCGGGCAAGAAACAATCAGTGTTTTGCAAAGAAGAAAGAAGAACAATGAGGTAAACAGGAAGAAGTATTAGGGAAAAGGACGAATATTGCACTAATAATCCAGTAGTAATCCTAAATTTTGTTATTGGGCCGTTCCTAGAATCCTCTGACACGTTTCGTTAACCGGCCCGAACAGACGTTGTTGCGACTCGGGCGACGGCTGCCGACGTTCTGACCGGCTGCTCCTGAACTGTGTCCACCAGTGATCGGGCTGTTTTCTCATCGAGACTCGAAATTCCCACGTCTTGTTAGGGACCAGAAAGGCTTCAGTGCGGTTCCTCCCCGAGCGACGGCAAGTTGCTGCTGATGGTAAGGGCACACTCTCAAGTTTGGCCATGCGTCGGTGCATTGGTGGCCTATTTCAAATAATTCCAATAACTAACGCATTTCATCGACTGAACAATAGTATCATTACATATTTCTCTACATATCAAGGCGAAACACAAATAAGGTACAAAGGCGTAAGCCCACTGTCTGACATTGATTCCAATTGGAATAACCTTTGGGCTGAAAATTAATCAATTTGGGGATCAGACAGATTGTAAAGACTCACTTGTTACGCAGGGAAAGGCTATGGAGCAAGTGTATTATCAAGTATGATAGTATAGTCAGTCGCCAAGCATTCATACTAGTTCAAATAAACTCTTTTGTTCAAAAAGAAAACTTTTATCCTTAATCTCTAAAGTTGTGATTTCTTTATAGCCCACTCGGTCCGCACAGCATGGATACAGCTCTCTTGGTGCATCGTCGGATGTAATGCACTACAGTTTTAGTAATGGATGTAGGTCAAGGAACTGGAGGGGAGTCGCACCCTTCGCGACAAGCAGTTTCCATTCCAATAAAAATGGAGTGGGAAGATTGGAGAAGAAGAGATTTCGCTTTTTGATATTTTTTTCTCTTTCGCATTCAGTTTTGTTCTTTTGCTAGTTGTGCAAATACGAAAACCGCTGATAGCGTGTGCGCAAAAGTAGCACGACCGCAATGCGGATAGACATCCGCGATGCAGCGTGAGTAACATTTCCTGCACATGCAGACTGCTGTACGAAAACCCGACAAACCAAACTGCTTAAAGACAAGATTGTGCGCACTTTGATCCCGAAAGAGGTAACTGTGAATATGAATTTCCTATACAAGCCTATGCACTACTGTGATTTCAATGTCTGATTCCAGAGTCCCGCTTGATCCAGCGTCTTATCAAGCTGTAAATTATTTTGTTTGTACCAAATGAATGGACGAGCGATAATCTTTCATTCCACAGCAGACAAAGTCACTAAAGAACATTCACCCTATAGCATTGAGACAAAGGATTGCGTCACTCAAGGCAGTTGATACGTATACATTATTATTCTGGACAAACAAGTATTATTCTTAGTGGACTTACTAAATTATTCTCGAATAACCAAAGCCTTTTATTTCGTGAAGAAACTTGTGCGGTCAGTGCACCACCACTACTATTACTAATACTGTACTGTTTGTCAGACACGATCAGGTTATTGTATTTGTTAGGCTAGGGTGGATCAAGTGGCCGGATGAAGCAACACTCAAAATAAACAACGTCACACGTATAGAATCGTATTGTACACAAGGTCACGTGAACCTTTTCCTAAACTAGAATTTTTAATGTAATATAGGACGAGAAATTGTAATGCTGTTGATTGAAAAATGATTACTGTACAGAGCAAAATTACTCGCTTTTGGACGTGACCCGTTTTAATTTATTTACTTTATTTCGCACAATCTTGAGCCTGACTAATAACTCACGTGCTATCATCGATCCGACCAAAGTCGGTACCCTTATTATGTAACTTATGGAGGGTGTGCTATTAGCATGGGCGGTGAATTTTAACTGGCAATGGATGTTTTATCAAAATAGGAAGAGGCGAAATCGCGTTGAATCTCATCTATATACATGCGCATGCGCTTCCACAATGGTTTAGGCTTGGATAGATGTTGAGACAACAAAGGACTTTTTATGGAAGAAATTATCAAATTCTTGGTTTAATAAATATAAATAATACATTGTAACTTACCAAATGTCTTTTGCCGCCGAATAGAGTACCAAGAAATTAGTTTTTAATAGATGGATGGTTGAAGCAATGCCGAATTCGTGTGGCTGTAGTCAGTCGGGAAAGAGCTTTGTTGTTGACGACTTTGTGCACGTGATACTCCCGAAAGACTGCAGCGAGATTCTTTTTGAGGCCGCAACCTACAAGTTATCCTGGATAACGTCCTTCTCGCTCATGATGAGCATGCGTTGTTGGTTCGGGAATATAAATCACAAAATATCGATCGTTTAAATGCATATGTAATCGATTGTAGTTATTAATCGATTTATAGAAATAACGACAACAACAATGAGCTACTTTATTTTTAAAAATTTCCAGTACTCTCTGGTTTAGAATTCATATATTGCTTTACATACGAATTCTAAAATCAACTAAATTGAGCTTAATATACAATAAACTAGAAAAAAACACTCGGCCGTTTTGCGGTTTCGCCTTCCCCATATTTTTTTAAGGTTTGAAGTTGAGCAGAGTTTTTCAGTTTTGAGCAATTTTTGTCGTCTGCAATCGAAATGGCCGCCTCCTCTGTTTTGCCGTTTGTGCGCGGGATAGATTGCAGTAATTATGATTTCAAGGTAAACTTATCAAATAAAATTCATTCTCGCAGTCTTCTGTCAAATTTAACATGTCTGTGCACAGTTTAAAACAATTTTCGTGATTTTCCTATGCGTACTTTCATTGGAATACGGCCGAATGTCTAACATTTGTTTTCGCCTTCTGTCAACAGAATGGGAATTTTCCTGAAACTATTGGCGATATGGTTGGCCTACGGTGGCTTAAACTTGACCAGACTGGTTTAACAGAAGCCCCTGAAGAGCTAGGGAAGCTTCAGAAATTAGTAAGTTCTTCTTTGTTTTAAAGTTGATCAAATTTTTTATATTCATTCATGTTTTGGAATGTAGGAACATTTAAGCTTGAAGAGAAACAAAATTGACAAAGTATATGGTGAAGTGACTACCCTTCCCTGCCTTCGCTCCCTTAACCTTCGTTATAACTGCTTGAGGAGTTCCAGTTTACCACAAGATATCTTTCAAGTGGAAGAACTTACAACTCTCGACCTTAGTCACAATAACCTGAGACAAGTCCCAGATGGATTAGAAAGAGCTAAATCTCTACTAGTCCTTAACCTCAGCCACAATAAGTATTTTAAAATGCCAAACATTATTACAAATTTTCTGATTTGTTAGTGCCAATTTCTCTCTTGCAGTATTGAAGCAATACCAAGCCAACTCTTTGTTCAGTTGACCGACCTGCTGTTCTTGGATTTGAGCCATAACCGCCTTGAAACTCTACCTCCTCAAACTAGAAGATTAGTTAACTTACAAACTTTGATCCTGAATGGGAACCCCATGGCAAATTATCAAATGAGACAACTACCTTCGTTAACAGCCTTGAGAAGCCTGCAGGTTCGGGATACTCAAAGGAGTGTTTTAAACATCCCGTCGTCTCTGGAAGCATTGCTCGATGTGGGTGAAGTGGACTTGTCACAAAACGGTCTTTCTAGAATACCCGATGGACTTTTTGTACTTCCAACATTGAGAAGGCTCAATATGAGCAATAACATCATGACAGAACTACATTCAGCCATTGGTAAGTATTTCAAAATTGAATACGTATGGATTACAGAAGTGACTAATATCTTTTTATTTTTTTTAGATTTGTGGTCCAAACTTGAAACAGTGAATTTAAGCCGAAACCAGTTGCGATCGTTACCGCCCTCTATTTGTTTATTACCGTGTCTCCGTCGGTTGTTTGTTGATTCAAATAATTTAGAAAGTGAAGGCTTACCCGCAGACCTAGGTCGCTTACCTGCCCTTGAAATATTTTCCGCATCAGATAACAAGTTGGAGACAATCCCCGATACGTTTCTGAAATGTCTCAATTTGAAAAAACTCATCCTCATTAACAATCGACTACGATATTTACCCAAAGGAATTCAGTATCTTCCTAAATTGGAACTAATAGAAACCAGAGGCAACCCTGATTTTAAAGCCCCACCTAAACCCAATCCCCACGCCTTGGCTAATGCATATTACAACATCGATTTTTCTTTACAACATCAACTGAGGCTGGCCAGTGCTGCAGGAACAGTAGCGTTGTCAACTCCTCAAGAATCAGGGACACTTTCGAAACAATCTTCCTTAGACGCAGAAAGCAATACGTCACTTGGTAAATGAAATTGTCAAACAAAATGCTTCTGTGGTTGATAATATTTGTTTATTGTCTTGTCAGATAAAGATAATGTCCGTAAACGAGGACGTCGTGGGAAACATCAACAAGAAGAAGCAGATCAAGACCAAGCAAAGATTCTTAAAGTATTACTGCTGAATTATTGCAAAAAAGTTACTGTTTCGTTAATTTTCATGGATTGGGCGTTTATTTTTTAGGGTCTAAAAGACGTCGCCAAGGATAAGAATCATAAGACGATAGAAGAATTAAAAGCCGAATCTCTAAAGTAACTAATTGAATAGTTTAAAAAATGCTCAAATAGTTATATTGTTTCTCAATTCAGACCAAGGAAATGGGTGGAGTCTTTGGAAAAACCGACGCTTGATTATTCCGAGTTTTTTGAGGAAGATGTCGGGCAAATTCCAGGATTGACTATTTGGGAAATTGAAAATTTTCTTCCTTGTCAAGTCGATGAATCCGTCCACGGAAAGTTCTACGAGGCCGATTGTTACATCGTATTGAAAACGTTTATTGACGAGAGTGGTTCTCTCAATTGGAAGATATCCTTTTGGATCGGAGAAAAAGCCACGGTAAGGTTATAGTAACTTTCTTTTAAGGTAATTCGATTTAAATGAAAAGATGAGTTATGTTACGTTAGTGAAAAGTGAAAATTGTACGCAGCATAATTACTAGCATGTTTTTGCCAAGATGCCTAGCTGTTGTAGGCTGTCTGCTATAGGAGTGAGTCTAGTTATTTGTAGAAGATTGATTCCGATTGACAACGAGAAAAATGGATTATGGAATAATTTTTTGTTGCGGAACTCACAACTATGAACGATGATGACGTGCGTGACCAACCATCTGTGCAACTTTTTTTGTCACAAATTTCCGCATTGCTGTTTATTTCTTTCCCTTGTATCAGCAATTGGAGAGATGCCAACGAGTACGCTGTTTGTTAGTTTATTTTGGTTAGGTCGTTTGTTTGCTTCTCCCCCAGTGTTTTTTCCCCTATTTTCAAAGTGTTGTTGGCAGTAAGTCAAACCTCCCTTAAATGTTTTCCGAGCATCGCAAATTTGAAAATTGAAACTCTCGGTGCCTGTGCTGTGTCAACAAATGTGCGTTTTTCATGACAATGCTACTGTTCGTATCTTAGCATTATGCCAACATCGCCATTTATCTTATCAGCAGCTGGATGAGTAGCATGATGTAGTCCGAATCTAATGTAGTGATTGCGATTGTATTTTTCAGTTGGACAAAAAGGCGTGCGCAGCCATTCACGCAGTTAATCTGCGAAATTTTCTCGGGGCGCAATGCCGAACAATCCGAGAGGAACAGGCGGACGAGTCACCTGAATTTATTGCCATGATTGATGGTGATCTCGTCTATCTAGAAGGTTGCCGTACTGCTTCCGGCTTCTTCACTGTTGATGAGATGGAGTTACCTCCACGGTTGTACAGAATACACGCTGCCGGCCCGTCAATTCATCTTGAACCCGTTGCAGTCCATGCTGATGAGCTTGATCCTCGCCATGTCTTCCTTCTAGATGCTGGCAAAAAGATGTTTATCTGGACAGGACTGAAATCTAAGAATACTCTCAGGTTTATTCAAACAGTCGGAAAGTGCAATGAATGAACCAACTAACATGTTTAACTTGTTCCTGCCAGGTCTAAAACACGCTTACTCGCGGAGAAGATCAACAAAGAGGAACGTAAAGGAACCGCTGATATTATAGTCTGCGCCCAGAGCAAAGAGACTGATGACTGGTGGGATGTTATGTCATCAGAATCTGATTCCGATGAAATTTATCGACCAGAGATCATCCGTGAACATGTAACGCAAGACTTTGTTCCGTTTGCTGCGAAGTTATATCGAGTCGGGCTTGGAATGGGATATTTGGAATTACCCCAGGTAAATATTTAATGGATCTCTCTGTTTAAATTGAATTATCAACGAATTTAAACATTCTCCTAGGTCGAGCTAACAACTCGAGGAAAACTAGAACACAAGTTACTTGAAACGAACGGTGTCTATTTGATTGATTGCTTGGGTGAGGTTTTTATCTGGATTGGAAAGCAGTCTACTCGCCTTGTCCGAGCAGCCGCACTGAAGCTGGCACATGAATTAACCGCCCTCATCACACGCCCCGCTTTTGCTGTCGTGACTAAAATTTCTGAAGGTAATTTATGTCTTTCGATCAATATTTTCATATTTCCTTCACCTCTAAACGAGATCGCCCGCTCATTTAAATTGAAGGTTACAATGTTTAATAACTAAAAAACTATGAGTTGTTATCCCCATTTTATTTTAAGAAAATCAAAATCTGCATTAGTATAAAGACGCAGGGGTGCTTTCTAATATATTTTTGTAATATTCAAACTCTAACAGTGACGTCCTTTTTAATTCATAGGTACTGAGCCCATGATTTTCAAGACGAAATTTGCAGGCTGGAATGATGTCATCGCTGTTGATTTTACTCGAACCGCTGACTCTGTACGTAAAACTGGTGCTGACCTGGGAAAATGGGCGTCAGAACAGCAGACAAAGGTGAAGCTTGTTCTATACCCTTACTAGCGTAAAGAGTACAAGGTCCCATGGTGTAATGGTTAGCACTCCAGACTCTGAATCTGGCAATCCGAGTTCAAATCTCGGTGGGACCTCGTCTTTTTTCCTTATTTTTTCTTTGCTGTAGTGTTGTTTTATCAAAAGTAGATTCTTATTTCGTAAAATTGAATATTAAAAGCATTTTTTGTTTGATATTCAAACTAAAATGTGATATTTTTCAAAATTTCAGGTAGATATTTCGGCCTTATTTACCCCGCGGCAACCGCCTATGTCGGCAACTGAGGCACAACAACTATCAGACGATTGGAATGAAGACCTTGAGGTACCGTTACATAAATAATGTTGTAAACTCATAGTATTTTAAAATCATTTTAATGTTTTTTTTAGGCCATGGAAGCATTTGTCTTGGAAAATAAGAAGTTTGTTCGATTACCAGAGGAAGACATTGGGCATTTCTACAGTGGGGATTGCTATGTCTTTCTCTGTCGATATTGGATTCCTGCAACCGATGCGGATCCAGATGCGAAAAATGATGACGACGATCCTCAGGATGACTTTCAGTGTGTCGTTTATTTTTGGCAGGGAAGGGACGCTTCTGATATGGGATGGCTCACGTTTACGTTCAGTTTGCAGAAAAAGTTTGAATCTCTCTTTGGTACCAAGCTAGAGGTATTTAAACCATGACTTTAGTCGAATTACTTGTCTTAAAATTATTGTTTTGTTAGGTGGTACGAACGAGACAACAGCAGGAGAACTTAAAGTTTTTGGCTCATTTTCATCGCAAATTTGTTATTCATCGAGGCAAACGGAAACCAGTCAAAGGAGATGACTGGACTGCTCCTACAGAGTTTTTCCAGATCCGTAGCTCTGGTTCTACCCTTTGCACTAGATGCATACAAATTCAAGCGGATTCATCACTTTTAAATTCGTGTTTTTGGTATTACGCAATCATATTTGTTAATTGCTTTATATATTTTTTTCTTTCTAAATATTTTATAGCTACATTTTGAAAGTGCCTTTTGATAAAGAGGATCGCAGTGGAATTGTCTACGTTTGGGTTGGAAATAGAGCTGATCCGGAAGAGGCTCGGATTACGGAAGAGATAGCACGGGAGATGTATGATGGGGTAAGAAGAATTCAAAATTACCGTTATCAGTTTTTCAAGTCGGAACAAAAGGAGTCGCTCTTTGTGTATTGAGTGAAAGAACCTTGTGATTAATTTGGACGAGCTTTAGAAAAATGCAGGGGACCAAATCGTGATGGGTCGACTTACGCTTGATACTTTGGGGAAATCTCGATCTGACAGCCACCGTCATCTCACCATTCAATCCCAGACGAGTGTAAAGACAAAAATACTTCCACCCCGCTTGAATCGTGTCGCGTGGCTTGTTATTAGGTTATAGAACTTTTTAGGACCGCCAACGCTTCACAGCAACAATGATTCTCGACTGCATGGATTAAATCGGCCATCGTGGTTAACTGGTCAAAATATTAATGGAATGATACGCATGCTAGCTAGTTGAAAATTTTGCACACAAGTGCCCTACATTATTTTAAATCGGCTAATAATACCAAAATTTTGTCCTTTAGGAAAGATTTAGTCTGCAGGTGCTAAATGAAGGTGAGGAACCCGATAATTTCTTCTGGGTTGGTTTGGGAGAGCGCAGACCGTACGACACACAAGCCGATTTTCTTGACTACGCCAGACTTTTTCGATGTTCCAACGAACGAGGCTATTTTGCTGTCTCAGAAAAGTGCTCAGACTTTTGTCAGGTATTTTTAATGATTTTTTTT
Organism: Daphnia pulex; assembly: GCF_021134715.1. Lineage (NCBI taxonomy): Eukaryota > Metazoa > Arthropoda > Branchiopoda > Diplostraca > Daphniidae > Daphnia > Daphnia pulex. The sequence goes on along the minus strand of NC_060018.1, from coordinate 5,614,273 downwards.
TTAAGGAATAATGTATAAACTTTAAATTCAATCTATAGGATGATCTAGCAGATGAAGATAACATGCTGTTAGATAATGGTGATCAAGTATTCCTCTGGCTTGGTTCAAGAAGTTCTGAAGTGGAGGTCAAACTTACTTACAAAGCAGTACAAGTAATATACTCAACAAACATTGTAATTCAATCCAATTTGTTACTTACCGAGATTATTGTTTTAGGTGTACATGCAACATTTACGAGTCCAACAACCTCAACGACCGCGACAGTTGTTTCTAACCCTGAAATTCAAAGAGACTAAACGCTTCACTAAGTGCTTCCATGGCTGGTCAACCTGGAAACTCCCTGTTTGATTTTGTAAGCATAGCGTGCTTTTGCTTAAGTGTATAGGTTTTGCTTTTAATTACAATAATATTATTGCAACAAACATGTAACTGATAAAAATGTGAAATGTACTAAACAAACTTGTGTGAGTTAATACTATTTGTGTAACTTTTTTTTGCTAACAATCAAGGACATTGAACATATTGAATTTTGTTAATCATCGTCATCATCAGATGGAACAAAAAGGTCATTTTCTTCCAGAAAGCTGGCCACATCTTTACTGATAAGTGAACCAATGGTTATTCCTGTGGTAACTGCAACTGCCACTCCAGCAAATCCCAGTATTCCTTTTTTTTGAGGTGCTTCAAGGATTGATCCAGTCTCAGTAGTAACAATATTTCTGACTTGAATTCTATTTCGAACCAAAATGGTATTCGCCGAAAAATTCAGAAGTTTTCGAAGGCCAGTTGCAGCCATTTTCACGTTCTCGTATTGATCCGATTTGGGTGTGTATTCTTGCAAGACACTGGGGCGAACAAGGTCTAAAATATGAATAGATACGTTAAAAATGTATGTTTCAGGAAGTAAACGTCCGCAACACTGGTTTATAATCTAAGTTTTGTTTACCGCGATAGGATTATTTCCAACTAACGAAAATCACCGACTTGTTTAAGTGTTTTCTATGGCACGCCGAAAGTGTCATAAAAAAATATTAAAAAACAAAAGAAAACTTTCGCCACAACACCATCTAGCGGTCAAATATAGAACTACATACAAAAATTCCCTTTTCCTGCCCCAAAACGCGGAAATTTTCTCTGCAATAGGCCCATAGTCGGACATTTAAAATATTTAAAATTCAATAGAGTTCTACTGTCGAACACTCGAACATGAAAATAATTAAAGAATTTATTGGAGTTCTAATGTCGCGTAGTGGAGTTCTACTGTCGGGCACTGGACTAACTGGAGTTCTATTGTCGGTTTTTTTAAATAATATTTTTAAAAAAAGGAGTTCTTATCATCTTATGTCTTTGGAGTTTTACTGTCGCATACAAAGAATTTTTTTTAAATTATTTAAAATATTGGGGTTCTATACTTCTATTGTCGGTGGAGTTTTACGGTCGCCATAACGGCGGATTGACCCCATCCGCCAGGTGGCGCGAGTGTCTTCATGAGGAAGAAACATTTGTCATTTTTTTCGGGTGTTACTAAAACGCGAAGCGAAACGGCGGAACGCGAAACTCCTAAAACGCGAAACAGTGGTGCGAAACGGTCCCAAAAATTGGGGACCGTTTCGCGGGTCCAATGGCCTAAGGGCATCCTAAAGTGCGAAACCATTTGCGAAACCTTTGATTTTTGAAATATAAAAAATTTCCGGTTTTTTAATTTCTGAACGCCCAAGGGCATCCTTAATTGCGAAACTACTTGCGAAATATTTTACTTTTGAAATTTAAAAATGATACTATTGTTTAATTTAAATAATTGAAATGAACATCTTGAATTCCACCGTTTATTGTAGTATGAACAGATTCAAAGAGTAATTGAATAACAAATATACATAAATACCGAATAACAAAGATGGGCTTGGTAACAAGTTCTGTTTGTTTCATACATATTTTAGTACAAAGTCAATAATTACAGACATATAGTTTCTGATATTAAACTGGTCGGTATAGCTATTTGCGCATCAATTCTACACAAGATAATTCGCCGTTAATGATTTTGATAATGAGTAAGGCAATGAATGCATGTATGCCGCTTTACGCTTTCTCACCCTGGCCATATGGCCGGCAGGTTTTACCTTCTTGCTATAAATACCGACCGTCTTCGAGTCCACTGTCATCAGTTGTTTGTACCAGCAAATCAACAATAACATCACAACTTCACAAGTTCTCTCTCTGTCTCTTGCAATAAATCAAGTTGTTCAACATGGCAAAATTCGCTGTAAGTTTTCACTTCAATTCATTTTTTGAAGATCTTGGACAGCCTCAGATTTGACTCCCTAATTAAAATATTATAATAAATCAGAATGTTTCAATGAAATTTAATAATAAATAAAGATTACCTGAAGAATTGCAGTTTGAACAGCGCACCGTAGGCAACGGCCTCATCGTGATTGATGTATTTCTTAACCTCTTTTCCGTTGAAGGAATGTTGCAAGAGCTTTTCCACCTCCGGAATACGGATTGATCCACCAACGAGAACGATATCTTGAATCTGGGCTTTGTGCTCTGTCCATATTGGTGTCACAGAACACGGATGGCTTTCTCGACAGGTTCCATGGTAGAGCGGAAAAGATCGCCATTTAACTCTTTGAATCGAGTCCTCGTAATGCTATTGCATTGTCAAAAGTTAGAAAATATTACAAAAAAACGGAAAAAATAAGTTACCTAGGGTTTAAGTCAATTCCCTCAAACAAAGAATCAATTTCAATGCTAATCATAGGGGTTGGTTTTCAGCTGTTAAATATGAACAACACAATTAATTTAAATCCAAGCAGGCAGTTTATAGAAACATTTAAAACTAATGGACAAAAATAGTCACATATTTCCATTCCCATCTTCCCGCAAGCTATCTCGATTCCCATCCTCCACGTTCCCACGACTGTCGATGCAGTGCCGAGCGCAAAAAAAGGGGAACGGTAAGAAAATGTTACTGCTACGTTACAGTGTTACACTCAATTTGCAGCTCTGTTTTAATTTAGTCCTGATTTAGTCACTGACCAGAACACAATGGCTCGTAGAGATAGATTATTAAAACCACTAGTAACTGAAGTGAGCAATGAGATTTTTGAAGATTCCAAAATTATTTCTTCTAACCCGTGTTTCCAACCAAAAGGAGGATTTATCTACGTGTTCGAATGGAAGGAGGAGTGCCAAAAAGGTAAAAATTAACTTTCCTCTATTTCTTTAAAAAAGTAACCACATATTTCACTGAATTAGAGGATTGGAGGGCTGACGGTTTTCGTTGGCGTCAAGGGGGTTCTGCTAAATATTTAATGCCGGGATCAGAAAATTCAATCGGCATAAAACGCTATTTTCAATCGATAGAAGGCAAAGATGACGACGGTAATGATTTGCTTTCTGTACAATTCACTAGAACGACATTCCATCACCCAACGATGCAGAAAGTACTAGTAGTGTATAAGGGGGACGAAACTATTTCTTCCAAATTACCGCATGGAAATTCAAAGTCCGACGAACTAAAAAAAAGGCCCTTTGTCGCTACAATGCCTTCTTTATTGCGCAAAATGGAGCAGGAGATCGGAGAAAAGCCTTCCAAAATCTACCGTAAAATGAACGAAACCATTCCCCGTGACGTAAAAGTTCAAGCAGCCCAAGGACCCCGAAATTTAAAACAAGTTCAAAATGCCATTCTAAATGCCAAACAAAAGTTGCAGTTGACCCGGGACACCCTTTACAACCTTCACGTAAGAGCGGTTGACGGGACTTTTGTTAAACACATCATTACTTTTCCCGACTTGATCGTCATTGGATGGGACGACAATCTGGCCGATGTTTTCTCTTCGCTTCTAGGGAGAGATGAACCTATCGGTCTATTTTATGATACCACGTTCAAATTAGGAGATTTTTATGTCTCAATTTTGTCTTATGAAGAAACAGAATTTGTGAAAAAGCCAACAGTTCCTTTGATGTTTATGCTTCACGAGAGAAAAAATTTGGAAACTCACAATGCATTTTGGAGAGAGGTGGCAAATAGATTTCCGGGACTTGCAAAGGCAAAAAATGCATTCATAGTAACCGACGAAGAAGCGGCCATTATTTCAGCAATGACTCAAAATCTGCCCCTCATTGAAATCTACCGATGCTGGAATCATGTGTTACAAAATGCCAAGATGCAACTGAGAAAATTTGGCTTTAGATCAAACGTTGAAGTAAGTGTGTATCTCGATGACATAAGACAGCTATTTTCTCAGTCGGACAATCAAAAATACAACGATCTTCTACTGGAATTTTGTACCTCATGGAATAAGGTATACATAAAAGTTTCTAACCTGTAAATATTTACTCTTATTATTATAATTTTAGGAATTTGCCAACTATTTCCGGAAATTTATACATAAAGATGTACAACGCATAGGATTGTGGGTTATCAAAAAACATGGACTAACTAGCGCCACGAATAATAGGGCTGAATCCATGAATGCGCTATTGAAGCGATTTGTTGATTGGAAGGAATCTCCAGTGGATACAATGATTTTAGCTTTAGAGGAAATTTCCGCCTCTTTCTACTCCGAAATTCTAAGAGGTAGATACGGCCGTGGGAATTACCACTTGCATCAGGACTTCACATCTCTATACGACTTGGAAAAGGATTGCCCATTCCTACCGGAAGTAAGACACGAGGAAGAAATTTTCAAAAGCTTAAAGGATGCTGTTGGAAAAGCAACCGAGATGGTAATTTCTTAATTTTCATTTAAATCTACAGAAAATGATCTTTTTTTAAAATATATTACAAGGGAGCGGACGACACCCCAGTCATTAAATTGGAAGAAGGATCAGACTTTAGCTTGTCATGCGCGTACGAACGGGCATTAAGGGTTATTGAAAAAAAACACATCGATATTAATTTCAACAGAATCGGAACTTTCAACGTTACCGGATCAACAGCCACACGCGATGTAAGGATATTTCCGTATCCTTCATGTTCGTGCCCAGAAACCAAAATTTGCTATCATGTTATGGCGGCACGTCTAGCTTGTGGCCTTGCAAACACTACTACAAAAAAAAAACCAAATGTAACCCAGCTTAGAAGAAATGCTAGAAAGAAGGCGGATAGGAAATCTGGGAGAAAAAGGCCTAGGCCAAATGATGTTACCAACCCGCAATCTATTTGGGAGGATTTGAATGGAGACCGATGTGCATCGGATGGGTACGATCCGTTCTACGCTAATGTCGCATCACCCCCAAGAAAGAAAAGTACAAGTAAATCTACAATAAAAAAAGACTCTCAAAAAGATGTTCCGAAAATCGTACCTGTTAAGTGGACTCCCAAATCACCAGCCAGGCCAATCACATCACTACCAAAACTTGTCACCTTACCGCCAGGAAATTCCAAAGCTACCTCAGCGCCGGATTGCTTTTCTTCATCCATTAAGACGACAGCCAATTCACCGGCCACCAAGTCGCAAGCAAATTCAACAGCAAGTCTGACTTCAGCCACCAAATCATTGGCCATATTGTCTTCAGTCACCAAATCACCGGGCAGATTGTCGTCAGCAAATTCGTCCCCCGCCAAATCGCCAACATTGCCGCCACCAAATTCATCGGCCAGTTCGGCTTCCAATTCGCCGACCACATCGGCTAGTTCGTCGCCAACCAAATCACCGGCCAGCTCGTGTTCCAATTCTTCTGCAAATTCGCCGACCACAAAATTACCAGCCAAATCGGCTAGTTTGTCGCAACCACCGGCCAGCTTGGCTTCCAATTCGCCAACCACAAAATTACCAGCCAAATCGTGTAGCTTGTCGCCATCTAAATCACCGGCCAGCTCGTGTTCCAATTCTTCTGCAAATTCGCCGACCACAAAATTACCAGCCAAATCGGCCATCTTGTCGCCAACCAATTCTTCCATCACCAGCTCGCCAGCCAATTCTTCGGCCAACAAGTCGCAGGCTAATTCACCGAATGATGTTCAACATCTAAAAACGGCAATTTATTTAAAATACTGTAATATATTTTTTATATTAAACATGTACCTAATTATCTATTTACATTTTCAGACTCCGGTCTTTCACTATCAGACCCGTGGGTCGCAGAGATCAAACCAACAGGTGAATTTGTCAAAAGCCGAAATCGAAGATATTACCGTTCCGGGGTATTGGCTTGAATCAAGCCATATCAATGCAGCCATAAATCTGATCAAACATCAGTTTCCAAATATTGGTGGATTATATGATACGACTCTCGGCTGGGATCTGGAATTTCCCGCTGCTCCTAGTGAAAAATGGATACAAATAATCCACGATGGCAAGGGGCATTGGGTTGTGGCATCCAAATCGAAAGGAGAAGATTCGGTTTCCATTTATGATAGTTTGGGAGGATCTTCTGTCAATGAGCATATAATAGGATGTATTTCATCCCTTCTACGAACCAACAGAAAAACTTTTGAATACCAAAGTGTTGGATGTCAGCAGCAATTGCCGAATGATTGTGGCCTTCATGCGATTGCAAATGCCATAACTCTAGCATTGGGCGAAGATCCATCACAGTCCATCTATAACAGGGGCGTCATGAGGCAACATTTGAAAAAATGCCTGTTAAGTAAAGTTATGTCAGCATTCCCTAAATCAGATTTGGAGAGAGAAAAGATTACGTCAGATTCAAAAAAAGTCAAGAAGGTTAGGGTTTACTGCAGTTGTCGAAGAATAGATTATCACCCACTGAATTCCACAAGAACACAGGCTTGGCACACCATAGAGTGTACGGGATGTAAAGAGTGGTTTCACAGAATGTGTGAAAGCTGGCCTCCAAAAAGTACTCGTGGGGCTTGGCTATGCAAACAATGCAAAGGTGTGTATTAGTAAAATTTTTAGTATGCATGAAATATTTTAACTTACTTTGTGCTTTAACAGGACCATGAACTCTCATGCAACTACACACATTGGCAGTGTGCCATTACTGTAAGCTGAGAAGTGATAACCTAGAAGGCTAGAATCATAATTGTCATAATCAATAATAAGAACCATAATGAATAATTGTTGTGTAGAACATTAATATGCACTTCTCGAAACGAAGAACTTTAAATACACGGAAATTTTTGAATTATATTCTCGTCTTGAAATAAATAAATTCAAAAATAACTTACTTTCAATTTTTTATTAGTTCTAGTTCGACACTTTGACGACTACTTTTAACAATGCACTGACGTCGACTGTTTCGCGTCTACGGTTTCGCATTTTAGTAAGCCATTTAGCGCCTAAACTGCGAAACGGTCCCGAAAACTTTTGGGACCGTTTCGCACCACTGTTTCGCGTTTTAGGAGTTTCGCGTTCCGCCGTTTCGCTTCGCGTTTTAGTAACACCCATTTTTTTCCGAGACGCTGACTGTCTTCCAAGTTGATTGGTGTCGATCTACATTTTTAGCCATTAAATGTAATTGGTAATGCTAGTTTGGATTTCTTAAATTTAATTAATCTTTGACGTCTCTGTCTGAATTTACAGGTAATCTGGCATATAATTTCACTTGGCCAAATGTGATGACGTGGGTCGAAACTGCTGTCCATTTTGTCGAAATGTCGGCCATTGTTAGCTGTACGTCTCATCTCGTGCAGAAACACTTCGGAGCTAGTATAGTAATTTTGTTGATCAATCTCCCTGCAATAATGCAATAGGTTTTACTTTTATTAGTTGATTTTCAGGTCGGAGATGGAGATCCCTTTGCTCAACTGTTGCAGAAATTTAGAACACGACAAAGTCTGAGCTTCATGGCTGTAGTATCATTAATGTGGTTTTGTTGTGTTGCAGCCAGCTTGTGAAAGGTGTGATCGAGTCATGGTTGAGTTGCAGCTTCTGTATGCAGTTTATCGAGCTGGTGCTATCCCAAGTGTAACTGCAGGAAAACTTCTTGAATTGGTAATTTGATTGATATTATTGGTTGTAACTTGGGAAATCTTGTGTTTTTTTTGTTTTGTTTTTGTTTTATTTTGCATTCAACTGATTGCTACAGATTTAGTTAATGACTAGAGAGTAGACCCCTTTGCTTCTCTGTTGCAATTATGAGTTAAGACCATTATGGAAATGTTGATTACATTTGTTATTTTCAAGTTGGAAAACTTGACAACTACCAATTCCTTTGTAAGATTTATCAAGTAATTCTGATTGTATAGTTTAACATACTTCTGTCGTTTTGTTATGTCACATCGTTCGTCATTGTTCCTTGTTAGTAACTTGCTTTTGTTTTTCAATAGCCAGGTGAAGTCTGCGCTTCTTTGTTGCAGTCTAATGTGCGCATGGATTTGTTGCAGTCATCCAGTGAAAGGTGTGGATAAATTGAGCTGTTGCATGCAGTCTTTGGTGCTGATGTTGTCCTGGAGTGTGGGAGAGTCCCATGCTTCAAGTCTTCTGGGATCAGCTATATCTGAGTTGACGCTGGATCATGCTGCATTGTGGTTGCCGAAATGTTTGACATCTAGTAGAACTGCAAGAAGACTCCTTGAAATGGTAATTTGATAAAAATTATAAGTTCTAACTTGGGAAGTATCATGCTTGGACTACTATAATTGCTTACATTGTTTAATTTTAACATTTGGGGATTTCATCATGTCAACAGCTCTTTCCTTTGATCATATGTAAATTGAGTTATGCATTGTTTAAGGGGAATTGGTTAACAAGATAGGCAGATACTGTAGAAGAATGTTTTTGTTTCGCTGCAGAGCACTACAAATTTCAAATGAATTAAATGAGTAATCTAGTTTCATGTAAATTTTTGTTTAAACTATAGTTATCAGATAGTTTTGCCATAGAATATTGGGGTGAACTCCATTTGAAGTGATTTTTTTTTAATTTTATACAAAATTTCCATTGATCAAACATTAATTTCATTTTGGTCATAGGTTTATGTTTACGTAGCAGTGATGTTGCTGTCCAATATGCATGTTGTTGCAGCCTATACTGGTGAAAGTTTTTTTGCATCGAGTTATGCTGTTGCTGTTCCTTGGTGCCGGACTGCTGGTGTTGTGCACAAAAGTTACATCCAGTTTTAATTGATATTTGCGTCTATGAAGTTAACCGTTTATACGTTGAGAATGAAAAAATAGTAATACGGGGAATTTTTACGTTGAACAAATAATAAACATGTCTTCGCGATTGGGAAACCAGCGAGGAGGAGATTGGGGGGAGGGGGGAATTGATTTTCATTAGCTAGAAGAAGTCGTGGTTTGTTCTAATAAGGTTGACATAAAATCCTTTGTCTATCACATCCATATACCTACCTATATAACCACATCTATTCCTCAAACCCCATAACTTCCACCAACATCCATTCCTTAAGCCCCATAACTTCCACCAACATCCATTCCTTAAACCCCATAACTTCCACCAACACCCATTTCTTAAACCCCCATTTCCCCACAAATGTAAAATATCTATAATATGTATATATAATTGTTGAATAAATAAACCAACTATGTAATACAAAAACCTCTTTTTTATTCTGGAACACTTACAAAATAAATAATTCATTAAACAGAGCGTCCGGTTCGAGACAATTTTTTTTGTGCGAGGCTTTTTAGCAAGCAATCCGCCACCCAATTTGACAAAAAGTGATGGTTTGTTTTCACGGAAATTTCGTCAGACGGTTACAAAATTTCTAATTCAACAATCTGATGTAGAAATTTGCATCTAGTCTACTGGTGCAAATTGCGATTCTGTAAGCCTGATTAATTTAGGTGATGCGTTAAAAGCAATTGTGGGTTTTTTAACACATCTCCTAAATAATCAAGCTTAAAGAATCACAATTTGCACCAGTAGACTAGATGCAAATTTCTACATCAGATTGTTGAATTAGAAATTTTGTAACCGTCTGACGAAATTTCCGTAAAAACAAACTATCACTTTTTGTCAAATTGGGTGGCGGATTGCTTGCTAAAACTCGCACATGCAGTGTCGGCGTAGATCCAGGGAGATTACCTGGAAATGGAAGAGGAGAGAAGAGTGCGAGGCAAGTTTTACTGGGGAGCGATTTGTCATACTAGGCTTCCGGGTTAGACTCATGACCCTCTAAAAGTTTTCGTCGGATCATGCGCCTTCCAAGTCCCCGTTCGACCAGAGCCCTCCCCTCCTCCTGGTTTCACAGCGGGTGAGTGACCACCGGCGGGCGTTGGTTAGTGGTTAGTTAGGGAAATGGGGCCAAAGAAGAAGGGAGCCCAGACATGCACTTGTTTTATCTAACAACTACACAATTTTTCAGTCTTGAATGACAGCATTCTCTTGAATTATAGCATCACCAATGGATGAAGTCCATGATAAGTAGCGAAGGAGTTACCCTGTAGACAGAATGAACATTTATTAGTTTGAGAATAATTTTTCAACAATATTTGAGCGACAGAAAGCAATACCTCAAATCAAGCTTAAGAAAGTAAAAAGGGAGATTCAAGGGAAGCAGCCAACAGGTTACCAAACAAGGTAGTGTACATTGTTGACTGTCAGTCAGTCCTTTTTCTTCAACATGACTTTACTTAAAGTCTGTCATGCAAATTTAGAAACCTATAGTTTCAAACCTGTAAATAAAAAATAAGAAAATTAAGTCACCCTGTTAATAATTTGTGTCATCAATGTACTTGAAAACTATGAAAATAAACTATCTAAAAGAATAATTAAACAGTAATCAGTATACTGCAGTTGAAATCGTCTTATAACCATAGACGTGAGTGCAGATCAAAACTTTGAACTGCAACAAAGAAAGTTCCTTGACATGACAAGTGAACTTACACTTGAAACCACCAAACAGTTAGCCAAGGTTCTCTAGAAGATGGAATGAGAGATTTGTCCGTGATGGGGTGATCTAGCAAGTCCAATTCTTATTACAGCAGATAATTATAATGAATCCTAATAAAAGATGAGAAGATTGTATGTTTTTCAACAATACTGTAATAAAGCTAGTGTTGGTAGTTACCTGTGTCATTTCGATGGCACATTTTGAACAAAATAGTCAACGGTAGGCTACGTTTCCTCCTGTAAGTTGGTGAGAAACACTAAGGTTATCCAACATGAACACGGAATAGAACACATCACCGAAACGAAATTACTCGAATTAACCTATATGTCCATTTGTAACTTTCGAAGAAAATAGCTGTAGCTGAAGATAGATTTAGACGAGACGCCATAAGCCATTTGACAACACAATATTCCTTCACGCCATCTATTAGACACGTCCAAAACTCACTATCTGAAGGACCGGCTTTAGATAGTCACAAAAGTCACAAAAGTAAATCAAAAAGACCTTTTCTGTTTGCTTTAGCTGGCAAGGAGTCTTTAGAATTGTGCAGAGAACAAAGCTCACTTGCTAGTTTTATGCAAATTTTCCGGAAGTATACCGGAAGTAAGCGATAGCGCCTCAACCATTGAGCTGCCGACCAAATAAACCAAATATTCGTGATCTACGTGAAATTTGGGGTCGATTAGATGTAATTTAAACTAAATCCAGATTTTGGCCAAAATCGAGAATTTTCCTGATGCATAGAATTTATTTTCATGTGATCATGACAACGATCTATCGATAAAATGTGAACGATATGATAATACATTTAAGAGAATTAAAACATGGAGAGTGAAAAAATGGAGAGATGGAGTAACTACAATACGCAATTACAGCACATGTCACATATCCACTTCGATTACACTTACACGACACGATTTCATTAAGTTCATACAGTTTGAGTACTGGAGCTATCCTTTTGCGGGCCCCAGTAGGCCTTCATCCCCGTCAGCTGCGTGAAGGTGGTTCGATACCACTCTCATTGACCCTTGAATGGCTGCAAGTCGACTCTTCCGCCTGAAACGGCGCCACGCATTAGGCTGTATGTTGAGGGAGTTGGCCACCGCGTTGTTGGACGGCATCCAGGAGCCCAACGCGCCGATCACCACCGGAAGCGTCGGTCCAAGGTGACCATATTTGGCCACTTTCCGGTCGAATCCAGCTTGTAGGGATTCCGGAGCATCAAAAGGTATCGTCACGTCGATGATGAGCTGCGGTGTTGCGGAGGTGATGACGATATCTGGGCGGAGGGTAGTGTCCGGGAACACCTGGTTGACACGAATCGTGTGACCGGCCCTGCAGATGATTTTGGCCAGTTCCAGCAGAATTGCGTCATGTCGCCGTCCGATTTCCGGAAGGTTGACCCGGCAATGGCTGGTCACATGTGACGTGGTCTCGGCGTCCGTCCTGCACCTTCGGCACTTCTTGTCAGGAGCCGAAATTCCAGGTGTGCCGAAAAGAGGTAGGATGGATAGTCGGCTGCGATGGATCAGCTTCCATTCTTCGAAGTTGAGTTTGGTGCGTGATGATGTGAGCCTGGCGATGTCGCTCGACGAGTCCAAAAGGAGACCCCTTGCCACTCTTCCCTGGTTTGAGGCGTTGGAGAGCTCGGTTGTCCATCGGCCCCTGATCACCGTCCTCAATCCGCGGACAGCCTTGCTCGACAGGCAGGAGACGTCATCAGCGATCACTTTTGAAAGGGAACTATCGCTGGATACGTCGATCCTTGCGTGAAGACGCCTGGCTGCTTTTCGCGTTCGAGTCCATGTGTTCGGACCGCACCCGTAGAACCGAGTGTCGTACAGGCCACCCTGTGTTGAGCCAGACAGGAAATCGGAGAGGGGGAGCGGCACATCCGTGGCTTGGTCAATACCCCTGGAGACGGTTTTCTCAAGTTGGGCTCTGGCAACGAGACGGACAACTTGATCTTTGCTGTCCAACAGCTGAACGGCCCTGGCAATCGTCCACACATCAGCGTCTTTTTTAAGCTGAGAGGCGCCAAGCCCCCCAGCCCTCCGGTCAGCAAACAAGAAAGCAGTGTGGGCTGTGTGTGGCACGTATGCCACTTGGCGGAGGAATTCCGCACATCGAGTGTCCAGCTCGTCAAGGAAGCCCCTCTGTACGCGGCCGGTCGCTAGGTGATGCGAGAGAGACGGCAGGAGGTGCGCACGAAATACCTCCAGCTTCTGCCAAGGAGCCAGCAAGGAATCCGCAATCTTGACTAGCTTCTCACGGAGGTCTGTGGCTGGTCTGAAGGTGAGCTTAGTTCCCATAGGGACGCCAAGATAATTTTCATACTCCCCTACATCCAGCGCCCGAATCTGGACACCGTTGATGGAGAGCTTCGTGGACGTGCTGGCTCTACCGTTGGTGATGGTGAGAGAAGAGCACTTCTTGGCATTGAAGCGGAGACCAAGAATTGAGGCTGTCGAATTCATTCCATCGATAGTCGATTGGAGGCTGGTAGTGTCGGAGTCGGCCGCAGAGATGTCGTCAGCATAGGAAGTGGATTTCAGGCGAGTATTGAAGAGCTGAAACCCATGGGAGTTCGCCTTGGCCCGGCGGACTAGAGGCTCCGCTGCAAGATTAAAAATTATGGAGCTAAGCCCATCGCCTTGGCGGACTCCGGATGTCGGTCTCACCATCACCAGCTCCTTGCCGACAACGAAATGGAACTCGTTATGTTGGTAGATGTCGGTCAGGATGCTCCTTAGGGCCGGAGGGACTGGAAGACTGCAGAAGAGTTGGTTGAGGTAGTCATGAGGAAGTGATCCAAAAGCATTGGCCAAGTCCAGCCAGCAGATTGTTAAGTTTCTTTTCTGGGACTTGGCCTCCTCGATGGCACTCTCGAGCAGCATTGTGTGCTCCTGTATTCCGTGCACCCCCGGGAGGAAACCTTTCTGCTCCGGTGAAAGCCACTCGTTGCCGCTGGCCACTGTGGTGATCCGGGAGGCAATGCATCCGGAGAAGAGCTTGTACAGCGTTGAGAGGAGTGAGATGGGTCGGAAGTTGCTGTAGTCTTCAGTCGACCCTTTCTTGTAGATCGGGATGGTTCGGGCCGATTTCCAGCACTTCGGTACACCAAGGCGCCATACTGCGGCATAAAGGACCTCCAGCAGGCGACATTCCGGATCCAGACGGGAGATGTCCTTGTACTCGACTCCGTCCGCTCCTGGGGCCGTGTTTGAGGCTCTTTTGAGTTTCCTGGCAATCTCGGATCTTGCTGGTGGGCTGGCAAGATGTTCGAGCTCTTCCTCAGATGGATTAGACCAGCTGCATCCATCGTACACCCGCCTCGCTTCAAGTACTGCTGCCTCGGACGGGCGGGGCTGTTCATATGCACCCTTCAAGAAGTCAGTGGCAGCCTCAACAGTGCCGGTGTAGGCCTGGGAGGTCTCGCCCAGCACCTTCCGCACAGCTCGTTTCGGGAATCGCTTGAAAAGGGCTTGGATTCGGCCGGCCTCTTCCTTCTTCTTGGTGTTGTCTTTTTTTTTAATCCGCTGTTGTTGTCTTGACTGCTGTCTTCTGTGAGCTACAGGGCTGTTCCGTGATCGCTCCTGAACCACTTGCTTTCTGCTGGCAGTAAGATCGTCCGACTTTTTAGTGAGTCGATGCCAGTCGGCAGCGCAGCTTTCTGTCGCCAGATCCACATCCTCACGGTTGGAGCAGCGTAAGAAAACCGGAGCCCAAAGGTTAAAGAAAGCCTCAGCTGGAGATAAGGTGGAATCGACGGCCTCCTCCGCATCGTCATCGCTCCCGTCCGATTCCGTTTCGCTATCAAGTGGCATAGTGATCACGGTTCCAGCACTCCGAGGTGGTTGATTGCAGCGGAGTGAAGCGTCCACCGATAGGTTGGTGTCAGAAACTTGTGTTGAGGTCGGAGGCTCCACTGGATAGGCAGCCCAACCGGTTGCGTCGAGAGCCCGTTGTGTTGTTAAAAGAGGAGATGGGTCATCAGAGTGTTCACTCTCAACGCTGGTGAGGTTGTGGTTGGCTGGAAGAGCGAGAGTGGCGGCTTGTGAGACCGGGAGCAAAGAAGGAGCAACGGCTGATGATGTTGGAGGCGAGTTGTTGGTGACGCCATGGTTGTTGATGTTTCCCCTCCTATGCTGACGGCCCTCGGCCAGCGTGGTCGGCGAGCGACGTTCCGGTGGTGGGAACCAGGAGTCATCACTGGCTCCTGAAGCAAGATTTCCATCCGGGGTCTCAACAGCCACCAACTGAGCAGGAGCAGGTGAGAGCGGAGTGGTGCTAGGAGCCGAAGCGTCTGTCCAAGTTGGTGAGATGGCCGGCGCAGCTGCCGATTGCCTGGTAGAACTAGATGGCCGGCATGGAAGCGAACAGTACTGGCGGCTACGCGAGGTTCGAGAAAAGTAGTTACAGCAGGCTGTGTTGCGACAGCGGATGAAAGTCACGGCATTCGTCGATGAGCGGCCAGGAGTGGTAGCAGGACGGCCGGACGGAGAAGGAGCCCAAGATGTGTCGAGGCTTCTGGCAGCTGGAGAGCTGGAAGGAGACTCAGTGTAGATAGGTGGGGCAGCTGGTAGGCTAACGGCTGGAGCTGGAACGACTGATTTCTGGCCTCGGCCCAGACGCTTGGCAGCTGCAGTAGCGATGACTGACGGGTAGCAGGCGGCCGAGCAGAATTTCTTTCTGTTGTTGGAGCTGAAGAAAGTGTTGGTGCATGCCTCGTTCCCGCAAGCCTTTTCCATCTTTGAAGAGTTGGTGTAGTAGAGTCGGTGTAGTAGAGTCGGTGAGGTAGAGTCGGTGTAGTAGAATCGGTGTAGTTGAGTCGGTGTAGTAGAATCGGTGTGGTCGAAGAGAGCTGTAAACGGAGAGACGGCTGGCGCCCAGATGATCAGTAGATAGTAAAATTCTTAAAATTTAGCTTGCCGGAGGAATAAAATATGATGATAATAATGATGATGATGATGTAGGGAGCGTCGAGAGACTCCGTTAGTTAAAGTGGCTTTATTCCTCGATGCCAAGTGTCATTCTTGCATGCCCCAGTGGCAGCTGCCATCTGGTGGCGTTGTTGGAGTGCTGGATGGAGGCCACCTGGTGGAGAAAGTTGAAAACTCGGGCCGTAGCGTGGAGCAGAGATCAGAATAAAAAAAATGCAGATGAATGAATGAGAGGATGGCTGGGTCAGCTCGGACAAAAATCAGCAGTGGCGTAGATTGATCATGCGGAGATGAAGACGAGCAAGCAATATTTTAGAACCTGCCCATTAGTTGAGTCCAGTGGAGCAGAATCAGCCGGGGCAGCGGTGAGGTGCCGAACAGAGTGGAGATAGAGAAGTTGTCGTAGCCGAAAAGTGGTTGCAGCCAAGATGTGCGGTGTGGTGGTGGGAAGCGATGCGGTGATGGCCAGCTGCGGTGGAAACCAAGCTAGACCAAATGCGGCAGCTAGGCTAAAAATCAAAGTCGGAGCACCAGAGGATTAGCTCGGGCACTGGAGTAGAAGAAAGAGCCTCGGTGTAGTAATGGGAGCGGCCAAGAATAGTCGGAGCACCGTAGATAGTTCGCTGGGCAGCGGAGTAGAGTTTTGCACGGCAAACAGGTGTAAGGCGCAAAACAGTAGGAAGGACCTCTAGCGGCAGAAAGTTGGAGCTTGGGCCAGGGCGTTGGGCTGTCAGATGGATTGACACAGTAAAATAAAACTTGCCCGAGTGCACTAAAATCACGACCGAAATGTGGGGAACACTTAACTGCACGAGTGGGCGCACTTTGGGGCACGAAAAGTCAGGATTTCTCACGAAAACAAGCAAGATCTTGGGAGCTGTTTACACACACGACCGAACGCTGCCGTAGCAGACGACGTCATTTTCCATGAATAGATTTAGACGAGACGCCATAAGCCATTTGACAACACAATATTCCTTCACGCCATCTATTAGACACGTCCAAAACTCACTATCTGAAGGACCGGCTTTAGATAGTCACAAAAGTCACAAAAGTAAATCAAAAAGACCTTTTCTGTTTGCTTTAGCTGGCAAGGAGTCTTTAGAATTGTGCAGAGAACAAAGCTCACTTGCTAGTTTTATGCAAATTTTCCGGAAGTATACCGGAAGTAAGCGATAGCGCCTCAACCATTGAGCTGCCGACCAAATAAACCAAATATTCGTGATCTACGTGAAATTTGGGGTCGATTAGATGTAATTTAAACTAAATCCAGATTTTGGCCAAAATCGAGAATTTTCCTGAACTATAGTTCAGGAAAATTCTCAAAACCGGAAGTACGAAAACGTACAAAACAAAAGATGAACTTTACCACAAATTTGACGAGGATCACGAATATGTGGTTATTTTGTGCGTCGAATGAATATTTACTGAACTACTGACTAAAATGAGAAAACCGGAAGTAGAAAAAAATACATATTATTAGAAATCTAACAAGTGAGCTTTGTTCCTGAAATAGAAACTGACAGTTATCACAAAAAAGTTCTTTGTAGTAGTAGCGAGAAATTTCTTCAGATAGGTGCAAAGTAAGATTCTGACAGGTAAAAAATTATCAAAGACCATGCCGTCTAACGTCAGAAAGAAGAAACGTTTAAAAAAAGTAACATGAAAACAATGTCCGCTCTAGCTCAGACACTAAATTGAAAGAACTAACAAACAAAGGTAACAAATAATATTCATACTCACGTAATATTCACCCTGTCAAATTTCACCAAAACGGCAAAAAGCCACCACGCAGCATGACACATCACAACAGACGAAATCCTCAAGGTGATAATAGACGCCAGTTCAACTTCTACACTGAGGAAAAGGCACTCAAGGCGGTGATATCCGTTCATGTACCTTGTCTGCAAGTGATTCTCGACGTTTCAGCACCTAGGCAACAGTGCTTGGACAATGGATTGCTGAAAGGATAAACACCTAGTTGGTAGGGTAAACCTGCCGTTATTCAGAATGTGGTTCTATTCACTGTGGCATTCTACTAGGTTACATACTACAAGGCAACAGCAAATGTAAGATCAATCACAACGGATGGTGAAACACTACCCTGTCTCACAACAACAGCATGTTCCAGGCTCATGTGATCCTCACACAATAGGGACTGGGCATCTGATTGTTTTAATAATCACCTGTATCACCCTTTTAGCTTTATTCCTGTCATTCTGCACTTTACCTAACCTGTGATAAATCTTTCTTTTTGAATGAACACATTTTGTTTGTTTTTTAATTTAGCAGACAAACGAGACAGCAATCAATTCACAACCGTCACAACTGTCAACTGTGTTTATTTATCCTAGAGAATCCTAAAAGTGCGATCGTACGTAATCTAACAGCAGGATCCATTGTTAAAATGGAAATTTACATGTCGCAGTTCAGTAGCCAAAAGGATAAATAACAAAGCACCTCACCAAACGTTAATAAAAACTAACATTTCCTAGAATCATCGCAGATAAGATGCGTTAACACTGGAAATTTATCAAAAAATGAAATGAAACTTTTACACGTACATGTTATGTTACTACGAATTCACTTCATTCATTCACAAGACTAAAATGCTGAAGTCAAACCGGGTAACATTATACCCACCCTCGGCAAATTCGTGATCTGATCCATCATCGTTATCAGCGATTTCACCGTCGTCTCCACCTGCGAACAAATTGAAATCTCGTCAGTAAATCAATTACATGCGGTCACCACGAACAGATGAGACACAACGGTCAACTATGAAAATATTCATCATATTTGACCCTGAATTCCCGCTATATTCCAAAAACTAGGTTGATGAGACACAACGGTCAACTATGAAAATATTCATCATATTTGACCCTGAATTCCCGCTATATTCCAAAAACTAGGTTCTGTTGTAGGGTTTATAAGGATGGCAATTAAGTGAAAAAAAACATTAAGGTAATGAACCTTAGGAACGGAACAAAAGAACAAAGAATATGACGACAACGTAAGTAATTACGCCAACTCTATCGACAATTTAGAAAATACAAACTGAAAATGGTACATGATAGAACGAAGGTTAATTGGAAATTATGCACAAGAGAAAGCTTCTAAGAAATTCCATAAAATACCTGTATCGCGACGACGTCGTCTGTTAGCGCTCCTGACAGAATGCGGAGGTGGATCAGTTTCGCCATGAACCAAGGAATTCCGGTAGAACAAGATAGGTTCCCATTCTCGACGAGGTGAAAGCCTACCCATGATCAGCATTCGGTCCAAAAACTGTAAAACCACCTTTTTGTCTTGTTTTAACAGTTTGTTTGAAAACTCGCCACAAATTTCAAGAAACGCTAAATTAGGAAGAGGGCCAATTTGATTATTTGGATTCTCGAGTGGATTTGGCAAAAATAATTCCGTCTCTATGAATGGCGGTGATAGCTTCGCGATTTTTCACCGTATCGAGTCCAAATGACATGGCCAATTCTTTGGCCAATTCCTACGGACAAATTTATTACAATTATTATTATTTCATTATAAATATTTGCGTGAAAAGTAATGCTGTCAGTAAGGTTTAAATTTGTTTCATACCTTGACACTAAGAAATTCTTCTGACTGCCGATCAATACGACTTCCACCATCCCTTGTTAGATCGTGAAACAGCAATGAGAGACTAAGAACCATAGTTTTTGCATTGGTAATTTTGTTGATGTTTCGAGTTTTTCCCAATAATGTCTTAATGATGTCACCGTAATCATCGTAATACTTGACATAGTGTCTAATAACACCTGCCGCAGCTTTTACAGGCAAGACGTTGCAAGCCACGAGTTTGCAGAAAACCGATAAATAGTTCCGGCGATTGTGCAATTTTTCAATTTTTTTATGTTCGTCGCCTTCGTCGCCTTCCTCGTCTACATCTTCTTCTTCTTCAACAAATACATAAGTCTGAATGAAGTTTTCCAGAATTTGTTGTAGGTCACGATCAGGCTCGTAAACAAGCGGTTTTAACTGAGGATTGTCTTTTAGTCGCTTGCTAAACCATATAAGCAAATCCCCTACAGACACGTATGCCTAAAAAACAAAATTATAAATACGCGTGGAATGACAAGAATTTTTCACTAACAATACCAACCTCTTCTCTAAAATCAGCAACGTTCGAAGTGATAAGCTCAGTCATCAAAGACATGTACGCGTCCAAATGATCTCTTAATTGTTTCTGTTGTTGAGCGGCAGACGTTCCTTGTCCAGAACAGTTTTTGAATTGCAGAAGCTCCCATAAAACAGCAGAATGGCAAGCAGAAATGCAATATTTTATAGCCTAAAAAAATAACTGCATAATATTTTGCGGAAATAAAACCAAGAAAATCACTAGATACTTCAAGTAGCATTGACCGATTTAGGTTTAAAGTTTCTTGAATTCCGTTAAACATCCCACAAATTCCATGTCCCAAGATTGTGATGTGACGAGAATAAGGCAATTTTTTTCAAACCCAATACCAGCGTAAACACCGAATCCTTGTTGGGCTCGTCGTCCTATAAAAACACATGAATAAGTATATAAGACGAGGAAAAAAAATTGCAAACAAAATAAATTCTTACGCCAGCCATCAGTGTTACATAATTTACATAATCTTGTTCGCATTTCTTAACGATACGATCAATTAAAGTGTTCCTTGTTAAATCACATCGAGAAGATATGGCGTAATCTTCATTACAAAGATATTCCAGCGCTTGAGCGCAGCCTTCCAACACTTCTGTTGTGGTGTGCCTTTCCACTATATTCTGGATCAAGCGCAATAACGAATCTAGACTCTGAAATTTGAGAAGTTAAGTATCTCAGCCTTTTGAAAACAATATCATAAATCAAACGAACTCACCTTCTCTTGACGTGAGGTAGTATAGATTTCCATATTAAGGTATTGAGGGATTGACAAGAGGTTTGCAACTTGTTCGGGATCAGTCATATATTTCCCGAGTAACAGAGGAAGAGTTGGTATGAAATGTTCAGTAAGTCGTACACGGCGACCTTGGGTTTGTTTGGTTTCTTTGACGGTAGGAATCTGTAATAATAATAATTCATATGAAAATCTCCACTACTACATGTTGTATGTTTACATGATAAGCAGATTAAAAATAATTAATCGGTTACCTTTCTCATAGACCCTCGACCTGCAGGTGGTTCTCCAGTCGCAACTTGTTTAAATCAGCACACAATTTGTCAGTCTTGGATTACAGCATTCTCTCGTCGGTTTTCAGTTTCACCAATGGAGTCCATGATCAGTAGCGAAGGATCACCCTGTAAGCAGAATGAACATTTATTTAGATGACAATAATATTCAAAGAAGATTGTAACGACAAAAAGCAATACCTCAAATCAAGAGGGACTGTGTAAGGAGCTAAATAGGGAGATTCAAGGGTAGCAGCCATTGGGTTAGCAAAAAGGGACCTTGTTGACTTTCTTGAAAGAACATTACTTTTCATAAAGTCTGTCATGCAAATTTAGGAACCTTCAGGTTCCTGTAAATGAAAAAAAAAAAAAAAACATTTAAAAAAGAAGTAAAAGAATAATTGAACAGTTTTAAGTATATACTCACGCAATATTTTTCTCGCCAAAATCATCATCTCGTCCAAGGAAACGCCATCACACATCGCGAACAGCCAAAAATCTAAGAGTAAAACTCCGTGCTGTGTTGAGAGCAGGGTAGTAGAAGCCGGTTGGGTAGTCGAATGATGCTGGTCGCCTAAATGATGTTCATGTAGGCCGCATCTTCTCGGTCATTACCTAAATGGCTAAATCAAGCTAAACAAAATGTAAACAAAATTTAAATTCAGTGACATGACAATGAAGTTACACAGAATAACACCAATCAGCTTTCCTAAGCAATGGAATGAGTCAAGTTCGATGACAAAGCGATGATCCGCGTTGAACGTGTGGTCATTGCCTTATTTTGGAGGGATAACCATATGCCCCACATTTGGTCTTATATGCAACATCTAAATAAGAAACCAAACAATCGTTAAAATTGCTATTAGTATGACAACTTCTCTAAATTCAATGTAAACACAACTTATAATGATGATAGCATGATCACAATATTTAACCTCTTTTTTTGTTGTTGAAAAATAGGGAGATTCATGGGTAGCAGCCAATGGGTTAGCAAACAAGAAATCTTGTTGACTGTAACTCTGTAAGTCCTTTTCTTGGACTTACTTTCTCATATAGTCAGTCATGCTAATTTAGAAACCTGTAAATAAAACAAAAATTCATATTAGACTGCAATTAATAAAGTTCAGTAAAATGACAAGTGAACTTTTACACACATGAAACCACAAATCAGTTATCCAAGATTCTCTATAAGATGGAATGAGAGATTGTTCCATGCTGGGGTTGGTGATCTAGCAGGTTCAATAGAAACAATCGATAATTAAGATTAATCCTAATAAAACACGAGAAGAATATATGTTAAAGCATGAAATAAAGCTAGTGTTGGTTTTTACCTGAATTATTTCGATGACACATTCAGTAGAATACAATGAGTTTGAACAAAAAAGTTGACGGTAGGTTGCACGACTTTCACGTTTACTCTGACTGTGAGTTGATGAAAAACATTAAGGTTATCCAACATATACACGAAATAGAACACATCACCGACAAGTTATTACAGACGAAATCACTCGAGTTTACCTATGAATCATTGGTAATTTTCGAAGCTAGCTTAACGTTGATTGTTGACTCATCAGATGAAATGATTTATTACCTGTGTTACAACTTCTCACGTTCTGACAAATAAGCGAAGAAAATTTCGCGTTTTGGGGCAAGAAAAGGGAATTTTGCATGCAGTTCTATATTTGACCGCTAGGTAGCGTTGTGGCGAAACTTTTTTTTTTAATTTAAACATTTTGTTTGTGACTCTTATTTGTGACGTATCCTGGTCTCTCATGGCGCGTCAGTACGTTTCCTACCACACGGTCCTTTTATATTTGGTTGCATTTGTGAATTTTCACCATCCCGGTCGAGTTTTATAGCCGCGTGACGATAAAGAAAGTCAAAGTCAATAAAGAAAGTGAACCCAAATCTCAAACAACTAACCTTTATCTTGTTCTTGCTTTCTGATTCTTCTTTCTGCATAAAAAGTCTTCATGAAAAGGCAGTCTACCGGAACCGGTGCATCAAGTGCTGAAGTGGCGTGATTTGTTAAACATACTGTAGACATTCTGTAGACTTGTCAGGTCGATCTCGGATCTGGTACGGCTTTTCCGCTTTTTCTTTATTCAAGATTCTATCACAATTTTGTTTTAATCACTTAAAAAATTAGCCTTACTAGTCCTGACTTTTATTTCGTTTTTCAATGAAAATGTCGTTTCCATCGCGTCAATCCTAATTCAACTAAATTAACTGTTCAACGTGGACGTTGAATGAGGCACAGTTATATGTAAAGATATAACCGGTCATAGTATTAAAAATCGTTTTCGATCGGTTGTATTCCTTTACGTTTTCCTGACGCGCCGATGACCGTGCTCTCTTCCTACTCCCACCTCCTATTGCATTCTTGTCGATTCTTTTTTTTTTCTTTCTGTCATCCTATACTACCATAATTACATTTCGAAATATAAAACATTAGGTGAAACACCAAATACAGTACCTTTCGCTGCAACCTTCCCACAAGTGTATTTTTTATAAGATGAGACATGCACATGATTAAAGAAAAATTTCATTTTGAATGGTTTTCGTAGTTAGACCACAATAGAATATTACATATTATTATTGTAATAGTCTGCTTACACGTTACATCCTTATCCTAAGCCCTTCAGCAATTAAGACTGACGTTGAGTGGCCGTGATTTAAGGGGGAGGGGAATTAGGCAGTTAGAACTAGATTGACAAATTAAGAATGCAAACTTAATCACACGGTACCCATAAGGATTCTTTGTTATTCGTACGTCGATATCTTTGAAATGAAGAACAAAAGATTAAAATTCTTCAAAGGACAACGACACGTAAACTTGCACTGTTATTTAACCCTACAACAATCTACGAATGATTGCTTACTTACTAGCGACATTTTATACTTGGCAGAGTGATTTTAAAACACTGATTTAAATGTTAGAAAACGAGAAATTAGGGACTGAGTGATAATTCTCTCTGCAACAAATATGGCGGATGCCGCTCCAGAACCTAAAGCTAATATGACAAAAGCGCCTTGTAAATCCGTTAGGTTGAGACTTTTAATAGCCCCTCCAGATCGGTTGACGTCATCGCATTTTCTACTCGATGGTGGCCAATATAGTTTCTTCCAATACTCACCAAGACCTGTTTCTATCAACTGCAGGATCCTGCAAAAGTAAAATTAAAATATCGCGTTTCGGTCATCACGATTATCATATAAAGCAGCATTTTAAAGAAAAATATTCAAGGAAGCACACTCTCGTGAACATGCAATAAAAATACGTCTCGGACCTCCGCCTCTCTGGCCCAATAAATAAGGTTCACGCTCTTAGGAGTGTTGAATATAGCTCACCCTGCAGACATGATCAACTCTGCATCAGTAACAAATGGTAACTCCCAAACTAGTTGATACTGTGGCTAAACTAAGGTATATCACGGTTAACGATTCAGTTTTTCCTAAAGGGTGGGTAACATGCACGGGCAGTTATGGGAAGCGGGAGTGCCTTATATAGATAGACCTTACTTTTTATCCAATAGGTGTTTGAGCGGACTATCCGTGGGCAGGGCGAACGCGAAATTCACTTTAAAAAACTCCTGCTTAGCAATACTAAGACGGCAGGTTCCCGATCGAGCATAGTCCTCTCCAACAGCAAATTGCAGGTACGATTTTTCCTGTGAACTCAAAATGGAGAGCATCAGCTATTGCCAAGCTAACAAAAATAAATAAATAAATAAGTAAAAACTGGGCAATTACTTTTATGAAAGCATAGCTTCCATTGGTCACACGTTGAACACCGTCAGCGTTAGCGTCGACTAAAGCCCCTTGTTGCTTCAAAAGGCCTTCTAGAAGAAAGGTATAAGGATAATGGTTAAAAGCCACATTTTCTTAGTATTAAAAATTCACATGGAAAAATGTAGAGTGTCTTACCTCCAATAGTTTTGTAAACTCCAGTTGTGGCCTCCTAAAGGATATATCATACAAAGCTGTTTCATGTGACGCTACACGTACGCATCAAATTATTATAGGAATGGAATAATCAGTGTAGTACAGTAAAGAGCGTTTCGAGAGCCGTTCCTCGATGCACTCCCCATCCGAGTTTTGATCCGGGGAGCTCTTCAAGTTTACCGATGATGGGCGATAATCTGGGAAAGCTTAGAAAACCGACGAGAATTCCAACGTAGGCGCTGGCAAACACCACGGCACTCAAACACCAAAATGCTCCGAGTAAACGAGGTGAAAATCCGATTGAGGACAACTTTTGTCCAGCTAGATCATCATAAAGAGACAAACTGCTTTTAACATCCCTGACCAAAAAAGGGAGTCTTAAAGTGACAAATGAAGCAATACATTGTCCAATTAGAACTCCTAAAATAAAGAAATATTGCTTCGCTAAAGCCGGGCTTCTTTCCTGGAAAACATTTGGCTTCACTGGCGAGATTTGACTGTGAGTGACTGCGGCTTTCTGGTAGGTTTTCCATACAAATGTCAAATCCTTCCACAGGACTATGGGTAGAAGAAGGGCAAACAATAGCAAGGAAAGCCAAACCTGTTTTAATAATACAATTTTTTTTAAACGTAGAGGAAATAATAAAAAAAAAAGACATGAATGGTCGAATAACCTCTAAACGAAAAGGTTTTATGCAAGCCAACAAACGGTTGTCTTCCGCTGGTGGCGGAATCAGTATAGCTGTAGGTTCTTCGTGAAATGCGACGGAGAAGTCGATGGCTTTAGATCGGGAATGAGTGACGGAAAAGGGACCCACGCCAATGTCGACAATCTATCACAGCATCGTCAATATGCTAAACTAGGATATAAATCTATAAAAGTAATTCATTCACGTGTTCGATTATCATTCCAATCATCCCGTTCCAACTGCCGTTCGCCGTTATTGTCCCGTAAGTGTTATCACTGGGCTCTTTAACTTCATAACTAAAAATACGTGCAAAAAGATCGGATAAAAAATCTAAGAAATATTTAACTGAAATGATTTAAAAAAAAACAAAGTTTCAAAAAGTAGCCTACGTGAAGTTGTAGATCTTTTGAAGGGCGTGAAGGATTTCATAGCAGTACCCTTTGAATCCGGTTACCGTTCCATTCGAGCGTTCAAAAATCACAAATGGCGGTCGCTGCTTTCCAAAACGCAGCGAGACAAAAATAAAAAAATAAAATAATAATAATAAAAAAAAAAAATGGGCATGGATTATATTGATTGGTCATGGAGTCTTGATCGTGTCATTGAAGCGTTTTAATTTATATACTTCCAGCGACGCCAACCGCAACTTGTTCCCGTTAAACTGTTGCCGGCTAACACCTTCAGCCAACTCAAGCCTGAATGGACGCATAGATCGAGTCCACTGAAGATCATCTAATTTGGAACAGTCCTGCAGTTCCCTACTAACGCTGTCGTCCGTGAAAAAGAGTCAAATAAAGAAGACGGACAGGAAGGTCGTTGGAAAAAACTAGAAATGAAGTGAATCGCTTGCTTGAATGGCGTCTCATTGTCCAGCAATAGACGGCGGGAGTCGGCATCCATTGACGAGGAGCAGATGCGATGTTCCAGCCACTTGTTGAACACGTAGAGGCCACAGTAATCCCGGCTGGCCTCCTTCGACGCAAATGCCGTTGAGCGGGAGTAATTCAAAATGAAATTATATAATTACAAAATAAAAAAAGGGGGTAGGTGATGCCAGATAGTTGTAATAAGAACTTGCATTGAGACGGTAAAGCTCCAAACGTTCAATTTCCAGGCCACCAGGTGCTGCTGCTGCTGCTGCTGCTTCGTTGGATGGGCAAGGTATGAAATCCAGCCTCAGAAGCGGCATCGTTGACGACAGTAGGGGTTGGAGGACATGAGCGACCCGGCATCCAGTTGCCGCCAACACCAAACCGTCGAATAATCTCCGACCTCCAGCTGCGAGCGGCAAGTGTTTTAATACAAGAATTTAACAATACAATTTGCCTGGATGGCGGAAAGAGAGAGAGAGAGACGCTGCCACACACAAAGAAGAAAGAAAAGAAGAGGGAAACAAACACTCGTTTGATGCCATCTCTTTTTTACAATAGTCCCATAAAAAAGGAGGCCAGCATCACGAGATGCGCTTATCTTTGAAATGGGCATCCCACCGTCTGCCATCGCACCGTGTCACGATCCGAGTCAAATAGCCTCGCCGATCAAAAAAAGAGGCACGTATGCTGATGCGGTTGCGGTATGGACCTCTACGGTGTTACCTAGTATAAGCCAATTCACAAAGTGGTACGTAGGTGTATACCCAGATCGTGTTGCACAATGTCATCGGTAATTCGGATAGCCGCCGACATCCGGAACGTCGTGAAGCTAATTGATGATGGACATCCGAGGTGTCGAGCATCATCGAGCAGGTTGGTCATCCATAACTCGTCGTGGCTTCTCGGTCGGAGCAGGTCGAGTTCGTCGTCGTGAACGAGAGCTTCCCAACGGTGGAGGAATTCAAAGATGAAAAATAAAAATAAAAGAAGAAGTTAAGAAATTACCAACGTTGCCAAAAAAACAAAAAAACATGACCACGTCTAGAGAGGAAAAGGAGAGCAGGTCTCTCTCTCTCTCTCTTCTTCGCTGGTGGTTAATGTAATTTACCAAGTTGTTTTCCAAGGCTTCCATAGGCTGCTGCTGTATCCATCACGCGGCATGCGGCGAGACAGAACATTAAAACTGTGCGGCAAGGGGGCGGTCGTCGTGGTGGCATTGAGGAACGGCTTCGACGGGGTTTTTCTTTTTTCCGAGAAACTGCTAGCGATGTCCGGCGACGGCTTCAATGTTGCCTTAACCGCAGAGCGTGAGCAACTGCTGGACGGATGGCCAACCGCGGACATAATGAAGCTCAGTGGAATCCATCAGTGGCGTCCGATAATGAACGTTTCCGGTTCGATATTGTTGGGACGTACGACTCGGTGGATGACATCTGCACACGCGCTGATGCTATTGACGTCAACCGCATCGCGGCAAATATCAGACGGCCAAGCAGATGCGCTAAAATCTAGCTCACGATAGAGCTGTGCTGCCATTTGTGCTGCAGCGCACACACAGTTGCACTATGCAAAGAATGCCAACAGCCTGCACCTTTTCCCACCTTCTCTTGTGTGTTCTCTTATCTGCTGTCAGGCCAACGTTTACATAGATTTTAAGCTCTGCGAGTGCGACGTCTACCGGTTGAAGAGTGATTGATTGATCGGTTGGATGATTGCATCGAGGCCAAATAAGACTGCAGTATCGTGAGCTTAATTCTGGACTGCAATTGATGTCTAAGGCTTGATGAAGTGAACAGCGACGCCAGTAATAGGGAAAGGAAGAAAAAGAAAGGATGGAAAACGCATTAACCAATAAACAAATGGCCAAGGGTTCCCTCTATTTATTTATAGGCCACCGGTCGTGCTGAATGTTTGCTTAGGAAAGGTACGTGCTGCTGCGGAGATAAACATCTCGTCCGTCCTCTCTATTCACCCGTCACTGATGGCTGGCAAATGATGCCACAAGAGATTCAAGAATTGGAGAATGAGGTGGCAAAAATCTACGACGATTGACGGGACTTGGGGGGAAAATCGACGCGCCACATCACGATAAGGCCCCGTCATTAAGCCACAAAACACACTTTACTCTGACTCGGTTGTTTGTCTTCGATCGTGGTGTGCCGGGCCGGGCCAGCCTGGATTCTACAGAGATATATAAAGGCGGGACACGGCGAATCGGCTCACGAATCTAGCCAGCAGCGCTTTTTCTCTCTTTTTATTCCCACCATGACGGGGTAGATATTAGATATAAATATAATTCACGTCTTTTCGAATATACGACCAATTTGTAGAGTCGCCGATAGCGCGGCCCTGACTATAGTATATACCGTCTATATTAAGCCTGTCTGCATCTTCTAAATCTCGTCATTCTTGTCACTCTTCTTCATCCTACATAGTACGAGCTTGTGCAGTCTGACCAAAACTTTCCTTTAAAAAAAAAATCCTCCACTCTCCTCTGAACAAAGCTGGCCCAATCATCATTTATCTCCTGTTCTGGCCGTTTAGGTAAGACGACGACGACTGCGGAGCCACCATTATGCGGCGAAGAGACTAGAAAAAAAAGACTAGAAAGAAACTATCTCTGTGTATAGAAGCAGCTAACTAGTATAAAACCCGCTTTCTAACTAACAAACAAAAAACGACCCGATCTCGCGAATGTCTGACCTCTCCCGTCCTATTATCTCAATGATGTCACTTTGTGAGGCCAACGGAGTCGTTTCAACTATTATATACTGTTGTATACACTCTTCTTTCTTTCTTTCTTTTTTCCCAAAGTCTAGAGCTCTCTTCCTGGATTCCTTGATATCCTTTTTGGAGACGCCTATCAGACGTTATCGTGAGCTTGCCTGATGGGCGCCTTGTTGTTGCCTGGTGTATACACATCCCGCTATTTTGCCTTTCCCGATAGAGTTCCCACACACACACAGATGAAAAGAGCTTGGAGTTTTTGTGTCTGTCTGTATGCTAACTCTCTCTCACTTGGCTCTTTTTCCTCCTATTCACTTTGGATGGGCGTCGATGGCGAAAAAATAAAAAAAAAAAGCCTCGGCTTCGTTCTCGTCCCGTCCGAGGGCTGTAGGCGCGCCGCGTAGAAGAAGAATAATTCAATCAATCGGCCGCTGGTAATGTATGCTGAAAAGAGAAGACCTGCCGCTTATGACGACGCATATAAATATTTTTTAGAAAAAAAACAAATTATAATATTTTTTTAAAAGCTGAAAAAAAAAATCTACCGACTGGTTGTTACTGCTGTTGTTGTGTTGCTCCTAGAAAATGCGCGTTGCTTATATATAGCGCATAAATAGAAAAGAAGAAGACGAAGGAGGGGAAAAAAATGGTAGTATATAATAATATAAGAGATGTGACGTTTAGATAGGCCGTCGAGCGCGGTTAATGTTCAACCTGGTAGTCCTTCCACTTGAGATGAGAGTGGTGCGATAAGCCCAAGTTTCAATCGGAATTTTTCTTTCTCCTTTCTCGACTTTTGGCTTCTGCTGCTGACTGTTGTTGCTGTTGTTGATGGAAAGATGAGAGGCGGGTTGGCAGCATATCCAAATGAAGAAGAAGAAAAAACATTTACGCGTAAAAGACCGTGAACTGAATGGCAAAAGCTTTCGGTTGGGTAAAATGGAGGGAGGCTCGAGAAAACGAATCCATCATCCTGCAACTCGATTCTGAAAGTAGGTTTCGGGACGCTGCTAGAAGAAGATGAAGAAGAATTAAAGAAGAAAAGGGCTGGTCTTCTTCACCTCCTGCCTCAAATGCGAAAAATCTTTTTTGGGAATGGCCATTGCCAAGCCCCTCGTGTCCCTGCCATCTTTCTCCTCCTAGAGGCTCAGCAGCAGCAGCACTCTGGCTCCTTGCTCCACACACATATCCTGGTGTAGTGGGGCACGTCGGCCTTCCTCCGATGATGATGCTGCACATATTAAGCACGCCTTTGCCTCCTCTGGATCGCTGACATATCGCGCCGACTATATTCACTCTGGGGGAAAACATTTTGTATAAAAATCCACCTCGTATTTTTTTGTTGTCCTTCTCCTTCTAACGGCCATTTCGTGAAATGAAAAAAAAAAATACAGAAAGTTGAGATTCGATAAAAACAGTAAGAATCCGCCTCCGAAAAAAAAGGGCAGTCGTTTTCCTTATAACTTTATACGAGCCATTAAAGGGAGAAAGAAAGAAAGAAAAACCCAAGAAAATGTTTGCTCTCTCAACTCCTGAAAAGGTGAAAAAGGTGTAAATGACTGAAAAGAAGAGAGAGAGAGGGGCAAAAAAATTCCTAGGAGTCGTCGGGTTTCGGATTGGAAACGCTTGGAAATTAATCTTCGCCTTGTAAATCTTTTCTAAATTGAACGCAGCTTGCGTTGGCTTTTTTGTGTTTGCTGGGGGATTGTGGGAAATAGAGAAGACGGATCGACGGTCAGTTCATACAATTCAAATTCGAAGGCGATCTAATCTCAAGGCGTTGGGGTCCGAGATCCACCGCCCGTTGGCAACCCGGTTAAACATTCAACACGTCACGCGTCTTTTTTTTATTTTTCTTCTTCAAATTTTTCTTGTGTTTGTCCGGCGCGCCAGAAAACGTCGTCGCCCATTTCGCTCATTCAATTTTAGCCTACAGTCGTATCCATTTCTGATTCAGCCAAGGCATTCTGTCAAGACATTTATGAACGGCCGTGGCCGTAGCAAAGAAGAAGAGAGAACCCCCCCGGCCGACACTAATGTCGGATTATCGCGACCGTGTATATTATATGTCGTTGATAAATGAGAGAAAATGTGTGTGGGGGAAAAAAAAAATAAATAAACGGGCGACGATGACGATGTTGATTGTTGTGTGCTTCGGCCATCTATTCCACCTGATGCTGGAGCAACAGACGAGAGCCCCTCGGTAACATTCGCTCTCGGCTTTTGGGGTTGTTGTTTTCTTCTTCTTTGCCTTTTCTTAAGAAGCTGTCGACGTGAACGGATCTTCAGGGTTTCTGTATGGGACTATATCTCGTGACACCATCCAAAGCCGGTAGGTTTTTAGAACGTCTAAAAAAGTGACATTAAATCTGATTTATGAGCGTTGCATGTTTCTTTTCTTATTTTCTTAGTTCGTCGTCCAAATGCAGCAGGTGCGATTTGATATACACACACACAAGATACACGGGACGGCTCTTTTTTTTGTTGTTGTTTTGTGTGTGTGTGTGTGGGTTCTTTTTTTCTTCTTTTAAATAGCATTTTATAGCCTTTTCCCGTCTTATTTCTTATTTGTTTGTTTTTTCTTTCTTTTTTAGGTCGGGACGAATCCGGTTTTGGCATATGACCATTCCCGGATTTAGAATTGTTTCTGTATAGAGAGAGAGAAAGAGAGAGAGAGAGTGACCCTTGGGTTGGCAACGGCGACTCGTGCGGACACCATTTATTACAACTCTATATAGTAGGCGCTCTCTTGTCGGGCTGTCCCGGTAATAAGTCAAGTTGCCAATCGTCGAGACAAATCAATAATTGTACGCCGCCAAGTCCAGCGCGCGCGCTCGCCTCCTTTCCCCATGGCGACTTGTCTGACGAATGAATTTGGCCGGCCATCAAGTCAAGGCCAATGGACTCCCCGACTGAGACTGACTGCATGCATTGCTGATGCCATATGGTGACGTAAATTACAACTACATCGAGTTCCCCTCTACCCAAGGACTATTTGAAAAGGATGTGACAGCGGTCGTCCGGTTATGGTCACATCTCGAAACGCTCGATGAAATGCCGCCCGCTAGACACACACACACACTCACACACACACACGCACGCATAGCTCTATACAATCTAACAATATTATATGGCACGAACGATTGATCGAGCGGTTAGGCAATAGGCACTGGGCTGGGCGCCTAGGCGGCTCTCCCGCTGTGGGACTTTGCAAAAATGCCGATCAGGATCGCCTCTCACGACAGATTTATACGCGCATGCGTTAGCGTCTAAACCATCCGCCCATCCGTCGGGTCGAATCAGACAGAGACTTGAACGCGTACGGGCCGCCATCCATGCCCGTAGAAAAAGAAAATTAAATTAAAGAACGGAAAACCCATAGAGTGTAATTGTAACTCTTATGTCAAATTGTTTTCCTTCTCTTCTACTTTAACGACTTGGGTAGGAGAAATCGATTGGATGGCATCCGCTTCGGCGCAATCTTGGCAAAAGGGGGAAAATGGGGACGAAGGCAACCAGATAACAAGAAAACCTTTCACGAGAAAAAAGTAGACAAAATAATAATTCCCATCGAAATATTTTGAACGGTTGTAAAAAAAAAAAATAAAGCGCGCCGAAAAATTTTAAAAGGGCCAACGAGCTCACGCATAAAGTGTCGTCAGTCCTTATGCACATAACTTGTAGATTGCATTGATGCCCCTCATCTTCTTACGTAACGTATATATCGCTAGAGCTTACTCTTTTTTCTCATACAATATTCAAATGCCTTTTTTTCTTTTCTCTTTTTCCATTCGGAACTTTGGTCCGCCATCACTACCATCCGGATGACTTCTCACGGTCATTATAAAGGTCTCTCTGTCTTTGTTACTTTTTCGTCGACACAAGAGCTATTGACCCATTAGTGAGGCGCCGCCGCTCGCAGATTTGATTGCCTCCTGTATATAGGATGTAACAACCATGTATGCTACATAACGTTTTACAAGGAGAGAGAGAGAGAGATGGCTAGGACCTGTTTTTTTCTGGTGCCCAGAGTGAAGGCAGGAAAAAGATGATTGTCGTACGCAGAAAACGGTTATTTCATTTATTATTTTGAAAGAAGAAGAAGAAAAAAAGGGACACGGCCGAACTGTTACACCTTCTGTGCTGGAGGGAGAGATTGTATAGTTAGTTTAGTAGACGTACTGTGGTGAATGCCGATTGCTCTGATGCGGGAATTCTCACACAGTCGTTTCTCGTTTCTCTGCCTTTGCCAGTTCTTCTTCTTCTTCTTCTTGTTTGTTGGCCCTCGATAATCAAACTGCATTTTCCCTTCTCTTAACTCAGTATCTTTCCATCTCTCTCTCTCTTCTTTTTGTTCTTTCTCTCTTTTTTCGCTCGTCTGATTGCCATTTCGTGAGGATGAAAATTTCAATTGTTTCCCATTTCTCCCGAAAGAAAAAAAAAACACACGAGGGGAGGGCATAAGGGGGGTCGAAATTGTGGTGGTGGGGCCCCCCTTCCAAGAAGATTTCGTAATGCGATAATCGTTTGGCTCGTTTTGACGATGTCGAGAGCACCGCAAGGAGGCCATCAGGGCAGGTGCGGCCCATATGCCACACGAATCAGCGGGTGAAAGACGAAAAATGAAATAAATTACGTGAATTAAAGAAGAAGAAGAAGAAGAAAAAACAAAAATAAGGCCTTTCACTTTTTCGGTTCCGTTCCAGCGGGTACTATAGGCAAGGTCCTGTATTCCCGCTGCGTGCATACGTATATAGTATTTTATTATTATTATCATCATCATTATTCTTTTCTTTCGGGTAACACTACACGCTCCACCTGCGTCACCCAAAGTGAAAAGGCAAAAGGGCTCCCGTTAAGAGGCGCCAGTAGTTTGGGAGCCAAACACTCGCAACTATCCGCAAAAGTCCGCTGGATTTTTATTTTTTCTTCTTCTCCCTCCCTCATCCCAACTGTTGTTGTTGTTGTTGTGTGCCTATTTCTTTTTTCTTCTTCTCAGCCGCAACGTCATCGCCGGTGATTTGAACACTCAGCACGACTGACAATAAGTGGGCGAGGAACGTGCGGTCTTTTGAGCGTGGCAGTGCAAGATAACGGGTCGACCAGCAGACGGCTGTCCCATTAAAAGAAACGGCAAGTCAACAAATCATATAGATCGCGTAGGGAAAAGAAGAAAAACCAAAAATATGATGACCACACCCAAATGTTTGATCAAATTAGAACGGCCAACAACCGGCCGAAAAATCCAGCACATGATAGATGGAGTGGAGAGTCAGGGCTACCTAGTTAAGAGTAACAACGTTCCATCTTGTACCGTAGTGATAGAGTAGATACACGTAAGACGTGAGGCCTTCAAGGAGAAACACAAAATCTGGAGCCTGGGAAATCACCAAATTCCGCTGGTTACGCTAATAACAATGAAATGCAGATACAAGCAAAGGCAATTTTCTTTCGGGTAATCCCCACTTCGGTGGAGGATTTTCGTGACGAGAATTTTGGCGATTTTCGAAATCAAGTTTGAACGGCCTCTAGTTATACATCCCACCCGCTGTAACGATTCATCAATGCAGCGTCACCCCCCCAGCATACACAGCGAATACAAATCTTTTATTTTGTCTACATTTTCCCAAAATAAAACGAGAAAAAAAAAAGAAAAAAAGCTCAGGGATATATTTTTTTAACGATCCGCAATGGGCAAAACCCATCACGGCTGCTGGTGCAATGATGGCCAACGAGGAAAGAAAAACGAGAACGCGCGGGTGATGCAACAAGGTTATGAATTCTATGACTTATGGGCTACTTGGCATTTTTGGCGATGGTTGTTGGCCCCTTCTATAATCGATAGTGTTTCTCTATTTCTCTCGTTAGATTTTGATAGAAAAGCGTTTTCACTGCGCCATTGTAAAAGATAATCATCATCATCGTAAACACGAAAAGAGAATTTGGGTTTTCTTTTCGGTTGCCCAAAAATAGGAAAGAATCGATCCTTCGCAGCCCCGTAGCGCTAGTCAATTCACTCATTCGGTTCGGTTATTCGGTTGAAAATCGTCTTGGTGTTCTCTCCACTGGAGAATTTCATCCCGGCGTTTGTATTTTTATGTTGACGATTGTACACACGTATGGTACGAATACAATCAACCCACCCATTTTGTAGCTGCAGCGTGAAAAGTTCATTAAATTATTTTTTTTTTTTTGTTCCCTTCTCGCAAGTCGATGGCGGCGCGGCACGATCGAACGCCGAGAAGGTGAGACTGCGCCGGCCAATAGTCGCGTGATTGCGGGACCCCATCAGCGTGAATTCATTATCAGTGAAACCGATCGAAATGAATCGAGAGGTGGAAAAAAAAGTGTTGCATCCACACCACGTGTAATAAATTCAGATACAACTCGAAAGAGCACGCAACGCAAACGCCGCTCTCGTAATAATGTTCTCGCAGTTACAAGAGAGGCGCCAACAAGAACCAAACAAAAAAATTATAAGAAACACAAAAAAAAAAACATTTGAAAAAAAAAAAACGCACACACTCTCACACGTAAACAATATGGACACACTCAAAGAGTCATCACACACAAACACACAAGATGATTTTTTCCGAGTCGGGAGGGACAATAAAAACCAACAATAACGGAAGGAGAGAGAGAGAATAATTGTCTGGATGTTTATACACGTAAAAAAAAGGAGAGGAAAAAAAAAGTATCAGAAATTATTTGTTTCGTCTTTGTTCTGTACAGAGAGGACAACAGCAGCAAACCCCAAGTGCGTTTGAGAGAGAATAAATAGGCGTTTTCTCTGTATTTTTTTTTTATTTCTGTGTTGAGTAAAGAAACTTATGACGCATGATTAACGGCAGTATTTTCCACTTTTTTCTATCTCAAAAAAATGTTTTTTTCTCCCAAAACACAAACTATGTGTGTGAGAAGAGAAGGCCGTTAAAAGAAATATGAACAAGGCGGCTCTCTCGTCTTCTTCACAATAATAAAATAACAAAAAATAAAAAATGAAGTTGTTTTTCTCTTTCCTGTGTTTTTCATGGCGAATGACACACATACGAACTGGGAGAAAAAAAAACGTAGAAGAATTTTTTTTTCCGAGCGGGGTGGAGAATCTTTAAAAAAACAATTGTATTTTTGTGCTCGCCCTCCTCCTCCCTCTTTGCTCACACAGTGAATGTGTCGGCGTGTGATAACTCTTTTTATTTCTCATTCTTGGTATATTTTTTCTTCGTCAAGAAATAATAAAAAGAAAAAAAAAAGGTAAAGAAGGAGGAAAAAGAAGAATTATATGTATAAGACCGTAAAGTACGCTGAATTGTTATTGCATAAAAATTTGGAATGTGATGAGGTATAAGACCCTATGGCTGCTTCCGGGCGGTAAGAAAACAACAAAGTATAGGAGGGTGAGAACTGAACAGAAAAATTTTATAAAATAAACAGACGAGAGACGTATTATGCAATAATAAAAATGAAGTAGAAAGATTCTTTCGTAATGATAAAACTGCAGAGACAAATGAATCGGGGTACAATAAATTCAACTGAAGAACAACAACGAAATAAAATGAAATATTTATAAAAATTTCAGGGTTAGAGAGAGAGAAAAACAGAAAAAAAAGAGTAGGACGACCGCTCGCACACGTTCACTGTAAATGGCACGATATGCATACAAAAGAATGTCTCAGCCGAGAAAAAAAAATATATTTATATTTTCTCTCTACCGACGCACGAAGGAGAGGCGGGAGTTCGAAAAGGAAGAAATAAAAAGGTCGACAGCTGTTTCTTATTTTTTGAGTGATGATCTCATTGAATTCAGGCCGAGTATAATATCAATCGCGGGCGTGTGCTGCACACATCACGCTGTGGTTACTTCCCAAACAACAAACAAACAAGCAAAACTTTTTTCTCTTCCAACTCAACGGTTAGACGCGCGAGACACAGCCTCGGTATTATTTATACATGTCCCGGCCATCCTATTCTTTTCCTAAGTTGCCTAGCTCTATCTGTCTATGTATGTCCGTGTGTGTGTAGGCGCCGAGTGGAGCTCCGGCGCCCAAATATTTCTTTTTTTTTTCGCTCGAGGAATATCACAATATCTTTTCGCAGCCCGAAAAAAATTTACAACAACAGCAACATGAGGAACGATATGCGCCACGCGCTGCACCTTCTTCCGTTTCGGGCGTTTTGAGAGGCTGAATTATTTTTCTCCTTGTTGTTATAAATCATCACAACATGGTGTGGCTGGTTGTTGTTGTTGTTGTTCGGTACATAAACGAATTCAAAAAAAAAAAGACGAGAAGAATCTGCTTTACCCATTTTGGTCGTCTTACATATTATAATCATGAATCGATTCAAAGGAAACATTTTTGAAAAAAAAAAAAATGGGAAAAATTTTCCGTAACCAAAAGGGAGAAGCAACCAAGAAAAAACAACTAAATATAATTCTTCTTTTCTACATTTCAAAACTGTTTTTGTTTTCCCTGTGCGTTTTCTCTTTTTGGACGGATTTGGGGGAGGAGGAGGAGGATATCTTGTTGCGACATATGGTACAAGTTGATCAAAAAAGAAAAAAGCGAAGAAATCAAATAAAAATCAGAAATTCACGCACAAAATAGAATATGTATACGATAGTAGAGGGAGGAGTTATTTTTTAAGGCGAGCTCGTTCACACAGAAACGGAAGGGGAGAAAGAAATTATATATATAAAAGGGCGGCAGCGGAGAAATGAGGCGGCGGAAGACGAAAAGAGGAACGCAAAAGAACAGAAAAAAAACCTCCTTTCAAATTCGCTGCGCCACGCAAAAGATCAAACAACAATTAAGGCGATAGAGAGAAGGAGAGAGAGAGAGCGAAATGATCCAACAACATGATGTGAGATCGCCAGAGTCGTCAGTCACACACACGACAGTCAAACAAAAAGGGGGGGCAGCAGAAACAGGAGCGGAAATGACAGTAATAACGCGATGAGGTTTGATCAACCGCACTGGATGTTACACGTCAAATGGTGTGGGAGGGTTTGAACGAAGGCGAAAAACCGCACGAAGGGGGAAAACCCGGCAAACTCATCGACGCAAACGCCTGCGTCATCGAAATTGTAGCTCACCGTAATAATCTTTTTTCTTGTCTTCATCGTCAAAACCAGAAGTACAGATTCGGGAAAAACAATCAATTGATTCCCAAACGAAACAAATAGAAAAAACAAAGTTGACTTGTTTCTCCTCTTTTTGCCTCGGGGCCCGCAAAAAAGGGAAAACACGGGTGTCCGTCGTGTGTAGAAGTGATGGTTGATGGGTTTTCTCTGTTGCGTTTGTTTGTGTGTGAGTGTGTGTGTGTGTTTGGCTTTGGCCGATGATGATGATGTTGATGGTTTCACCTTTCTCTCACTCGCCCGACCGCTAGTCACCACCGTAAACGTACACGCCCGAAATAATTTGTTTCTCAAAAAAGGAAAAGAAATTTTTTTCGAAGAAGTGTCAGCTGGTGGAGCCATTTCTCTCTCAGTGTGCGTTGCGTCGTGTTGCCTAGAGTACAGTATGTATAGAGCAGCCGCCATCGTGTACATCAGTGTCGCTTCATGTGCAGTGACAGATGGTCGGATCGTGAGAACGAACGCTGGCACAGGTGGCAACGGAACGGCTTTTGTCCCGTATGCTTCCGGAAGTGGCGGGTCAGCTCGTCAGACCGTGCAAATTTCCAAGTGCAACCGTCCCACGTGCACTGGTACGGCTTTTCACCTGCGCGACCCAAGCGCCAAAAACAAAAAAACAAGAAAACAAACAAAATGAACATCATTGGATAATTTTTTTTCAAAAAAACAAAATCCATTGATATTGGACGGGTCAATAAAATAGAAAACGGGGCACGTACCTGTGTGTGTTCGTTTGTGAGCTTTAAGGTGCGAACTTTTGGTGTAGACTTTCTCGCAGCCCTCAAAGTCGCACTTGTGAACTTTGCGCCTCCGCAGGCTGTCGGTGAAGTCGCCGATGGAAGCGGCCGAGCTGGGCGGCGGCGGCGGCGAATCGCCCGGCGACGAGTGCCGGTTGGGGCTCAGTCCGTTGTTGGTCGACGTTCCGTGCGAGGGGCTGGCGGAGGAGGAGGACAACGGCCTTTGACTCAAAGTCCTGAATGAAAAAGAAAGAAAAGAAAAACAAAACAAATGAAATGAAATGAAATAAACGAAATGATGATTAGAGTTTAATGCGAGAAAGGATAAATCAATCCAAAGATTGATGACGACACGATGCCATGAATTCCTTAGCCTCTTGTCTGTGTGGTTCACATTCTAAATTGCGCACATCAACGCAACGTAAATTGTATAACACAACACAGGAAAAGACCCGAGAGAAATAAAAAAAGAAAAAGAAAAAAGAGGGCTGAGGGCAGAGCGCGCATAATGGAGTGGGCAAATTATACAGATGCCCCAGACCCGACGATTGATCAAGTGGAATTTGAAAGAGATGAGAGCCACCACCATGTCCTTCATTCCTTTCTATTTCCCTCCGACATGGAAGAAGAAGAAAAAACTCGACTACAACAACAACAACAACAAGAGAAGAAAAAAAAAGATGCGCAGTTTGGCTGTGAAATAATATACATGTAAACGTAGCTGTTAAATACCAAGGGTGGGGAAGAGGAGCCTTTGACTCGGGAGGCCACAGGATCTTTCCCATTAAAACGGTGGGGGAGGAGGAGGAGGAGGTGGATAGAAAAAAGAGAGAGAGAGAGAAAAAAAAATCATGGAAATGTGTAGTACGCCGTTGTGATGGGGAGGAATCTATCAACTGGCAGACTCAACAAAAGTAAAAACTTGAACTAGCGGATTCCAAAAAGGCCTCGTGATACACTCTCGTGTTCTCTGATGGGGGATGATGGACGACGGCCGTGAACACAAACATACGGGAGGGTTTCAGAATGATTCTCTTTTTTTTTCTCTCATATGAAAAGAGATAAGAAGGCCAAGGAGCGCACAAATTGCCCGTCCGTTTCTCTAGTCTAGTCATCATTCATCAGCCGGGGTCTCAGAGTCTCACATTTTTTTTTCTTCTTTTCCTTTGAACTTTGTCGAGTTTTTATTTTATTTTTCTTCTCGCCTTTGCTACCACAGAGGTGCCAAGAGTCACTCAAGAGGCTCCTTAAAAGAAAAAAAAGGGTGGAGACCGGTGTGTATATACGACCAACACACAAAAATAGGCGAGAAAAATAAAATGGGGTTGGATAAACATCCGCAACATCTCCTCAATTCCTTGTTTTGCCATTTACGCCTTTTAAATTTCTCCGTGCATGACATTGACGACATCTTCTCTTTTTTTTCTATTTTTTTTTTCTTCTGGTAATTTTCGATTGTTTTGGGCACATCATCTGTGCGGCTGCTCACCTAAATTTATATTTTTATTTCTTTCCAAGTCGTTTTCTTTTCCGTTCTAATTTGGTTTTGTTGCCATTTGGCTGCCATGTTTTATTTCATAAATGGTCCCGGAGCACAACAGTTACAGTTACTAATATAATACCTGACGTAAGTCGTAATTTATACTGGAGAGGAGGGGGGGGGGGATGGGGATGGCCATCTGGAATCAGCCGGGGATATTGTCCGCGTTCTCGACTACCTGGACTCCACCAATTTTCTCTTTAATCCGTCTGCTGTTTTTGGGTTGTTTTTTTCGCTCTCCAGCCCTTTAGCCTTTGCTACTACCCAGCTCCTCCCAACCAATCTCCCATCATTTCATTTTGATTCTAGTCGTCTCGGTTGTATAAATAAAAATCAGCTCGACCAGCGCAGATTAGTCCCGTGTGTTATCACAAGAGGCGAGGGACGAGAACGAAGACCCAACGACCCCCAAAGCAACAAAGGGGAGAGCATCAATAATAAATAATACATAAAAAAAAACACATGTCTAACGAAGTGAAGAAGACGAGAAGAAACAAGGGGAAAAAAATTATTATTAATAATAATAGCCTAATAATAAAAACAATAATAATCATAGTAATAACCACGATGATAACAAACGCTGGGTGAGTGAGCGCCCATCATATTATTGGGTCAGTTGAAGCGGATTTTTTTTATTTTCCCCCGTTCCAAGTTGCCCGTCCAATCTTTTATTTCTTTTTTTGTGTTTTTGATTATGTGACTAAGAAAAAAGAGCGAACGCAAGAGGATTGCACACAATCCCACGGAGGGGGAGAATCTTTCCCCGTTCCTTTCATTATTCATAAAACTTAATTTTTTTATTATTATCATAACGGACCTCTTGATGGCATTAAATTGTAGGGCGTTAGTGGAAGAATGAGAGAGAGAGGGGAAAAAGACTGAACGATGAAGAATGGACGAAAATGATGAAGAAGAAGAAGAAACCGGTTCGGTACGTCGTGATTTTAAGTTTGGCGCATCCAACTACATCGTGAGCGTTCCACTAAAGAGAGAGAGAGAAAAAAATAATAATATCCCGACGTTTTTTCTTTTTGTTGTTGAAGAAGGGGCAGAAAAAATATTTCCCTTCTCCTTTACGTCAAATTGTGATAGGAAAAAAAGAGAAAAAATATAAGAGAGAGAACTGAAAATACAACAACAACAAAAGCCAGCTGATGACTTGAAATGTCTTTGAATTGGAGTGAGGGAAACGGGGGGGGGGGGGTAGACATTTGAATGTCTCTATTGGCACCGACTTGTCAATTGTTCGTCCTCCTTCTCCATTGCACTTTGGTCCCATGTCTGTCTGCGTCTCGAAGACGGACGTTCATTATAATCATTACGAGTTTATCACCTGATGGCGTGGACTCATGTCATTTCTCCATCCTGCTCTTAAATCTGGCCCGTTTCCAGTCGTTCAGACTCGACTCGGGAGGTTGTTGCCTTCTCTCCCCCCTTCCCTTGTTGTTGCTGTTCCATTCACACAATATACAATACAACAATTCGGTTCCGGGCCAAAGTGTCGTATACATTTTCAAACTGCGCGCCACGCTTGGATAGAGACGAGATGGTTGTCCTCCTTTTACATTACACGAACCTTCTCCTCTTTCTCGTGTTTTTTTCTTCTTCTTCTTCTTCTTCTTTTTTCTTTTCGTTCGAGAAATTCGAATGCAAAGTACAATCTAATCGACTCTCTACTTGTGTACGTGAGTGTACGGACATGTCTCCCCTTCTTTTTTATCAGTCACTTTTCTACTTGTTTTGTTTGTTGCGGTTATTATCGTTCGGGAGAGCGAGAGAGAGAGAGAGAGAGAGAGAGAGAGAGGAGGGCGATTGTAGAGAAGACCGACGGAGAAAAACGGCAAGTGTTGAAAAGTCCGTTCTAATTGCGTGTGCGTGTTGGCTGCGGTCTGTCATAGCCGCCGAGCGGATGTTGGGAGGATCGTATAATCAAACATTCACAACCCGTGAAAATGACTCTCAACGTGACGGCGCAACAACATCAACAACAATTGTAACACAGCGGAGATGTTGAATTGTTGAGGGGGACCCCGTCGGTAATCAACACCGTTGCGAGCAGCACACACACACACACACACAGTAGTTGCATCCATTACAACAGGCAAGACAGGAGGAGAAGAGAGAAGGAGAGAGGGGGGGGGGGCATAAGACTCTCCCGGTCCTGATTAGAAGTTTCGGGAGCGTGAAAATGTGAAATGCCAAGGCATAATCATTTTTCTATTTTTAATCACCACGAAAAAAAGAAAAGAAAAAGAAAAAAAGAAAATGATCAGCAAATCATCATTAGCCTGTCTGCTGCAGTAAACACCAAGCAAGTCTCTCCCGCTCTCCTTTCTCTCTCGCCTCGTGAACCGAACGGAGCGAGGCAAACACCCCCCTCCAAAACAAAACAGAAATAAACCATCCGACTTCACGAGGAGAAACAATGAGCACGGGAGGGGAGGAAGACGAGGAGGAAAACCATCTCCCAATTTTTCTCTTTTTTGTTTTTTTTTATTTTTTAAACTTGGGCTAAGCTCCCGCCTGGGTTCTCTTCTCCAACTTCTCGGCTAACGAGTTCATGCCTCAATGCGCCCAATGGGCGTGTATAAAGAAGCGCCACAACACCAACACACTTTGAGCGTCAAATAACCGAAATGAAACATTCCTTTCAGGTCAAAAAGAGGCGGCCGAGACAACAACAACAACAACAACAACGAGATTCCATTGCAAGCACCGAGTGCAAGTAGATGGACGAAAAGAAAAAAAAAACTTCCAACTGATGGCCATCTACGAGACACGGGCACGTTCGACCCATTACACACGAACGAGGTCGTGACACCCGAGACAACGACGCGGCACCTCCTCACCCACCTCAGACGCCACCTTGAGACCTATACGAGCGAGAGAGTAAGGCACTATTCTCACACTCTCCAATGTTCTCGGCAGAAAAGAAAAAATCTCGGCCTCGTTCGTTCGTGTCCGACAACTTCAAAAAAAGGAAACCTTCGGGCCGGCCCTATTGTCCAGTTTCTCTTGTGGCTACACCAGCTTGACTTTACCTTGTCATCTCGACTCTTTTTCCAATTCAGAATCGACGAATATGCCCAAAAGAAATC
This sequence comes from Daphnia pulex, assembly GCF_021134715.1. NCBI lineage: Eukaryota > Metazoa > Arthropoda > Branchiopoda > Diplostraca > Daphniidae > Daphnia > Daphnia pulex. Next base: position 5,570,640 of record NC_060018.1, on the reverse strand, counting down.
GGGAAATGACAAAAAAAAAAAAAAAAAAAAAAACCGGCACGACCCATTTCGATGGATTGCCGTAACGATACCCCGAGAGAGTCACCCGCCATTTGACAATAGAAAATTTCTGAAGAAAGGAAGTCCTCTTCAACGATTTCCTCCCTCCTCCTGACAACATCAATAGGTTCAATGCACAGTATGTTGGGACTCGCAAGTATTTTTCTTCTTCTTCTCCAGAGACATCCATTTGTTCGTCTAGAAAGAATCGTGCAAACCATCGTGACCAAAAAAGAACCCAAAGTAAAAAAAAGAGACTCTCTTCTTCTTTTCTATTCATTCGACTCGCACGCACTTTGACGGGACTGTTTCGTCTGGAGGAGTTGAGTGGTAGACGTCCAGTGACACCGTACTCGGTCGGGAGACGATGGCAACGGGGCTAATACGGCATTTACATTCACGGCATTGCCCATTTGTGTGAAAACGAGAGAAAGGTGGTGCTAGACATTCAAAAAGAAGAGGAGAGAGCTCGACAGGGGGAAGACCCCAAAACACTTTGCTGAAACTGCAACCTGATCCTCTGCGCAAATCTACTTGACTTGAAAGGCGCAATCAAAGTCTGCACGACTCCACCGTAGTAACCCAGTGTAGGAATATCAGCCGAAAATGAACGCTCGGCCTGGCCATCATGAACACGAAAGGGGGGGGGATGCAATTGGGAGAGACATGATCCCTTGCACGATCGCTTATTCGTGAATACCTACATCTACGAATGCAACGGCACGACTTGCAGCAACGGGATTGAAAAAAGCAACAACACAACAAACAAAAACCTAAAGGACTAGTAGCTCTAAAACAAAATGTTCACCTTCAAAGAGATGAAGGAAATACTCACTCCCACGTCCAATGATTACGTACGCTCGATTCTTTTCGGTGGGAAAAATCCCATTTTGTGTGTGTGTGTGTGTGTTTTCGTTGACGTTTGATATATACTAAACTAACGACTAGACTTCCCCCTCACTCAGTCAACTCACCCACACTCGCACTCATTATACAATTCCCTCCAGCTGTGTGTGAGTGCTGTGTGTGTGTGTGTTTTTTTTTTTAAAAAGCAAATTGAAATTTCACTTACATGTCGTAACCGGGAAGGAATCCATCTTCGTCGTCCTCGTCTTCATCTTCGAACATGGTGTCACCATGGTTACTGTGGAAACACAAAAAAAGAAAAAATATGAAAATGAATAGACGATCTGATTATTGTCGAAATCATTATGATTTATCGACTATGTAATTAACGACAGCAACAAGTTCGTGCACAAGGTATTTTTTTCTTTCTTTCTCTTTTTGGGAGGGTTTCTTGTTGATTTGTTGTTGTGTTCGCCGACGTTTTATCGGTTCTCAAACATCTCGAGAATGTTTTATATGTACGTGGCGCTCTGTCGACCGAGACGCGTGCAGACGTCAAAAGGGCAAATAATAAATTCTCTCTTTCACTTTTGTAATAGAAAACCAGTCGCCGATTGCTATTGTGGCTGTCGCTGTTGCTGCTGCTGCTTGAAAATCTGAATTTAATATCGGATATGGGCGAAATCTATTGCTTGGATCTATTCAACCAATAACAAGTTTTTTTCATTTGTCCGTCGCAAAAATATTTCCTGAATTCACAAGGCGAATTGTGTTCATTTTTTCTTTTTCTTATTTGCGCGCCAGTAAGATGTTTTTTTTTCTCCCCCTTTTGGGCTGTGCCACTCTCCTCCAAGGGCTCGGACGCTGGAAACAACGCAGACAATGCACGACCAAGGAGGAGTTTGAAAGAAAACTCGATGATTCATTACAAATACTTGTAGCAGCAGCGATCGTGACCGATTCGAGACAGTATGTGTGTATCTCTAAGAGGAGGTGGAGGAGGTGGATTTGGAGGCGGGAGAAGCTAGGATGAGCGCCATGATCATCTTCTTCTCGGCCGTCCCAGCATCCGGGATTTCTTTTTGGGCACTTTTTGAGGGGGTGTCGAGTGTTTATTTTTGAAAATTCCCCATTCCAACGTAATAAGTATACATATGTGTAGTAAGTTGGAAAGCTCGTAGAGAAACCAGAGAGAGAAAAGTGGGTGGCAACACAGCACGAGTTGAGTTAGAGAGAGAGAGAGAGAGAGAGAGAGAATAAACGATCACTTATTGCCGGCCGCCTTTCTCTACTGTTGTCTTAAAGGGACGATCGAGATGGACTTGACCAGAGTTTACATTCGAAATTGAGGGGAAGGTTTCGGGTTGATTCGAGAGGCTGTACGCGTGTTGTCAGGCCATTCATTACAGAGTCTGTGAGGGATTACCGATGGTACGGAGCCCTTCATCTCTCTCTCATCTCTCCGACTGGCCAAGGTAAAACGGGCCGGCAGTCGGTGCAACTATTTTCCAAAGTCATGCAAGTGGAACGTCATAGCCCGACCGCATCACGACGGTAAGGCGCCAGAGAGACACTTTACACCACTGGCAGACACACACACACACAGAGAAACGGGAAAAGGGGTCCGCCTGGTGACAGCTGGGCCGCCGAAGAAAAAAAAGACGAGGAGATGGGCATCACCAGGCCGCCCGCCACACCGCGACCCAACCATATGATTACAAGAAAGTCACTCTCTCATTAAGGTCGATGAAACTGCATCATTTCATTTCAACCAGTTGCTCAGCTGGCGCTTGGCCCTGGCCACTTAAAAAGACGGACCAACGGGGGGAAGAAACGGAGAGTAGCCTATACCTAGACGATCTCAATGATGGACGCATACGCATGTAAATAGGCTTGGCTCTCTGCAAGGACGGACCATACATCATGATTACCGTGGTGGTGGAGGAGGAATGTGAAGAAGAAGAAGAAGAGGAAAAGGGTGGTGGTGCAATCGCGTCATGTCTATTCGCTGCCACCATCATTGTCGGCCGGGAATTTGTGGAGGGGGGCCAGACGAAGACGGAAAGGGAGTTGAGGGTTGCGAGCGAGAAAGGCGTGGACGCTTTCTCGGATAAGAAAAAAGGAAGAAGAAGAAGAAGAAGAGCCGGGCATTATCATATTATACATCCTCATCATCAGCTTGATCCCTCCTACTCCTCCCTCGCTTGCTCAAAGTACTACTGTTGCTCCTGCAGCCTCATTGTTGTTGTTGTTGTTGTTGCGGTTGTAGTGTTGTACTCCATCTTTCTCGACCCACTGTACAGCCTCCACGGCAATTTCCAATGTTTGACTGGGAAATATAAGGAAAAAAGAAAAATCCCAAAACCGAAGCGACACGCCTTTTTTAAGATGGGACGGCCGAGGGAGAAAATAGTTGGGCGTGAGAAGCCTCCGTTTGTTTTTCTAACATTATTTTTTTTTTTTCGGGATATGAAATAGTTGGGATGTGTGTTGTTGTTGTCCGAAAGGAAACTATGCGCCCGTCGTCTTATCTCTCGGCCCGTCGTCTAATCTTTGCTCAATCTTCATCTCGGCTAATTCGTTTACCCTTTTAAGGCACTTGAAAGAAAAACTTGAAATCAAGATAATAAACTTTGAAAAAAATAAAAAAATAAAATAAATATTTTCAACCTAACCGGGGTCAGAAAAGCCAAAAAGGCGCAGTCTCATCGCTCGACGACCCACCACAAAAACCAAAACCCAAAATGCACTTGTCGGCATTCATTACCCCCATTAGTGTGGTTCCGCAGTTAGTAGTTGTGAAACAGCCCCACGCTGTGGCTTCAAAAAGTCATTCAAGCGCCGAGCTGATTAATTAAGAAAATAGGGTGGCCCTTCATCGTCTTTTGATTTAAGATTCTCTTGATTAGGCGGAGAGAGCCAAAGAAGTTGGGTCGTGCGCCTGCCGGGACCCGTTGGAATAAGTTGCGGGAAGGCGTGAAGAGCTAGGGGTCTCAGCTCCAACACCATTCAAGTAATTGCCTCGGCAGAGACGGGCAGAGAAAAAAAAAAAACGAACGAACGGGTTGGAAGAACGCGGACGCGCACGAATGCAATCCCAAACAGAAAAGGAAAAAACAAAAAACAAAAAAAAGGTTTGTATTTTTTACTTTTTCTTTTATCGAGAAAACTGCTGGGAGTGTGCTGAAGCCTCGCCGGTTCGTATTATATAAAATAAATTTTATATAGATGGGAGAGAGAGAGAAAGAGTGGGGCGATTAGTGTGCTGTGGATTTTATGAGGTGAAGAAAAAACCATCATCATCGTGCCATGCTAATGGGATCTATATTACGCTGATCGTGCCCCATCATCGCGGTACATAGGGAGCGCTTAAATAAAAAAGGGTAAAAGGAAAAGGTGTCGAAAATAAATTCTAAAAATAAAAAGCTTTCGGTCGGAACGGAACGGCGGGACTCGGCGGGAATGCAAAAAAGAAAAAAAAGGAAAAAAAAAAAAGGTTTTAACCTCCGAATCTTCTGCGGTTGCTAGCGGACCAATTGCGTTTGGTTGTAGATACACGCTCTATTAAAACTAGTTACTCTCTTTCCCTCCAAACTGAGAGTCGATTGCCGACTCGATGAGCAATTCAAGCGAAAATTGAAGAAGTTTGGCTGGCACGATGACGGATTGCTGAAATCACGTCGTGTTTACAGTTGAAAAAGTATGGCGACATTCTCTTTCTCGCTGGAAAGAAAAAATAATCTTCAACCACTTTCCAAAACTTTTGGCGTTTCGATTGGTTTGCTCGTTTCCCCCGTTTCGCCTTGACGTGCTCAAGTACTTCAATGATTCCATTTGCTTCGCATCTTTTGACGCATTTATGGACAGGCGGCGTTTGGATATTGAAGGAAAGAGAACGCGCAAGTGAAAACAAACAACAACAATAGCCAAAGAAAGAAAAACGGGTCAAGAAGATGAAGAAGAGAGAATATAAGCAAGGACAGTAAAATAAATGAATCCTGCAAAAAGAACCCCCCAAAAAAGAACAAAAAACAAAAACAAAAGGAAAATATATAAATAATGTGTGAGTGCATGCTCGGTGCGGATGCGGCGGCGGCGGCCAAAAAAATTAAATAAAAAATATATAAAAACAAGCTCACAGTTGAGTTCGTTACGGTCGAGGTGGCTGTAACCGTGCGCCCAACTGGAAACGGGAGCGCTATTGAATAAACGGACGTGAACCAAAAGAATTTAAGTCTAAAAAATAAAATAAAAAAGACGGGGCGTCGCTCGCTTTTTTACCTAACGTGATATATGTCTCTCTCTCCCATTTTATTTTTCTGTTCCCTCCCAATTGGCAACTGAATTTTCTAATTCCCTTAAAAAAAAAGGAAAAAGAAAAATGTACAATCAAGAAAAAAAAAATAGAAACGAGAAAGAAAGAAATGCCATTATTAATGGCGGCTCTGCTCACGCGCTGATAGTTAGCGTTCAATCTTTTTTTCTTTTCGGTCGGCCACTCCTACGCCCTACCTAACCTATCTACCTATTACCATCTACTATTTTATCCTTGGGTCTCTCTAATCTTTGTGACTCTCTCTCTCTTTTTCTGATCGACTCTCGCTCGATTAGACAGAAGTAAAAATGGAGGGGGTTATAGTCTGAATCAGCCACCTGCTGCTTTTAGAAGCATTATTTCTTCTCCCGTTTTTCTTCTCATTCTCTTCGACTCGTTCAAATCTCGTGCCTAACTCAAAAGGTTACATGCTTTCTTGCCTGATAGACTCAAAATCCCGCAGTGAGCTATCTCTACCATACATGCCCTTTCGCGGCCTGGTATAAAAATAAAAATTTCGACCAAACAAGAAGAATAAAAAATGCACACCCACAGCGCACACAATGCACCACAAGCAGAGTCTCAAAGTATTAGCGGTGGAGTAGTAGTTCCATTGATTTCAATCGATTGGAAATGAAAAAGAGAAAAGGGTCAAGAGCGAAAACGGTTGGAAAATGGGGCGTAGTTTTTTGTTGACTGTGTTTTCCCCCGACCGACTAGCTCGCGATGGAGTTTCTCTCTCTCTCCCGACGCCCATATAACCTCAAACCGGTAAGCTGAATGCGAGTTGTATCGATGATTGAATTGATGACTGCTGCTGGGCTCTCCTCGGAGCCACAAGCCGAGCAACAAAAACACACAAGAGCCAAACAAAATATTCCGATTCATTGTAGGGCTCTGGCCACTGGCCCCTTATTTTTGTTTTTGTCTGTTGTGTTGTCTTGTCCTACTCGGAGCACAAAACTGTACGGTTTGCTTGTTGTTGCCTCTTGTTGTTCGTGTTGTTGTTGTTCAATTTCAGCCGAGCGCCACCCCCTCTGATGGCATGAATTGTACGATGATTGCCGTGCACGCGCTTCATCCATTATTCATAGAGAGTTATGCGGAGGAGAAGGAGGAACAGGGGGAGACCTCCGCATCCATAAGGGTCCGGTATCTTGCGAGAAGAGATGGACCACCTCCGGTTCCACTTTTCCGAGTCAATGACGATGACTGCCAGTTCATTTCTGTCCTTGGGTTCTCCGAGTTCTCTTTGCCCCATCATTTAGATCGATCAGTATAACAACAACCCCAAAAAATAAAAAAACCTCCTCACATTTCAGACTCTCTTTCTCTTTATAGAAAGGGGGAAGAGACAAGGCGAAAGAGTGATGAGAAATGATGGGCAAATACGGACCACAACAACAACAACAGGAGCGGCAGCCGGACAGCGGCTTGTTGGCACTAGACTCTCCTACAGTCCATTTACGGTCGATTAAAGCTCAAGAGAGACCGCCCGTTTTTATCATTTGTGCGGGTTCGGTGATGAATCCCTTCTCGACTTATCGGTCGACCGAAGGAGGAATGATGAAAAAGTCGCCAGACATTTCAAAGAAAGAAGAGAAAGAAAGAAAAAAAACGGAATGGAGAAGAGAACAAAAAAAAAGAATAACTTACAAGATGGGCTCCTCTTTCATGCGGTGGTGATGCGTCAGGAGCGCGTTGGAAGTCGTCCGTAACGTGCACTGGATGCTGGGTATCATCTCGACTCGGACGGCTTCAGGCGCTGCAAAGGAATTCAACGATGAAAGCCAAATTAAATTAAGGGCAAATAAAATATGACACACGCAATTTTTCGCCAAAGAAAAAAACTCAAATATCCGGAGGGAGGAACGAATAGATTTGAAATCCAGTGGGGGGTCTGTTCTTGGGCGAACATGATAAAAGACCCAAGATGGAAGGGTAAAGTGAATAAACGAGCGAGAAAGCGAGAGAAGAAAGAAAAAAACAGTGTTTGCAGCAGAAGCTCCGCGTGACAGTTGGTAGATATTGCCACGGTGAATGTGTCACAGAGGGGGGAAATTGCTTTAGTTGGCGCTGCCGAGACCCCAAAAGATATGGGAGCCAACTCAAGCTTAGAATTTGAGCGTCTCTCTCTCTCTGTTTGCCTGTATCCTTTACATGTGGACTGTGTTTAAAAGAGGTTCCGAGCTTGGACGGGAGAAACAAATGGGATCGGGAGATGGGGTCAAGGGAGAAAGGCAAACATCAGATCGAATAACCTATACCGAAATCCGATAGAAAAACAAATACCACCGTCGCACTATCAAAAATCTACCCTCCATCAAGACCCATCGGACTTTAAGAAGGTTTGGAAATCGTGGGCCGTCCTTATTGATGTCAAAACTAATTTCGGAAAAGAAGGAAAAAAGAAAACCCCCAATAGGTGCGAGGCAAACGCACTCAAGTATCAAATATCAAATGCGCAGAGACTTTGATGCGCTAACCGGTCGAATCTGCCGCCACCCAGACGGTAGACGAGGGAAATACAAAATTCATCGAATTCGTTGTGCGTGTAGAGAAAATGACCCATAACAAACAAATAGTCGATTACAATCATTCCTTCAATGAAATTCCGTTAAACATCAATCATGTCCATTTAAAAAAGAAGCAAATTGTGTCGCGATAGATGCCAAGCGCTTAAAATCGAATAAAAGAACCGCATTAAACAATTGTTTTCCAACAGAAAGACACAACAAAATAGTAATACTTGATCAAGTGCAATTTTAGATTTTGAAAAAAAAATCAACGGTCTGCAATACAAAGGCAGCAATCAGTTTGTAAAAGTTTAGAAATCTTTTGAGTAACTCTACACACAAATACGTCCAGCGGGCCTTCTCACACCCAAGAAAAACATTACACTAAGAAACATTCATAGAGCGTAGTGTGTCCTTGGGGCGGTTCAAACTCATTGACGCCACCGCCCATGCCGATATTGTAGGGAATTAACAGGGAAATTGACTAGATCAACTTGATGCAGATCTCAATCTACGAGTTCGCGTGCGCCTTTTGTTTTTCCATTTGCCTCTCAGGCGTTTTCGCCGCTTTGACGACGGCCGGCCGGACGGACGGTCGGACGTTTGGGAGGAATGAGCAAACAAAGAATAATAAAGAAAGAAAGAAAGAAAGAAAAAAGCTATATTGCGCAACAACCAAATCGGAACAGCTGGGAGGCTCAACCCAAAAGATCTAATTAGGTCATTACGTGAACTCGATAATAAATGGTGTGGTCACGGTGCCGAATGGATGTTCGTTGGTTCGTTCAACAAGAGGAGAGAAAGAAAGAAAGAAAGAAGGCAATGGATGCGTGTGTGTTGGTTAAGTTTTTAAGGGTGTCATCGTAAAACAACTGCAAGATGGGAGAGGGAAATGGCGCGCAGTATACGAGTTTTTGAAAGCCTAAGCCCATAAGCAAACATTTTCATTTGCAGGTGGCAATATGTAGACCGCTAGTTTTTTTTTTCTTCTTTTTCTTCTTTTCTTTCGTGTTCGCCGTCGTAGGCACATCCATTTCTCAAAGTCATTTTGTCTTTAATGTGCCCCACTTGGCTGATTATACGATCGCTGGCAAATAGAAAGAAAAGGAGAGAAATAAATAAATACGCCAAACATCTCGAGCAATCAGCTCTCTTTCTCTAGCGTTGTCTCTATACCCCTCGCGTAGAAACACACAACCGTGTGGGCCACCAACTCCCTTTCTACTTGTTTCTTCTATTATTCTTTTCTTCGCTTTTCTTGCCATTTGAGAACACCGAAATAGCTTCTCTTTTCCTCTGTGTCTCTCCTTCTCTCTCTCTCTCTCTCGTTTTTGTCGAGGTTCGGCTTGTTATTAACAGACATTTTGACTGTGAAGCCAGTGACGGGCGCAGGTTATCTGCCGTCCCCTGCGGGATACCGTTAGACGGAGTGAAGGCCATCGAAACACGACACACGAACCCCCCCACACACACACGTACACAGTATATATGTACACGCTGGAGAGAGATGACAAATGAAATATGGGCCGCTGCCGCCGACTAAAGACGCACACGCAATCAGAGACGACGGGTCTATAGAGGACATGCGTCTATTCAACCCGACTCGGATCTAGTGCGAGAAAGCCGGGGCTTGTGTAAGCGACAACTGCGTTCGCTTGTAATAAACGACGGACGCAATCGACAACCTCGCCTCGGTTTTCATTCTGGCACCAGCCCTTCGAGTCAAAGTCTTTTCAGACTTTTGAGTCAAAAGAGATCAATGATAGCAGAACTCTGCGAGGGTTTTTGTTGGTGGACCATAATCACTTGCACCTTGAGGTCACACAAGAAAAGAAGTAGAAAAGCCAAAGCAAAGCAAAGCAAAGCAGGTCCAGCAGTGCGCCAAGGACGCTGTTGTTTTGCAAACAAAGAGAGCAGTTTCCGTCGAGTGGCAAATTTGCCTTCAAAAGAGATACGTGGATAACGTTCTGGGCCGACTAGATCGCGGATCGCCATGAATCAAATCTTGTTGGAGCGATTCAATTCCAATCGTCGTCCCTCAAACGCCAGACGGTCGGCACCCAATGAAAAAGAAGCGAAAAATTCGTTACACATTTTGGAAGTTGACTGGATATTGTGACAGGCGCCAGCCAAAGAGAAATGCGAATTTTCACTTATTGTATTCATTCCTCGTGAAAAATTTCTCAATTCTTATTAATCTTCTCAATTAATCTAAAAAAAAGGGAAAAACTAACCGACTCCACCCTGGGTCAGGTCCGGTCTTTCTACGTAAACTAAACAGAAACTAGTCGACCTCAAACCTTCGACCGTCCTCGAGAACCTGTTATGACGGAAAAAAGGTTTTTCTTTTTCTTTTTTTTTTCGCAAATTGACATAAATCGAATACATCTGAATAGGTCTAGTCTACAGTTCCACGCACGAGTCTAGTAACCCAAAAGAAGGAGAAAAGCGGGCCAATAAAACCGCAATAAAACTTTCCAATCGGACTGAGAACAACGGAACAACTCATCTTCACCCCCTCTGGAACAACAAGAAAGAAACAATTCCATGCAACTCGATTTATTTTCAATTCAATGCGCCATTTGTTCTCCCAATTTTCGCCAAACTTGAATGGCGACAACAGTAGGAACCAGCACGTCAAACTGTTTGTAAACGGTCAAATCAATGCCGTCATTGGATCGATGGATTCGTATCAATCAAAGCTCTCGACTCTCTCGAAAGCGAACAAGAAAACCGAAGGGAAATCATCGGAGAGAGACAATAACCGGCCAACAACATTTTTACTTTGCCGAGCGCGTAAATCATCCAGCCCTTTGTTTTCTCTGTCACCGACAAGTTACCTTTCGTGTTTCCCTTCGTTTGACTTAGTCGATTTATTTATTGCGTTCGTTTAAAAATTCAGACTACAGGTACTACTCGCTGGAGGGGAAGGTTCGGTCGAATCGAATTCAAGTCTATCGCTAAACAGAAAAAAAAAACACGCTGGTTGTTTTCAAAGTTCCAACATAGTCCACGGACATTTTCTCGGCGTTTTGTTTTCGTTCGTTCGTTCATTTTCCGTTGGGTTTTGTCTTTGGCAACAAAAAGATAAATAAACAACAAAAAAAAACCAACAAGAAAAAAGAAAACAAACCAAAAGTGGAAACCATGTCATGCAGTCACGTCGTTCAAGCCAAGCGTGACTAGGCGGCACAGAAAAAAAAAGAGGGGGAGGGGGGACGGGGTGGGGTACGCAATCGGGGAATGTGTAAATCATCAGCGCTGGGTCTCTCTCTCGTGTCCGTCTCTTTTCTCTCTCTCTCTCTCTGTGCCGTCGCGGGCTGCTGGACCGACTTGGACGGCGAGTCACGTTCGCGGCTCACGTACGTGAGAGAGATGCTCACGGTGGTTTGACTTGACACAACCGGCATCACCCAACCTGCTGCCGTTGCTGTTATTGTTTGGTGGATTTTTATTTGATTTTTATTTTTTGTCTCTCTCTCTCTCCTACTTTTCATTTTCTTCTTCTTGTCGGCCGTCGCGGTCGTGTTCACATGGACGGGTCATGTCGACAGGGCGGGTCATCATGACCGACATCACTTACCAAATCCCTATGCACCCCGCCCCATTTCGACCGTAAACTTGACTACACGCACGAGAGACTTGTCACAACGAATAACTGAGCTGTTCAAATCCCTAGAACTGATGGCCAACGAAATTTCCCGACTGGTTTTGTTTCTTTTTCTATTCTTCATTTCGGCAACTCAAACAAGTGACGACCGACTTCTATGACCATCATTACAAACTATTAGTAGCCTAGTCCCACTACTGGTTTTGAATGCACTGCTAACGTGTTCTGGTCCTGACGAGATCACGCATTTCTCGTCATTTTGGAAGGGCAACAAAAAAACAAAAACGACAAATCCCTGGATTTGCCGACAATAAACTTCGTCGGTTCATCGGTTATTTATGAAACCGGATAGATTCCTGACAAAAGCCCAACTCCTCCCGTCACAATTCCGCGAAAGAAAATGGGAGAAATGCCGCTCCTTGAAAAGCAAATTATTCTTTTGTCTTGCAAATCATATTAAGCAGCTCCATGTTTCGGGTGTGGCAGACATGTGTGTTGACGGAGGTCGTCTCACAATGGCTGCACACATGGCCGATTCGGATAGACAATATTACCTCGATCGCAAAGTCAAATCAGGTATATCAAACAAAAAGAGAGCAAGAACTTAACAAGAAAAACAAGAAAATATGCAGGAAATCAGAGACGACGGACAAATGTCAAGACTTAAAAACCAGACCAGCTGGTAGTAGTTTAACTAGGATCTACTAGTACCTTCTAAGAAAAAGGGGTGAAGGTTACAAATCAATCAAACGGGCGGCGGTTGGGAACGAACACACGCAAAAAAAACAAAAAGCAGGCACATAAATAAATAGAAATTAAGGAAAAACCTGTTTCCGTTTAGAAACCAAGAAACACAATCGGCAATGACAAACGTTAAGGACAGGTATACACACACACCAGATCGAAAAACAAATTAACCCAGCAGTTACAACGGGAAAAGGTGTCAGGTCTCGTGATCTTTCTTCCAGCTTTTATTTTTTTTTCTTCTCATGTGTGTGTGTGTGTGTTGTAGATTTATTCAATTCAGCGCCGAATACTGCGCATTAAACCACAGATAGACTGTGGCGAGAAAGTTCAATAACGTTGCGAAACCATTCACAAGAAAGAAAGAAAAAAAATGCTTAAAACAAAAACGAATGGTTCGATCAATCGTCCAGATGACTGAATTAAGACACAAGGTTGCATATGCTTTTGTATACGGTGGATAAGTCACAGCACGAAAAAGTCCAGACTCTTCGGCGGTCTTGAAACCTCAACCAGTGTATGGTTAGATAGACCTGCAATTCATGTAAATGGGTTTTTCCAGCCCGGAATCGCACAACGATACGAAGGGAAAAGGTGGAAGAAGCCGGGCCCTAGCGACCGACTATTGAGATATAAAAAAAATATAACGAGGAAGAACTGGGACGCGATTCTCGGTAAAAAAGGAGGATGACTCACGTTCATCTGATGGTCTTGTTATTTACAAGTAATATAGAATTTTCTCCGCGCAATCATAACGGCCGTGTTTCTTTTTCTCGGCGCCAATTGGGACCACCTCTGTCGGTGGTGACTTTCCACCGGATTACATTGGAGAAAGAGAGGAGGAGGACATTTCGTAAGAGTTGAGTCGAGTCATCGTTCCTTTGGTCACGATAAAAAAAAGATACGGCCCAGATGTACATAATGCCAATGGGAGGGAGAAGGAAAAAACTTGGCTATTGTGTACCAAGATGGGCGGGCGGATGGAAGCGAGGAGAGTCGTCATCCCTTGCTATTACAGTAAAGTAATAACACGACCATATTCCTGCATTAGATAGTAAAGCTCGACAAGCTCCACTGCCACCAATTTTGTTCGTCTTCTTCTTTCGCGCTGGAAAGAGAGGCGCAGAGACTCTCGTAAATCACAAAAGCCTTAAGTGCGGGCACGCGCAACCCCCACCCAGTAATGAGGCGTCCAATTTACGGTGTACCTGTAGCATTTATTCATTTATTTCTTCAACTAGCGAATGGAGCAAAAGAAAGAAAGAAAAAATACGAGAGAGAGAAGACGAAGAAAATATGATTGCATATCTACGCTGCATCATAAATATGAAGGTGGAAAACGAGGAACCTTATGGCCTCCACCAACTCTCTCTTTCTCCGCTGCAGGAGGCCGAAAGACAAAAAACGACAGAAAGAAAATAGCCGACCGACTTTTTTTGGAAGGGGGGGCTCGGCCCCTCCTCAATCATGAAATAATACAACACACGATTCATAAAGCAATAGTCTTAGTGGCCGTCGTCGTCGCTGTCCGTCGAGCATCGTCGGCAGCGTGGAAACTGGGCAGAGAAATGCCCTGCCTAGAAACCGCAATATTTAGATAAATACGGCAACAACCAACGTCGTTCCTATCCTTCGTTCGACAATAAGAAAAAGAAAAAACAAAATTTGGTTGGGCGCCGCAGCCGTCGCCGCCACCGCCGCGATAAATTACCGGCAACAACAACAGCGGTGGCGGCACATTCATTTAAATGTTTCTCCAGTCCGCCACCACCGCGTGCTGCAGCTGCAATTGTTGTTTTTGTTGTTGTGTCTTATATCTTGGTGCTCTCCCTCCCGCCAATCGAGATCTCTACTTCCATGCAAACAACCAAAGTGGTCAGACAAATATTAGACTTTTTAAGGTCTTTTGTCAAAATGGCAACCACCACACGACCGCGGCGTTCCGAGAAACAGTCCGTTTGTTGGAACCGGCGGCGGCGGTGGCGAGAAACAAGTCGGAGGAAACAAAAGCGGCCTACCACCGACATTTTTTCTTTCTCCCATTGCTCTCCGTTCAAAAGGGAAGAAAAAGCTATTTTACATGAAAGAAAGGGGTACTAATGCATTACGCACGGTGCCAGGACAATGCAAGGAAACAAGAACCACACAAACGGACAAGGAGAAGCCAAGCGTACGTGTGTGGTGCACGATCGTTCCGCCGCGGATGTGTCTGCCCCTCATCATCGACGGCCGCGGGAGCATCGTCGATGGTTCCCCCGACAACAACAACAGCAGCAACAACAACAGAAAAGCCAAAAATGCAACCGGCGTTTATGAGGTATAATCACACGCCATTTGCGTTGCTCCTCAACGCAGCGAGGAAGAAAAAAAGAGAAAGAAAACCATTCGTACACAATGAACCTAAAAAAAAGTTCCGCCACACGGTCCGCAAAACACGCGCGCAATTCAACCAACAGAAGAGCCCCCCTCCAAGCCTGGAAGAAAAATACATAGGAAAAGCTGAACGCTGCTCCACTGATTCTTTCTCCGACTCCCCAACAACCAACAGCAACAAAATTAAAGAAAGAAACCATTAGCGGCGGGTTACTTAGTGTTGTGTAACCAATCACGCGACGGCCAACCGCAAAACGACAGATCAGTACCAACAATTGTCAGTGTCGCCCCTCTCCGAAGGAGAAACTGAAAATAAAAACCGACAAAATGACACACACGGCGATATAAATGGCCGAGCAGTTTGGTTGAATTCATCTTTTTTTTGGGCTCTCCAAAATGAATCGTAATGGCTTTGATGATGATGATTCACGAGCGCTCTATCCGGGCGTGATGAGCGGTGTCGGTCCCTACATGTACTATATTATAATGTTCAGTGTGTGTTGTTGTTGGTGCTGTTCGCCGGTGCGGCTCACCGCAGGTTTCGGCCAAGTGAATTTCTTTCTTGTTTTTCTTCGTCTTTTCGAATTTTTCTTTTTGGAGAGAGAAAAACCCAAAACAACAGCAACAAAAGCTGACGGGGCTGAAGTGGAAAATGTTTCCGAGGGGCGCATCTTGTCGCGGTTGAGAGTCGACCGAGCGATTTCAGTTGGTGTTGTTGGCAATCAACAGCACAGAAGAGAAGCGGCGGCAAGAGAGTAGCCGAAAAAACTCTCCGCCACTTAATCGGATAATGACTAGGTAACGGTGCGGAACTCTCAATGGCGGAGACAAGGACCGTTATTACACGTACCCCGTTTTATAATGCTTTATTATTACACACACATACGAATATAAATTGTATAAATTAGAGTTAAAAACGGAAAAAACAATAACAAGAAAACAAAAGGCGAGGCCATTTATAATCATCCGACTAGCGTGGATGAAAAATACAAAACAAAAAGGAAATCGCTCCTTTTCCCGTTTCTTATCGGGACAACCGAGAATATCCACCAACTCATTTTCAAAAATGTCGGAGAAACGAAGCGAAAGAAATAACTTATCGGATAGCGCCGGTATACGGATAGGGACGCTCGAGGTTCAATAACAAAAAACAAATTAAAAATGAATAAATAAAACAAGAACCGGTACAACAAACAACAAAGAAGAATAAAAATGACGACAAACAAGCCCCTAGGGCTATTTTGCGCAAAAAAAAAGATAGTAAGCGTATACAAGAAGAAATTGTCTATTTTCAAAGGCTTGTCTAGTTCTAGTAGCAGGGCAAGTAGTTGGACGCCGGTCTATCTGTAATGAAGTGCGGCAGAACACGGACGTACGTACGTCGTCGGTCGTAAATCACGGCCGAGAGAGCGACATAGGGCGCGAGCGCGCGCGCGAGCTGGCGCTAAATTATAAATTCAAATTCATCTTCTTGTACTTTCGTCTTTATTTTTCCACGTTTCTTTCAGTATTTTATTATCAATTTTTTGCCTTCGAGCATCGGGTCTTTCGGGCTGGAAAACCGCAGCCAAAAAAAGGTTTTTGAATATCTGGGGAGGTTACGTAAGTTGATTATTTTATGTTGTTACATCCGAGAACGGGAGGAGAAGAAGAAAACATAGCGCCCAATAATTTCCAAATTCGAAAAAAGTAAAAAAAGTAAAAAAGGGTCAAAGATCATAACGTTCGCGCGACTCTCTTTTTTGTTTCGTTCCCGACCTTGATGGCGGCGTTACCTTTTGTTGCGGGCCGTTGATTGCGCAGAGTAATAAAAACAGAGGGGTGTGGATGGACGGATTGATTGCATCACACAAACACCGAGGCGTGTCCGATAGTTCTCTTCCACACACGCCGTCATTATCGAGTCCAGTGTCGGCGGCGGCGGCGGCCCACGACGGTGATCAGTGCCGTGGTCTCTTCTCCCTACGTTCCCTGTCTCTCACCTCAATGCTCGGCACTCAACCCACGCCCATATTAATTCCATCCGCTAGCTCAATTTCCCTTTTTGTGTTTTGTTTTTTGTTTTCTCCTTGAAATTCAGAAAAAAATCCGACACCGGCCACTCTACATTCACCTTATTACGAAACACAATTCAACAATTTTCCAACCAAAAAAATTTTACCAAAAATCTCGATATTCATTGACGCGTGGCGGAGTCTATCCTTGTATTGTCTGATGTTCACAAAACGTCGGCGTCGGTGAAGAAAAAAAAAGGGATAATAAAAATAAAAAGAAATAATCGTCTCTGGTTCATTCAAAAAACGCCAAACGAGCGCTGGGCTGCTGCATAAAAGGCAAAGAAACAACCAACCGAATCCACAACATCAGGAGGATATTTCAGTAGTGTATACATTATTCAAAAAGAGAGGGAAGGAAAAAAACAACAACTCCGGTATCTCTCAATTTCATGTTCGCCTTCATCTTTTTACTGTCACGGTCAGTGTATTTCTCTCCAATAACGACTGCCGATCTTGCGTTATTTTTTTTTCGGGCAGAAGGGCTCGACACGAGGAATAAAAGTTTCCTCCGAGTGCGGCAATTTTTCACGGCGTTAAAGGCACATCATCATTTTTATTTTTGAAGAGACGCGAGGAAAAAGAAAGAAAACCCACCGGGTCTCATTATACCGTCCCGGCGCAGAAGCGGCGATGAAATGGTATAAAAGTTAATACTATTATTACTGCTGCGAGGTAGAGAAGAAAAAGATGGACATGAAACAAAAAACGTTGCACGGCCAAAATCACCGAAAACAAAACAACAACAGCTGTTGCCGCTGCTTCTGAGAACTTGCATTGCAAAACGGAGGAATGTTTAGGAATCGAATGATGGAAAGTCCCAACCCGATCGCCTTCACATTTGTTCCGATAGTAAAAACCAAGAGAATCTCTTCTTTTTTTTTTTCCTTTCCAATTGGTGGGCCGAGTCGTCGGCTCTTTAGATTTTTGAAGAGCCCCATTTTTATTGCCTTCACCGTGAACAGTTTTCGATAGATCGATCTTATCTCTCCATCCATCTTATCTTTATTTAGCCGTGGTGCGCGAGCGCGTGCGTCCATTATTGGAAACGGGCGGGGGTTCATTTTCATTCCCCGACCAAACTAAATAAAATCTGAAATAAAAGGCCGTTCCAGTCTGTCCCGAACCGAGCAGATGCGGAACAATCACACAGCCACGGGAATATTTGATTTATTGTCATTTGGCAATGAATCAAAGCCAACGGTAGGGATTGGAAATCCGGGTGATGAATAGTAAAAGAAAAAAAGTTATTTTAGAAAGGAGGATGTATATAAATCCAGGGAAATGACATTTGATTGCCTAGAAATTGTGCTAAAAACAATCCTCCTTTCTTTTCTGGTTTTTATTATTGGCGAAACCCCATAGCCCAGGAGAGAGAGAGTTGCCAGACACATTTGATTGCGTTTTTTTTCCCCAGAATATCTGCACTTAATAGCCAATTGGGATCCGAGAAAAGTCACGGGAAGAAATAGAATCGGAGGGGGTTGGAACGGACACGGCTGAGTTTTCGACTGCGGCTTTAAAACTCGACTCGCTCATCATCGGAGGGGCCCAGTGCGATGATGATAGTCATCGCGCCCCAGCGTCTTCATTATAATATGTTAATTAGGAAGAATACGAAAGGATGGAGGAGGCGGAAGAGAGTCGCAAAAGGTGGCTGCAACAAGAAGAAGAAGAAGAAACCCACAGAGAGAAGAGATAAAAATTACGGACGTTGTTTATGTCTCGCTCCGTGAGAGTTCGAGCCAAAACGCGGCGTCGCAAAAGAACGAAAGAAAAACCGGTATTTACCGTCGGCTAGCTGTTTTGGTGAGGGCCGTGCCAAGGCGAAAAGGCCTGGCCGGCCCATCCCTACATATCAACAGTGGGGGGATGATGGTCTGCTGCTGCGCCCATCGAAGGCCCTTCCCTTTCCAAAAGTCATTGCCTTTTATTCGCTGATTATCATCACGCAACTTGAGCACCGAAACCGCATCCTCCGCCGCCGCTAACCATCAAAGGAGACAATTTGGCGAAACCCGAAAAAAAAGAGAATAAGCAACTCAAAAAAGTGATATAGGAAGGAAGGAGCCGGTTTGACTTTCCCTACTCAAGGGCGTAAGGGAACGATCTTCACGAAATCGGATAAGATTCGCCAATTTTGGTCGAAGGCAATCGGGTTGGATCCATCGCAAAAGTCAATCATTTTTTGAAGGTGAACCGCCAAAAAATTCAAAAGCGCATCCTTCGTCCCGTCCTTCGACGGGATGAATTCATTTCAAACTTCAAAAAGAAGAAGTAGAAGAAGAAGAACGCGCGAGAAATTGTATGTGCGTCACAGATATATAAAAATGGCGAGTCGAAACGATAGCATCTTCTCATTGATTCCGTTTCCACCTCTTTCTCGCTCTTGTTGCAAGGCGAGACAACACTGTGTGTGGGTGTGGAAGAAAGACGAGAGGATGATTACAGTGTGGGCGAGATTTCGTGCCACATCGGGACCTCGGATGAAGAAAAACAAGAGATCACGGCCGATGCTCCTGGCGCAATATCCAGTCGTTCGTGACTTTGGTTGTCGCTCGCTCTCAGTTGAATACGTGCGTGTTTCTCTTGTTTCGTCGTTCGTGCAAAAAAAAAACAAAAAAAAAAAACAAGAAAAACGCAGAGAAAATTAAAAAAGTCTTTTCTTCCAAGAGAGTCCCGAGCTGGCCAACCCCTCCCACACGCCAAAAGAAAAAAGAGGCAAATGGACATCACGAACTCAGCATCCCATATCGCTCACGACTTGGTTCGTTACACGATCCGCCGGCGTTGGTCGATTCATTTCACAGGCTCGCATGTAGAGAGAGAGAAGTTCCATTAGATGTCGAGCGGGCTGAATGAAACCAAACACCCGAAAATACCCCAACACTCATCTCTGCCACAAGTCGAAAACAAACCGGTTTGTAAATATAGAAGTGGGTGTGTCCGTCTCTCTCTTATTTATCAAAACATCTCTCGAGTGTGGTCAACAACCAAAAATGCTCAAAAACCAAAATGAAATCAACTGACGGAGCGGGTCCTCTGCAGATGTAATCCGTCTCCCCCACACCCTTCTTGCATCCTTTTATGAGATCATTACGTAAAAGGGGTATCTGCCCTTTTTTTCTTTTTTCGAGAAAAATGACAACTGATCTCGATTAAGACGTTTCAAATGCGACTATTATTCATTTTAAATAAGGCAATAGGGGTTGGAAAACGCTGGACGGAAAAATAAAACACTTGGGGAAAAACAAACGTACCCAGTGACCGTGAGGTGGGCACTTGTGAGAGTGTACGGTTAAGTGTTTCTGAATGAAACAATCTAAACGTTATCGAGAGCACCGGTCTCGGGGCAGTTGCCACATTTGTCGAGGAATTAGCGCGGGAGGGGAAATAATGGTCAAAAGAAACGACCTCGTTTTTACAGCTAAGGCCGGCAATTATTATACAGCTGGACGCAATTTCATTTTTCATTGCACTTGGCACTTCTTTTGTGTCATTCCGCCTTGTGGATATTTGTTTAGCTTTGTCTGGTTGATTTATTATCTTTTCCCTTTCATCCTTTTTCGACAAATGATTTGATTGAAGTCACGATTTGGTCGGCTCGGGTCCCAGCCGCATCCGGACCCCGACGTTCTTCGCTGCTGCGAATGGCGTGTGAAGGCATCGCCTTCATTGTTGCCATTTTAGCAGCCCGCAAGACGCAAGGGAACAAAACAGGAGACTCAAGGTAGAGAGAGGAAAATAATATTAAATGTATATCTAAAAGAAAAAAAATAAAAGGGTTTTCGGAATTGTGAGAAGAAGGCATCAGAAAAGTCGGGGTGGAAGCTGTCGAGCGTGATTGTGTCTGTGCGTGTGTGTCTGTGAGAACGGAAAGAGGAGCAAAATGATAAACGAGAGGCGGTCCTCGCAAGGAGCTCAAGGCTCAAGAGCGGCGCCACACCACTCTCCACTTGCCGGAGCAGATGAGAATAAAAGAAAAAGAAAAAGAAAAAAAGAGAAAGAGAAAAGAGATAAAATAAAGAACGTTAATTTCTTTTGTCAACCGTGGCCGGCGGCCAGTGGCTTCCGAAAAAGAACCGGCAGCAACCAAACAGCAGCAGCCCTAGCTTCAACCAATTACGATATTTATAACGATCGCCCACAGCATCAATCGCAGTCACATCTTCCCCACATGGGGGCCACAGCATTTTCCACTTAAATTCCTCACGAAAAGGAAAAAAAGGGGAAGAATTAAAGAACAACCGAAACGGACCGGAGCTACTACATTAATACTTTACACACCTTGTTGTGTATGTGTGTGTGTGTGTGTAGCGTGTAAAAAGTTAGCGTCGGTTGGGTATTTTTTTTTTCTCACACGGCCCAGCGACAGGCTGTGCTGCGCATCTATTTAATGGGTTCTATCTCAATTATTTCCTGTCGCCATTTTCTTTTCCCGTAACGCCACAAAACACACGGCCAATTAGGGAGCGACACAATATTTTTATACGTCTCCAGCGACTCTGGACTCTTTTTGTTTTTCTCTACTTTTTCCATCAGCGGCTTGGAAAGTTATTGAATTGGAAACGTCAAGTTTGGACGTCAGAATTAAAGGAGAGACTCGTCTGTTGTCAAGGCGAGCGCCGTTGATCGGCGTTGGGCCCAAGGAAGACATGGACCAGAAGAGTCGGGAGAAATTTCTACGACAGGTGTGTTTTATATGTTGGCCGTGAGAACCGCAAAATAAACAAATAACAAACGCTATTGCCAGGGCAAAAAGAAGCAGCTCAGAAATGAGACATGGAAACAGTAGCCGCCGCCGTGGCATCTGTTTTTATTTTTCTTTCTTTGCCCATTTGTTTGTTGGAAAACTCGTTAATTTCAAAGCTCGTCCCTTTCGTTTCTTGTTTCTCTTCTCTCGACAGTTTGGCTTTAAGTTACGTGCAGGCGTACACACAATCGGGAGCGCGTCAAATCATAATTCAACAAAGTGGCGTGCAACTATGTGCATGGAGAAAGGAGAGAGTCCTACCTGATTTGTTGACCCGCAAGTCGATGATGCCGTTGGCCGGCGACGACCGCCGTTTACGGGATTCGGGGGAGCGGGATGACCGTCGTCGGCTGGACGTGTCCGTCGTCAGGACCAGATGACCTCCGCCTCGACTATTGACAGACAAATCCACGGGCTCCATTTGAATCGGTGGACACTCGGCTTGTTTCTGCGCGCAAAAGAGAAAATCAGAAATGAAATTATTTGGTTACGGCCGTCGATTTGCAAAGAAGTTCTGCCGTGGCTTGTCTATAAAAAAACACAAGTGAAACTAAGAAGTCATGCCAACAACAAATCAAATCAAGTCAAAAAAAAAAAAAAAGTTGTGACCCACATTGACGCAATAAATTTGAATTTGTTACGAGTTTTCTCGCTCCCGTCTCTTTGTGTGACAAGCGAATTAAAGAGAGACAAGTAACTAAACAAAATTGTCATGACAAATCAAGGAAAAGAAAAAAAGGTGGAAAAGGAAAGCAAGACTCAAATTTGCATCTGATTGGGATGCATACGGCCCGTGCCAGGTAGGCCACGTAGCGTTGAGAGACAAAAACGTATCAATCGATCGCATCGATAAAACAAACTGGAAAAAGCGAACAAACAAAAAACGAGGGAAGGTTTAGCGCAAAAAGATGGGGGCACCCACCCAAACCAAACGAAAAAAAAGGACCGCGCGTGAACAAGTAGTAGTAAAATATTCCACCACTACATATGGAGACGTTTATAACGGATGTCGTGCAACCGTCGGCGGGACACTGTTGACAAGGCGAAACTTGAAAACCGGTAGCGTCGGTCGCTACCCACAAAATCCTTTCGATTTCTAATTCTCATGGAAGCTGAGCGTGAAAGCCGATCCGTCTAATCTTGCGCTGAGCGTTCAAAGAGTGTTAGCCAGCATCATTCACCTCTTTGTAGTTGATGGTCGGGTGCATGATGACGGGGTCGACGGCAGTCGGGGGTCGTCGGAAAGGCGGTCCCGTCGTGTTGCAACCGCCGTTGCTCGAGGTGCTACTACTGCTGCTACTGCTGCTGCTGCTGTTGCAATTCTTGCTGCTGGAAGTGAAGAAACGCTCCACTCCACTGGTCGCCACCGTCGCTCCTTCTCCCTGGAAATCGTTGGAAATTCGAGAGAAGAGAAAGAAAATAAAAGAGTTGGCATCAGTTAATTTGATTTGAGCATTAACCCAGTCTAGTAATTAATGCACTTCCAATCAGCATATTACGGTACATTAGAAATGCCAGCCACGTTCATTACGTTCCCATTGTTCTTGCCGATTGGCTCGAGGAGAAATAACACCAAAGCATCAAAAGGTGCCGTAAAAGTAGAGGCCCAGATTCTCTACAAGATTTCAACCAACTGCCAACAAGATGCTCTTAAAAGAGACGAAAGAGAGGGGAGAAAAGAAAAATTACATCCTAGGCTTTTGGGGTCCGCTTGGGGCCTTCGAGTCCCGCTCTACTAATCATCTTGAAGCTCTTTTTGGTCCTATGCTATAATATTGACCGATACCGTGGATGGCCAATAACACTGGTCAGTTGCACAAGAAGAAAAAAAGATCTTGTGATTTACAACAAACCGTTGCAACAAGTTCCTTGAGAGGTTTTTTTCTTTCCTTCCTTTTATTTAAGTGCCAACAGGTGGGAAGCGCCTTCCTCCGCTATCGTCTGGTATTAGTGGATGGGGGGTATGGATATACGATAGGTGGCGGGACTTTTTTTTACAAAAAGGAGAGCCATTTCGCTGGCAAAATAAAAAGAAGCGAGCGTTGGTGGTCTTTTTTTTCTAAATTTGTCGTTGCAAGAATGAAAGGAGACAGGAAACTATTTTTATCAGCCCCCGAATAAACGAATACGCTCGGCTAATCAAACGTGAAAAAAAAAAGAAACCACATCATCACTTTTTGTTTCTGACAAGTTTTATGACGAAATCAGCCAAAAATAACTTGAAGGAAAGAATATTAGCTAACCGAGGAGGAAAGAAAAGAAAAAAACACATTTCAATCATTTCAAATATGCGGAAAATCGGGAGGGGGGCAACGCTTCCGTAACTGGGTTTGTGGATGATGAGGCGCACACTGCGTGCGCGCTCAGCCAAGCGCATTACAACTGAATCAAGTGGAATGTCTTGTTTGATTGAAACTTGTTTGTATTATAAAGCAAGAGAAGAGTTCCTCAGTGTCTCCTATCACCGTGCATTTTTCTACCTTCCTTCTTCGTGATTAGTTTTTATAATTTCAGAAAGATAAGAATTTATTTTCGAAAGAGCGGTTCTAACCAGACTGACTTTTGCACACACACACACACAAAAAAAACTTCCATTTTTGAACATTTCTCGAAATGTCATCGTCGAATTACTGGTTCGTCCTTGTACTCATCAGAGATTTAGACATTCAAAGTATGTCGAAGAGGACGTTACCCATTTCTTCTGATTTTTTCTTGACATCTTCCTTCAAAAAAATATTTTTCTTTGTTTTCTCTGATATGTTTTACCGCGTGCCGTGCGAGTCGCCTTCGTGACGCGCTTCAGTGAGTTATTGCCTAACATGTCCGGGTTGCTTGACCCTTTTGGCGATGGGTCCCATAAAAGGCCCAACAATTTTGTTTTGGAGAGAAAGAAAAGAAAAAAAAAGAAACAGGAATGAAAATGAACCATCTCGCCTCATCTCCCTTTTCCCCACCCATTTCATCCATTTACGATTTTATTTTTATTAAAAGAAAAACAGTCCATGCAAAAAAAAATCTGGTTGGATGTCGTTCATCGAACGGGAGTCGAAGAAAGAAATTGACGCTCCGTGAGAGAAGAGAAAAAAAGGGAATAACTGTGATTAACGTGTCCCTCCCCCACTTCTCAGGTGCTTGGCGTGACTTGGCATGACGAGAGTCTCAGGGGGTGTGTCGAATGGGGGAGAGATAAAAAAGAGACTTGGGAGTGTCGTCATGACAGCAGACGACAACCACCTGAGGAATAGCTGAGAGTCGTCCCAAAAGGATGTAGAGCGTCGCCAAGTGCTTCATCACTATTACGATTGCAGACGGGGGGCACTCTGAAACCTCGGGGTAGGTCAAACTGGCGGCGGCCCCACCTGTTGTTTCATTTCTGCCTCGGCTCAAGATGATTTCAAAGCTTAACAGCAGAGGAGGAAAGTAAGTCTACGTCTGTGGAAAGGGGGGCCCTTCTTAAAAGGAATCACTCAGCACTACCTTGATAAATGAGGGGAAAAAAAAGAGGGTCATCTGATGTAACAGCACACAACTTTTCTCTACTTGACTTTCGTCAAGTCGTAGTAACTACATGGATGAGGGGGTCAACGAAAGAAGGAGCTCTCTTTTCTCCCTGGGCGGAGTTTTCCTACCATATACAGGGGAAACAGGTTTAGCCCCTCTCGAGCAAAACAAATAAGCCACTTACACAATCACTAAAAACGTAAATTCGTAAAGCGAATGGAGGGAGGGACGTGACCTTCTGAAATCACGATTCTACGATCTTTTTTTTTCTTTCTTAAAATAAGATTAAATAACAAGTTGACAGTTTTCTTTTTTTGTTTCAGTTCTAGTTTTTTGTTGGTTTTGGCGGAGAGGGGTGGGACCTTTGTTCGGAAATAGCTCACATACGGCCCTCGCTACTAGGGAAAAAAACTCTACAAGTTCCCGGTTCCGTATACGTTTGACTCCCACGGAAAGAAAAGGAAGAAAAAACAAAGTTGCGGTTGACAGGCGGCCAGGAACAAGAGAAATATGTGAGCACACCCAACTCTCTATTTTTTTGTTTTTCCTTTCTTTCTCTCAAAACGTCCGGAATGTTTTATTCTTTTATGTAGAGAGAACTTCCTTTTTGTTATTTGGCCACTGGTGTTTTTTTTTCCTCTTCAGTTTATGGAATCCACCAGTAGTTAAATTTAAAAAGTAAAATGGAAAGAAACACTAGAGAAGAAGAATCAAATTGAACAAACTCTCTTGAGTTGAGTAGCACTAGTGGTCGTCGTTTGTCTGCAACTTTTATTTCCTTCTTCTTCTTCTTCTTCTTTTTGGCCTTTTTATGAATCCCATTAAAGAGCCAGAAGACAAGAGAAGGTGCTCGCAAACGTATAATCAGGCCATTGTCATTGGGTGTCGCTCTGGCGCACCATGGCGCAGCATTTTCTCTCTTTGCTGATGGGCCAAAGGGACTTGTTAAACCTCGTTTGCATCTCATTCGACGCAATAAAAAAGAATTCCCCCCCTTCCACACACACACACACACACACAAAATTACGAAAGAAAACAAGAAGAAGAAGGAAAATTCGAAACAAAAACAAGAAAGAGCCATCAAAAAAGTTGATGTTCTTCTATCCTTTGGGTTGGAGAAGGCGATAGAGTATCATCATCATACAGTTGGCGACCTGATTATGTGGTGTGGCCGACGATACGGTTTCTTTCGTCTTTTATTCTTTCGGTTCCAGCTCACAGTTTTTCTTCTTCTTCTTCTTGTGTGAGCAGAACACGGAACCGTGGAAGTCATTATAGATGACAGCAGGTGGGGTATGGGAGTGGTTTTTTTCTTCTTTTCAGGTGGGGTAGGGGGGGGGTTACACCCGTAAAAATGGATGGAAAATGGCGGCAGAGGGGGGAATGATGGTAGTAGTTTATATATATCTCATGTCCATCTTTTTTTCTCTTTCTTATTTTTCCCCCTTCCAAGTCGGTGTGCAGGTCATTCTCAGCCGAAGGGGCGAATATGGTAGAGGTCGTTCATTTTGAAACCCCCCTACATCCATCCTCCTTTTACCTGTGTGCACACACACACACAGGTGAAGGAAGGCAGTAGTAGAACACGACGCATATTATATACCTTTGGCTTTTGGGGTGGAGGCTCACCCCACACACACACACACCCACAAAAAGGGTATAAACAAGACGAGCTGGAATTTCTTTCCCTACGTGTGTCAGCGAGGGGGAGAAATGTTTTTCTTCCCTTTTTATATTTTTCTAGAAGAAGAAGGTGGTTCGTTTTTTTTTCTTTCTCAAAATTTCCTTTTCTTTATAAGAGAAAATTGTAATGTGGAGGGGGAGAGGTCTAGAATCGAGGATGAGGGGGTGAAAGAGGTTGAACCTCCTTTAAAAAAGAGAGAGACTCCCGCATCTAAAGACATTTCTTCTTCCCCCTTAAACTAAGGTTTTTTTTTTATAATTTTCTCGGTTAAGAGAGAAAACAACAATTTTTGGGCTGGGTTGCCCGTTAGGCATGTTAGGGAGAAGAAAAAAACAAAACAAAAAATTCGGTTGTTGTTTTATTTTTTAACACACACCAGTGAGGAAAACGCCCTTTGTGTAAGAGAATCGAGCCCCTATCCACACAATCTGATAGTGTGTGTTTCAAAATAAAATAAAATTCAGACCTTGTAAGACGATGGGTATCAGTTCTTCATTAGACAAATTTGAATGACATTGCAATCGGCCAATCTCTTCCATTTCAATAAAATCAAAAACACTTTCGAGCAGCGTCCAAAACGAGAAAATGTTAAGTCTGCCAAGACGATTTCGACATTCAAATTGACAATAATGAACAAGAAAAAGGAGTGGGCACGAGGGCGTCAACCTGTTCTTCTTCTTCTGCGTTTCAATTATTTTCTCCGTTTCGTTTGCATGTGTGTGGTGTAACTGCGATGATGCACGTGGAGCAACAACATTACACAGAGTCTTTCGAACTCTCGGACGAAAAAGATACGAACAAACGTCCCCTCGACCGGTGCATTCGACCCCGCCCTTTTTCTCTCGTTTTCGACTTTCGTGTTTTTCTAGTTTTTTTGTCTCGTCTTGTTTCAACTCGGCGTTCAATGCTCTGTGAGTGTGTGTGTGCTGATCCCAGACACGCCCACCGCTTGATCGACTAATCCTATCAATGATTCCATCCTCCGGACATGAGTGAGACGAAAAAACAAAAATGATTGCATTTTTGTTTTCGATTCCAAGGCATCACGAAAAGCCTTGAAGCTTCGAAAAATAATAATAACAATTTTTTTTTTTCAAATAAAAAACCTCGGCAAAAATTTTTGACACCATAAATTACGCCGAAAGGAGGGGCCCGGTCAGTCAGCGTAACGGGAAAAATATAACCGAAAAAAGTTGTTTTTCTTTCATTTCGGTGGTCAACTCTTTTGATAAATTACATAATTTTACCAATGTCAAAATTTTGGGGGCTTATTCATCGATTGTGTTTTCAAATTAAAAAGAAAAAAAAAGAGGGGGAAAATTTTCGCGGCCAACACGACGCCACGTGAGTCCAAGGCCAGTGTGTAGAGTGCCCTGGTGGTGGTGGCGATAATCGAAAAAGAATCGAAAGAAAGAAAGAAAAGAAACAGATTGGATTTTTCTGGGGCTGTTCAACTGATTTGAAAGCGTGCGAAAATGTACACTGATGGCTTACGGCCCCATTTCAATTGTTGTCATAAGACTAGGATTCGAGAGGACTAAGAATAATGGAAGGTGCAATATATTACCAGGTAAACCATGTAGGCGGTGTCTAATGATGATGAAACCACAATTTCACGAAGATTCGCCGTTGAGCTGCAGTTGTGGAGTACTGGGGATTATTCAATGATTATTCATCCGAAAATGAGAGAAAATTTCCACGAAAAATAAAAATGTCCACGTGGTGTGACCGGCTTTTCCAAGACGAACGTCGTCCAAAACTAAGTTTTCTTTTTAATCTGTCCGACACTTGTTGTCGAATCCACGAGTCATGGCACGAACGAAACACTTGGAAAATATAATAACCAGAAAAAAAACACTTGTTAGCCCCCAAATGGCGACCACTACAGAGCCGAACACGAGGTAAAACTTGCACACAGGGCATCAACGTGGTCTTGGTGGCACCAACAAACACACACACACACACACAGGTAAAAAAAGAATCACGCACACAAATACACCCAAGAGAGAAAAACACAGGAAAACACTTGTTCACGGTTCACAGCTGTCGTTGTGGCAACGAACGAGTCCCAGGTCTTGCCCAACACAATTGCCAACCAAATCCACAAACTCTTTTTTCTTTCAACTGAAACAGTTTGGCTTGTTTTTCGTCTCATCAACCAAAAGGAAAAACGTACGTATGTGTGGGTAAAAACCAAACAATATATATATATTCTTTCCTTTAATTTAAAAATTCAAAAAAAAAATAACCGATGATATACAGAAAATAAAAGGCACGTCCGACCTGGCGCAAGGCACTACAACGACTGAACATTTTGAAAAAGTTGGAAAAAGCAAAGGGACGCATGAAGGGCGGGCCCTCAGGGTCTCTCTGACTAGCAGACGAACTCTCAAAGGGGGGCGTGTCTATTTTTCTTTAACTCGACACAGTCTGCTAGCTGGCTGGCTGACTGCTTGTTGCTCTTTCGTGCTGGAAGAAGAAAAAGGAGATGTATAAATATATTGGCTGGCTGCTGTTCGTTTTTGCCAAAGATTTTGTGGATGATTCCACTCGGGTAGTGAAGGTCTTTGTGTGTGTCCGTCCATTCATCATCTGCCATACATTCTTCGCAATTAAATGGCTCTATGCACACACACACACTGAGCAGTTCAGAACCGTTTCTTTTTTTCCTCTTGTCGCTTTTTCTGCTTTTATTATTTGCTTTGGTTTTGGATATGATCCAATAACTGTTTAAGCCAAGTAAGGTGAGTCGGCCGTCAACGTTCGGCATATTTGATTGAAATCCAATCGGCTCAAGAATCAATAAGAAATCATTAGAATAACTGGATTGAAGTTATGTCTTTTTTGGTCACTAATGAGCCAGCGAATACATAAACGTCCTTATCTCTTCATCTACAATCTCTACCGTGTCCGTCCAATCAAGGAAAAAATCCTCCTCGAATCCAATCAATCCGGCTTGACCGCCTTTATTATCAATTTCAGTATATAAAAAGGCAACGAGAGTCGACTGGGGTTCCAGGGAACCAGAGAACGAGAATTTGATTTCTCGTTAGACCGGCGGCGATGTGATACGTGACAAATGCGCGGACGGAACTTGTTGATTTGCCAGTTTATTCACTTGATAAATTCACACGATCATTTGACCTTTGCGTAGTAGGGTATATATATAAACACGAGAAACATTTTGGTGCTTCCGTGTATTCTTTTTTTGGCGCTTGTTTATAAATATAATTTTTGTGTTTTAGTTTCTCATTCGCCCGATGGAAATTAAAATGGAAAAATACATTGAACATCTTTGGAATCTCAACATCGGTGAAACTGAGTAGGACAGAGCTTATAAGATGGGGAGAAGAGAATATGTAAAACAATTATGGTAATGCGCCTATAGGAGGGAAGAATCTTGAATCCCTGACATATCCAGTTGGGGAGAGTCGGGGTGTGGCTGGGCTGGCCAGCAGAGAGACGGTCGGTATTGAAATGTAGATTTTTATATTCTTCTTCTTCTTCTTCTTCAGGTCGCTTTCTCTATATTACTATACAGCCCAGGCTGTTTGGAATAACCAGGAAGGGAGGTCTATAGTCAAACCCCCCCTAAAGGCAATTGAGCCCGAGAGAAATATCAGGATTAAATTTGTCTCACATTGTTGTGTATACAAGTTAAACAATCCTGATCCACTTCTTTCTCTGGTAGTTACTTATTTAGTCAATCCATTTGTAGAGCTGCTGCTGCTGCTGCTGCTGCAATTGTCCCTGTGGCTATAGGCAAATTATGATTTTGCTCTCGTTCCGTCACGGTACACAAGGCCACGAGTTGCCGTGCTTCTCCTTATTGAAACAATAATTGGCGAATTAGCCTTTTTTCTTCTTCTTCTTTATTCTCTCGTTTTTCTTTCGTTTCTTTTACAATTCCCTTAATGGTCAAGGCAATCGTAAAAACGAAGGGGGCACAAGAAGAAGATGATGACGGTGGTTGAACCTCTTGTCAAAAGAACTCGTGGAGATCAAAGCCAGTAGTATAATGGTATTCCTGGAAAATGTTGTTTTTTTTTCTTCGCTTTACTAGAAGGGGGGGATTAATAATACTAAGCCACTGACTCAGTATTTATTACTATACACGTTGTTACATGCGTGAGATGGCCACACCTTTTTTTTAGACTCGACGTCCCCACGGTCAAAAGCGGACGCTCGTTTTTTTTTTATTCATCTGTAACGAACCGTTTTTCGTTTCTTTCTCTGAAATCCCAACCGCTTATTGCGCTCCTTGGCTGTGGGCTACCAGCCAGTCCGCAATGGAAGGCAAACCAGACGAGAGAGAAAGAAAAAAAGGCAATAAAAATAACATTATTATATAATAATAAAGACGCGGGAGTGGTGGGAAGAGGGGAGGGATAAAAAGGAGAAGAACCTTTGCAAGTCATCTGTTACTTCCTGCGATTCGAAATTACCCGCCGGGCTCACACACACACACAGCACAATCATTCCCCTCCCCCCTTCCATACTTACATATTATATCCCAGTATAGCATATACACAAGCTGCTGACGCGCCTTCCCCCCCCCTTTTTTTTACCTATTTATTTATTTATTTATTTGAAGGTCCTAAGGTATATTTATTTAAACGTTTCTACTCTGCGAGCTGCTGCTGACTGGCTTGGCCCCCCACCTGACTATATCTCCATCCGCTCACACGCAGGTACATAATAATAATATGAAAATATATTTTTTGTTCACGCTAAACGGTGGATTCCCCCTTAAAAAAATAAAAACTTTTGTTTTGTTTTTCGGCTACGTCAAATCGTTCACGAAAGAAACAACGCAGGAATTATACGATCCGACCCTGTTTGCGTGCGTATATTGCGCAGCAGTGCCTGCCGAGTCCACACACACACAGAGATCACACACAGACACACAGAGCAGAGACTTTTGGTTCCCCGGTTTGATGCTAAGGCAACCCAATCAATCGTCGAGTGTTGCCCCATGGGGGGTTTCCATTCGTTGTTAAAGGAGAAGTGAGCGAACGTGAGCGCATAATCAGGCGGGGGGGTTCGGTCCCGCCGTGTGTGTCTGTGTCCCGTCCTTTTGGCTTGTCGTCCTCGTTCGAAAAAGAATCAAACAAAAACCGAAAAAACAAAAACAACAACAACAACATCCTCCTTCAAAAAAGTTTTGTACCTTGACTTTATCGATGGCCGCCTAATATGCGAAATCACTCAACTGTCAAATTGCATTTCAATGATGGAATATCATCTGCGAAATCTGAAATTTATTTACTTTTTTTCTTTCCTCTTTTGGCGACGTCATAAATAATTTGGTGGGAGAAGGGAGGGGGGATATCATTTTTTTTACAACCGATTTTATCAATTTTCTTATTTGATGACAATAATAGCATTGGTTTTTATTCCAATTTGGGAAGTTTTTTTTTCTCCAACGTTTGCAATTATTGGAATTTCGTGTTCTTTTTATTGGAGACATAAAGTTGTCCCTTGTTGACTTGCCATTCGAGAAAAGTTGGCTGATTGTTATTATTACAAGTTGAGATGTTTTTTTGTCAACGCCCTTGATATCGAATTCCCGGATCTACAGCGGGTGCACATCTGTCTTGTGATTCCCGACGTCTCAAATAAAACCATCACGCGCATGTAAAAAAATTCGAATCCAAAGAAATCGATGTGTGCATAGTAACAGCAAATTAAAATCAATTTCATTTAATTTTTCTTTTTTTTTTTAAAGAATGTTTTCTCTTTACCTCGGTGTGTTGTGCATCCAGACAGTGGCGAAGCGACTATTCGGCTCCAGGGCGTGGCCAGCCGAAGAAGAAGAAGGTACATACATATCGCCATCAGCAGGGGAAGGAGTAATCATTTCTTTTTAAAAGAAAAAAAAAGATAATTTTTAGTTTTTTTTTTTGCCATTTTGGGGGGTTTTGTTTCGCGCAGGTAAAGAAGAAAAGAACAAAATTTCGACAAAAGAAATGCGGAATAATAAAAAATGGCCAAGGCTTCAACTTTGCCAGGCAAGGCCAATCATCCGACCATCGGGAATGTGGATTAGTGTAGACGCACTCCCGTGCAGATACTAGCTCTCGTCTATACTTATTTAATAACCGGTGTCCTGTGTGTGTGTGACCTCTCGGCTCCGCCGTTTTCTCGACGGTGAAAGAAGAGGTCATACCTAAACAACCTGACGATTTTTTCCCTTTTAAACGTAAAATTATTCCCTATATAAATATTTTTTTTATCTGTCCTTATTAGCGCCGCGTTATTATGCATTCTTAGAAGAACCAAGATCATCATCTTTTCGGTTTTCTAACCAGAGTGAAAGTTGACAGCCACTTGTAGAGGAAGAAGGATGGACATTGGTATAATCAAGTTTGAAAACAGAAATTTGAATGGAAAAAGTCCAGTCACTTTGCAGGAGACAAGATTTCCCTTTGAATTTATTTCGGTTTTAGTTTTATATCGGCTCTATTCATTGCGAAAGGACGTCGCCATTTTATGGATGCAATACCAGATATATCCTCATCTAAAAAATGAAGGGCTAAAATAAGCAAAAAGCGAATTCACGATGGTCGTTCGAAGCGATAGACGACACGTTTGTTTTGTTGTTTTTTCTTCGGGAAAAGTGAGAGAGAAAGTCAACAAGTCAAGAGCTTTGGGCGTGTCGCTGTGATGAACTGGGATGAGCCTGGAAAAATATTGAGGTCATTCACAATACAAGAAAACATTTGGTGATATATAAAAAACAAATCTTTTTCAAAGAAATCACGAAACAAATTGAGGAGAGTAAAACCTTAACGTGATTGGAATGTAACTAATACAAATTACTCTGCGCATGAATGTATTCTTCTCTTTTTTAACTACGTTGTTGTCGCAAAAAAATCAGAAACGAGTTTATAAGGATTTAATTCGCTTGTCGATTACTCGATTCGTTTGCCTTTCGGTTTTCCTTCTTTTTGGGCTCTGGGAAATAAATGAACTGTTGAAAGGCTAGTTCTTTTTTTTTCTTTCTTTTCAACCAAAATACAGCCGCGGGGGTTGTAGATGGGTGTCGTGAATGTCCTCGCCCATGGGCGAAGAGAGTCGATGGGGCGCGGCCGCAGCAGCGGCACCTTCAGCTTCTCATTTTTCCCGCTTTGTCCTCGACCAACATTCTTCTTGTTCTTCTTCTTCTTGTACCAACATTATTTCTTTAATTTCTTCGTCCCCCCCGCATTATATGAACGATATCGACGTTACACAACGAGCACTAACGGACTTTAAACGTTGAGATTACATTGACCAAACTGTCCGTCTAATGAATCGAATTGACTTTGTTCCCGCTGTCTTCATCCGCCTTCCACGAGATTTCAGTTGCTTTTTTAAAAAAGCCCTGCCCATTTCTTTGATGACCTCGGGACATATCGTCCTCCTCCCTCACACACGTACGCACATTTCCCAATGTTACGTCAAACATCACGACATTGTATTCCGGCTATAAAATTTAAAAAAAAAGGCAAAATGCCCAACATGAAATGAATTACAATCGTACGACTGTGTGTGTGACTGCGGGTCCATCGGAAGGTCGTCGGAGACGTTTATATAATCCAACCGATGTGAAACAAATATCAAACATCTTTTTTTTTTATTTTTATTTTTTTCGTTGGCCGCGCCGGCGTCGCTGTTGTTGGCTTGGCTGAGCGTGTCTATTTTCTTGGGTGGGTGTGGCCACAAGGGGAAATAATGGGCAGCATCTTTATTTATATCTGTGAAAAGATTTACGAGAAATCTCTCTCTCTCTCTCTACGCCAGAGTCGCTTTGAAAGGATGAGCCTCGACCTCGAAGGAAAAAAAAAAACAAAAATCTGTTTTTCTGCTCGCGCTCGTACAGCAGCTGAGAACAAAAGGAAAACGAAGAAAAATCTTGTAGGATTCGTGAGGGTGGGGCGCCAGATCCGCAAAGGGGTCTTCTTCTTCTTCTCCTTGTGACTTGGGAGAGAGATGCGTTACACGGGAACTTTATGGCATAGCCCTGCCCAGCCCTTCTTCTTCTTCTTCTTTTTGGGGATCTTTTGTTTACATCTTCGCCTTTTTTGACCGACTCATCCTCAATAGCTCGTCTTCTTTCATTTTATTGCACGCCCAGGTTATTATTTTTCCCTTTTTTTGCGCTTTTTTCTCTCTCTCTTTTTTCTTCCTTTTCTTTTAGATTTTTTTATTGGATTCTGCCACAACTAAAAAGAAAAAAACTCTAGGACCCCCCTCCTATTTTCCCCTCTTCTCAATTCCACACGGTCTTGTGTCCATCTGCCGCTTTCTGTCGTGTCCGTTTACTGGAATGTGAATTTTCTTCTTCTTTTTCGCGGAGTAGATGCGCCAGTTGACCTCTTTCCCTCCCCCCCTCCCCAACCATTGGGCTTTCACTTGACTCCCAAAAATTTGTTTCGAATTTAGCGCCTCGAAATTTTGCGCGGGGTTTGAGCAACTTCGTAGTGGCACCGACTGCTGGCACGTAATGAGGTACTTCTGCGAGCACTAGGTGTAAAAGGTCGACTAACTCGTAGAATTGTAGTAAAAAAAAACAAAAATAAAATATGATGGATGATGAAATACACATGGTGGTTTATACTATAGTACACTAGTCGAAGGACATTGTGTGTTGCATATCCGTTGGTACCGATGACTTTGTGTCCCGACCGCAGAGACCCAAAAAAGAAAAGAAGAAGAAGAAGAAGAAAAAAAATGTCTTGACTGACAACCGAGAAGCGCCGAAGGAATTAGACAATGCTCGTAGACAGTGTGCCAGAGTGTCTAAAGTTCTATCCAACGTGTATAAATACATAAATATATATATAAAGAAGAAGACGAAGAGGCTCGGCTGAAAGCGGATCCAAGAAAAAAAAGTTATGGAACGTTGGCGACAGATCGCGGGGTAGACGACGACGACGACGACACGAAAATGCGAAACTCCCCCGACGCAGCCCAAAAACAAACACACAGAGAGACGGAAGAAGAAGAAGAAATATAAAAAGAATCAGAAAAATGTTGGGATATGATATAGAAAAAAGGCGTGCTGTGCTTTGGCGTCCCAGCCGGGGGTTTCTCTCTTTCCTCCTAAAAGGATGGACGAGGAGAGATTGAGCGAGCATATCACGAAAAGAGCGACCCGGGCCACGTCAGTCAGTCCGTCACGCTCCTTCCATTCTCTTCTTCTTCTTCGTCGTCTTCTTCTTCTTGTGGGCTCATCTCTGATGCCAATAACGTATCGGGGCTGGGCTACTCGATCAACGTGTCAGCTCTCGTCCACTAATGAATGGGAAAACATTCTTTCTTCTCTTCTCTTCTTTTTCTGTTTTTTCTTTCTTTTTTTTCGACACGGGATTCCTAGCGTCGTCTGTACAGTCCAGCGCCCGGGATTGTCTATGATGGATGTCGTAATCGGCGGCCGTCTGACAGATCGATTGGGCAACCTTCCCTTGTATATTCTCTCGTCTTCTCCTCGACGTCTCTCTCTCTTCTCCTAGTCTGAACAACCTGCGACCCGTCTCAACTGCGCCCGGCATGTGTAAGGTTTAGAAGCGCCGTCGTCCTTAAATGGAATCGTTCCATTATTGTAGACGGACGGACTCTGATCGCGTTCAATCCCACATCCGATCTCGTTGAGCAGCCACTTTTTGACTTGTTGCCCAGTTACTGGTCTCTCCCTTACGTATAGGTGTACATCTTCTCTAATCCCCGGCTGTACGTGTGCGCTGGCCGATGATTGACCGGTCGTGTTGCACATCATTTAACAGCGGACCAAGCGGATGAAAATGAATGGCCGTTGAATCGATCCGTTGATCCATCGCTCTCCGTCGCAACGGATCAACATTCCGGCAACAAGTGATGTGGGTTTATCAACCAGCAGCTTTTCATGATGGAACAAGACGGAATCCATCAAAAAGACGCTCCCCGCGCATTAAAAATAAAAAAATGGGCATCCGAAAAAAAAAATTCTTAAATGATAAGAAAAAATGTTTGAAAAAGTCAAATCAAAAGGGGCCGAGAGGATATGACATTGATGAGAAAACACAAGACAGAGACGTGGGCCATAACCAGTTAATACCGCGGACGGCCAAAGAAAGAGAGAGAGAGAAAAGACAGAGGAGCTGGCCCCGCGCGTTCACGGGTAGGAACAATAACGGAACTATCCGCTTCTCTATTCCGTCATTTCATTCCATCCGTGTCCGCCGCCCGTGTATAATAATAATAGTATATATATAAAAAAAAGGAAAAGAAACAAGTTATTATTCGTGCATACACAAAAAGGAGAACTATAGAAACTATTATATACGTCGTTAGACATGTTCTTCACGTTGTGCCTGCACAGTCTGAGCTGGGAGGAAATGATCCTTATTTTTGTTTTTTCTTATTCCAAAAAAAAGAAGAAAATGTTGTGGGTTTTTATCCTTTTTTCTCGCCCTTCCAGAGAAACCAAATCTTTTCAGGCAGCAATAACAAACACACACAGTCTAAATTTGGCCATTTCTCCTTTTTTTTTCGTCTTTTTCTCTCCAAGCGCGAAGTCTATAAAAGAGTGAGGGGGCCGACTAGGAAAAAGAAAAAATCAGAAAAACGAGCTCTTTGCATAGGAAAGAGGAGAACCCCATTAAAAAAAAAAATAAGAAGTTATATAGCTTTTTCGAGCTCTCTGCCTGGAACACAAGAAGGAAATCTGTGTCTGTTGTTGGTGGTTCTGCTAGTGGCATTTTCTTCTTTTTCCCCTTATAGAAAAAAATATATACTGCAGAAAAGAAGAAGGTGGCGATGGAAAATTGGGTTGATGGCGACATGGGAAATATGCGCCCCGAGAACCTGCTGACTTTGGCCGACGATGTGTTCCAGCCCGTCAGGAGATTTTTTGAATGCGATGATCGTAAAAAGAACGAAACTTTAAACCACCACCGCCTTCTTCTTAACTTGATAATAAAACGGGAAAGAAAAAAAAAGGAATAAAAGGGGGTTGATGTTATACGACTGGAGGAAAAAGTCTCCAGCACGTCATCATCACATACACGTAGATGGATAGACTCCCCGCCAAGTCCCTGGATCGTTTTCTTATTATGTATCTCTTTCTCTCTCTCTCTGCATATTACTATTGTGTATAGATATTTATAATGTCATAAGTTGAGCCATTTTCTTTCATGTCTATCTCTTTGTTTGTTTTTGTTTCTTTCAACTTTGAATCCCCCGTGGATGGCTGATGGATATTTACTGCGCTTGAAGGCCCTCACCTGGGCCAGCCCCCATCTGCCCGGTCTTGAAATTACTACACATACTTCATTCGGGCGATCGTTTGCGGCCGGACAGCGTCGAGATGGGATACAAGAAAAATTGACACAAGGCCAGCAATTCCATCTTCTTGCATATTAGCCTCATCTACTACTATAGGGAATGAAATCAAAAACTCTCTGCTGAGAGAAGATAACCTTGCCACCAAGTCAGCCATCCCGAAAGAACAAGGTGTATTCCACTTGCTACCTCCCTCGACGTTGCTGGTGATGTCATAGTATTACATTATATTCAGTTAACAACAAAATCAAATCAAAAAATAAATAAAGTGATTGTAAATTAGATAGATCTTGTTTGACTACGTTTCGCGGTCTACGTGAGCGCGTGCTATTGAAATCACCCAATATCGGGATCTGCAACAAGCTGGCCGACGACATAACAACAAAACCGGCCACCTACTATGTGCACAGCACACAGTAACGGGGCGTGGTTGTGGCGTTGACGATTGGCCATACACCTTGCGCTGCTGGCCCATCCGTTTCCATACACACATAATTGCGATTAGCAAAGCCATTCCCGACGGGGGGAAAAAGAAATAATCAAAAAGATCAAGAACTTGTCTGCAGGCCATTTTGTGGGACGTGAGTCGAATGACTATTTTTCTTTTTTTGAGTTCTCCCCGGGTTGCTTTATTGGCACGAAACAACATGCGAGTTGTTAGACATACACACACACTCTCTTCTCTGCATGCCAATGACTAACATTCGAGCTTTTGCTGTGGCTAGGTATTACTTGGTTGAAAATTAGTGGATTCCTTTTTTTCCTACTTGGCTTATTTGTGTGGCCCGGCGCGGGTTGCCTTGGCGACAACTTTGTTTGTCCGTGAAACGAGCGGGGTTATACGGGACTAAGTAACTGTTACCTGCAGCGAGAGCCCAGCCCAACGGTGCGAGCTTCGGGAAAGAGAAAGAGAAAAAGAAAAACCGGAAAATAAATGGATTGTCGATTTTTATCGGTCGATTTTTGTCCTTTCTCTCTCGTGGGCGAGACACCCAAAAAGAGGAAAGAAAAGAATAACGAGAAAAAGAATGAATAAGAGCCGCAATCAATAAAGAATCGGTTGGCATCACGGTTGAAATTATGGAGTCATCGAATATTGTGAACAGGGAGGAAAGACGGGCAGCTGCAGCAGCAGCTCTGTGTCCATCAGCGGCCACGCCTTTTCGACGATATAACCAACGTGAGGAGCTATAACCCAGGGATGTTGTTGTTGTCGTCGGGTCCCTGGGAACCGCAACAACGTCGGACGATAAAAGTGGAGGAGGATTCCAAGACATTGGCGCCCACCCATATGGAACACCCCCACCACCTGTTTGCGTGTGGCAATAGTCTCCGAGAGAGCCATTTCATTAGTCTCTTTAAGACGATAATGTGGATGATAATGTCCGGGGCGATGGCGATCACCAGGTGGATGGATAAATTCTTCTTCAACCTCTCGTTGTCTTTGGCGCCCATCTCTTTTTCCCGTGGTGTATTTCTTTTATTCGATAATCATCTCGCGCGAGTTTTTTTTTTAATTCTTTTTTAGCCGGTCCATTGGCGTTTAAAAGATCAAGTTGCAGCCAGGACGAATAAGTAAAGAAAAGAACAAAAAAGAAGGGGTTTCGGTTATAAGGACGAGACACGTGGAAATGGTCAAATTGGCCGTTCGCAACGATATGGCGTGTCGTGATAAGCCCAATAAGGTCCGACCTGTGTCCTACCCCCCGGTATCCCCATATTTCTTTAGATTCAATGATTTTTTTTCTCTCGTTGTTTGGCTTATTTTTCTATTAGAGATTAAGACAAATGCCCTAGCTGGTGGACAGGTAAATGGGAGGGAGGGAGGAAGAAGAATAATCAGTCATTCCCAAATAATAGGGTAAAACAGCGAATGCCGGACAGCGATCCGACTTATGGCGTTTGTGTGTAAACCCGAAATGCGAATTTCCGGACAAAACGCGAATGCCCCGGACATTTTTTCGAATTCCGGACAGAAATATTTTTAAAAACTAATTATATCAATCGATGCAGTTTTTAATTCTTAGTAAAATTGCTTAAGACATATAGTACAGTGCAATGAAAGTATTTTGAGATATTTCGATTTAAAAAATCAAAACATTGAGCTGTCAAAAACTGTTTTCGTCTGCCAAGACTTTTCGACCTGGGATCAAAACGACTTAACAACATAAAATTAATATTTTGAAAATCCCTTTCGTTTACTAAATTTCACAAGAACAAATAGGCCTAGAATTCTAAAACAAAAAACGAAATTGAAATCCGTATTGGAATTCTGGAGAAATTAAAGTAGAAAGTCGCCCATACGTGACGCGAATGTCCGAAAACCACCGAAATTTGAAAATTTTCTTAGAATTTCTAAGTTAAGATTTTTATAGAAAAATTGGTATCAATAAATGTAGAATTAAGTCCTCTTTATGTCTAGCTGCATAATGGTAACATGACGTTAATATAATTCGTCTAATTAATGAAGGTTCTTTCCCCATAAAGCCCTTGATGCGAATTCTGGACAGCAGACGGAAAAAATATGACTAACACTGCATTACTCTTTATCCGTCGTATCTATAACAACATAGCACAGCGGTATAACATCTGCCTACCATGCGGAAGGATTGACGTTCGATACCTGCAAAGTGTAAATCTGCATTAAAAGATTTAGTAAAATCTTTTAGTCGTACATGCAATTAGAAATGCAAAGCAAGCAACAGACATATTGAAACAAAAGTAATATGGACATCAGCTAGGTTCATACGTAATAATGGCTTCTACTTAAACCATAAATATATTCAATAATACATAATTGTAACAATTATTGAAATAAGTAAAATAATCTCAACTGTTACCATCACGCTATTTAATTTTAACGTTATTGCAGTTATGAGATTTGAACGTTCAACCTTCACGTTTACAAGCGGACCTTAACCCACACTGCCATAACGATACTTGTCTAAACCTATAAAGATCTATTAGCGAGCGGACTATGCAGTCTGTCCGGAATTCGCATCATGGCTCCTTATGGGAGCAAGACTGACGCTACATATAAGTGATTTTGAAAAAAAATTTACGCCCTTCGAACATTTTTGGGGGAATTTCAAGCAAAATGGGGTTACGGGCATGGGAATTAAATTAAAAATCACAAAGACTTTAATTATTTTACAATAAGAAACATTCCGGACGAAAGATACACCATTTTGGGGAATGGTAGTCATTATAAAACTAACTGCTCGATTTTTTTCAAAAATTTTTTCACTACAATTACTGAATTATTACGCCTTTTAAAAATATTGATAAACAAGTGGAACGGGAAAGAAAAATTATGACGACAGCTTTTTTGGATCTGCTAAGATTCGATCCTCTTGTCGCTCAAATCTTTTTTTTTAAATAATGGAAAAACTATACAAAAAAACTTATAAACATTGCACATCAATCGATTCGCCTTACAATTCTGCGTCGATTGATGTATAGACATATTAAAAAACAGAAAATCGAAATTTTTCAAAATTTTCTGTCCGGAATTCGCGTCAGCTGTCCGACATTCGCATTTTGGCCTGTTTTCTATTTTCATCGATATTTAAGAAAATTCTTAAAAATAACGACAAAACCTTATATAATATTGTAGATCTTTCAATTCTCTATCGATTGATATAATTAGTTAAGGGATTTTTCTTGTTTTAACCTTAGAAATTCCTTACCCCGTAAAATATGTTTACTAACTGACAACACAGAGCCAAAGTTGTCAGCCGTATAGAAAAATTGAGAAATTTCATTTCATGATAACTCAATTAATACAGCGTATTTTTAGATGCCCTTTGGCTCAATTGTGTATCCCCTGTCATATTTTGAAATTCATTCATTAGTTTTCGTTAATATTTCGTCGTTTTTTTATAATTGTAAATTGAAAAAATCGACTTTTTTGTCCGGCATTCGCGTATCCGAGATGCTGTCCGGAATTCGTTGTTTTACCCTAGATGGCCGGGCCACTTTCAATCCGTCCATCGTATACGTATACATACATAAATAAGTAGTATTCCCCATTTTTATCGATTGGAAATCGATGCTTGTTGGTTACTTTTTTACATATGAAGAATCAAAAAATTTCTTTCAATTGCCAACCGGTTTGCAATTCACTTTCGTCCACGTCGCTGGCGGAATCCCACTTTTGGCTATGTATCGAAACAAAAGTTGAATAGGAGAAAAAGACAACTGGATAAGAGAAAAAAACAGGGGTGTCGCTAAAACGTCACAATTTACACTGGAATCGATTTCCCCCTATCCCCCTGGAATGACTTAGCTCTTTTTCTTGAAAAAGAAAAATGAATTACGCAAAACCCTCCAGTCAACATTGATAATAATAATGGACGGGAGTTGATAGAGCTCGGACACATAGCAGGAATTGTTGTCGACTGGTTTTGACATTTTCCCATTATTGGCAAATTTTCACATCCGATGTTAGTGTGTCTAAAAGGGAAAAATAAAGAAGCTGATAAGGTCATAATAGAATTTGACCGAAATCGTCCCTTGTCATGTAATTGGGGAATGTTGCGAAGATAGAAAATCCCGGCAGGTTGGCCACTCTAAATTCTGGTGAGTTTTAATGGGGGAAAAGGCGAAAACCTTTTTGGTATTTTCTCAAAAAATATACTAAATAAATAACAACATCTGTAGGAAATAAATAAAAAAGGCCAACAAATCAATAACCCAAATTGAGAAACGCACACAATAAGGTCAACGCGCTGCCTTTACTGATGTTCGTTTCCAGTGAAGGACTTGGGCAGAAAATGTCTTGGCAAATGATTGACCAACTCCAAATATTTGATTCGATCGAAATTTCGACTTGCTCTATAATTCAATTTTTATAGTCTATTCAGACGGAGTGGCTGTATGTATAATTAACTGATTTCTTGTTTTCTAAATAATTCAGCGGCGCCAGTCAATCGGACGGACAAGCAACTCCCTCCGGCTGTCTAATCGAAAGTCAATTGATTCTATTGTTGGTATCGGCCACTTCATTATGGATGAATTGCATTAACTGCGTGACAAAGCCTCGTTCAGGGTCACTTTGTGAGCAATAGGTGTTGTCAATCACTGGAATACATATTGAAAAGACGTCGGAGGCGGAGGAGGGGGGCAGGGTTACACGAACAGCCAAACAGTTGAAACAAGACGGATGAAACGTCAAGGGAAACTGTTGAATGCTAAAACATGGCGTGACGTAATATTCCAATTCATTTTGTTTCCGAATACATTTTGTCGTTGCAACAGTGACAGCACATTCGAGAGATACGCGAGGAGGTGCCGGTGGGGCGGCAGGTCCCTCTTATTGGTCATAACATTTTATAGACTTTGCTTGAAGTGTTTAAAAGTTCAAATATTTTCGAATTCGATTGTTTATCTACAAAGTTGTGAAGTACAAAAACAAGCCTGATCTGCAGATGTTCTCAAAATCAACCCTTACTGAGTAAACAAAAACGCCAAGAGAAAAAAGTTACAGTGAACCACCTAGCTTAGTCGAAACTCAGCCACTCTTAGCAGTTAAAAAGGAAGAATGTAGATAGATTTTTCCTACCTTTCAGCCTGGA
This sequence comes from Daphnia pulex, assembly GCF_021134715.1. Lineage (NCBI taxonomy): Eukaryota > Metazoa > Arthropoda > Branchiopoda > Diplostraca > Daphniidae > Daphnia > Daphnia pulex. The sequence goes on along the minus strand of NC_060018.1, from coordinate 5,527,325 downwards.
AGTCCACCAGCAGGCGGGATAGGGAAAAAGGCCTCAGAATCGTGAATAATACACTCACATGGGTGTACACGAGATCAGAGGGGATTTTAAGAAAGGGGAAGAAGATATGCGTAACACGGTCGACATCGGTAGTTGCTCATCCAAACAAACGGGATGTTGTTTACCTAATAAATAAAAAATAAAAAATGTGTTACGAAAAATATTTAGAGACACAACTAACTGTAAGGAAAATTTGAAAATGATACAGTGATGTGTTAATAAAGGGGAGGATTTAAGGTTTCCATTCACATTTATGCAATTCATGCATCATAATTATATCAAACAGGTCACATGTTAATAAAAGTAACGAAAATCATTACCCAAGTGAAGATACTGAAGAGATTGTTGCTGATGTCTGGTCAATACCAGGTCAAGCACAAGCAAAACTTGCATATCTTGTGGAACATGATGGCTGGTTCTGGCCTGATATCTGCACAAAGTAAAAGTTTACGTAAACAGACTGCAATGCATCAACAGGGGGCTTACATGATAAAATGCTTGTCAGGAATTGGGCCTTCACAGATTTGGAACAGGTTTAACTTTTCTATTAAAGCTCCCATAATCATTTATTTGTATTCTTAGTTTTATTTACCTGCCAAACAGTATGGAGTTGAGAGCATGGAGAGCCGCGACCGCGACATCAGAGTTCACAAGACGACCACATTTTGGTAATTTTATTTTTGTTATGCTTCATTTTACGTTTCGTCACGTACGTTTCCCAAAAAAAAGTTATCGTTCCGTTTTCTTTGTATAATCGTTAATAAGTGTCTTTTACTCTTTTTCGAAATTTGAAAACAAAGCAGACGACACTTATCATCTAATTAGCCATGCAGAATCATGCAGAATAAGATATCGATAGTAATTTTTTCTTTACCCTCCCCCCCTCCCCAAATTCAAACAGCTCAATAAACATGATAAAAGCTGTTTATCACAAGCGCTCGACATTCGCTGAACGGATCGGGATTATTTTAGCATCTAATAGTTCGTCTCATCGAGTTACTCTAAAGTCTAAACTCTCTTACCAAAGTTGAGAAAAGAGTAAAAATTTGCCCGAAACTTGTCAGAGTATAACTTTTAGACCGAAACCGTCACAACAATAATAAGACCCTCCAGGACTCTCTTGGCTTCCAAGTGGTAACAAGAAAAAAAACTTTTTTTTAAAATACAAGTGAGAAAGAAACGACAACAGCAGATGCTATTATATTCGCCCGGGGTGTTGATTCGATAAGGAAAGAGAAAGAGCCTTTTCACTGCTGCTGCTGCTGGATGTCCGGTCTTCATTCTTATTAAAAACAAATTAATGACGTGATGGGCTACAACAAACAAAAATATCAGATTAAGGCCGTCAGCATCATTAGTCGAGACTGTCGTTTATTATATGGTGGTCTCCTTTTTTCTAACATTTTCTTTTTTTTCTTTTTCATTGGTGTAAAATAATAAACATCTCGGTTGTTTTACAGCCGCAACAACACACACAGCTTCCAGCTATCTCTTTTCTTTCCATTTTTTAAAAAGGGAAATTAAGAATTGATCGAATTTCCAAGCGCTTTATCAGCCAGAGATGAATGCATCAGATGTAAATTTTGTCGATTTTTCTTTGTTTGAATCTCTTTGTCTTTTTGGGTGTGTCGATGTGTGTACACAGATCCCACCCTTTTCGTCTATTTTCAATCTTTTTTTTGTTTTTTCTTGTATACACGTTTTGCGGTTTTCCCGTCCGATTTGGGAAGGGCTGCTGCTGCCAGTTCATTTGCATGACGCTCTCGCAGGGTACCAATACATAAATCAACGGAAAAGTCCAATTCGTTCAAGCGATCGACCTCAAGGGGATCGAGTCAAGTCAAAACTAATCGAAAACAACAAAAGTATATCAAGACAAACTGCTCGAGCTCACACACAAGAAAAATCGATCGCCGATCAAACCTTTAAGCCTTTAAGTGCACTTGGCATCTCACGCTGTACAGCCAAAATGAGAGTGCGGACTAATTTCCCGATTCGAGCGATTCCATCTTTTTAAAAGCCAAATTTTTTAAAAATTCACCTTTCACTTGATTTTTATTGAACGGGAATATTCGACTGATGGACACAACACGGAAAATTCGTGATTCTTTTATTCGCTAGCTACCGTTTAATGATGCGCTTATTTGTGGTTGTGTCGTGGGAATAATAATCCAGCGGTTGCTAGCTGGCTGGTTGCTGGCCGCTCATTTTCTTCGTGCGGATGACGTGAGATAAGCGCATTTCGGATTTCAATTAGAAAATATTTAAACGCGCGGGACTGCTCGTGTGTGCTGTGTGTACGTGCTGGCTCCGTTGCCCGGCTCGCCACTAGCCAATATCTTCGAGAGATAATGGACGAAAAACGGCGTTACATTACGCAAAGTGCTCCGCTACTGTTGCCGGGGCTCCTGGTTATTTGGGCATGGCTCTCTCTACTATCCTTCCCATCCAATCCATTAACACGGGTCACGCGTGCTCCTTCTTCTCTCTCTCTCTCTCCCTTTTTTTTCCTCCCTCACGGCTTGCCCTTGTTGTCTTGTTGGCGGATTATAATGTACATCGTGAGTGGACAGCAGACGTGCTCCGCCGCCGCCGCCGCCCTGGCAATTGAGCGAAGGCCAGCAAAGCCCAGCAATAATCCAAAGAGAACTCTATATAGAAATAGACGTTTGTGTTATTTCATTTTTTTATGATGGACACGTGTGAGTCGATGAAGCGTGATTTTCACAAGTGTTATCGGTTCGACGGAATTCAACGCCATGCCAGCAAGAAAAATGATATGGCGCATTCGAGAGTTGTAGCGCTCATCATCAGAGTGCTATAGCCATTGTTATGGGCCCGAATTATGACATCTCTCTCGCTAGACGGCCGCTCGTCGATCCGTCCGGTACACGATTTTTCCGAGAATCCCGAGAAAACGAACGAAAACTGTGAAGCGTTCGTGAATTGTTGAGCCGTCGACGCTTTGACCGACTTTTTTTCCCCCTTCTCCTTCCTCCTTGCAATGCAAACACAATAAAAAATCGAGTCCTACCAATATATGGACACGAAAAAAGAAAAGAAAAGAAAGGAATGAACTTACACAGATGTTAAAGAGTCCCGACAGAGCGTGAGCCGAACCACCCAAAACGGTTGAGCAATTCATTGAACTGCGGACGGTGTGGTGGTGGTGGTGGCCACCATCATCTAACAGGTCGTGCCGGTTCGTGTCGAGTTCGATTTTTAACGCCGGGATCTCTAATATAGACGCACACTAATAAACACGCTTTATGTGCGGCTAATATCCCTTGACGTTTTCACCCAAAAAGAGAGAGAGAGAGAATATCATTTTTATACTACGCACACCTATTTCTTCTCTTACCTATAGTAGGATAAGTGTAGAAGTAGAATGTAGAGTAGGAAAAATGTTTGCATAGACACACGTAAATGGAGATGAAGGAGAAAGAGAGAGAGAGAACATGTGAATGTGCGTAGATTATATTATATTAAAGAAGAAAAAAAAGGAAAGCACAAAAGATATTAGGCACGTCTAAAACTCCAGGGCGGCCCTCCCATTTGGCTGGGGCTGGGTCTAATATAATATATATATAACGTTGTAATTAATACAGAAAACCGGAGAGTGGATAGAAGAATTAAGCGGCAGCTCAGACTAAAAAAAGACTATCTCAATTTTCACGCTGTCATTGACGCCATTGATCGGACGCCAATGAAGAAATAAAAAACAAAAAAAAAAAGAAAATTTTTAAAAAACTTTTTCTTATTATTTGTTTTTTTGTTTTTTTCGGGGGGCTATTTTACGACTCACATTTCTCTGCTGTTGTTGCATAATAATAAAAACGGTGGACCCGTCGGCTAAAATTGGCGCACGACGAAAATCGTAACGCAAGTCGGGAATTTAACCATCCCGAACGATTCCATCCAGCGTCAAGGACGGAATTGCTTTGCTAAGCGGCCGTGACTGTTTATAAACTTTCCGTTGTTGACGCAAGAGAACAAGACGCACGCGAATATTGCGAGTTTTTAACTCGGTATAATAGACATCAAATAAATAATATGGGAGGGGGGGGGATAGTACGTATATCTATATGACTGTAGTTGCTACGTGATGTGCCAAGGATCTTACAGCCCAGTAGAGGGTCTGACTGCTATATAGAAGACGGCCCTGTAATTCTTGGCGTTCTTTTCCTTTTTTATTTTTATTTGATTTCTCTTATCGATCCGCACATTCGATTTTTCTTGTCGTTGACTAATGGACACGACTTTTGACAAACCAATTCATCTCGGACAGTTTCCCTTTTTTTGTTTCTTTTCACTCTAGGGCGTCTAAGATATAGAGCTCTCTACTCTCCCGCGGTACTACAAGGTAAAATCTGACTGTGAGCAAACAACTTTGTTGTTTGGGCTTTTTCCCTTTTTATGAGATGAAGAGATCCGGAATTTCTTATCCCGCACGATTCGCAGACAACTTGGGAAAATAACATTATCTGCCATAAAAATAGAGATGTGGAATAGTGAAGGGAAATGAACGGGCGGCAGCTCAAAGTGCAGGTTTGTTGGCTTGTTGCGAAAAAATAATTTTACAAACAACAACAACGATGAAAACTGTGGGAACCAACACCTACTACTACGTATACGTACACGTATAAACTGTAACATTTTATTTGGTTTTCCTTTTTGGCTTTTTTTCTTGGCTATACGGCTATTTGAATCCATTGCGCACCGCACGTTACGTGATGTGTATCATAACAATCGTGCATTTATTTATTATTCTCCTGGCGCACATGATTCGCGCTTTTGGTTGGCGGGAAACTCGCAAAATTTCAAATGGCATTAAAAACACACTTTTTAGGTAAAAACCCGGAGACACAAACACATACACACTTATGTTATATTATTAGAAATTTTTAGACATTTTCCACTGAAAACAATAACGAAACGAATGCGGGGCGGGATCAAAATTTCAACAACACGTCTGCCATCACCGTTTTGTTGTTTTAGTTTCCCATTTGCGACGCGTCTACAACGCCGGTGGTTAAATAACCCGCAGAGTGTTTTCCAGTGCTGAAATAAATCGGCAAATTATTGCCACTCAAAGGAGCAAAAAGAGAAAGAAAGAAGAAGAAGAACAGGAGGCTTCTTAATATAATAACGACTCGCAGAGTTTGCAGCAAAATGTGTCTGTCTGTCTGTGTGTGCGCTGTATAGTCTGGGCGCCATATAACAAAAAAGTATATGGGCCGTATAAGAAGAACGGACGGTTTGGAAAAGGGTATAGAACCCCGGCGGGAGTGAAGAAGAAGATGAGAAAAATATATATCTCTCTAATAAACTAACGACTCTTCATCCTCTTCGCTTGTATCTCCTCTATAATGTAAATAGCAGAATCAGTTGAAAAAGCCAAGCCAGCTCTCGCTCGTCCCAAAGACGAAAATGAAATGGGCCTGATGATGACTTGGCCATCAGCGAAAAATAAAGCTGCTGCTGCTGATCGAGCGCCTCCTGTTGTTGTTGTTGTTTGGCGCTTTAGGTTGTTGTTGTTGTTGTTGTTGTCGACCCCGGCGCCAGCCACACCGCTCGACAATGTTCCTCGACCCAGGGGCGGCACGAGTCTCGAGAGATCGTTAAAAACAGAACAACAACAAACAACAACGGGAAAACAGACAGCAAATGTGTCCAAAAGAGTTTGGGCTGTTGTTGAGTTGCTGACGCGCTATATTCGTGAAAATGGCAACAAAAGAAAGAAGATCCTCGCACAAGCCCAGCGTCCAAAAAAAGAATTTGAGGAACATTTGGCATTGCGAGTAATTTATTGTTTTTTGTTTGCTGGGTGTGTGTACATAATGATTCTGATTCTTCTACTGTGACCAGTTGATATTCCCGGCGCCTTTCATCCAGGACGGGCGATTTTAGAAAAATATGGACATTGGAGCTCGTGCGTAGAGATCCAACAAGAGCTGCGATAGGACACGGAGACGGCCGACAAGAAGAAACAAACAAACAAACCAAAACTTGGCTACAAATGTCTAAAGAGAAGATTGCTGTACATTGCTGATGCATTTCACATGTATCCCGCCACATCATGAGACACACACGGAGAGAGAATCAACACGGACGATGGGGCGGCCTCCAAGTCCGGCCTTTTGCGTACACAGCACAGATGATATGGGGTCCCCCCTCTCTCTCTCAATGTGTGGTGTGTTTTTGTTCGTATGCAAATGGAGATTTGACTGGAGAAAAAAGAGCCTTGGGAGAGATGATAGTATAGTATATGTATGTATACATACTGGCCGGGCGGCCAATCCTTTTCTTGATTCTTCTGCCCATCCCAGTTTTTCCCAGTTTCATGCCCAAATTGGCGTTGATCTCTACATCATTTCTTCTCGCCTATCCCGCGACGCGCAACGCGCCGCTGTCCCACATTTCGTGTAATCCAAGTAATACCGCCAAATGTTTGTGGCATGGCCTCAATCAAAACAAAAATTGGAACCAAATCACTTCCACCAGAGCTGCACGCGCAATTTCTTTTTCCCCGGCTAAAATTCCCCGCAGATTTTTTATTTTTTTACTGTAGGTGCGTGACTGGCGTCGCTTGCGTTACGACTAATATATTATGAGAATAACAATAATAAACGAACAAGCTGCAGTGACAAAATTTAAAGAAGAAATCAAAAAGAATAACACAGAAATGTACTACGTACGTACTACGACGACGTGAACAATTGGCGGGAGTTGTCGTCCCAACGCCGATCACCGGCACGGAGGACTCACGTCATCAAAAATATATTTTTTTATTTCAAAGATGATCCCCCTCCTTATATTCCAACTAGCCCTTCCATTTATATGCAAATGGTGGCGGCACATTCCGCAGCCGTCGTGGCGCGTCTACTATTTTTTCTCTCTTTCTCTTTCTTTCATCTCTTGATCCTTTTTGGATTTTTTCCCGCGTGATCCGGGAGGTGCCAAAAAAGAAACACAAAAAGATGATGCGTGAATCGAAGGAATACGTAATGAACCGGAAGTGTTGATGAGAGACGACTTGGGTTGCGCGAATATCTATCCAACCACACACACAAAAAAGTTATATACACCCAAACAACAAAACAAAAAAAAAAAAGATTTCGATTGAGTTGAAGTGAAAGGGGGAATTTTTCAAACAGAACGTGTAACAATATCCCGCTGGGTGATGAATGAATGCGCCTTTAAAGAAATTTTTTTTGAAAATTCACGCGCGCAAAAAAGATGGAGGACGTGAGGTTAAGATGTGTTTGAGTTTTTCCGGATGGACGGCTGGACGGCTGGCTGGGATGGATGAGGGGTTTGAGGTTAAGACAACGACGACATGGCACGCGGGAGAGAATGATGTTTCTCTTCTCGATCCTGACGCTTCTATCTCTTTCAATCTTCTTCTTCTCTCCTTTTCTCTTTGCCGTTAAACAAATAAGAGCTTGTTTTCTTCTTCTGGAGAAAGAAAAGCGCTATTATGTAGCTACCAAGCGGGAATGGCATATAATATAGTAATAAAAGATACAAGAGAAGAAGAAGAAGAAAAAAGCTGGGCCGCTTTTTTTGTTTTATGTTGTTATGATGTGCTCTCTTGGACGACGTGCCGTCTATAACAATCTGAAAAAGTGTCTGTCGGGTCGTGCAGCGTCGTGTGGCACCGATCGTCCGCTCATGGTGGTGATCGGGAATACGAATATATCCATCACTTTGCCTATTTTTTTATCGTTCATCGCCTTTTTGGGTGGAAAACTAGAACCGACTAGAACCAAAAGGCAGCAGCAATACTCACGTTGTTATGATACATTTCCCCCCAGCCGAGTCTGTATATTGAGATACTGATGTTGTACGTATTCAAATTCGTATCAAAATAAATACATAACGCCATTGGCGGATGAAACAGGAGAGAGAGAGAGAGTTATCTATAGGATTTATGTATTCACGCGTTGATTTATTGCGGCGTGTGACGCGATCGGCCCACAGGTGTGCGACCATCAGCGATAGAAACTGATTATACATCAAATTCAAAAGAAAATGTATAAAAGATGTGTCGCGATTTGAAATTTAGATACGGGAGAGGAAAAGTAAAAGAAGAAGAAGAAAAAAGGTATACGTACAAAAATCTTTGGCACTTTTGGGCAACTTGATTATTGCGCCCGTTGGCGGGCCGCGCGGTATATATCTTGATGGGCAGCCCTTTCATTATAGGGATGCGGCTCCTCACCTGAACAGAAACGCTTTTGTGTGTGTGTGCGTGTGTGTGTCGTCCAACGGTTGATTGAAACTCGTTTTTAAAAAATGTTTCGTGCTTTATTCTTTCGCCCCAAAGAATTTGGCGGAAATTCGCGATGGAACAAATCAAAATTCATCGATGGGTTTTTCCCCGCATTAGAATAATTTGCCATCGTCTGTTTCTCTGCATCTACTTTGTGTCCAATTTCTTGGGTATTTTGTTTGTTTTGATTCCAACTAAAATGTGACCCCGAAATTCCGTTTTCGGGATTCTCGGCTCCCGACGGAACAAAGGTAAAACATGTTGCCCGGTTCTGTCCGGGAGAAACTATAATACCCGACAATAAATCAACAACGACTTATTGTTGACTCTGCACTCACCGAAGAAAAAGTTGGAAACGTCCAAACAAACAAAAGGGACAACAAAATAACACACGCAAAACCCTTTGGCGTGTTTTCTTTTCTTTCAGCCTTTTGATGCTGTTTATCTTCTTCGAGTCAATTTAGAAATATTATTACTTGTATATCTTTACAGTAATAAGACGCCCCCGAGGGAGAAGATATCAAAGAAGAAGCTCTCTTTTCTTTTTCCCCCAAGTTCCGTGATGATAAATGAAATCAGATTTGTTTTCCGTTTCTTTTCTTCTATATCTTCCCGAAATGATTGAATCGGGCGGTACCTCCTCGAGAGCGTCTTCTCTACGAAACAAATTAGTGTCGCCCGTCTGCTGGTAATTCGGGCGTGGATATATTTTATCCCTTCTATTCTCTTTCAGACTTTCTCTCACACCTCTCCAGGCCTTTTTTTTAAATTCCCCCCATCAGATAATCCAAAGATCCGCCTGGAGACCGATGAAGAATTGTGAGGTGCGCATCCGTTTTGTCCCGCCAACGGTCGAGACGTCACACAGACACATAAAAAGTTAAAAAAAAAACCTCCCTCACACATCCAGTGGATTTATTAATATATTTAGTTTTTTTTTTTTTTTTTTTTTCCTATTGGCCATGTAGGGAGCGTGATCGATGGCAAAGAATCACTGAGCTCGGCGGGAGACGAGGTGACATTGGCGACACCTTTTTCCGATGCGCGGCAGTCCGGCACACACAGAGAGATGAAACGTCTAGTATTCCATTCTATACGGCCTGTAAAATATATATAAACATGTCCGTCGCGTTTCTAACGGATGGACAGATCGTGCCTGGGCTCTTGCGGTTCTGCCGCCGCCTGTCAAAATGCCCGAAAGGGGGCGGCGGAATCAACTCCGCCCTGGCTGGCTTGGCTGGCATCTTACACATCGGGTGGCGCTGGGAAAAAAGATGAGCGCCACTCATATACGTTCCTCATCTTTCCTCGTCTCTCTCTTATGTGTGTCCCATCTCATTGTGTACCTAATCTCTTGCGCTGTCGTTTCTCCTTTTCACCCCGGTGCGCCGAGTATCAGTTCCTTTCACCCGAGATCAACAACACACACATCCAGCGGAACATCTCCTCCCCCCCCTCTCTCTCTAGTGACGGTGCAGTTCCCATCGACGATTCCTCTCTCTCTCACGGCAAGGCCAGTCACGACAGTCGCCTTGGCATTTCATGTTGAAAAAATACGACTCAAAACGGAAAGCTGACTGCTGCTGCTGCCGGACCCGTGTCCGTGCGCTTCTTCAACAGCTGACGATGGACCGTTCAGCCCATTAAATGCGCTTCTTTCACGCTCTTTTCATTTCTTTTTTTCTTTCTTTTCTTTTCATCTTCGTTCGTTTTTTCTTTTTTTTTAACGTGGCGGAACTGCGTTTCAAAACGTGAATGGACCCTTGTGAAACTAATGAGAAGGAATTCCACCTATATCCTTATAATAATCCTTGATGTAATAGCGTTTAGGCTGTGTGTGAGTGTGGTGGCCGGGGCATTTGTCAATCCAGCGGAACGGTCGGCCGGTTCGAACGTCGTCTAACATTTTTCGCGCCACACAATTTGTAATCGACTTTTGGTCGTTGGGTGTAGTAGAGATTTTTTGTTTTTCTTTCTAAATAAAAAAAGTGTCGTCCCTTTTTTCTTCTTTCGATTCTTCAACACCCGCAGCGATCCCGCTGAGCGTGAAGGCGTACGACGAGGAGTAGGAAAAACGGGTGGGAAAGGATGTTTTGTAAATATCAACCCACCCCACCCCACTGACACTGTAGACGTCTGGCCCAGACCATCAGAGCCATCGATCTCTTTCTTGACTTGACTCGAGGAAGATACGAGACAACAACGGCGACAACGACCTGCATCTTTCCTGACAAAAGGAGCCGGGACAGACTGACTGGGCCAGGGGAATTGTCGTCGTCTGCTTTCATCGTCGCCTTCAGCCTCGACTCCATCCGTTTTCCCCCTCCACCGGACGACAGGCGGATGGCCAGAGTCTATGGGGCTGCTCCTGCGCGCTATCTCGTTGGAATAAAACGAACGTCCTATTCTCTCCCCTTTCTGGCCTTTCAATCTCTGCTGCCGTCTCCCCCCGCCATCCATTTGAACCGCAGCAGCTTTTTTGTATTCTCTTCTCGTATTACATAACAACAACAACAACACAGATTTATATTTATACACACAAATACGGTTCCTTTTCCATGGCAATCGGCCCTGATGTCTCCCACGTAGTCCTCTAACCCACAAACAAATTCTAAACCAAAATAACCAGAAATTGTGATGCAAGATTAACAAGCCTCGTCTCTCTTATTTCCTCTTTAAAAAAAAAAAAAAAAAAAAACAACATTGAACTGCCGAGGCGCATTTTTGTTTTGTTTCTGGGGTTTAACTCAACACGCAACCGGTTCGGCGGGGTCATCAGCCCACCCATCAAGCGCGCACTTGGCGCATAAATATATAAAAGCCGCATCAGCAGCTGCTGCTGCTCAATGCGTCATGTGCACAATAAATAAAGGTGTCGTGTACGTCCAATTAAATACGGCAGAGCGAATAAAAGCGGATGATGCGGGCTTATTATTATTTATTGTTGTTTGCGTACTACACAGCCCAAGTAGTGCGCTGTATACATTCAAGGATGTTGGAGAAATAATACACAATATAATATAATATATGGGATCCCGTATGTGTTATCTGCCGGTCGCACTTGAAAATCGATACTCGTCGACTTTCTCGTTATACCGCGCACATAATGTCGCATTGAATACGCACGCACAAAGAGTCAGCGACAAAAAGGATATAAATAAAACAAAACTTGAAAGCAACACAAGAAGAAAACCGCTCGAATTTTGGCCGTCCATCTGTTTTTTTGTGTGTGGGGAATTTTTTTTTTCGTTTTCCACGCAAAAATAATAGTAGTACACAATATGGTGGTCGTCGATATATGACCGCGGTATCCTGTCCAGAAAAAAGTTATTTTCGTCTTTCGCGTATTTTGGGGTTTTTTCGATAGATTTACAATTGTCTCCTGAGCTATATAATTGCTGGAAAAATAGCTGTCTTCTTGGGAAAAATGTATATTATATAATAAATAAAGATGACGGACAAACTACGCATAGTTTAGTTGGGTGGAACTGGTGGGCAGTGGGTCATCGTTTCCGGTGATCGACGGTCGTTGGACTTGACGTTTTTCATATACGAGGGGGACGGCCAAATAATCTCAAATCATTTTTTCTTTCCCCACTCTATTTCCTATATTCTATATTTATTCCGATATGGTCTAGACGATTGAACATTGGAGAAAGAGAATTTTCAATCAAATAAATTAGTTCGTTGACACAGAAAAACCGGATTTCACGCCCAAAAGAATTCCATTTACCCCGCAGCCAAGGCTTTTTGTTTTTTTCCAAAAGAAATATAACGACTTCGTTGGCGGGCAAATTTGAAAACTAAAGTCAAACAAATGATTATAGTTATTCAACTTCAATTGGGGGCGACAGCTTTTCTGTTCAATTGATTCCAACACTTCATATAAAACGACATAATATATATAACAATGGTGACTGGCATATTCTTTTGTTTGGATAGGCGCGTCACATTGCGATCGCTGGCCCAAGTCGAAGAGAGCAGCAATTCATCGCACGTTGGCAGTGGCGCGAGAAAAGATTTTGAATGCGTAGAAAGCCTATTATGGTCGTTAACAACGGGGTCGATACTCTATACGTGTGCACAGCGCGCAGCAACGGGTTCCAAGTCTCTCTGAAACATTCATTTCTTTTTCCAACCTTCTGTTGAACGAACGAACAACATCCAGAGCGTCACCTCTGCATTGTTTATTTCACCTGGTTTTTCCACATCAATCTCGTTTTTATGCAATGCGCACAAGTTTCGAAATAATCATTTAAAAGTTTCCGAAGAAAATTCTGTAAAAGGGAAAAGGGATTTTATCGACGACGACGACGACGACGCGCAATATTTAAATGAAATTCTGTGCACAAAATGGCACGGCTCCTGCCATTTGGACACACTGCCAAAAATGTTGGGCGTGGCTGGGCGCAGACTGCTACCATACCAGCCATAGTCTGTGTAACATGTCCGCTGCGCTTTTATATTTATTGGCGAAAAAAAGCAAGAAAAAAAGAGTTGGAGAGAGAAAATAAAATAATTCATTCCATCTGTACTGCATAGCCCCGGTCAAATAGAATTCCGCTCACGCCCCAGTTGTCTAATGCTGGTAACCGAACCTGTTGCGCGCGTTCCTAGATACACTCTCGTTAGTATGCATAGTTGCAGCAGCGAGTCTGACATTGCGAGCACACCTTCCTGACATTTCCCTCTCGATTCGTGTTGACACATTCACAATGAATTGCATGTAATGCGCAATTGTAATTAATGAGCTAGAACATTCTGTTTGCAACCAGCAGAGCTCCCGGCGTATTTATCTGTGATATGCACGCCGAAAAAAAAACAAAAAAACAACCAACCAACAGCCACACCCCTTTTTTTTGTTGTTTTGGACCGTCGGGAATTTTCGTTTGGAGGTTAACAGACTTTTTGAGTGACGCCACGTAGAAATAATTTCTTTTCTTTTATTCTTTTATTCTTTTCTTCTATTCTCTTATTTTTTTTTGAAAAAAAGAAAATAGAATAAGGTCGTGCCGTTATCTATGTGATCTCGTTGCTTGTAAGATGAACATCGATCACGATTCTCAATTCTCGGGAATGAAGAGCGTAACTCGATATCCCCCCCCCTCGTCTTGACAGTCAATTCAACTTCCCTGAATAAATGTGCGTCAATTTGGCCAACTGTTGAGATAATGTCAAAGTCGCTGCCAGTTGGCTGTCGGTTATTCTTCTTCACGCATGACCGCGTGACATCATCTTGACAGGTAAAAAAAAAGAAAAGAGTGAAACACATTTACGCAACAATTAAACAAAGTAGGTCTTCTTCTTTTACTGCAAATCTTTTCAGTTATGTCAGTTTGACGCTTGAAAAGTGAATAAACCCGAAAGAAACAATTAAAAAAACAACATTTTGATTTCAATCAAGACAAAACGATTTATAGGACCTATTTTGGCGGAGAGAAGCCACTGAACACAGGGGGAAGAGCCTCAAAGTAACTTGCGTATGAATAATTAATTTCCTGATGCTGCGAATGTTTGGCTGCCAGGAATCCGCCAGCCGTTCGGGATTTGCTAATTAACGTGGCGCGCATTTTTTAAAATTATTCAACATATATTTATGTACGTGGAGGTATTATTCACGTATTATACGCAATCCATCACCATCATGAATATAATAAAATCTCTTTCTTTAAAACACACCCTTCTTCTTTTTTTTTTCCAGTGGCTTTTCGAGCTCAATTCACCGGGTCAATTACCGCGTTCGTTGAAAACGCCATCCATATATCTATCTACGCACTGGATGTTTCTATGTTTTCTTATTTCCTTCGCATTATATAAAAGTTGCTTCCTCTCTCAAATTCTCGGACGTGTAATCAGACCCTCTATTGAGACCAAATCGTTTGACAAAGATCGTGACTATATCAACTTGAAACCCGTCTTTTTCTTTTCAGTTCAAAGTTCCCGCCAGAATTTTCGAAATACTTTAAATCTGTAAACAGTCCAACTTGGTCGTGTATTATTTTTCCCAAGGTCGAAAGAACGACCCAAAAACAATTTCCATTGTTTGTTTGTTTGGTTTTTCTTCAGCTGAAAGTTTTTCGAATCAAATATATATATATATAAATTCACATGCCTGGGCTGTGACGGTTATCTCAGCAGGACATTTCATTACAAAAGAATTACTGTATACATGTTTTTTTTTTTCCTCGAGCTGTTACGAGATCGAATTACGTACGCTGAAATTCGAATTGGCTCACACTCCCTTTTTTTTTCTTTTGCTTCAGACCCGAAAATGGACAAGAAATAGGGTGTGGTCGCCATCGCCGCCGCCATTCCGTTCGTTGACTTGACCAAAATCGAGTCCGTGAAGTAGAGAGAACCGGTGCTGCTTATAATTCACCTTGGGTTTTTTTTTTCTTTTCTTTTTGCGGATTGTTATGGCCGTGGCTGATGTAGCCGTTTTTTGTCATCGGCCCGCGGTTGAAATTGCGCCGCATTACATCATGAAATATATATATACGACCCCAACCAAAAAATCAGCCAAATAAGAAAAGAAAAAAAGAAAATGGGAGATTTGCGGTCTGGAACTGTCGCGCTTAGTGAGCCAGACTATCATATACACAGTTGCGTTATATATCAGCTGGTGAGTAGTAATTCATATAATATAGCGACTGCTGGTGATATTCATCTAATCCTATGTGCTGACCATTGTTGTCATTCCTCGCTCCACTGCAAGCCTTTTTTTCCCCCTTGATTCTATTTTGGTTGTGAGAGCTTGCAAACAAGGTGGATGCTATAAGAAATAGGAGACAGGCCCACCTGGGCTGCGCTGGCTGCAATCGCGGGTTCGTTTCCTGTTTGATCTAGACAATTTATTGGAGATCACGTTTCTTGTTTTTTTATCGGGACGGGACGAAAACAGGGCGCCCTTATCACTGCTGGAACACACTCCTACTACCCTCCTTCTCTCCCTCCTCCCAGCGTTGTTCTATTGTTTATGGAGGCGACCTGAAATCAGAAGAATCGCACACAGCCAGTCGACGACAAGAATTGACGCCCAAAATTGTCAAAAAAAGAAAACGAGCAGCTCATTGCGGAGAAACAAAATTAATGCGGCTGTGACGTCGACAGCAATGAGCTCCAGCACGTTCCACCCGCAAATGAATATACGACTCCCTCGGCTATTTTTAGAATTGTTTTTTATTTTTGTTGTTGTTATTTTTACGAATTTACGGTTATATATCGTACGTGTCATAAAATGTATGAATCATGAGGTGTCGGTCCGCCAATAAGAGTGATGGTGCGAATCCAGTCATCGTCCACTCTCTCGGATGTCCGCCCTTGTAAACAGGACGATCATCCAGGCTTCGCTTGACGACCATCCCACTTTTCCTTTTTCTTTTTCTTTTTGTGTGTGTGTGCTTATTTTTAAGTTGTGCAGACTGAGCACTATATAGCTAGCTGCTGCTGTTAACAGCCCAATTAAAAGGCTAATATATAACGACCGAGAAGAAGACCAGCGGGACCCCCCGGACAAAGTTTCCTCTGCTTCATTAAAAAGCTGTTTGGCGCTCTCGATTTGGCCTGATGGCGATCTGGAATAAATAATTCATCACCAGTATCTTTTGTATATATTTCGTTGATTTGGAAATTGAAACAACAAAGCGTTACCTGTTACGGTTGTTGACAAACGACTATTCGCCCCGTTTGCGTATTGCATCTTTTTTGGGGAGTAATATCAGCAGCACAGCTGTTTTGGAATTCAGAATTCAATCTCCGGGTTGTTCCTCTCTCTTTAGTATATACCTTGAAAGAAAAGCTGAAAAAATATCTCTCGCCAGAGATGTGCATAAGTGGCATATCTTTAACGCATTCGTGGGTCTTTCTTCATCCAACATCTCATTCCCGGCCAGCAACGGAAAGTGGAATCAATTTACATGTTATATGTATAGAGGGGGGCCTAAACAGTCAATTTAAATGCCCGTAAAACAATTTGCATCGAGCGGCAGAATGCGTACACACGATGAATGTAATGAATTCTCACGGTCCTGCGTAAAAAAAAGAGACTCTGAGAAGAAGAAGAAGAAGGAATAATAATCAGCAGGTGAAAAAAAGGACCGCGGACGTTGCGTGATCTTTCTCTGGATGTGCGCACACGGGAAGGTCATCTCTAGGGAAGAAGAGACTGACGAGCGTTTTGCCAAAAAGTCAACGAAGAGCGTTGGAATGGAACTTTAGTTTTTTCTTTGCTGTCCATTCCACATTCATATGCTGCTGTTTTCCTTTTTCTGGTTTCGGAATTTTGTTTTACCGATTCTTTTGCATTTGCCCTCAAGTCAGCCATCAGTGCGTGCGTGCTCTGGTGCACATGGCCAGCCCAAGTCCGTCCGCCGGAAAAGCCCCACCCCAGCCACCAGTCACCTTTCTGAGAAACTTTCAGGTTGGTGATACCCATGTCGAGAAAGATCTCCTCGGGCGGCGCTCTCACGAGTCACTCGCCTGGATAAACGCTTCACCGATTTTGTAGACTCCAAAGCAGAAATCATGGCGTGGCATTGTCAAATTGCGTCTTTTTTCTTTGATAACTTTCTGTGTTATTAATCGACATAAAGTTGTTACACCGACGTGACGACAACCTGACGAAGCGGTTCAATAACCCATTAGGAATTAGAGTTGTCGAAAGAATTCAGGAAATTTCAGAGTTAATTAGGTGCCATAGTTGGGAGGAAATCAAAGCGACGATAGCCGTGTGTCTATATAAGCGACGCTAGATTTTATCACGACGACCAGAAGATCCGCGAAACATTCCGTTTTGGGAGGGGGGAAAGAATTGCAATTCAAATCATGTTCTCGTGAATATCGTTTGATCTGGTCCTTTTCCTTAACTAGGAGCTTTTATCTAGTGTACACAACAAGAGAGCGAAAATTTGAAAGGTAAATCATGTATAAATACAAGATGCAAATGAATTTAAATTTGCAAACTGAATGCATGATTCATTTAATTTCCGCTGATTATATATTCCACTGGAAACTGTAAATATCCACATGGATACTATACGAGCCGAAAAAACAGGTAAATCCAGCCGCAGGAACGCAGTCTGAGGGAAATGAGCCATGTCATGATGAAGCGGCTTTGTTTTTCTCCAGGTGGATCTCACGCTGAGAAGCAAATGGCTACCGAATTACACATCTTATATACACACTTCTCTCTCCAATCTTTCACTCTCTCTGTCTCCTTCAACTTTCATCTCTCTTTCATTTCTCTCTCGTCTGCTGTGCGCTGGCCGTCTGGCCGTCTCGTCCAGCCAACAACCCAACTCGCCAAAAAAGCTGCCAGACACCACGACGACGATACTTACATTATAAAAAAAGCACTGACCTCGTCGATTTACTGCCTTGTCGTTACAGTTGACAATTTCCATATTTGTCACGACCCAAGATCAAGTAAGTGGCCGATACCTATTGCAGCAACCCCCCTTCCATTATCCCGACATGCCCTAGGAGAAATTTGCATGTCTGTCTGTTTTATTTCCCCAACAGAGAAGATGCTATCGCCATTTTTTTGAAGTGTTTTGGTTTTTCTTAAAAAGGCAGTTTGTTTGTTCCCGTCTCGTTTGATATCTAGTCTTTGATGAACTCCACCCCGATTTTTTTTTAAGCTCGTTCCCCACCTCTGAATCTGTGGGGACCACGCCTCAAAGTGTCTTCTGTGTGCATTTTATTATGTGAGATTTTGAAATGAAGATGGAAATGCACGCTTGACCCCATCATCAGTCAGACTATAATTCGAAGCGACAGTGATTTCTCATTCTCAGAAACCAGTTAATAATCCAGCGTATTTTTCTTTTACATCATTTACATCATTTTTTATTGCGTCACAGAGTTATTTTTTTTTTAAACTTTGAATGGAACGTCGTCATATGACGTGAGCTTATTCATATTGGCTTTGCGCTTCGTTTAATCCCATCGGCCAATGTCAAATCCTGGAAATACCAGGAAAAATTGACTTTGAAAGACAGTATTTGCAAAACAACATGATTCATTTATTTAAGCAACTGCATCGATCAATTGTCGGTGCTGGTTATTACCAGTAGAGAAAAATGTGTGAAGAACGCAATTGTCTTCACACACAACAAAGAAAAACATGCGTGCCAGCAGCGACCCTGATAAGTAGCGGTGGAAAAAAACTTGGGTTTGCGGACAGGTTCCCAGTAAAAACAGAATCAAGTTTTCTTTTGTTGTATAATAAGAACGTTCCGTTTTTTGCTATTCGTGTTCAATATTTTTTGTTCCTTCCACCTACTCTCGTCCGCTTTCTTAAAATGGACTGCGAATGACTTGAGATTGGGACACGAGAGGAAGTTGTTGGCCTTTGCGTTGCACCACACAGCCAATGACAATAAAAACAAAACAAATTCCTTCATCTCACGAAACGACTTTGGCCATTTTTTGGCATTTTGCAGCTCTTGACCGCGGTCGAGCGCATTTATATAGCTCTCGATACATTTTCTAGCGACCTTTCTTCTTCTTATTCTTCTACGATTATGTTGTGTTGTGCAAGGCACTCTCGTTCAAATGTTATTTCAACTCCACCCATAACTACAGTTGCGCAGAGTGCCACACCTTTAACGGTGTGGCCTTTGGTAAGTGCCTATCGTCAACCCAACTGGAATTGAGATACTGATACGAATGCCCACTTGCCGACAGGGATTTTTCGACAGTGAGTTTTATTTATACCCATATCATTTACTTTTTGCATTTCCTTTTTTGAAATGGACAAGTCCAGGCTCTTATTTTTTGGGGGGATAAAATGTTTTCACTCGAAGGACGTCATCAATAGATTGAAACCTTGATCCTCTTAGACAGAAGAATTCGTTGCTTTTTACGTAACATGAGTTTATTGCGCAAAATGAGAGTAAATATTGACAAATCCACAGAAGGATATTGCTGTTTGATTATTTAAAGAGAGTACAGCAGAATCGCATAACGAATTATGGAAAGAGTTTGAAGTTTTTAAAAAGCATCAATCCACAAACTTCTTATTCCCCCCCACTAGAACAAAAAAGAGCCCCATTAGATCACGGATCACAACTCGATGGATGCATGAGATTCGTTTGCCTTTGCGAATCGACTTGTCGGGCAAGCTCAATGTCACAGAAACGAAATCAAACGGTGGTTAATGAATGAAAATGTCAAAATGAGTACGTCACAAAACAATTTGTGCAATGCGCAGTCAACTTGATCAAACAAGAAAAAAATTAAAAATAAAATATTATCACTGGGTTAACTATAAGAGGCACGAGAGCGGTGTCGTGAAATGAGCCAAGATAGAGATATGTGATCGCTGAAATTCTTCTCAACTGGTGATGGCGGCCGTTGAACTTTTATTCGAAGAGGGCGTGATCATGATGGCAATGCCTCCTTCGTGCACGGTGCTGTAATCTTCCAGGCAACGGGCAACGTCGGGAGGAATGGTGATTTCCTGGCCAACAGGCAACCTCTTCATCAAATCGGCGATCAAATGGATCAGCGACGTTCGATCCGTTTCATATTCACCCAGCTAGACAGAATAACCGATTAATTGCGTGAACTAAATCGGGAAAATCAACAACCGAAGGCTTACCTCTCGTTCGAGCCTGGTGTACTTGGATTGACTAGCGCTCAGATTATTTTCCAAGATGCGCGTGGTAACCTTGGCTGATTGGAGCTGGGCCTGCAACTCACGCACTTGCTTTTGAAGTACCATGTTGGACTCCTCCAGAAAGCGTGTCTTCTCCATCAAATCCTCGGTGGCCTGATGTTGCGGGCTATTGGGAGATGCAATTCCAGCGACTATCTCCTCCTGCAGAACGTGATACTCGACTTCATAAGCCGCCAGCTGCCGTGAAATGTCCAGCGCGAGTGCCTGGAAAAGTCAACAAAAGTTGATGGAATGCTCGCGCACCAAAGTGATTAAAAACCAAAAAATAAAAAGTAATTTCCAACCTCGCGGATGACACGCTCAAGCTGAGAGGCTCCCATGGACGGTAAAGTGGTTTTGAAATAATCCATCAACTGCTCAAAGTTGCGGCATTGGAGCAGCATATCTTTGTGGTCGGCAATCAAAGATAGCGCGACACGGAAAACCATCGACATACCGTTCATAAAAACCAAATCTGAATACGGAAAAATATAAGAAAGATAAAAAAAAGATTTAATCAAATAAGAGCAACATTCGAATACATCCGACATCTTACCGAAAACGCGAACCACAAAGCCCAGGGGAAATTGCGAGGCGAAAAGAGTTAAAAACCACGGGGCTGCGTAGAGAGTGGGACTGATTTCATTCTCCTCGAGATGCTCGTAAAGATCGCGATGCGAGTCCCTCAGCAAGCGGGCCATTTGGTACAATTGAACCTGGAGAGCCGCCATGTCGGGCAAGTATTGGCGGCGGAGCCCCAGTTCTAGCATCAAGTAGCGGAGCATGTAGTAGGCTTCCTGCTCTTCCAGGTGCATGAGCAGTACGCCGCCGATGAAACTCAGGCCCTGGCAGTAACCCACTTCACTGTCCAGCAACGAATAAGCTTTTAGCAAATTGTACAGCGACAACTGGCCGGGTCCTAAAGAGGCCTGAAAATATTTCTGCGTGGGGAATGTGCGACCCAGATCGATGATGATGGCGTGCTGATGAGAAGTGAGCTGGCCGAGAAGGTCCTCGTACGGCTCATCAAGCAGAGGGAAATTTTCATAATCAACAGAATGGGAGGACAGACTGTAATCGTCGTGAGCTGCGTGTCGACACCACGAAGGCTGCTGGGTTTCCATCAGATTTCGCGTGTTGACCAGGGCCTGCCAAGCCTCGCCTCGTCGATGTTTCGGCACTCCCTTCTCGACGGCACGGGCAAGGGTGGGAAAGTCCGGGGCCACACTGGAAGATGAATTAAGAAGCTTTTCCCACAACTGCGAGGCGGGGCGCACGCATTGGACAATTTCATCGTAGTTTAACTTCATCCGCTTGATTGCCATCTCTTCTTGATGAGCTTCAGAACAAATATAACACGGAATCGAATCGTTAAAAGAAGTTGCACACACGATCAAGCGCATAGCGTGAGTTTGTGGAACAAAAACAAACTTTCAACAAACATTAAAAAACGTATACCTTTCAATCGTTTGTTTTCCTTTTCCATGCGTATTAGAATGATTTGTTGTTTGATGGCCTTTTTCCAAAGTATCCGATAACTTTCGCGAGTTCGTTGGGTACGGCCCTGATCTGCACCAGCTCCATACTTTCGCACGTCTCCCCCAACACAGAACTCGTTAGGGCTGCTCTGATTTGGCGACTTGACTTGCTGAAAAATGGCTTGACGCCAAGATGCCGCAGATGATGGCCTACGAGGGCTCGGTGTTTCTGGCGGATGCGACACATGAGCCGGGGCTGGACTTCCGACTTTGAAGAAACTAAAATGGAAAAAAATGATGAGTCTGATTTTTTCTTTTCTTAATACAAAGACAAGTTGATTTTACATGTCCATGATAGGCGATTTCAAGGTGGGGCTTTTTTCAGGTTTCATTTCCGATTTCTCTCTGCTGTCTCTACGTTTGATCTGCATTTCTTTCAATTCCTTCTTGATGGTGTCTCCGTGAGAACTGCAAAGCGTTGTGGACCTCGGGCGAGAGCCTTCCGATCGTTCGTTAGGGTCACCTTTCAATGGAGACTGACTGAATCCGTCATCGAAGCGAAAAGATAGCTTTGATGGGGTCTTTTCGGTTACCTGTTATAAATAAATAATTAAAAACAAACATCAAGAATTAAAAATTGTATCGAGGATTGAAAGAATTTGGTAAATCTACTTCAACATGACTCCCAACACGAGGGGGGAGACTAGTCTGGTGGAAAGCCGGTTGCGGTGAAACGCGATCCATTTCCTCTTTAGTTTTTCGTTTCAACAGTTGATCAAAGGAATTCGTCAAGGAACGTTTGGCCTTTTTAAAGATGGTGCCGGAGCTTCCATCAAAGTACTGACTTAAAAACTCGTGTCTAATAATAGAAAAGTAGAATTACAGGACTGTTTAACATTTTCGGAATTGTGACTTCAAAACTGCATACCTATTCTCGGCTGTGTCATGAACGTGAGTCATTTGTCGCGTCTCGCAATGCGCTTTTAAAAGCAGCAGCAGAAGATCGTTTTGTTCACTGGTTTTCGTCAAATCAGCACCTTTATATTTGGCCACCAATTGCTCTTGATCATCTTCAGGTAAAGTTCCAATGCGTCTTAGCAGTAAACAATGGGCCTTCTGATCAGGCAATCCTGAAAATACCAAATTAAAGATTAAAAAACAAGAAACATGTACTGAGAAAAAATCAAACCGACCTTCGACATCGGTCATTAGTCTCTGGAGCCAAACGGCAGGGCAGTGCTCACACAGGTTACCGTGAATTCGCCTTTGAGATTCAGCCGCAGAGTGGGAAGCAAGTTTTAAAACTAATAATCAAACCACCAAAATCAACTTTTCGCAAAGACAGATGTAAATTTCGTTTTTTCAAATGTATACCGGTCATGATTTCATCGGCAACCGAACTATTTTGACATTTGAAAACGTAACACACATTATTTTCACTGGCGACGTCACGGCAGATGAAGCCAAAATTGTCTGGATGTTGAATACCCTAGTGAAATTTCACAAAATTGTCGACATTCTCCTTGAAAAGATATGCTAGAAATCTATAGTGTTACCTGTGAGCAATGAGATATGTCACAGAATGGTTTACTCAACATGACGGATTTACGATCTGGACTGATGAGCTTTACGTCACAGCGGCTGATTTGCAACAGCATTGTGCGATTATTTTCGTTGCTTGTGACCTGTTGCCAAATATTTGGAATACCTCGTTACTGGGCTAAATTCTACTAGGCAAAAAAAAAATCTGAATTCAATACCGATCGAGGAACTTCCAAGTTTGTAGCCGAGTACACCCTTTTAGGTCCTTTTGCTGAAACGCTGCCCGTAGAATTTGCACGACCACGCGTTATTGGCTCCAGAGATAAATCTTTTCTGCGTGTTAATATTCGTGATGCATAAATGTCAGTGATTTATTTACGAAATAGAAAGAAATACTAACCTGGGTGGCAAACTGGAAACACCCCCGCTAGCTGTTCGAGTACGAAAAGTTGCCGATGAATCTTGTTGAATGCCTGCTATCCCACTTTGAGGTATTGAAAGGTTCTAAAGAGGAAAACGACATTTTTACAATCACGACCTTATTCCTGCATGAGGGGTCATTACCGATACTACTTTCTGCTGAGGCTCCATCCGATCTGATAGCGTTTTAAGGACTTCTTCAGTCTGTTTGAGTATAGACAAAGTATTATTGCTAGCTGCTATTGCAGGTTGCGCTTCGGTGAACTCTTCCTCCTCCTGAGTGTCGACCAGTTTACTGGTAAACATATGACGGGTTTCGTAGACGTCTCGATTATCCCCGCAAATGTCACTCAAACTAGTCGGTCTGGGAAATCTAGCCGTTTGAAGGAATGAATTACTGCTCGCTTGCGCAGGCAGGCTCATCTG
This sequence comes from Daphnia pulex, assembly GCF_021134715.1. Classification (NCBI taxonomy): domain Eukaryota; kingdom Metazoa; phylum Arthropoda; class Branchiopoda; order Diplostraca; family Daphniidae; genus Daphnia; species Daphnia pulex. Next base: position 5,503,486 of record NC_060018.1, on the reverse strand, counting down.
CCTGCCTTTTTGCTCTTCCAGCTCGTTGTGAGCACGGAATTTTTTCAGCACATCATCAATAAATGTTGGCGGTGCTTTGCGGTGAGACACTGATTTGATTTTGCCAAGATACAGAACCTACATGGAAACCAATAAGAAAGATATAATTTTAGTGTCATCACCAAAATTTTGCAGATTAATTTTACCTCGAAAAACTGGGATCCGGAGCTTCCGGCATCTTGCAACGACGTAATACTGGAAACACTAGCATTACTGGATTGGCGAGACGGCGGGCCCATAGAACCTTCTCTCGATTCTCTGTTGCTGTGATCTCGGGAACCTAAAAACATCTCAAGAACCTGCAACAAATGGTAAACAACACAATTAGTTTCTTCGTTCAAGTTCGATTGCCAACAAAGTGCGAAACGAGGTCATCTGTTGGGATGTAACGTCAGCCACCCCACCCACGAAAGCTATTTTGTCTCCTACTCTAGCTTTTCGTTGACAAAAGTGATTTGGCATCAGCTTTTGAACGCCCACGAAACTCCTAAACTTGCCATTGGCGGAACAATTGCCAAAAATCTCCGTAACCGTTCCTCTTTTTAAGAAATGAGAAATTTTCAAAACGCAAAGAGAGAAACAGATGATCCAAGACGTCAGAGCAAATACTAGAAGGTTGAAGTCGAGCGCGGTGGGGCATATCGAGGACACAGACATAAAAATAATATAGCAAACATTGAGGACGAAAATAGACACGGACGACGTCAACGTTCAACGCAGGACTGTCGGTTCTTGTACACAACGCTTTCGAGTCCTTTTAGTTCACTGATTATGTAATATCTTGACAAGTCTGCCCATCGAGAATTAAGATTAAAAGAAGAGAAAGATATTTTTTTCACACAATTTCGGGGATGAAAAAAACAATCTTACCGATCCGTTTCGGTTACCGCTTTTAGTTGGCATTTCACTAGTCTGGGAGGAAGGCAAGCCACTTATTAATGCTAGATTTCCTAAAGATGGTATCGTTATCATTTTCCAGAAGACGCGATATCAAGTCGAACTCTTTAACAAGTCACACCATTGCCTTTCAGTACCAATTAGACGAATGTGAACTGTGTACCATCGCCTGGCGAGACGCTGTGTTCGACTGAGAGCTACGAGGCCGTGAGCCCATGCCTCCCGTGCAATAGCCGAGATACGATCATGTGCAGGGTCAGCAGCTCTTCACATGCACCTCCAAAGATAGAACTGACGCCCGTCCTATACGAGGCGTTCCCTTTTGTTTTGGCAAAGAAAAATTTTGAGAAAGGATTGAATGCGAAGCAAATATTATGCTGTTCAAATGACAATACACGACAAATGTTCGTCAACCTTCTGGTTGTAGTCTTTTAGGGACATTTGGTCATTTGGAACATTATATCAGATTTTATAGGACTTCAAAAATAGTTTAATTATAATACTAAACGCAATTCCACAACTGATTAACGGAAAACTGAGTGGATGAATTGAGGATTGCCTTTCCTTTTTCTCAATTAGATTACGCCATCCGAAAAACGCGAATTTGAAAGAAAGACAAATTTAGAACTAACACGGTAATCCCACATGTTGAAACGTTCTTTTGGTGACTCCCAGCGTTTTCCAGGGTGTTCCACCGACAATCACCAAAGATCAAAATGGAAATTTTTTTTTCTCGTTCCTTTCAATGCAGCAATGCACGTGTACCATCACGTGGATGCGGCGTGAACTCTAAAAATACGAAGTCCTCTGTGAAATCCCCAATAACCCCTATTAGCAAGAGTTTTGGTTATGAAATAGACTGAAAAGATTAGATAGTTCTTAATAAGTTATGTGCCCCTAAATTGTGTCACACAGCAATAAAAGTAATTCCTTACACAGTTCTGTAGCTGTTTTATAACTAAAAGACTTCAAGATGTATACACAAACATTTCTGTGATTGCAACAGTATTTCCTTTCAGTATTATTCAAGTTGAATCACCATAACTGACGACTGAAGATTTTATTTACTTAATATTACACATTTTAGTTTAATAAAGTTTACTTCAAATCATGTCTTCTTAATTTAGCAAACCAACGAGTAAAAATTCTTTTACAAACTTTGAGTTAATAATGTTATTCATACCTAAGTAAACTCATCCATAATTTGTATTGGGGAAATCATCGCTTTTGAGGGGTTTCAGAGAAAAATGTATTCCTGTCAAATTTATGCTCTATGTCAAGACATGATTTGAAAGATCAGAGGGTCTATAGGCCAACATTTGACTAAGGAGGAAAAAATGTATTATACCTTTATTGTTTGAGTACCAGTTTTTAATTTCTGAATACCCATTTCACTACTTGATTCAGATATTTCCAGGTTAACCTCAAAAATGCTTTATCCCATGTGAAAATTATCCGATTTCCCTAAACAAACAAACAAAGACACAGTCACAAAAATATCACTCACAATTCACAGACCTGAGACCTGACAACTAAAAAATTTCAAAAATAATCCGCGTAAAATGGGTGTGCCAACTCAGTACAAAGTTACAAACAAAAACGTTTTTACGTTCAAATACTCTGAAAAATTTGTTTCAAGAGCCCTTCTATATTTTGTGAAAATTTTTTTAATGTGGAGGAAAGTTATTTTGTACGTACGTTCCTTTTCTTTCAAGCAAATCTGTTATTAACATAAAATTAGCCTATAAACTGTGCGGGATCATTTTATTTAGCAGACGAAACAAGCCGATTCCACTCCTCTATTTCCAAGTTCCAACGTCATCTACATATGTGTGTCTACTGATTGTTATTTATTTATCAGTAAAAGTTAACAGTAATATATTTTCCCGCTGAAACAAGGTAAAATTTATCGAAAAGAAATAAAAAGTTAGAAATTATGTTTGTTTTTATGAGTGAAATGAAACAAAAGGATCTCTGCATGTTAAAGCATTTTTCTTTTTCAAAATTCACTCCCTTTTTTGTTGTTGTTTCTTTTCATATAGATCAATATGGCTAATCCAAACGATCCAAATTATTATTATGGACAGTCTGCTGGTATGGCTCAACCTGGTTATGGCTGGGGAGATGCTAACCAAGGAGAAGGAATCTCTTTTGACATGGATTCAAATTTCGGGCAAGAGCAGTAAGTATTATTTTAGTTATACCTTTGAAACTGTTCATAATAAACAAAATTCGTTGACAACAGGCATTTCCAGTCATTTGATTATTCTCAAACATCAGCTCATACAAATACTATCCCTGACACAAGCACCTCAGCTGGACTTTATCCACCACTACAGCAGGCTTATGAATCATCATACATAGGATCACCACCAACTGTGTATGGTGGACAGCAGTTTCTGAACCCAAATGCCTCTTCGTTCCCAGCCTCAACTGTGGCTTCCACTGGAACTGGATTTGATGATGAACCCCCTCTGCTTGAAGGTGTTTCATTTATTATTAATTTGGAAGTTGCATCTTGTTATTCATAGAAGAATATAATTAATGTTCTTGTGCTTTTGACAGAACTTGGGATCAATCCTGACCATATTTTTCAAAAGGTACAGTATGTTAACAAAATAAGGTTTAATAGGCAGTCATTGATTGTTTTACAAAATAATTTTTTTGACTGGAATTTTCTGATAAAATTTTAGTTTAACATAATTGGCAGTTACAATATTATGTAAAATTTTATGTTATTAGACGTTAGCCGTACTGAACCCCTTGCGAGAGACTGATGCCTCAATTTTGCAAGACACAGACCTCGCTGGACCACTCGCGTTCGTCCTAGCTTTTGGAGGATTCCTCCTTCTGGTAAGCATGTCATCTGAAAACGTCCAGACCTTTAAATTACATGTCTGTTGGTATTATTATTTCTTTTGATTTACCTTACATTTCACAAACAAGTTTCTAAAACATGATCATTAATTAATGAAATTCTGTGTAGCGATTTGCTAATGAACTAATTATTGTTAATGAATTTTTTAAACTTGGATTTTAGTCTGGGAAGGTCCATTTTAGTTACATCTATGGGATAGGCGTACTTGGTTGTCTGGCGATTTACGCTATGCTCAACTTGATGGCCGTATCGGGCGTTTCCATTGGAGTCACCGTCAGTGTCCTAGGGTATTGCCTGTTACCCATGGTCGCACTCTCAGGAATCAGCATTCTAATATCACTCCAGTAAGTTGCATTTGATCTCTTTGGGTTATTTTCATTGTAGGTGCTGTGGGACATGTATCGGTGTATTCTTGCTCAATTGATTTTGTCTCTAAGCCCATCTTCAGTGTAGATTATTCCCCCGTTTATAATTAATAGTTCCAAAACTCTGATGAATAGCATTGCTACCAAATCGTAATGAATTTGTAGTATTGTTTTAATCCGAATATTCGATATCCTGAACATAATCTTTTAACTTTCTTCCTATTTAATCGAATCCAGTTTCCTATACAAGGACGGTAATCTAGGTCTACAAATGTCTTAATTGGATTAACATTTTTGTTATATGTCCTATATAATTCAATCGTCTTAAAGAAATAATTCCTGTTTTAGGGGACTTCTCGGTATTGTGTTGACGGCACTGGCCATCCTATGGTGTTCGATTTCAGCTTCGAAATTGTTTGTAACAGCCTTAACTATGGATCACCAACAGCCGCTAGTCGCATATCCGTGCGCAATGTTGTACGGCGTTTTTGCTTTGCTCACAATCTTCTAAAAAAAACGAATTCTCCATTTCTTTCTTTTACTTTCCAGCTATTTTGTTTTCTTCTTTTTCCTTCTAAAATATGTTAAATTTACTTGCCTTCTCCAGCTTTCGAAAGATAATTTCCTTCATCGTGATGAATATACTGTACTGACTGATCATCTATGACAAGTAAAATCAGCAATTCACTGGTTACGCATATGGAATTATACGCGGCTAATGTTGTAACGACAGTGCAGCCAACATAGACACAAAATAAAACATGATATAAATTGAAAAGAAAACTAATAACCAATCATTATCCTAAAGAGTATATGTCGGTGAGGTATGAGTTATGTGTGCAGCAGATATCTGCGTCTATTTGAATTTAACAAAACCATCGAAACGGAAAATTGATTTTTATAGCACAACGAACTCTTTTCTCCCCTGTATAATGGTTGTTAACTTCACTAAAGAAGAAATCAAATTGTTTCATGATACAGTTAATTGCACTAAATTTTGAAGGATTTAAATATATATTCTCTTGACAATAATCAATAGGCTTCCTTCCAATTGGGCTATTCAATTCAATTATCAATCGTATTTACTTGTAAAGAAACCTGCTCAAAGCTGGGTAAGCAACAATGCCGCCGCTAGAACAGCAGCAAAGAATAATCCTTAATTAGTAAGCATACTTTTTATTTTCGTTACGGCATTCAATATATTTTTTGTTTGCTTCCAAACCAAAGATTTTGAATTTTTGTAGTTCTATTGTTGCCAAACTGGAGATTTTAAGATTTTTGCACAAAATTTAACGATCGATTGCATTTAAACTTAGAAACTAGATTTTTTGTGTATATTCTATTGTAATTTTTTACCCCATTTAAATTTGATACTACACATTGAAACTGAAGTATTTTAAAAATATTTATTTTTATTCCATTGACAACTTGACAAGGTTGCATTTACTCTGATTTGGCAACTGATGATTCTAAATTTACATATTTAGAGGAGGTAGGGTTTAAATGAAACGACCCACGTTTTCACTTTTAGCACTCCAGCGAGACAGTAAGATCTATCTTAAGTGGTTCCAGAGACAAGCCCTCATTTTGCATCGCCCCATTGTGAACATTGAAAATTGGCTTCTTTAACTGCGTTTGCTTTGAACAAGATATTAAGACAAACAAGATCATTGGCTGGTTTAGTGGTTATCAGAGTGGATCCAGATTTGCAGTATGCTTTCAGTCATGCTTTCAGTGTTACATCAATGCTACACCAGGTTAACTGCAATGGGTTTTCCAAGAACTTCTCATCCCAGGTAAAAATTAGATTTATAAACATTTTAGAATTGATTCCAGTAGTACCATGAGCTCACGAATATTACTTTTCTTTAGTCAATTGGTGTGACCTGGACTTCTGGAGTTATCTGAAGGACACGCCGTCAAGGTAGGAAATTGCTTTACCTTATGTATGTGTTGAATGTGTGCTCTGTGCCAATCGAGAATCTTATCAAATGCTTATTGTTGAATGGACATATTTATAGTCTTCTTTTCACGACATGATCGTGAATTCCCGAGTTTAAGTTTTGAAAAATTGTATGCAACGCCATCTTGTGACTAACAGTCAAGTCATGTAGAGGAATTCATAGCTCGTTCTTGTTTTCTTTTTTTTTAACTGTTCGATTGAAAACAAGACGTCGAGATCGGCCTTAGCGTTAAAATATTGTACACACTTTTTTTCCACACTTTTTGGGGCTGTCACCATTAGAATAAATAATAGCTTGGCCTAGTTCGGTTCTACCCTACATTTCACTCTTTATTGGTCGATGGGCCTTAAGGGCCAAACTGCTGGGTTTCTTTTATTTGCTACCTTATGTATGTTTTCTTCCTTTTTTTCCCAATGGTTAACAGCTCTCTTCCGTTTCCATGGAGACTCGTGTCTACAAGCTATCGAGTCGTGGTTATCAGTCACTGCTGAATTCCCTCCAGTCATGCGATGCGTATTTTTTTCCTTTTTTCGCTGTTACCTTTCTGGGTGTTGCAAAACAATTGAAACGACATTGCGTACAAATCGACGACGAAGAACCATTGGTCGCTTTGTCGGTTTTCTTGTACTGTTTCCCCGAGGTTTAAACGCATGGTGAATGTCTTTTTTTTTTTACTTGTGGTTGGAAGTTCTTTGTTTTTTTTTTTACAAAAAGGGGGGGTATTTGGCGAATCAAATCAGCGAGGCGTAATTTAATTATTGTTGTTCCCTGACGGATCCTTGTGGCCGTTGCCTCTCTATCCTTGTCGATTTTCATATGTCTGGCATGATGGGAAATTAAATTTTTTATGAGATGTGCACTCATATCAAGGTGATCTGATGTGAATGTCTATGTATGTGATCATAGCTTGATCCTAACTGGAGGGACGATAAAGTCGTCTAATTGGAGAACTGTGCAAGTCGTCTGTTGCCCGAATAGACGCGTCGATCGATAGAAGTGTGCCTTGTAGTCCACGTGAGAGGACGTTTGCAGCTTCTCAGGGAACTGACGACAGCAAGACTTGTGTGGGGGAGACGTGTGTGTGGGATGTAAGTTTGCAGATCAATGTAGAGGAATTACTCGCCGTAATCCACCAGGAACCACACATGTATGCATTTGTTGTAAAAGTCTTCAAGATACGTTACAAATGACACGTTGATTCCGTTCTCTTCACTTTTATCCTCCCTGAACTGTTTGATAGTTTGATCCTTTATGAATAACCCCACCGAAGATGTGCTGTTAAAAAGTAACGGGTTAATTATGAACGTTCTCCTATTTTCAGTCAACACGAATCCAGTTCCAGAGTTTGTCGAACTTGGCTCGTATAATTGGCCTTTCCCCTCTTTTTTGTTTGCGATTGCAATTTCACGTTTAAAAAGTTTTTTCATAGTAATCAAAGGTTGAAAACCATCAAGGTATACTGTTCAGTTAATTTAAACGTAGCGTTGTTCCTAGCCTTTTGTTTGATGGAAGTTTTAATGCTCGCCATCCATCAATTGGCCAAGAAGGCGAAGCAAACTTATTATATTGTACGGCCACGAAACACAAGCTGCTGAGCGAGCCGGATCTTTTGTCTTGTGCAATCATGATAGAAACTAGCAGACAACTGCACCGAAGGAGCTTTTTGCTTATCTTCATGAAGGCACCACGCAATCCCGTCGTATAGCGAAAATGAAACGAAAAAGGAACGTTTCTTGTAATTGAATTCAGTCTCGAATCGACCGAATGTTTCCATCATTAAAGGGAGTTAAAGGGTGAGGGGTGGGTGACATTGTCGTGGAAGTCGTAGTCGTCGATCCAACCTTTTTAAAATTTTGATAAGTTGAACGAGAATCGAAATTAGTTAACATCCTGCTGATAGATTCGTTGCATACGGCGTTCCTTAAACTAAAATGGTCGTTCGTTCTCTCGTCGGGGTAACGTAACTTTTTTCAAGTTTTGCTGGTGGATTATCATGCGAAAGAGGTGTGTGGGGGGGGGAGACGCTTCTTAATTAGAAATAGTAGTGTCGCTCTACTAGGTAATTCGGGCACGTCGATGTTAGGTGAGATCGATTGTTTGTGTGTGAAAACAAAGCTTATTTATCTTTCACTCTCTATCGCTAACGCGTTCTTTTGCTCTACTGGATTCTATAGTGAATCATGCCTCGAATCCCCGAACAATCACATTTGGTCAGAAACCATCAAAACCTTTCCGTTTTCTTATTTCTCCCTTCACAACCGTTCCTCGTCGAGATCCTGTGAAGGGTGCTGGAAGAAATCAATTAGCCCCTTTGCTATCCTCTCTATACTACACTTCTCTCTCTGCGGCGCTAATTCACTTGCACTGTATATTTTCTTTTCTTCCTCTCGCCGAAACGCCGATCCGGATTCGTCGGCCGACGAGCGGAAAAGCCTGATCGGAATATATCTACGGAGACGTCATCGAGAACCTAACAAGGACAATGGCCTACCACCGTTGGCTATTCAGCGACATTGTATGCGGTCTCTGTAAAGTACATGACCGGTTTCCGTGATATCCTCTCCAGGGGAAAGGTGGCGGTGGCCACTGCTGCAAAGCTGATGGAAATGGTCGGCCGCTCGTTTACGAAATCTGAGTAGGTGGGGCCGAAATAGCATCCCTACTAGTCTTGTTGATGACCATCGTATTTGTCGGTCCATAAATTTTGGATTCGTTTGACGAGAATCTTGTTGTTGGCGGGATATTCCCTCCTACGCCGTAAACAGTTTGTGATTATGTTGAAACGGATCGTGTCTTTTTGTTGTTCCAAGGAGAAGAAAGGGGTTTTAAACCTGAGAACTTGTGACCTTTCCCTGCAGGATCGAAGTAAGAGAACTTGCGGGCGTAATTAGCCTGGACGCGTATCTATTCATTTTATTTTCCTTTGGGGATTCTTGTTTCAATGCCTTATAGAATTGTGGGGGTTGATATGATTGCCTTAACGAGGTATTGACTCTAACCACAATAGGGTCGCTGTTACCAAGTGAATTTCCCTCTCTCTCTCTTGTGTCCCGTGCTGTGAGGGTTGATGCAAAATACCTAGGGCCTTGAAACTCGTGGCACTTGAAATTCTAGAAATGGCGAGGCCTCGTTACACAGACGCGCGCGCCACATGGGAGAGTTCCACTTGTGTCTATTCAGAGTATCTTCTTATTTGACTCCAATTACGTATGCACCGTGCTCGGTATTGTTACGTCGAATTGTTATGGCTGAGCATTCGCCCCCCTACTAACCACTTCGAACTCGTCGACGAGTTATGCGAAATACACAGCGGTATTCTCCAGCAGTGCAATCTGCACAGAGAAAAAAAATAGAGGGGGTAGAACAGAAGATGCAAAATGAGAACAAACAATTGAAAAGCTCTCGTCGTAGAAATAATTGAATTGCTTCGGTTCGCTCAATGAATTTCGCGCGTTGGTTTTTATGACCCGTGACAAAATAAATTACGTTTCAATATACTCACACACGATTCTCTGTAGTCGGTTGGTGAAGCAAAGGCAATCTGTCTTCTTTCAGATGGGCAACTCTCTTGCATCTCCCTGTTGACTTATCCAAACTCTGAAGTCAATGCGAATCTGCATTAAGCGAAATACGTCACGATCCTTCCACTTTGTTTTCGTAACCTTTTGTGATGGCTGACGATCTGCGTGACGCCCTCGTCTTTTTTATTTGTTACCGACAGCAATTGTCTCTCGATTCTCTCGAGTCGAGAGCCGGCTCCTCAAATGGAACTCGGTTCAGTTGAAACGTCAACACTTGCACGGGCTGTCGGCTACTAAAGAAGACGTCAGGTAACCCTTTTTCGGTACTGACTAATGTAGTTGCATTTTTCTTGTTTGAAAAAATCCTGCACTCAAGTCGCTTTGAGCGGGTGTGGTGTTGATGCCGGGGATACATGTATATATATACATATAAGATGAGTAGTTTTACTCGATCGCTTCTCTTTCTTTTGCATCTAAACTCTGATCTCTTATTTACCGGTTTGATGAAGGAGAGCATGGCCGAAGGGTGGAAGGAGATAGAGTGTCTGAAAGATTGGAAGAAGTATACGAGAGGAAACCGTTAGGGCGATGTTGATCGATGAATCTTATTCTCTACTCTTCTCCGAAATGATTGGTTTCTCCTTTTTTTTTTTGCGGATTTTCCCTTTTCTTTCTATACTTGCTCTTATCTTCTTTTTTTATTTCCTTGACACTTGCAGTGTGTGTACAGCCGTAGTGGTAGTAGCCCGAATAGATCCAGGGAGGAAATTCGCTTTTCAGACTACCGGAGTAGCGTGATTGCCGCCCAAGAGAGGAAGTCAAACACGGGGCCGTCTAAAAAAGAAAAAAGGAGAAAAGGGGATCACCATCTTAACGTTAACGTTTGCAGGGAGCTAAAAAAAAAGGGGGAGAAGTAAAAAACTGGAGGGAAATGAAGACAGGACTCGGTTGAGGGAGAGACAGACAGACGTTAAATAGCCATCTTGAAGTCAAGTCTTCTCTCTCGGTAGATTAGGAAACTATCAGGGCCACTTAGCCCAACGTCTTGATGGGGGGAATAAGCGAGGTGGGAGGGAAGCTGAGAGGAAATCAGTCAAATTTCAATTCTCACGGCTTCATGTGCTAAGGGGTTTTCTCCATGGGGTGACATCAAGTAAAACTGGAGGCATTACGAGCGCATCTAAAGTATTTCCCAGATGACGAATAGGGTATAAAATAAGAAGATAACTATACTTTTTTTTTTCATCCGGGAGGTGGCAACTTTTTAATTAAATACGCGTTCCCTAAACGAAATTAATCAAAAAGAGAGCCTACACTTCTTCTTTCACTCGTCGAGAAAAAAAAATGTTGTCATTAATTTGTTTTTCTGAGAATCCATTACGCGTAACAACTACCAACGCTTGAGTCGGCTCGACTCATCTATCCAAAACAGGTAGGCGATGCACAAGACTCTACTCAGATAGAGGTTAAGTGTCACTCACATGATTGGCCCTTGTTATTATAATAGACTTAAATGCCGAAAGAAAATAAAAGAGTCGCCAATACAATGCGCCGTTTCCCAACTACCAATCGGATTACGCTTGCACTTTCCAGAGATGGCTATCGCACGACAAAAAAACAATGTAGTTTTTCCTTTTGCTATGCGATTACAATTTGATAGATGGGAATATTTATTTAGACGACGTCTAAAAAGAAAGAAGAAGAAGAATATAAGAAAGGAGGGAAGGACGTGCAACTGTATTGATTTCCGATGGATTCTTTTTTCATACCTAGTGAGTATTGGCGCACACTTTTATTGCGCGTATCCGCACCACCACCCCCTACTACCATTCGCTTCTTTTTTCGGTTTGGCCCGCCAGCTCTTTCAGTTGATCCCCCAATGGCTTCTTCCAGTTTCTTTTTTTCTGGTCTTTTTTCTCTCCTAAAATAGCCTTCCAGATTTTTGAAGATAAGATCGTTAACGAAAGATAGAAAATGAATAGAAAGATGAACGATTTTCCCCTTTTCATGTCGGTTCTCTTTTTTTTTCAAAATTTGCCAAGTAGTTTTTCGTGTCGAATGTTGGAGTTGGTTATCCGTCAAGGAAAAAGTTTCGGCGGATCCCCAACAGGCACCAGCATTGCCGTCGGATTGAAAAGAGATCAGACGGAGTGTGTAAGATGTACGATAAAGCAAAGAGACGATACCTCACAGTTGATTGTTTGTGTCAGAGTATCTGACGACGGCATTCAATAAAACGAGGTACACCTTTGAACGAAGGTGGGGAGAGAGATGGGGCAATGTGAGAAATTGGATCGCTATGCCTTTGTTTAGACATGTTGCCGTGAGTTGTCGTTGACTCTTCTCTGTTCCCCTGTGTCGTGTTAGGCAACACGCCATAAACGAAGAAAAATCAAACGATGAAGTAGAGATAGAAGAAGAAGAAAAAGTTGATCTTTGTTTCCACGGTTGTGCTGCGCTTGTCGTGGAAAATAGAGAAAAATATCGGTTCGGATGATCTTTCGTGACTTGATTGGATCCCGATGGGAATCCCGGTATACCATCCGCGCTTCCAGACCGGGGCTATATTTCTCTCTATTTTCTAGTTGTTGTTGTTGTGGTTGTTGGTGGTGTCGCTGCGGTCGGCTCGGGCGCTGGGATATGAAGTAGACCATGTTCCTAATCCATCAGAGATTTGGTGGGAGGATCTTTGGCCTTTTAGACACCTCCGTCCGGGATTGGACGGGCAAAAGCGGGCGGGACAATCAGCGACTTGTACCAAGGAGGATGAGTGATGATGAGATCTTCTCTTTCAATAAAAGCTGAAAGAACAAAGGAAAATGTTACGTCAAAGGCGCAAAAGAAATGGCTTTCCACCCAAGTGTTATTTTATTAATGGTATATCTGCCATCATCGGTATATATGGCTAATAAATTTCCATCTCATCTATTACAATGTGGGCGCGTGGGTTGGCACGAATTCCCCGGAGTCATTTTTATGGTTTCTTTTTGTCAACGTTTTTTCGGCGAAAAGAAAAAAGAAATACATTTCGGGAAATTCATTTAAAGTTTGAATTAATACCCGCCCACGCCACCCAAATTCGAAGTTTAGCTCAAATGAAATATGAGGTGGCCTTGATATTGGATAATTGCCTACGTCAAGATGTAGGTAAAGGGAAAACCCTTGAGAGAGCGAGCGTGGGATTTGAAACCAGGGTGTATTGTATCGGTGTATTTACGGTACCGATATGTCGGGAACAAGAGCTTCAGCTTGGGACCGTGATGCCGATGCATTCTAAAAAAAAAGGTAGAATTCTTTTTTATTTGACAACAAAAAATTTGAATCACTTAACAGAACGTTGACAAGGCGGATTTCTCATCCTGTATGATGTTGCGACAATCCTATCTCTTTACATCAAAGACGCTGCGGTTTCCATGGTATCAAAGGGCCTTGGACCGAGGAAACCCTGAGAGCCTTTTTGGCGCAATGTTGTGCCCCGTGGTTTTATTGACGTTGAAGTTTAGACGTCCCATACGTCTGGAAGGATATCTGCTACACTGTATATACTGAATCGCGTAGGCTTATAACTGGCTTTAAAGGGAATTCATTTTGGCAGCACAAGTCGCATCTAACTGAAAGAAATTACTAAGTAAAGAGAAAAAAAAAAAGAAATAAAGAGTAAAGCAGAAACGCCAAAAAGATATTCGTGTTCAGGATTTTATGTCTGGTTGGGTCAGTTGTAAGTGGCCAGTTGACACGGGGGGTCGTTTTCATTAGGGTGAAAGCTCGGAACACGCGCCATCTGTTATAGCCCAAATAGATAGATCACGGAGACTTAATGAAGCTTTCACTTAGTATGTCTCACTCCATCTCCATCCGTCTCAGCCATTCCGTAATACTCGAGCCAGATACATCCAGACATCTTATCTATTTATATATTTTTTTTTTGTGTTGCTCCTTCTCTTCTTTCCTCCTTTGTGAGTGAATCGCCTGCATGAAAACAGATGAACGGCACGACTCGAGATGATGGCCGGTCGGTCGCCTTCATCATCATTACCATCGTCAGTGATGTGATGGCCGCGGCACCGGATTCCCCCCCCCCCCCTCCTATCGCATCCACTTCGTCGTCGTCGGCGGCGGCCATCTCTTTGAATCGATGTAATTTTCTCTTCTCTTACTCGATCGAATGAGGCAATAGTCCATTATATATATATATTTTCCCATGATGTGATACAATAGACTCACGTATTCGATAGCCCGTAGGCTCCGATGATGACCTAGTTTTTTTCTTCTTTCAAATAGATTTGATAGGTTTCGTGACCAACTATTGTGGTGCACGATAGAGGCGCTGGTCACGCGACGCTCCCGGCCGTCGGTCGTCAAATGTCCAACACAAAAGCATGACACGAAAAATCAAAGCCAATCTGCTCTCGTCACCTCATTCCAGATGCACGCGATTACTTTCATCTTCTTCCTAGCTAAAATTCATCGATGAGAACAGCGCAACAAGCTAGATTTTATTGTGCAATTGCACTTGAAAAATGTATCACTGCTTTTGATTTTTTGGTTCCTTCTTCCTGTTCGTTGTGAGCTAACCGTTCGATTTGTCCCCCCACCGGGAGAAGTTACGTACAAGCCTTACCGATTTCATTTTTGGTTGAAATTTTATTCCTCGTCGAATAAGAATTTATTCGCGTAGGGAATAAAGCTAGAATAGAGAATCCTAGTAACTTGCCTCTCTGCATGCTTAAAGGGATTACACGGCAGCTGATTACTGGATCAGTAGGTACGCGTGTAATGAGATGGAAGAAAAGGGGTGTGTGTGTGACTTTGCGTTGTAGTAGCAGGAGCTGTCGCTGAAAAGAGCCGGACAAAATTACCGAAATGTGATCAACGGCAAAGTCGTCTAGTGAAAGGGAGGATGCAGAAAGTTGACAGCGTGTGTAATGGGATATACTTCGATAGTTGATTGAACTGGAAGCCATTCGATTAAGGACCCGAATTCGAGCGTCTTCTTTGTGCCCTGCTGAATTTTATGGACTAGCGTATAGAGGAGGGGGGGGGGGGTCGTTGCGCTGAAAAATCTTGTCCATAATTTTCTCCTCGAGTGTCTTCGCTCTAATGATGTGCCATTTATTGGTAACACGTGGAGTACTGGCTGCTGCCCGGTAAAAACTCTTTTTATTTTCTTTTACGACGCACTATTTTCAACACTTTTTTCGGTACACGTATTTATCTGGAGGCTGTCTGAAATTCCCGTTTTCTGCGTGTTCACTTTAAAAATAGGCACTTTTAAAAATGTACGCGGACCTCCGCTGCACGGTACAATTTCCGTCTGCGCCATCGGCTTTGCCGGGATTTTTTTCCCCCCCTTCCCCTAGCTGACAAAGCGCAGACGACCACGACGACCGCTTAATATCGACGCAATAGTCGTATCGTAAAAATTGTTTCTCTTTTAAAATGGCAAAATATATACAATTTACCGAGAAAACGAGCGAGTCTGTTATACTGTTATGTGCTCTGTCTGTGTGTGTGTGTAGACCTCGTTAAACGACGTAACGACCGAGTTTAGTTTATTAGCCGAAAGCAAGAGAAAGAAAAATGGGGGAAATAAAATAAGAAGGGTGATAATTGATCGGAGGCGCGAAGGGAAAGAAAGTTAGCAACATTTTAGATTTTTTTTTTTTTTTTTTTTTGTTAAATGTAAAGCGATTACGTGTCTGAATGGCGTTGAGCTCAAGCCCGAGTCCAAAATAAAAGTTGTGAGATTCAGCATTCATTAATCTATCGCGTCAAGAGAAGAGAACTAGATGAGGACCGGTCTTCTTGGGGGGCCCCTGGCAGACTTTGACTAAAAGAATAGACCCGAAATTAGCCTAATGAGCAGCGGCTCGTTAGGCTGTAGATGGAAGGAAAAGTCCGTTGCGTTTGTTCATGACCTGGCGCATGTCGTCTTTTGCGAACGGCAAAAGAAGAGCGGGGCGAGGAAAAAAAAGTTGCTCTAACAACGTTGGTACATGTGTAATCATCGAAGTGAAGACGGCAACTAGTACGGAGGCGCAGCAGCCATGTCTACATGATTGACTCGTATGCGAATCTTAATTGGTTTCTAGATTGGGCGGCAGAGACGACGGTCCCAGTTAATTGACCCCCGCTTGCCGAACCAAGAATCGTCTTCCTCCTAACATGGCGCGAATCTCTTTGCACACACACACACACACACGCACGTACACTAGGCTGAGCTTGGCAGACAAGACAGCTGTGCAACATTCCGTACATTTTACCTTTCTCGGGGTCCCCCCCCCCATCCAATTTCCATCTTCTTGTATGTATAACTACTACTGCTGGAAGTAGACAAAAGACTTGTTATGCCTCCCTGATATCGATTCGTTGCGCAGAGGTAAAGAGAAAAAGAAAGAGAGATAGAGCAGGGAGCTGTTTAGATGCCGGTGCACAGGCGCTTTGTGGCTGCGTCTTTATCGGTTTTTATTTTATTTAATTTTTTTTAAACTCGCACGCCGACTTTTCCGTGGGTAATATGCCTTTTTCTTCTTGTTGTGCAATTTTCAACTCTTGTTTGATCAAACCAGCGCGCTTTGCGTCAGTGCCGGATGAGAGGCGAGTCATTGCTGGATGCACATTGATTTTTGGCTTCGCACTCCTACTCTCTCTCTCTTTTATATATTAGATTTCATTCTATATATAATATAACATATACACATTTATATATTTTTCTCAGCGCGAACTCTATATCCATCCATTATGTATCGTCATCCATAATGAAGGCGGGCACACATCCAAAAAGGCGAATAAGAATGAGGACGATGGCTGCTAGAATTCAGATAATGAAAGGAATTGTGTCTCTCTTCTTACAAGGAGCCCGGGAGTTTGTAGCTAGACTAGACTCTATGCTATGCACAGCCCGGTCTAGTGTATCGTAGTTGAGCTTTAATGTCGGGATGGTTAGGGGTTTGATACATATGCATTGAATTCCGCCAAGTTGAAGGCAGCAGCTACCACCGCAAGGCTGTTCATTTATTCCAAGCAGCTGTCATCATCTTGGCGTAATTCAATTATTTATAGGAATCGACGCAACTACAAGGGGAAAAAAAAAGACGTGGGGAATGTCACGACACACCCCCGATTTCCGTTTCATGTGTCGACATGAAAGTGTAAACGACACTTGCTTCTTTTTTTCATTGAAAATATCAGCGATTTTTGGCGATGCCTTTATTCCTCCCGCTCGCTCGATGGCGCATCTACTACACGTGAATATTTGATCCTTTCCTTTTTTTCCGTTTTTTCCCATTTTGCTTGCGCGAATCGAACAGCAGAGAGAGAGAGAGAGAGCGGGAAATATTGATTTCGGTTTCGTGGTGCCAAGAATACACCACCTACTATCTTTGGCGTCTGCCGTCATCCTCTCTCTCTCTCTCGTTTGGCAATGGAAGAAATGACATCAAGGGAAGAGGCAGCAGCAGCGCCAGGCCTCGATTGGTCTGTTGGAAACTTGTGCGCTCTAGATTAAGGACATGTATTGGAGCTTGTCCCTGACCAGGCACGAAGGCTAACACGGGTTTGAGCAAAAGCCATGAGGCAGAGTTGGACGCATTTGATATGTCTTGATTTATCACGACACGGAGCGTCTGGAGGACTTAACGGGAGGAGGAGGATGCTACTAATGAACATATTACCGCCACTCTCTCTGCCCGATCCTTGCACATGACGTCCTAGACAGTGACACGTTGAGTCGCAATCTATCGCCATTTGAACGGGAGTTGACTTTGTTTTCAAAAAGAATGGCAGTGCTGGCAAGAGCAACAGCCATCTTGACCAATGGCGCGGTGACCGGCAGATGAACTTTGGGCTTAATCTTTGGGAGTCATAACAGGGATTTGAAGACGTAATAATGCATTTGAAGCAATGGCAGAGCATTTTCTCTGAGCTTGCCATTAATATCAATTACGCTCCGAGTGCAGTGTGTATATGTAGTGGTACTCGCTGGTTCTCGTTTGATTTGCTGCTGTTTCTTTGGAGAAGAGAAAGAAATAAAACACATATACGCCTTGGCGGATGAAACATTGCATCGGTGGCGCCGAAGAATGGGAACTTACTGGTAGACGTGGTAATAGATTATAAATCGCTCATTCTTGTACCCCGCTCGCAGTGTTTCTGTCTCTTTAATATCTATCAAGCTCTTATTTCTCCCTTTTTCTTTTTACAATATTCGACGGCCTTTTCTGTTTATTTGCTAGCCGGTATCACATATCTCTGCGCGCTAGCTCTTTGCTGGGGCGGGTTATTTATTTATTTTATTTTTTCTTTCCGGAGATGTTTGACGCCAACTGATGATGAATGTCCGCGTAATCACTCGGTAGGAAACTCTTGACGCCGTCTCTCTTTGCACTTATGGCCGCCACTAGGAGCTGATGCCCGTTTGGCCCCGTTTGTCATCCGACCGACGACCATGGGGAGGGTCTCTCTTTCATATCAGAGAGAGATGGGGTGAGAATGTAGAGAGTGCCGAGTCTTTTCGTTCGGGAGGGAGTTAAGTGACATACCTACCATTGCCTAAAAGTTAGGCAATGGTCCTCGGCGGCATCTTTCACTTTCTAAGCTTCATCTTTCTGCTTTGGCTTGTTCTTTTTTCTTCTGTACTTTTATGAGATCTCCTTTATTATTATTTGGCTTCGGGAGTGGATGCGAGTCGGCCCTGCGTCATTACGCCGATATTCAACCGTCGGTAGTATATACTGCGGACCTCGTCAATAACTTTTCCTGCTTCTTCTTCTTCTCCCAACATGTGAAAGAAAAGAAACGGCCGCTCTCTTTCATCGCCGACCTTTTATTGCATCGAAAAAAAAAGCCAAGCCCCTCGTACTGCTGTCTTGTATGTGCGTCTGTTTCTCCCCCGAGTTTCTACACAAGCTCTTCTTTATTAGACATTTGTTTGACTTATCGGTATGGAATGATCATTTTTCTTCTTCTTCTTCTTCTTCTTCTGGCTCTTCCTCTGCCCTCTGTTGTCGCTGTCGCAAAAGGCATTACTTCCGGGCTCGTTTCGTGTCTCTTTACTTGTCCATTCCGTGAGAATGCCTGCCTGCCCAGCTAGACGCAGGGTTGTACGCGGGGGATTTACTGGATACGTACTCTGCAAACAGGGCGACTGATGACACGAGTCCGTCATTTATTAAACAAGGGAGAAGAAGCGAGAGGGGCTGCTGCTTTGTTGAGGTTCTTTTTTTTTCTTTGTCCAGGAGAGAGAGAAAACAAAACAAACAAGAAAGGGTCACGGCACAAAAGGATGTGTCCGCTTAGGCCACGTGATCTTTGACGTTTGAAGTTGTGGACGGGGGTTGAGCACAAAATGTCTTTGCTCTCCGTGAACACAACTGACGATGCAGACGAGCGAAATTGAAATTGATTGTGTCGGTCTCCATTAAAGGCAAAATGAAAGGAGTCTTTGAAATCGAGCAATCAGCAAGACGTCTTTGTTTTTTGTTTTTTGCTTGCTTGTTTTTTTATTTGTTTCCATTGCGAGTCGGTAGGCAACCGTCGGTAAGGTCAGTTCACTTCCGAGGAATAGCATTTGCGTCATTTTCATGTATCAGTAATCCGTGTCAACTTAAACTATTTAGTCACTTGGTGACTTTTTTATTGTTTAAAAGAGTCTATGACGCATGCAAATGAGTAGGCTTTGGCTAATGTCAAAGTTCCACCTTTGCCATTATGTTTATTATTTCAGTTGGAAAAAAACCCAACATTAAATAACAAAATAGAACATAAAAATGCGTTTTATTCTGCAAGGTTGTCCCCCTTTATAATGTCAAGAATTCTCACCCACGTCTTGACTTTTATATTTCTGTTGCTATCGTCACTTGAGTTGTCAAACGTCGCTTGTGTCACTTCTTTGATTCAGGCCTTTTCGTCGAAACCATTTTCTCCTTTTGAATGCCGCCCTTAAATAAAAAATCCGTCGTGTTGAGTGAACGTCTGCCGTTGATGACACAGCCAAAATATTTGTTTGATCATTGATGTAGATGGAATGAGGAACTCTGGCATGAGATTTGTGAGTGGTTATTTACTTGTTTTCAGTGTAACGACCTCGATTCCAATTTGATTAAGAGTCGCTCATTGACGCGTTCGTCCAATTACCATTTCAAAGGAATTGGAATCCGCGCTGGATTCTGTTGACCCTTCAACAGTTTATGTTTCGGTTGGGCGCGTTTTCGTTCGTCGGCCAAATCACAACTTTGCAGATTGCTTCACAAAGAGTCACCTTTGAAAGGTCAACACTCAAAGGGGAATGTTTTTTTAAACTTTGGCTGTGAACTCATTTGATGTTTACGAACGAATTCAAGTAAGGCAAGCAAGAAAGTTTAGCCTGTTGTACTCCGGCTTTAGTATTTTTAAAAATTGATTTACAGGCATGGGTGTTGCTCTGCTGGTAGCTCTGGGGCTAAATCATGTAATGGATAACCTGAATCCTTCCTTCCATCACCTTGCATTAAAATGCCAAAGTTCAGTTCCATTACGGACACATGTACCAGCTGAAGAAAGAAGCGGAACAAATTAATTGAAATGGATCTCGAGTATTAATTAAACTGGTAAACTTTTCTCTTTGTGCGTAGAATAAAATGCAGTGGTTCGTTTTTTTTTGGGTACGGCTGGTCGTTGCCCGCCAGCAAAGCAACAGAAAGTCAAATTTACCCATTAAACAAAAATAAACTGAATCCGAATAACTCTATTGCGATTAAATTTATGGTAATTTTTTAAAAAGAAAAATAGTCGAGTAGCACACAGGAAGTGTAACAACAGGTGAAAGCGGAGAGCGTGAATTTTAATTGACGGAAAGTTGTCAATTACTAAGAGCTCCGTGAAAAACAGCGGGGACACTCCCGACTTTTGCCAGGGGAAAATTAAACAGTTGCCGGAATTCGAGTTCCACTCTCGGTTTATTTTGCTGTTTATTTCTCATGTAGTCTCACTGTGTGGTTCCATTTTGTTGGGAGTTTTTTTTTTTTTTTTTTTTTTTTTCCTGTCTGTCTGTGTGATTTCCCCCTCGTTCTGGTACGGTATAGAAAGAATCAAAAAGGGGCGTCGCATGATGCATCCGACAGCGACAAGACGAAGACAAAAAGGAAAAATCACCCAGCAGGAAAAGTAAAAAAGAAAATTAAAATGTTACGGTTCAAAAAGCGTCAAAAAGAAGCAGAAATAGAAAGTCAATAATACAATGGTGCTACGTATACAATGTGTACTTTGGTAGGTACCATATTTTCTTGTTTTCATTCGAGTGAATTTATATGCGCACTTGAGTCGAGCCGTGTTTGTATGTATATTTCCAACTCTATAGCTCTCTGGCTATACGCTTTTGTTGTCGTTACGTCGTTTCCAGTTTTCTTGCCTTTTTCTCCTTTCACTTAAAAGCTCAAAAGGAAGGAAACGGGAATTCATGGAGATGCACTTCCGCAGTTTATAGCATAGGCCATACGCAGTTTGTCTGTGTATAGACTGGAAAGGATGTTGAAGATTTGGAGGGAGACGTAGAGGGGGGATATGACGCGATGCTTGGTTGGAATGTTGTTTACGTATTTTTATACCATGTCAAGAAAAAGATGCTGCTGCATATTGTGTCTAGATTTCTAAGGCCGATTTGTTACGCACCGTCATGTTTGGTGAAAGAAAATTGGGCAAAACTATTTTCAACATTTTTTTTTTTAAGTAAAATTTTGTTGTGTGTTTCGTCGTGAAATACCAACCGTGACGTTTGTCGTGGCTACACGTCAGCAATGCAGTTGTTGACCTCAATACTTTTGATTACTCGGGCATCTTGAGATGGATTTTTTGCTGACAATGTCGTCATCAACAGCGACCGGTTCCTGTTTGTCAAAAGATCATTTTCAATGTTTATCTTAACGTTTATTGGAAGCTTCTCCGGATCGCCAACAGGATTTCTTTTTTTTTCTTCCTATTCCCTCCGATATCTTTTGTTTCTAGATGGAACCGCATCGCTTTTGATTGGATCGGCCGGTATAAAGGACGCTATACCAATTTCTAAAAACAAGAAAAAGAGAAAATGCCACATAGCGGACGTACGTGTTTGAGGTGTTTACGTCCCTTTTATTAAGACTCGCACACAAAAAAGACGACGGCCGTTGGTATTTTTTCTTCTTCTTCCTTTTTTCCCTTTTTTATTTTGTCGGTCGATGTAATTTCGTTCCGGACCGCTAGGGAAATGGATCCGCTGAGGGCGATGAACTAGGGGGCCGTGGTCCAGACCTTTTTTTTCTCTCTCTATTCTTTTCATCGTTTTCGACTTGCTGGAAACTCTGGAAATAATAAAAAGGAGAATATCGTATAATATTTTTTTTCTTTTTTCGTCCAATCCATCGTCACTGTGTAGTGTGTAGTGTAGGGGAACTTTTTTTTTCGAGTCTTTTGCCTCTTCACTTGGTTTAATCATTTCCGTAATGACCTGCCGCCTCGAACGCGCATCAGCATATCTTGGCCTCTCTGCATTCCTTAGCTGTCAAAAGTTCCAGACAAAGTCATAAAGATCTCTTGCAGCAGCAGCAGAGCAGTAGTAGTCTAGTGTGATGGTGGTTGTCTTAGGAGTCTATACACAAACCCACACATTCTCGCCGACCTTTTCTTTCTCAAAAAAAACACACAAAAACGCAAATTTTCTCTCTTTTGCTTCCTTCCTTTGCGTCTTTTGTTTCTTCCTGGCTTCCATTTGGCACGGACCTGTATTCTGAGGATAGCCGTGCTGATTATTATTCATGACATCAAGTGCCAAGTTGAATATATATACGCAGCGTTACTCAACGCGCTAGGCGCGCCGCTTCACTCTCCTTTCCTTCCTTTTCGGCCCTCCTTTATCCGCCATTGTCCAGCACCCCCCACTGCACGGCTGGTGGATGTGTATAAGAAACGGACAGAAATACAATAAGGGCACGTTATTATCCCGTGACGTCTGTGTTATAAGGAAAGACAAGGGAGAGAGCCCAGAGAAATATTTATTTACGTATAGAGTATATGGTGCTATACACATATATAACTATACTTTTGGGGGGAGACTATGCGTATGTAGATAAACGGTCATTTGCACCCAAATAACCCCTACTTTTTGTTTTCGTTACGATGGGGGAGAAGTTGGTTGGGTCAAATGTCTCTATTGACTTTCTTCATTTTTTTTTTTTTTTTTTCTTTTCATCTTTTGATATTTAAACATAAATCGTGAGGGTTCCTGAGATTTTTTTCCTGTACGCGTTCGAAACAATGGGGGATCGTCTCTCATGAACGACTATTTTAGGATGAGAGGGAAAAGAGGAGAAAAAAAATATCAGACTCTTCTTTTTTTAAAACTTTTAGTAAGCTAATGAAAAGATGCCTTTAGTCAGCCCACACACACGACAAAAGGATGCGGCGCGAGCTGGGAGTGTGCTGTTGTTCCTACTGCTCCGTGTCTGTGTTATTAATCCTGAGGAAGGAGAAAAATAGAGAAGACAAGACATATTTTCACATAGCCTTCTTTCATGGAAATGTTGAAGCTTCATAAAAGAAACAAACTGACGAAAGTTGAAAACAAAACAAAAAAAAAACCCAAGGAAAAAAATAAATCTCGGTCGGAACTGCTGCTGGCGGGGTTTAGCTTTTTGGAATATCTCGGCCGAGTGCAGAGTAGGGCAAGACCTAAATGTTTACTTTACCTAATAGTATTATTACTGTAAATACATGCCATGGCATACACCTTTTAACCAGCCGCTTTCTTTCCCCAAATAATCGTCGTCGCCAGCAACGTGATGGACTCAAAGTGGTGGGGAGGCCCGGGCTTGGAATGAAGAAGAAAAAAACAAAACAAGAGGAAGAAAAAGCCTTTACGAAGTATGTAGCTGGAGAAAGCTGTTTTTCTAGTTAAGTACTAACGGTATCTCTCTTCTATTATCGCACGTCCAAGAAGATACTCTGAGCATTTTTGTTTTTGTTTTTTCTCTTTTGTTATTTAATTGATTGGGCAAGTGAAGAATAACGAAGCTCAACAACGGCAGATTGATGCCACACGACTTTGATAATATCAAAGTCTTTATCAGTTACCTGATGTTTTGTGAAAAAATGCAGTTCTATCGGAAGCAGTTTTTTTTTTTTTTTTTAATCGGATTCCGTTCATTATTTTATGTACGAAACTTTGGCAAATCGGACTGGACACTGGGATTGTTAGTTCGCAACAAAGCACAACGTATGTGATCTTTCGACAGGGCTGCGTATCTTTAGTAGGAAGGGCTTTATCGTTGATAGAAATAAGGAATGATACGCACAAGATAAAAGAAGAACTTGTTTGGGAAAGAAACTTTTCTTCTTGCTTGCTTGCTTGATAGATACAACTGGAGGATGTTGCCAGGTTCTTTGGCGTCCCTCGTTGAGTGGTTGGAAAAGGATTTCGTTTTTTGATACTTTTGGGTTGTTCACTCTCTTTTAGTTGCCTCTTATCGGTGCCAGTTCTTCTGCTGGCCCGTCTCCCACGGATGTATTTCTCTTCTCTTATTTTTTGGTGCCCCTCACTCCCTCCTTACTTCCCTTATTAGAAACCCAAGAGGATTTTCGAGCCTAGTCGTATTTTTTTTGTTGGCCACTACGCAATCTGAGCTGCTTTTCTTCCGTCCACTTCCTGCCCCCTTGTTTCTACCTAATATCAGTGAGAATATTATTTAAACGAAATCCATAGCCAAATACCAGGGGAAAGGAGCTTTTTTTTCTTTTCTTTTGTTTTGTGTGTGTTTTTGAGGACGACTATGAAGAAACAAACCGCGCCCCTCGGTCTTCATTTTTTTTCTTTCTCTCTACCACATCCGGTTGGTTCCGGTCGGCTACTTCCATGGTTGCTGTGTGTGTGTATCGTTCCCACTTAATGTTAGCTCCATCCCCCCCCCCCTTCGACCCAACTACATGGATATAGGTAATACACTAGTCCCCCAAGTTTTCGGTCGTCGTTGGCTTAGCTTTGGTGCTCCGTGTCGCTGTTATTGTTGGCGACACGGAGAAAAGAAGTCGAAAAAAAGTAAAGTAAAGTTGTCGGTCGCCAAGTTTCAACCCCACCTCTTCTCCCCCTTTTCTTTGCTCTCCAGGTAGACGTTATTATAACTCTTGAATGTTCTCATTCTGTCCTTGTCTCTTGTTGTTTTCTCTTTTTTTTTCGGGTATTTTTTAGTTTTTAGTATTATTATTTTTTTTCTTTTCCTTTTTCGTTTCTTTTCCCGTCGTCGTATTAAGTAGAGGTACAGGAAATTCCTCCGGCTAAGGGGGGTTTATGTCTGTGTATTTCGTTTGAGGGCGATTTCGGAGCAAATGGATAAATAGTTGCAACACACACACACAACCGGTCAGCCCCGGTCTGCACCAAAAAAAAAAAAATGGACGGACGGACGTAAGGAATAAAAGAAAAGAGAAGGGAGGAAATTCGGTTCCGTTTGACTGGCGTGAGATTTCCACCAGCGCTTCCTTTGCGCCGTTTTTCCCCATTTTTGTGTGTGTGGTTCGAGAAAGCAGCAACTGTTGAGAGCGCACTAAAGAATCGGTTTGTTGATTGCGTTCAACTTGTGATTGGTCGATTTTTTATTATTATCAATGAAAAACGGGAGAGCATTTTTGTGACGGGGCGACCGGCGACGTGGTTCTCACAACTACATTTAGGAGGGATCCATTGATTGTTTGATGGCCGATGCTCGTTTCTTTTCCTATTCTTTTGCCAAACGACAATGGCAGCAGCAGAACGGACGACTTTTTCTTCTCCCCCCCACTCCTTACGACACGACAGCGGAGAGATCCCACTTGATTGGTCTTCACGACGGAAGTCGGCCCAATTTTCCGGCCTGCTGCGGATAAACAAAAGCCCCTGTGCCGTCGCTGATTAGTTCAGCTCCGCCCACTCTTCTCCCACCGCTGGAAATTAGAAGGACAAAAAGAAAAATCAATTTTTTAAACAGTTTAATTCCAAATATCTCGCGATTGAAAAAAAAAGAAAGAATTAAATCTGCAACTTTTCATTAAAAAGTTACAGCTGTTGTTAATATTTTCCAGCTTCAAATTTTGAAATTTATTTATTTTTTAATTATTTTTTTTTTCTGCCCTTGTGGCACCACCCGGTTCGCGGTTTTAACCGAAACGATTCAACGTGAACGCCTAAAATTTTCAATTGCCATTTTCAGCACTTGTACACGATTGCCATTCTTTCTCTCTCGAAAATAACGACAATACTTTTTCCTTTCTTTTTCTCCCTTGGCTGAGTCGATTTTTTGATGAGGTCTTCCAACCAGACGCGCCGGAAGGGAAGGCCGCGCGTTGTACGGCCTCAAGGTTGCAATTGCACATGCACCACCGCAGCAGCCTCGTTATACGCAATAGTTTTATTTATTTCGACTTGTTATTACCGTATTCTATTTAATGTCATAAAAATTTAGGAATAAAGGTTAACTTTGTTGGGGTTTTTTCTCTCTTAAAAAAGGAAGGTTCTCTTTTATTGCATTTCAAATTCCATGCCGAATAATTTGTGTTGTTGTTGTTGTTGTTTTGAGAGAGGGAGCGGAGTGGCACTCGACTCTACGGTCGGTTAATTACGGCGCGTGATGTGAAACAAAAGTTATTTGACAAGTTCTCTCTGGCTCTCGGCAGCCTCTTCGTTTCATCGCTTATACATATTCACTCTTCGTCGTTTCACGGAGTAGGCGAAACAGCGAGAACTACTTACATATTTCTGACTGGCGACGAGCTTTTTCGAGAGCACACACACCAACAATAACACGGGGGCATACTTCATTTTGTCGCTGAGTGGAAAGTTGCGGTCGTTTGGCGTCGCCTTTTCAAATGTGTCATCGACCGTATCTCCACTTTGTTCGCCAGTTTTCTTCTTCTCTTTTTTCTTGTCTCTGTCTGTGTGTTGAGTCTTAAAAATTGTTGAAAATTGCTTCTAGTTACGCACTTGTTTTATGAACCCCTTAATATCGCTCACTCCGCTGTGCATTATAGTCACCGGGCGAGCTAAATGCGGTTTAGGAAAGGAGAGGGAAAATAGAAACGTGGTTAGTTGTTATGCTAGTAGGATAGTGGCACGGATGAGGGGTGGGGGAGTGGGGGGGGAAGGAAATGATGTTAGATGGCGAATTGAGATGGAGTAGACGAATAATTATATTAATATCGCAGCTCTCATGAATACAAATATATAGATGTATATGTATGTATATATAATATCATGTCAAAGTGAACGCTCGGGGTGAAACATGGGGCAGAATTTGTTATTGACCGGATAAGAAAAGAAAAAAAATTTAGTTTTATTCTTTTCTTTCGATTATTATGCTTATTATTTTTCTTTTTTTTATGCGCTAAGATTTTAAGGAGGTTTTTTTTTAGTTTTTTTTAAACACACTCACATGATCTGTACAAGAAATTTAGGAAAAGAGACACTTGCGATATATTCAACTTTGTCTGAAAATCACTCGGAACACAAAATGTTACACAAAAAAACAAAAGAATGACACTTGAAAACTGTTATTTGACAAATAATAATAAAATTAAAGAAAACAACGAAAATCTCCTCCTTTCTTATTTGGTCTGAGCTGTATTTCACGTGACTGCACGGCCGGCCGGGACGCGGTCCGTGCAGCCTTGTCGTGTGACATGTTGAACAGAAAAAAAAACGGAACAAAAAATTCAATCATTTGATATACAACAATCTTTTGGGGGGGGGGTTTGTTTTTTTAAGCGATTAAAATCAATCACGATAGAAAAAAAAACAAAAACACATTTTTTTCTAGATTTACATTTTTTTTTAGTTTAAATTTTTCAAAAAAAACACACACGGCGGAGGAGTTCACGTACACAAATGAGGAATACGATTATATTTTAATATATTTATGTTTTAATAGTGATAATGGTTATATCGTCTGTAGAAAATCTTTTTTTTTTTTGGCCATCACGTCACGAGTTGTACCTTTTTGTACAGCCACTGTGTTCCTCGCCCGGTTTCATTTTTTTTCTGTACAACATTAGATTCGTCATCGACAGAATAGCAATCATGGGAATGCTGGCCGAATGTTGGCCACCTTGTGCGCTACAAGCACCACATGGCGGGCCCTGCGTTTCCTATTTTTTTTTTCTTCTTGTTTGTTTTGTGTGTCATGGACGACAGCCGTCCTTCCTTCTGCTTCTGGACTGGCTGTTTTTGGTGGATTCTTCTTGATTTTTTACTTATTTACACACTCACCCCATAATCCACGATGGGGGGCCGGCCGGTCGATTATTGACGTTCCTTCATTTCCCCCTACAAACAATTTGGACCTTTCGCTGGCCCGGTCCCTCTCACAATGCAACTTCTGCAAAAGTGGGACACATTTTGAATAATAGAAAACCTCGTCGTTGTCGCAAGGAAAATCTCAAAAGTCAAAACAGCCGGAAGTTGTGGGGTTTGACTGCTCAACTTCGACCGTCTTACCTTGCTGAAATTTCAAAACTCTTTGCCTCCCACCCCAATCGATAGGAATGTACATGTCATCGTGTAGCGACGACAGCCAAATTGATTTCCCTTCGGCGGATGGATGGATGACTGGCTGGAATCTAAGCGCAACTTTATTATTGTGTTTTTTATTTCATTTCGAGCTCTGCATTTTCGACGAGATTTGCCAACTGTTTCAGACGTCGGTGGCGCATTCTTCTTGGTAGCCCTCGTCAGGTGAGTCTCTGGCGAAGTGGTGATGAGATCTCTTTCCGTTGTGGGTGCCCGGTCGCTGCTGCCAGAAGCGCGGGCCTTTGGCATTTGAAGCGGTGGCGATCGGACTCGACTCTGCGCTGCTGTTGGCCTTGGAACCGTAGCAGCTGCTGGACGAATTGTGGGTCTGCTGCTGCTGCTGCTGCTGATGGCTGTGGTGGTGGTGGATCGATGGGTCGTCACTGGGAGCAGGTGGTTGTTGTTGTTCCATTGCCGCCCCCGCCGCCATGGCCGCCAGGTGTTGAGAAGACGGTTTAGGCAAAGTGGGCGGCGGGCTGGTGCGCGGAAGACCGTAATCCGGCGGGTAAGGGACAAAGTTTTGTCCGCATACGGCTTCCTGTCCCTGCTGCTGCTGCTGCTGCTGCTGGACAGGTATCCGGCAAGGCAAACTGTAACTATCGACACTGACGGCTGACTCACCAGCTTCACTCTCGCTTCGGTCGGCGTAGGAGCCGGGCAGGAGATCCCGCGGATTCTGGATGATTTGCCCGCTGGAATAGGGGACGTAGATTTGAGGCAGGCCCGTCCTATCCATCACGGTGAGTGGCACGTGCGGCAGATGGATGGGCGAGCCGATGTGCTGGCCGCTGCTGCTCCGGCTGCTGCCCTGATCGATGGTCAAGTTATTGTTTGCTCCGTCGGACGTGTCCTCCTCGGACGTCGGGTTCAAGATGTGATCCCACAGGGCCGACGGGTAGAAGGAATCGGTCTGGGCGCTCTGGTAGTCGCCGGCCGACGTGGCGGCCAAAATGTCGCGATCGGCCGACAGGCCGTGCGTGTGGTAGCGTCGATTGAGGGTCGAATAATCGAGCGGCGGTCCCAAATCGTAGCCGTAATTATCGGAACTGGTTCTGGCGTCGTGGATTAAATCGGGTCGGTCGCTCAGCCCGGAAGCGGTTGCGGCTGTCGTGACGACGACGACCCGGTTGGGCGACTGCGGGTTGACGAAGGCGATTTGCCCGTACTCAAGCGCCGACAAAGTGGGTGATTTGGCCGCAGACATTCCTGACATTGTCGGGCATTGATTGCCTCCGTGATTGTTGGTGCCCAGCAAAACTGCCGGACGCTGACCGCCGGCTTTACCGTTGTTGTCTTCCAGTTTGTTGGCCGATGAGCCGCCAGAGTTTGCCGAACTCCTCGTGCGGATGAGCATCAGAAGGAGGATGGCCACGACGGCGGCCAACAGGATGAAGAGGCCGGCTCCCAGTCCGGCTATTTGGGCGCCTCCCAGTCCGCCGACGACGGGCGCTTGGACGTCGACTCTGAGCGTCAGGTTGACTCTGGCCAGTCCGGCGGCGTTGGCGGCCACGCAAACGAATTCGCCGCTGTCGGTTTCTCTGGCCGGACTCAGGATGAGATAACTGGTCTTTTCGTACTTGCCCTCCTCGAGGATGATGACGGTCCGTGTCTCGTCGGACGGATATCCGTCGCCTTCGGCAGTTTCTCCGACAGGTAGCGCTTCCGGTTCGCCAGGAATGCTTCCGTTGGCCATGGGACGGCCGCGCCACAACCAAGTGATTTCCGGCGAAGGAACGCCGCTCATCCGGCACGTCAAAGTGGCATTCTCGCCGGCCGAGGCTTCGACGTGCAGGTGCGGATGTCCGCCGCCGGCCAGCAGCGGAGCAGCTGGAAACGGAATCACTTGAGGGGCGCATGCAAAGTCGTCGACTTGGAGTTCGATGAGGGCCCGGCCGGCCAGCCTTTCGGGCAGGGCGCAGGCGGCCGTGGCCGGGCTGGGCACGTTGTGCTGCTGGAGCCACTCGCGCAAGTAGCGGAGTCTGCAGTCGCAAATCCAAAAATTGTTTTGCAATTCAAGTCCGTGCAGTCGACTGGGCAGCGAGGAGACGACGTCCGGTCTGAGCTCTTGCAGTCGATTGCCTCCCAGTCGCAGATGGGAGAGCTGGTCGAGTCCGTCGAATGCACCGGCCGCGAGCGTCTCGATCTGACAGTCGGACAGGTCGAGTTTGACCAGTCCAGGGGCCTGGTCGAAAGCGCCCTGCTCAATCTTCTGGATGGGATTGGAACTGAGTCTGAGCTCGCGCAATGAAACGGCATCGCGCAACGCCTCGCTGGGCACGTCCGTCAGCAAATTGTCGCTGATGTCGAGCTCAATTAGGTTGGTGAGTCCGCGCAGGGCCGTCGGGTCCACCTGGCCGATCCGACAGGAGGCCAAATAGATTTTCTGCAAGTTGAGGAGATTGGCCCTGGAGAAGGCCTCGCGCGGCAGGGTCTGCAGGTTGCTGCCGGACAGGTCCAGCACTTGAGTTTGCGGATCAATGTTGGACGGCAGGGTGATGAGACCGCGCTGGCGGCACTCGACCGTCTGCTTGCCGCCCTTCCACTTGACGCCCGGGCAGGCTCCGGCACCTCCGGCGGCCGACATGACCACCATCCATGTCGCACACAGCACCAAGATGGCATTCCATCTCTCGACTCCCATCATAATAGTCCACGTGCTGCTTCGGCTTCTGCTTTTGCTGCTGGCCATGATATTTTTAGCTTTTTTAATTTCCTCCCTTCTTCTTCTTCTTCTCAGCTTTTCCCTTTTTTATTTATTGGGTTGCGCCGGAGCAGACAGAAGAGGAGACCTTGTCTCGAGTGCCTTAGATATTTTTGCCCTTTTAGTAAAAAGGAAAAAAATAAAAAAATATCTACCACCAGGAAATGGAGGGTACGTCTTGCGTTATCAACCGCAGTCCATCAGGGATCTCTCTCTCTCTCCCCCTTTTTGGGGGAAATAAAAATCTAACACACAGAGAGAGAGAGAAGCTTGAAATGAGATTGAGGGGTAGTAGTGGGCGGTGTGTCGACTCGCTTAAAATGGGGGAGAGATAGTCGCAGTCAAAAGGAGAGAGAAAAAAAGAGACTTCGGACGATGATATTAAACAGAGACACTTGAACCACCACCCTCGAGTCTGAGCGAATCGATGACGACACTTGACAATTGCAGCATTGGGGTGACTTTGCTGCCTCCTCTTTCTTTTCTTTCTTTCTTCTTTTTTTGAGATTTTATTTTGAGATTTTGTTGTGTGTGTGTGTCTGGAAATGTATTTCTCGCCACTTGTGAAAATGTCCGGACGTCGGTTTTGTTTCGTTTCGTTTCTTCTCACACAGCCGAAGCGAAACAACAAGAGGGAGACAGTGTGCGCTGTTAAAAAAGAGTACACGAGCCCTAAAGAGTCAAGGCTTTTGAGGATCGAGTGCAGAGGTGAAAGGTGGGCAAAAGTTTTCCTTTGGGTTATTCCTTCCTGTTGTGTGTCTGTGTGTGTGCGCGTCTCCTCCTCTTGCGTGTATATCCAGACGCGACGACAAACGTCTCGAGCGGAAATCAACTTCTTCTTCTTCTTCTCACAACGAGCACAAACACAGAGACACACATTCACTGGCGCACACAAACACTCGTGAGTCGGGAAAGAAAAAAAAATTGGAGGGGGGCTGCTGCCGAATTCTTTTTCTTTGATTCTCAGTCGCCCTGTGCTCTCTCTAGTACTTCATTACGACGCTCGTCGTAGCCGAAAGAAGAAGAGAAACGGCCTCGAGGGAGCGACAGGAAGTTGAAGAAGAAGAAGCACCAAATAATAATAACAACGTCGTCTCAACGGGGGGAGGAAAGAAAAAAAGAAAAAAGGAAAATGGGTAACTTCACTGGCAGATGTCCGTCAACCGACGCCAATAGATTTCGGCCGTCGTCGAGCGTGTCAGTCAATGTGTCGCACTTGTTCGCGGTCGATTTCACTCAAGTGAATCGACTGAATTTGTGAATTTTTAACCAAAAACTTTTTTGTCTTTTTTCTTTCGATCGGGTTTTTGAAAAATAAACTGCGGGGTAGAGGGGGGAGTAAGTGATGGGCGTCAAACAAACTGGAGTGTCTTGTGCGTTGGGTGTAGCACTTTTGGGCTACGTGAAAATCGTAGCGGAAGCTCATCCGCAGTCGGTGAGCAGCGAGCGCGGAGACGAGACTGATGTTGCACTAGGATCGGCAGGTTCCTTTTCCCCTCCACAAAAGCCCCCCCACACGCTAAGGACCACCTCCTTTTTCCGAGCCTCCTCCTCCCCAATTTAACCCAACCGACGCTGCAGCTGCGGTGGCCGCTCGTTCCGGAGGGCAGCCCATGGCACAGCAGCAGCGTCGTCATCTCGTTTTGCTGTGCACTAATGTTCGCTTGACGTTCGTTCAGTTTTTTTCTTCTCTGCTCATATCCTTCCTTTCTCTTTTTAGATTTTTCTTTCTTCCCTTTACTCCTTTTTTTCGGGGTTGTTGTGTGTACTGTGATTATTGTTATTATTACTATTATTCCGTTCCTTTTGACTTGGTTCTTCTTCTGCTTCTTCTTCTTCTTCGGGTCTTCGTGCGTTCGCATCCGGCCCAGCCCTCCCCCCGCCATTATCTTTCCTCGACTTTTGCGAGTCTGAAAAGCAGCTCGGAAGGTGTACACTGGCGCGGTGTGTAGTCGACAAGGAACCGGCAAAGACAAAAGATTGTTTAGCTTCTATTATTCCTCGAGCTATATACCCCCAACTACATTCTACACAAAGTCTAAGAAGAAGAAAACAAAAAACCAACAAAACCAAAAATAAAATAAAGACGTGGTTTTTGTTTTGATCTCCTTTTATGTGTGCGTTTGTCCTGCTGCACACATGTACGTATACTACTACTCCCGGTCGTCCTAGTCATCGTCCTTATTTTTTCCGGGGTGGTCGGGAATGCCCTTATGTTGGTGGCCCAACTTTTAGATTTTATATGAAAAAAGAAGAACGAAAAAGAAAAAGAATAGGGAAATCCTTTGCCAACAATGGATACGGGGGGGGGGGCTTTGCGTATACGTCCGCAACTCGGTTCATTATCTGCATCGGCTTTTTTTCTTTTGGCATTGAGATGGACAAAAAAATACATAACATACCAAAAACACACAACATACACAGAGTCCCGGCCGCCGTGTGTGTGCATTTGACGTTATGACTGGAACACATGCGTCAGAACCATTGCCAATCGCGGAGTTTCCCTTGGTTACAACTTACAACGACTTCGAAAACTGTAAATCCATTCCCTTTACTTCTCCCCCCCCCCCTCCAACCTTCCTTGATTATAGAAATTAA
Organism: Daphnia pulex; assembly: GCF_021134715.1. Taxonomy (NCBI): domain Eukaryota; kingdom Metazoa; phylum Arthropoda; class Branchiopoda; order Diplostraca; family Daphniidae; genus Daphnia; species Daphnia pulex. The sequence continues at coordinate 5,469,985 of NC_060018.1, read as the reverse complement.
CATTCCAATTTCACGCGGTGGCCACCGAAATTGCGTCTCATTTTTTTCCCTCTTCTGTCAATGTTGCGGTGGATGGTTTTTTTTTTTAGAGAGAGAGCCGCGGAGTGTAGCCAATTTTCTATTTTTCTTGATTTATTTGTTTTTGTGTGTGTGTGTGTGTCAGCGCGCCGATTTCTAGGCAGCGGAATAAATAAGAGCCCAGCTCGTCTGTTTGGACGCCGCGTGCCGTAGACGATCGATTGTTCACTCAGAACACGGTGTAGTATACCAGCAGAGAGAGAGCTCGTTAAATCCGTTACGATGAGGAATATATCGTAAGGGGGCGGCGGTATGTTGTTCCACAATGGCTCTGCTAGTCTCTCTACTTTTTTTCGCTTTTGTTGTTGTTATTATTATTATTTTTTTTTCCTTTTCTCCCGGATAGGTAGTAGTACTGTAACATGCGTATGTATCTCGATACTTTATACACAAAAGAGTTGGGAGTATACACATCGATAAAAGGCAGCACTTCCTGTACCGCCATTATTATTTTTTTAACGGATAGAAAACAAAAACCGATTGGCTGCTGCTGCTGCCTCCTCTGTTTTCTGCGTGATGATCTTTTTGCCTTGTATACTAGACTCTGCTCGCTAACGATGACATGCCAAAAGGAAAATTAACTCAAGCCGTTTTTCTTTTTCTTTTAGTCCCGTTAAAAAGCCGTTGCGTAAGGGCTCAATCCGCTGCGAGGCGAGGGCCGTTTTTCTTTTATTCACGTTACATTCGTGTAGACTAAATGAGTCGTATCGTTTTATTACGACTTGATTGCGAGGAGGAGGAATATCATCCGGCATTTCCGCTAGACGCTGCTGCTCGGTGTCTAATTCTTGCACGCCGATAGTATTACAAATAACAGTCACGAGAGAACCCGCAAACTACTCGTCTGCCATCGATGTGATGTGAGAGAGTGAGTCATGTTTTATTCGTCCTCCATTTTCATCCAGTTTGTGCTTTTTCCTCTCCTTTCTTTTGGCCGAATGATGATATGATCCAATCGCCATCTCATCATCTGTTTCTGTTAGACGCCTCCTTGTATATTTTTTGGGGGGTGTTTTTTTGGTTGCCCCGTTTGTCTTTTGTTTCTTTTTGACGTCATGCATGATGAATGAACGAAATAGTGTGCCATCATTTCTTATATCTTGACAACGAGGCGAAGTGCAGGGGAGAAGAAGAGAGAAAAAAAAAGTGAAATTGTTGTTGATCTTTTTTCTTTTTCTTGTCCACAATTGCCATGGCGCAACTGTTTTCGGAATTGAATTTCGGGACGGGAGTCTCTCTTTTATTATTCTTTTGCCCGATCTATTTGTCTTCTTTTCTTCATTTTTTTTTTTCTTCTTTTTCTAAAAGCTATTAGATGGAGGAATCGTATTCGTTTTCATCCCTTGGGTTTGAATAATTGAACCAGCAACAACACAACAAGAAGAGGCCAAGAAAAATGGAAGGAGAATAAAGTTTTTTGAATGTGTCTGGGCTCCCCCATGTTTCCCGGGGTGCTGCTTTTATCAACCCCACCAAGTCTCAGGTGGAAATAGGAAGGCAAGTGTCTGCTGTGTGTACCGAGACCGCCCGTCACGACCGCAACTCCTTATCTCTCCATTTCTTCTGCGCTTCGTTTCTTTTTTCTTTTCTTGAAAGAAAAAAAGACAAAACAAAATAACAAAACATGGAATACATTAGACGTGTGTTTTTCCAGACCTTCGCTTTACATTTTGCGCGTTCGGTTGGAGTACGATGGGCGCAGAGGAATGTCTGCCTGCTGCTGCTGCTGCTGTTACATTACATCTCTGACCCGTCATGTCTATATCTCCTGCTCCCTTTTTTATTTTTCTTCCTTCTGACGCCGTAGCCTCTCCTGCTGCTGCCTACCATCAGTCCATTAGATAAGCCCATCGTTTTACATATGTGCAGGATCACTTTGATCTCTTTTGCTCTTGGGTCCCTTGTGGGCCTTGTCTTCTTTTGATGCAACTTTGAAAACGCGCGTCGCGTGTCATACCGCACTGCCGTAAAATTTTGAGTCCTAGAAAATGCTGGATCTTACCAATTTCTTAAGTTTCGGATCGATGCTCCTTGTGCCTAGTCTCTCTCTCTTTCTGTGTCTGTGTGTGTGTCTATGTGAGTGTGGAATTTGGTTTTATTTCCACGAGCGGTTGCAAACGGGGCTCGGCTACCCGCTACCTATCCAGGTAGTACCTAGTCATCCACCCGAGTTCTTCCGCAGCAACAATGCAGTCCGGAGGTAGACGTCCCCGATCCTTTTTATTTTTTCTCTCTCTCCTACACTATACATGAGCGTGCGGAACGCAATGTGGACACGACGCTCAGCGTGGCGTCGGACCTTTTTTTTTCTCCTTATATACGCACATTTTTGAAAGTTGAAGCAACTTCTTTTTTTGTGTGTGTGTGTTGCTGCTGGCCGTCCATTTGGTAATCTACAGGCACCGGCAACGACTGGCTGTTGTTGTTGCTGCCCTTTCACGAAAGATATTATTATTATTTTTTTTTTTTTACTATGAACAGACGTAACACCACACAAGTCATTGATGTATTCAGCCTCGGATAAGGTGCAATACGTTAACTCGTAAGAATGGACGGGGGGAGTCGTACTCGAACGACCGAGTGCACCGAGGAAAATTTTTTTTATTTTTTGTCAATACTCGGCATCGGTCGATGCTATTCTCTCTTATATTTTCGCTATGTAATACTAATCCCAAATTTTTTTTTTCTTCTTCTCTTTTTCATTCGTCAAAGGTCTGCGCATTTCAAAGTCAGCCAGATGGCTCGTTCTCCACGCCCTTCTCCGGTTCCTCCCCTCCGCCAGCATCCCTTACAAATGTCATCCGAGGAAACGTGGAATGAAAGCCAAAAGGTTAGTTTCAATCCGCATATTTCTGTATTATTATTACTATCTCTCTCCGTGGTTCGATGTCGGTCGATTGCGCCATTTGGTTGTTGTCAGTTTTTTTTATTATTATTATAAACGGTTTAAATTGTGTGAGGGCACAGTGTACACACATACGCAGTGTGTGACTCTGCGTCGATGGCGTGAAAAGTCTCGTTGGGGGGAAAACTGCGCTGACAAGTGAGTTATTAATCGGTTCGGCTCGGATGTATTTTGAATGTTGGACGTCAGCGGGAGATTCGTGACTTTTACACGCACACGCTCACCTCTGGCAATGACGCCACCTCCACCGTGAAAAGCGCACAATTTTCGCTTCCCCCCTCCATCCTTTTTTTCTCTTACCGTGTTCATATCCCGCTTTTGCTGACTAATACCCCCGTCCGTCGCTGGCGTAGATGGCAATGAGTAGGAGAAAAGGGAAATATGAAATATTCATCGAACACGATACTCTTTTTTTTCTTTCTGTTTGCCTGTCCTCCGCCACCGTCGTCGTCGTGCGGTTTGTGGGAACCGCGGCAGGTGTAACGGATCAGGAGCAGTTAGAGGGGGGAAACGGTTTTTTCTTCCTTTTTTCTTATTCAAGGGGGAGACGGCGATGGATCTGAGGTGTCGTCAGCGGTGTAGCGAGGATCGTTTTATTTCTATTTATTTCTATTTTTATTTTCCCGAGTTCTCCTTGTATCGCCGAAACCGATACAGATACAGATAGAGGAGCGGAGAGTCCCCCTTTTCAAATTCACTTGGTCCGTACCCAACCACATCCTGCGACTGGCGGCGGTGAACGGCAATGAGCCGCTTCGTCCACTTAACGTCGAAGATGAAAGACTAGAAGGCGAAGGCAAATAAATGAAGGCAGGAAAGTTTGTGCAGTTTCAGCTCGGATAACTCTTTCCGAAATGGGTGTGAGAGAGAGAGAGAGAGAAAAAAGAAATATGGAAATTGGATATCTGCAACTTGTATTAGATATCCCTCCGCCCGTTCTCAGTCACGCATATCGACAACACCGTACACAACACACAACCACCTTTTCTATATTTATAGAAAACGAAAACAAAACGTCTAGTTGGCGGGACAGGAAAAAAAAATAAAACAAAGCAAAAATAAAAGGGTAGACACATTGCAATAGAAATATCCACACGAGATTTTTCTTTTTGTTATTATTATTATTTTACAGCTCCAACCTAACCAACCACGCTGGTTGTGTGTCTGTGTGTGTGTGTGTGTGTGTGTAGAGACGAGAGCGATGAGAAACAGCTTAAGTTGCGGGGTGCGGATATTTAGCCGGCGATATAGAAACTTGTGTTTGAGTGCGACACACGAGAGCTTTGCAAAGTTTCTGGTGAACGCGGGAGTGAGGGGGGGATTTAACGTTGTCTTGGAGATTGTCACCGTGCCACTGCTCAACACTGCCACGTGTGTATACTCGTACATGTTGTATAGAGGGACTTTTTTTTCGGGAGAGGTTGTTTCACGGTGTACACGGAATATTTCCTTTAATCCCCCACCACCACCACCACCACCGCGCACATCGTTTGCCCGTCATGGGAAATCTCTCTCTCTGTTGCTGGCCTGGGTGAAATTGACGCAATGAGAGATCAGGTGCTATTTGCCATGTTGTTGAAATTTCCCACCCTAACTCCCCCCAGTGATCCCCTCTCGTAACGGCGTCTGCATTTGTTTGTGCAAAGTCTTGGCCGCCGCCGTCGTCAACATCATTTCGCTGCAATAAAACCGACCCATACATGTACTTGCGTGTGCTCTCTATATAGATCTCTCTCTCTCTGCATTATGTAAGTACTTTGATCGACCCGGGGCATAGCGTCGTTAAAAAAAAAGGAAACCGCTTCTTTTTTGCATGTGTGTGTGTGGCGGTGCCACACACAGTTCATGTCGTGTATGTACAAACAGGCTGCTTCTTTTCTTTCTTTTTTTTTAGGGGGGCAGTGAAGTGGGGTTAACCCCCGTCTCGTGTGCCACGATATTGATTTCAAATATGAAAAGCATTTCGCTTGGCTTTTTTTAACGGCCAATTCCGAGGGACTGGCCCTTGGCCAACTTGTTTGTGTGAACTGGCGTATTGGCGCTCTGATGAATTGCCAAACCCCAAAAGTGTCGGTGTGTGTCTGCACATACGCTCGGCAAACAAAGTGCTGTTATGACCAAGCAACTATGTACAGTATTTATGAAGGGGGGAGGGAGAGAGGCTCAAGACTCTTTTTGGGGAGGGTTGAAAAATTCTTGGGGTGCATTTTAAACATTGTTTTTGCGGCCGTCCGCTCTTCCTTCTGTCGGCGCAATGACACAACAGCTGTCGTTCAAAACATTTTTTTTTATTATTATTCCTTAATAAAAAAAAAAAATAAACTAAAAACTTGTAATTTGAAAAAAAAGGAAAGTATCCGCGCCATATGCAGCGTATAAACGGAGGGAATCACGGCCATGTCTACTCCATACTTAGCGGAACCGTTTTGGGGGGGTTCTAAAGGGGCGGTCATATAAATATATTTTTACAAGGAAATATATCGTGTTGCTCAAGTTCCAACATGCTCTCCAAAACATTTATGGGAGAGTAGATGATGATTTGTCGAGTAAGGTTTTTGTGTATATATAAAAAAAGGGGGGGGGGGAACTATACAATGCGGGAGAGAAAAAAAAAGTTTCTGGGGAGAGATACCGTAACCGTTACACGGGCTGTGCAGCAGTGTTGTGCTATAGACCACTTACAGTGAACTATCCCGTGGATTGATATTGATGGATGGTTGACACTGCTAAACGATTTTGGCTGGCTGTTGGCTGGCTGTTGGCTGGCTGTTTAGATTCTGGGGATTTCTCCCCTTTCTCCGTCGATCTCGCTTGCTGTGTGTGTATATAGGCCTATCACGGTGATTATGTGAATCTTATAATAAGATTAAAGGAATTAAACAATTAAAAACAATTAACAAATTAAAACAAAAAGGAAAAAATAAGATTCTTATTTTTTCCTTTTTGTCTGGCTAACACGAAAGGTAACATGGCGTGGAAAATTTTCTAGACTAAACGTGATACATTTAGGCGCTACTTGTGTTTATTTTTTACTTATTTTTGGGGGGGAGTTAATGCGTAATTGGATTGAAAAGAAAGCAGCGGGATCAGCTTACAGACGTAATCCGTTTAACTGCTATGAATCGTCTGCTATTGTTCGCTGGAATTAGAAAGGATCTGCTGATGTGTCGAGTCGACATGTCTTACTTGACTTATTCTGCTTCATATTCTTTATTTCCGGCTCTCTCTCTCTCTCTCGCATACATATTTCCTCGGCTGGTTCTTATCTCCAGCCACTGGAAATGAACGATCGTTGTTCTCCCCCGCCATTCTATTCCTATGCTCGACTGTTATTCATAATAGAAGCGCGTTCAACTGTCTTTTGTCTTTCTATGATAGCAGGCAATTATTCAGTGTCTATTCTCCCAAGAGTTTCTTCGCTCCTATTATCTTTGATGAACGTTTGAGGCGAAACGTAGTAGTATAGTCGTAGTATTCATCAGTTTATTCCCCCGGATATTCTGTTAACTCTTGGCGCTAGACGTCAGCACGGCGATCTCTCTACCTACTCACACACACGTGGTAGCAGGCGTAAAACCTTCGGTTGCGGACCCAACAATCGCAAGCTCCATCTCATTGTCTCATCTCTTTTGTATCTCGACTCTGAGCTGTATCTTGTGCGCCGCATCCGCGCTTCCGCAAACCTACACATCACGCAACGTGGTGGACTTTGCGGGGGTTCCCCTCAGGGCTCCGGCTCTAACCGAATAATACGTCAGTGCCCTTTGCACGCGCCTTGTGCTCAAACTTGAAGATTACGACTTGAAATCAACAAAGAATCGGGAGAGAGAGAGAGAAAAAGAAAAGAAAAGTTTTGTCAATTTTTAATTTGCTGTGGTGTTTTGCATACTACGCGCACAAGAAAACGATGCGTATGGAAAACGGGGAGGGGGGCGTCGACTGAAATGTGATAGCTTAGGACTTATCACGATGACGGTGGCCGAGTCAACCGCGAACCCAGATAGTACACACAAGGCCATAAACGAGCGTCAGAAACTAAAAGTTGTCAATGGCGACAACCGACAAGTATTGTGCGGATTAGCATAATACCGTCCCCTGCCATCATGCAAACACAAATATTAAACAAGGAAATATTTTATTTGTGTTGGTTCTAGAAATCTGGGAGAGGGGCGAGTTTATTTCGTTGGGAACGCGTCGCCGAGCGTGAAATCAGACTCTCTCTCCCTTTTAGTGGCTGAAAAATATTTGGCCCTGTTTGTTTATCTTTTTCGACAACTTTGCTCGTTTTGATATTCCAGTCGCTCCCCTGTATAGTGTCATCACTTTGGAGTAGTTTTTTTTTCTTTTTAAATATTAATAGTATTGTTTGGCTCATAAATAAAATCAGAATAAAAAAAGCGAAAGACACTTCGATCCTTCAAATTTCCTGTTGGATCCAGTGTGCAACACGGATGCTATAAATGCACTCTAGTAGTGTGTGTCTCTGTCTGTCGAGAGCCTTTGCATTATGCAAGATCATGGCCTGACTTTTTTTGTTGTTATTGGATTCAGCGTAGGGTGCGTGAAGTCACGTCTTTATTTTTTCTTCTTCTTCTTCTTCTTCTTCTTTGACCCAAATAGCTGGTCAAACGCTAAAAATAGCTGAATCGCTGCCAGCTTTGAAAGTTCTGCAATTCCATCCTTTAATACCGTCGTGTGTGAATCTCTTCTCTGAAAAACCCAGTGCTTGTCGGATGGAATTCTCAACTTATCGCCAGGAGGTTAGTAAGTTGTGTTCGTTACAGCGCCCCGTAGGTATTGATTCGATTGTGCGAGTGTTTACCTTGGGAAACTGTAAAAAATTCATCGCAAGAAAACAAGAGGTTCTAGTGAGAAAAAGTAACAAGAGAATCAGGATCGATAAAACGAGAAGAAGTAAAAGAACAATCGAAAACCAGGAAAAGGTACCAACACTCCCGTGTATACTTCCGAGTTGCTGTTAGTGTTGAAAAATTCCCGGGGCGGTTGAACGAGAGCAAAGTTTTATTTGATTTTCACAGTTCTTTTGTTTTGTTAGTGAATTTCACTTAGGGATGATCTGCGAAATGGAAACTTTAGTTTCAACTACACTCGCATATGTAACAGCCAACAGGCAAGGCAACGCAGGCTGGGCCGTCTGGCTGGCTGGCAGCCACACATGGCCGAGAACAAGAGGGTCCTTGTTACTAGTTAAATAACACAGAAGCGGCCGTCTAGTCATTTATACATTGACGTCAAACATTTAGAGGTTGAACCACTTGGAAGGCTCCTGCCGCTCTGCCTTTTTGGCCGAGGCGCCCAACAATGAGGAGTGTATCGCTGGGGCGCCGCAGACATTTGAACTATTCGTTTGCGGACTATGCTCAACTGAATATTACAATACATATTGTAATATTGAGATGAAAGACGTGGCCGCCGGATAAATAGAGGTCGAGGCCTTTAAACAGGATCCTATAACTTGCCCGTTTTCTCCCCGGTCCCGGTCGCTTTCGCGGCCCATTTGATTCAATTGATCGACCTTGCTTTCGGATAAACCCGTAGAGCTTTATCTACTTTAGATACTTAATAATCGCGTCAGTCTGGCGCGCACAAACTGTACACGCAGCGGCGGTGGTGGCGGCCCCCGTCCAGTAAATGGAAAACTCTTGGGGGACTGTCAGGAGCGTTCATTGTTGACGTCTGTGTAACCAATCAAGCGACGAAATTCCTGTTTCCTTGTCGCCGATTGCACCCGGTGGACGGTAGGGGGGCCGGGCCTTGAAAGGCATTGAATCATTTCTACTTTCGAGTGTTATTGTTATTCTTCTAGTGTGCCATGACGGCATCGCCATGGTGAGAGGAGCGAAGGGGTGGGGGCGGATGGGGAGAGAGGAGACGAGAGAGAGACTGCACTCCATTCTGCGATTGCTGAAGACTCTGGAGGACCCGAAAAGAATGGTGGGTCATCAGTCAACAGTCGAGTTGTAGATCATGGACGACAGAGCTGATTTTTTTTGTCGCGCCTCCTTTCTTCTCGACGAACCCCACCCCTGGTAGCAGGCCGCCATGCACTGACCTGTGCACGCACGTCCTGCCCCATAATCGATTGTGCCGGTGCTCTATTTTCTCCGTGTGGTTTCCATTTATTATCAAAGACTCGAAAGATCAATCGCGGAAGTAGTGTTAGTTGTTCCGTCGAATATCCTCCATCCATCCCCCCCCCCCAAAGAAGAAGAAAGTTGGGCGCAAATTGAAGCGGAAGAATGCGAACCCGGTGTACTTCGTTCCGTTTTCAACTTTGGAACCAATTAAGAGCAACTCATTAGATTTCGAGTCACACTGACATTTTTCTTTTGGTTTCCCCCCCCCCCCCACTTCGCTCTGCTCCCAATTTATGAATGGAGGATGAAACTCTACAACTGTTCAGTCAAAATGAACAGCGCTTTAATATTGTCTGGCGGTGGAAAATAAGTGAATGAAGTGGAAAAAGAATGCGGATATTCATTGATTGTTAAAGCAGTTGAGAGGAATGTGGGGCGATCGATGGTTTTCAACGGTGAAAGTGGCTCGTCTTTTCGACGTCGCCATGCCACCATACACACAGACCAACCCCCAGCACACGCCATCAAGTTGATTGTTTTGTTTTTTTTGTTTCTCTGTTTCTTTCTTTCGTTTAACATCGAGGCAGCAAACGTCTCGCCTTTTATTGTCCACAATTGAAAGATCTTTTTTGATAAAGTCATCGGCTTTCTGCCTTTTGAGGTGAAGACTGTGTGAGCTGTTGCGATATTGAAGACACAAGAGTAAAGAAACGACTTTTCTTGATGTATGCACGCCATGAATAGGAAGAAAGAGGGCAGTATTTTCGCTGACTGTTTGATTCTTGTTTAGTTCTTGTCTGTGACGGAATGTTGTTTGATGCTGTCTGAAGGCTTAAAAGGATTGGGAATATTGCAATGTCTCGCTTGACTGGCAACTTGGCAGGCGCATATCCCCAGTCTGAAATACGACGTCGACTCATCAATCTCGTCTCTTCTTTTTCTTCTTTTTTTTCGGTTGGAGGTCTGCTGGCTTCCTCCAGCTTCTTCATCTCGCAGCTCCATCGGACTATGTATAGCTTATAGTCACTCATGGTGAAAATCAGTGAATGGCAATACGCTAGTCCTATACAAAAGCAGCTGCACCGCCAGAAAGCTCTATCGATCTAGATATTAGTTAGTGGTACTATCCGAGTAGTAGTCGCACTGAGCAGCAGCCCCAGCGACAGTATAGTGGTAGTGGTGTATAACAGTATCTAGTCTTCCACTTTTCTAGCATGAGATACACACACACACACATACACACACTCACACAAAAAAAGGCAGATGGAAAGAATGAAAGACGGGTGAGCTGGCGTAGAGATTCGGAAGTTGGGCACGCAATATTCCCCTCCTTCTTTCCGTCTAAAGCCCCGGAACTACGTCCGGTACGACTGTCTAAGCAACGAGATGGGTAGGCGGATATAATGCGCATATAGTATAGATATACGGATATATATATATCCATGGCCATGAATGTATGTCAACTGGGCGCGTCTTTATTTTCGTTTGACCGATATAAATATGAAGTACTTCGGAGAGCCGGACAACATGGATGAATTATTCTGGAATCATTGATTTCCCTCCTTTCCGTTAATAGAGCCATATGTTGAGACTGCTTGCTTATTCCGTCTGACAATCAGAATTGAATAAAATGTGACTTTTTAGTTTTTATCCAGTCGACAGAATTTGGGACCGGGTCGCTCTCTCTCTCTCTCCTGTTTGGTCTTGGCCCCCTTGGCCTTCTTATTGATTACACCATTGGCGCACTCGCCTGACGTCAAGGAGCTACATCTTTTTTTGGCACAAAATCGAATTTTGCAGACAATACCGTTGAATTATTCTCAAATATTTTTTTTTTTTTATTTTTTTTTTTCATCTTCTGGCTTTTGTTTGCGTGTTCTTATTTCCGCTTAATTGTTTCCTTTGGGACGTTGCTGAAGTGTAACTGTCTTGTAGATTCGTCTTCTCTTTTCTTCTCTTTCTCTCAGCGGAGAACGACCGTATTTCAAATGATTTTTCTTGTTTCCTCTGAGCTGGAGAGAGATTATACTTTATGGCCTTCCTCTTTCGACTAACACAGTCTATTTATACTCGACTCTTATGTCTAGAAAGCCGGAGTCGGAAGTTAAGACTATAATGATATGGACGCACGAGCGACTTAAATAATGCATCCGGCCCTGGAATTCGCTTTATTCTTTTCTTTTCTCTCTCTCTCTCTGATTGTTTCACAATTAGAGCATAGTATATTTCCTGTTTTGACGTTGCCTTGCCCAACTTTATTTTTTTCATGATATTTGGCCGGCCTTCGTCTTCCTTCGTCGGTTGGAGGCGAAGTATGCGCCAGCGTTTGCTCATTTTCTCAGTCGGCGACGGTCTAATCGCCCACACGCGCATTGACGCGTCGCCTTTTTGTAATCAGTTAATCATTTGCGACTTTGTCTCGACACGAAGAGGTAAAAAGTGTTGGGAAGAAAAGGGATTTTGCGTCGTTTATGCACCGGGGCTAATAGCTATAGATGGGGTTGATTAATGATGAGTCGCTGAGATGTGGGTTTTCTCAGGACACCTCTTACAGTATCTGTTAGCCCGTGAATCATCAAGATGATCATCAAGGGTACAGTAACGCCAGTCAGCCAGTCACACACACTGCTAAATTGGATTGGCATGATTTGCATAGCTCTTTATTCCACGGGTATGGCGCGTCGGTAACGAGGAGATTCTTGGCAAAATTCCCGTACTAAGATTGCAATTAGATTTGATAACGCAATGAGAGATTCTCACGAAACCATTTTTTTTTTCGTCATTTGTGTTCAAATGTGTCGTACGTGATGCCAATCTTAAATGCATTTGCTCTTTGAAATTCGCTTGCGGCCACCCCGTCCCGTCTGTATAATGCTACTAACACATGCGCGCCTACTTCAATCGCCATTTTTGATTCAATGCTATACAACAGCTCATCTTAAAAAGCTTTTGAGAATCTCTCCTTTTTTTCTTGAGGGGATCTCAAATGGTTTGATAGGAAAGAGGGGGGAAAAAGGGCCGTCAGAAAAGAAATGCCATGTTTGCCAAGTTTCACCGCCCCCGCTATCGATCGCCGCTCAGGCTACGATTCATAGTCACGCCAAAAAAAATCTCTAACGATCTTTGATTTATGTGAGGAAACGATCGTGTTTTCCTGCCAGGGCACCCCGAAAGTGGCCAATGTTTAAAAAAAAATAAAAAAGAAAATGGGACATTAATTTTCCCTCCTATTCCGTTGTATCGGAGTGTCGTGAATATCGATCTCCTGGAACACTTTTCAAAGAGTTAAAGTAAAAAAAAAAATTAAATAAATGCCCAAGTACGTGTGTAGCAGCGGTAGCACACCAAAGTTGTTCTTCGAGCTTAATTATTCTTTTTATTCTCCATTTGATGTTGGGCTTGGTGGTATTCGACATGCGACGTTCACTGTAGACTAACCGCAAGACCTCTGGAATTTATTCGTTTTCTTTTCCCGATCTCCTTTGGTCGACTGCACTTGACGTTGGAGATGTTCGATCTCGATTCTTGGTGAAATGAACCGCAAGAAAAGTACTAGTTGTTTCGACATCTTCGCCCGATGACATCCTACTTCTAACGGAATCTAATCCATTATTAAACATGCAGTGTATTTCCCGTTCTACTTGGCTAAGAAGGTTAGTCTTCAACTTGTAGACTCGACGTCGAATTGAAATCAACTTGAACTTTAAAAATATGTAGGAAAGACTAACTTTTGGACAGTTGCGCCTTGTGAACTCTTGGTGACTTGTTTGAAATCCTAGTGATATTATTTCTTACATGATTGAATGGAAATGATGTATCTTCTTTTATTTCGGTCCGAATATTTCTTCATCCGAATGATGCGGAAAATAAAGTTGCCATTGCTGAAGGGGGAAAAGAAGATTAGAGTCGACTAATCTTTTATGGGAATCAAAGGAAGCCAATGATGATCTGGCGTGATGGATTTCTTTATGGATGGAGGATGTCCAAGTGGTGGTGTAAGTCTGAGGAGCCATAGAAGATAGAAGTGATGGATAATGCAGAGAGACGGAAGCCGCTGCTCTGGATTGGCTTTTATTCTACTCTCTCTCTCTCTGTCCGCCATTTTTGTGCTTGTTCCGTCTATGTGTGCGCCTTACACTGTTTTGCCACGAGGATTTGATGGTATGGCCAATGCGCGATATATTCAGAAGGATCACCATCATAGCCGCTGGATTAATAAATGCAAGTGAAGTCCGCTCTTTCGTCCTTCTCCCCTTCTCGACAAGTACGGAACCATGTCGGGCGTGCTAATGCCTAATCGATAAGGATTTTCTCCTCTGATTCGTTTCTCTCGCTTCTCTCGTCGTCGGCGACCCGGGGTGAAATCGGGAGGAGACACAATCTCCTCGGGCGCCGACGACTTTTGCCGATGGAAAGGGGTGGGGGGTACATGTCCAGTCTGCTGGCTTTGGGTTCAATGGGCGGAATTGACTTGTACTTGGTGGTTGAGAAGGGAGACGAAGAAGTAGAAGAAGAAGAAGAAAAAATCACGGACGAGAAATCTACTCGTTCGGTATGGGGGGCGGAGGAGGAAAAAGAAAACGGAGCCCGAGTATATGACATTAGGATGCGCGACGGTATACTGTGCTAGGACAGGAAATGGAGAATGGCCGCCCTCCAAAAAGAAGAAAAGAACTGAGAAAAAGAAGGAAAGAAAAATCAAGTAAAAGTAGAAAATTCGTCCTGGACATATTTATTTTTATTGTCGACGGACGAGTCTCTTGGTTCAGTTGCCATCCACTTGGTCCAACCGCCCTTTTTTCTCTCTTGGCAGTCTAACGACTCGAAAGATACGGGAAAAAGAAAGGGGCAAGGGGGCCTCGATGGCTTCTTCTTCTTTTATTCTTTGCGCCCAATGCGCCATTTGCTTCCGCTCACTACCATTAACTCCGTGGTGTACTACTGCTATACTATTCCATCTCTACTTCTCTCTCTCTCTCTCTCTGACTTCCTCGTGTGTGTGTATCTGTGTGTGCTAGTATCTTCTTCTTTTTTTGTCGTCTCCCAACCGGACTGACGTCAGGAAGTCGGAGCCAAAGTTGTGTGTCACTTTGGCCGTCTCTTCTTATTCTCTGACATCCTTTTCCCTCCTTCGTCTCCTTTTCTTGTTCGTTCCATCCGCTCCTTTCCTCACGCCTCATGTCAAACGAAGATGGAAGAATCGTCTAGTGAGGAGCTTCTTCTTCAGTTCTTCTACTTGCCAGCTTCTTCGTCTCGTAGCGCTAACGACGGTCTTATCATTCAAACGAGTAGCTTGTCAATTTGTCTGCAGACGAAGGAATACCTCATCTTTTGCCATCCGTCTAGTCTAGTCTCTTTCTCTCGTGAAAAAAAAAATTCGTCTACTCGCAGAAAACAGCCAAAAGTTTAGTCGTTACAAGTTTTGATTGAAATCCGTTATGGTGAACTTTTTTTTTTTTTCGCGTAGAGATGAATATTGCGACTTTTGCTACTTACTTTCCATAAATTGGAGCGCGCCAAAAGCGTTGGAAACTTATTCTCGCGCTTTGGTTCTGGTCAAAACTTTGGCGATTCCTCCGTCCTCTTTTTTTCCCACCCAGAAATAAATAAACAAAAAGTTACATTGGTTTAACACTTTACTTTTCTTTATGAGACAGACTGAAAAATTCCCAAACACTTGTTCTAAAAATAAAGACGTAGTGGGGGTGTCCGAACTCCGTGTGTTATCTATCTCGTAGCACTGCTCGTCGTGGATTCGCTATACCTTTTCGATTGTTTCGTTCGACCCCTTCTCCGAGAGACATATCGAGGAGCGAATATTTGCTGTTGCCAATGCTGGTCGAATAGTGAAGACGAGCTTTGCAAGAGCGACTGTGGCTCTTGTGTGACGAAGGGGAACGGCGAAAAATCCCATGAGAAATGGCGACAGGCTCTCTCCCTCTCATGAATTTTTATGAAGACGCTTTCTGTCTCTGTTTTTCCTTGTCGCCCCCTTTTCTTATTTACTATAAAATATAGAAACACATATATATCAATGTAGTATATGGACATAACAAAGAGCGGGCGACCGTAAAACGCCACGACAGTTGCGAACGGGGGGGCTAAAGTCTTAGGGCATTAAAAAGCTCGTAAGTTTTCGGATTTCAAAAGAGGCGGGCCAAATCCAAATTTGAAAACAAAACAAAAATAATAATAATAATAATAAAAGAAGAAGAAGAAGAAGAAGAAGAAGAAGAAGAAGAAGAAAATCCCGGCTGCGTCTAATTTCCACGGATCGGGATAATCAAAGCAAACCTCGGCAGTATTCCCAAGCTCGTTCTCATTGAATAGTTTATCATTAGCGTGAGATATTGGACAGCTGGATACCTCTGGAGACTGAGAGAGGCAGATTTTCACCTCATTTCCCCATCTCTCTCTTCTTCTTCTTCTGTGTGTACGTTAATATATAGACGCTTGGGTATCCAAACGTGGGTCACGTGGCGTCAAAACATGATTCAACCTCGCTGCGCTTGGATCAAGGTGCGCCAACTCTCAGCATGCTCATGCTAATGTTCTCATTTGCTACTAGGAAAACGATGACAGTGGTGGTGGTGGTGAAAGGGGAAAGGGGTGTGGGTTTTGCAACGACGTCGGAAACTCTAAACTGCGTTCAGGTTTCAGCTAGCTGCTCTGTATGTAACGATCGCTCCCTTCGTTATGAAATTTAATCAAACCCGATGCCGTCGCTGTGATGAAACAATGACAATCCCTCGGTAGTTTTCCCCCCGTTTCATCGGTCCCACGTTAAAGCCGATCAGCAAACATTTTTCGGCCACGTTTCTCCCCTCCACTCGGGTTGAAAAGCAGCGCTCGATTTAGTAAATATTGAATCGTAATGGATTTCCACCTCTTCTACAACACAAAGAGCCTCGAAACTTCCGAGCCTTTTTTTTCTTTCCCCCTCCGCTTTCGACAGCAACAACCTACAGGTTTCTCTCTCCATTTCCTTCTTCGTGCTATCACTAAACCAGATGCGTCCGGACGTAGCCCTTCTATCTTCCTGGCGGCACACCCCGCGTACAGCAGTTAGTTAGTTACGTAGTTAGTTAGTTAGTTAGTTAGTTGGTTGGTTCAACTCGCGCAGCGGTCCATGCCCAAGTTTCTCTGCGCCTTTTAAGAGTTATTTGATTTTTCGGTTCTTCGTGATGATGGGGGCCCGAAGTGTGCTTATTACAATATTACAATGCATGAAAAGACGGACTCAAACAACCCATTCTCTATATGGCTGTGGATGTGTGTGTGTGTGTGTGTGTGTGTTTTGATGTTTAGGTCTCGTGACTCGTATATACGTCCTTTTATGACGGAATGACATCAGTCATTATTCAGAGCCGTCATGGATCCAACCCTGAAAAATTCTCGCTTTTGATGTCGCCCGTGTTGCGTTTGTTGACGTAAAAGAAAAGAAAGGAAGGCAAAAATATATAAAAAAAAAAAAACGAGAGAATCGATCGGTGCCTTGTCCATTCACGCGTGCAAAAGCGTGTCCCGCTCGCTTTCAGTTATGCATAAAATAACAAAGCAACAAAAAAATAGAATGGAGAAAAGCGTTTTTCTTTTTTCCTTTTTTTTCCAGCGCAGACAGTCGCACATATCCCAGCAGGCAGACGGGGCAATTTTCCCACTTTGTTGCTGTTGATGTTTTCCTCCATGGCGACGATATCCTCTATTCTTTTTTAGAGAAAAGTGCCTTGACATTTGGCAAAAGGTGGGAGCCATATAGTCTTAAGTTCACACCACGTGACCCGCTCCTTCCCCATTTCACATCCGTCGCCGGTGAATTGTCACAACTGTTGAAATTGTCAGATTTATAACCAACCAGCCAACCAGCCAGAAGGAGTTCTTGTATACGGCCGAAATAGCTTCTGGTTGTATGTAGAGGCAGTCGAAAGGAATCTCCGAAATTGACGTTATTGACGAGCTCATTTCTCTAATGGCTTCCCTTCACTTTTATGGACGCTGTTGTTGTCGTACAAGACAGTGGGGGATATATAAGGGCGACGACGACGACATAGAAACATCATAGAAGGTCATATGTAATGGGTGCGTGCGCCTTGGCGACGACGAGGAGGACACGTAATAGCCGGATGCGGGGTGGGTGCTGCTAGTGGTGGTACTGGTGGTACTCAGTGGGTTATACAGGAGGAGAGAGAAAGAGCTAGGGCGAACCCATTGCTGTTATTTTCTATCGTTTCTTCCTTTCTGCCTGCAGCACGAAGGAAAAGAAGCGACGTCATTTGTTTTTGATTAGCCGCAATAAAAGTGATGAAGCGTCGGGACCACCGTCGCTCCTCTGTTGGTTTTTGTGTTCCCCCCTTTTGTTTGGTTTCAGTGGGGTGACTGAATGAGCAAGCCCTGCCCAGCCGGCATACGGCACGGCACCCAGTTATTGTAGGTAAAAGATTGGATGTGTCTATCCTTCGGCAATTTCCAATCAATTTAGTATCTAGTTTTTTTTTACCAACTTTTTTTTATGGCACGTGCGTCGTAATAATTTTTTTTTCCTTTTACCTTTTAGTGTATCTGTCGACTTTCCTTCCGCCCGAGGGTGCGATAGAGTTGTGGGTGGCATGATCAATCTCTGCTCTGATTTCATTTCCAACGATATATATAGAGATTTCATTACCGATCGATATCGGGTGACGTGTTGGCGGTCATAAAAGATATCTAGATATTTGTTTTCGCCCTCACTGTGCGGTACTGTGGTGGCAGCAAAGATTTCTTTTGAATGGGTACCGCCATACCGCCGGGTTGGCGGAGTAGGCCAATTAAAACGTCCCCTATGTATATAACCCGCGCGTGCCGAGTCCTATTTATCCATAATATTGATTCACTCGATTGTAAAAAAAAAATCAAAGAAAGAAAGAAAAAGGAGAGGAGATCGACTGGTGCTATCATAACTCCATTTCTTTACATCGAATTCAAAAGGGAGGTTCTCCCATTTCTGGCCTTTCTTCTCGCTCGCGCTTATTCTGACTAGGTGGTCATGATGTAATCCGACATCATGACAGCGAGTCTTGTCATGGGGGGGGGGATTGTCTATTGAAAGCGATCGATTCGTTGGACCAACTTCGTAGTACAACACACGAACACAAAAGAAAGTAGAGAAGCAAGAAAGAAAAAAATCCCCCTTCGTCGAGCGATGAATGTCAAATGGGTCATCGAACGCGGTCAATGGCGAAACGTGTATAGCTAGCGTCCGCCGAGCATTCGTTTGGAAAAATCAGACAAGATAAGAGTCAGGAATCGGATAAATAATCTCAAAGTGTGTCTGAGCGCTTGAGATTATTATTTTATTTATTTTTTCTTGCGATTTATTTTTTAATTTCATAATGACTCGAATAATAATGATCAACGTTGACGTCATTTGGAGTCAAAATCACAAAAGCTTTTGAGGGTGAAGTAACACGTCATGAAAGAAATTGATTTGTTGATTGTTGTATATTATAGGCTATTGTGTAGTCAAATGTCAAGTTGCTGCTGGCCTTGCCGTGTTGGCTTATCGTTGGAGACGCCTGGTGGTGCTCAGCGTCACTTTAATTCAGATCGATGCGAGCGCCGTTTGCGTTGCATACAGAGATAGGCAGAATAGGGAGTTTGGTGGCTCTCTCATCATTGAAGCTGCCCAGCTAATTCGACTCGCAGCTAAAACTTTGGACAGTCCAATCAACTTTTATGGCGCAGTATATGTTCTCTGGCGCTCTCTCTCGCTTCTGCTGTGTATACGATCTATCTCTCTCTCTCTTGTTCATTCTCTCCCGGAATCAGTCGAAACTCTCGTGGCCGGGAGCTGTTAATCCAGCGCCCAGTTGGACGCCCGTCTCTCGAGCGTTCCCAAACGAGAGAACGGGGTTGAATTCACCAGTCTGCGCTATTCAAACAGACACACACACACCGTCCAAGGCGCTTCTTTTTTCTTCCCTACTTTCATATAGCCTTCCCCCATAGATCCGGGCTATGTCTGTGGTGGTATACATACATATACACTAGTGGCAGCAGTATAACCCCGTGAAATGGAAAACGAAGAGTTAGGCACACGCATCCAACAGGAAACTCACTTCCAAGATAACACAATGCCAATGCCGGTCCTTATAATTCTTTTTTTTTTTTCGGTCTTGCTCGTACACATATATTGAGCACCGCCACCCTCAACTCCGCCTACAAAATGTCGGATGAAATTGACGGAATAGATTCAATCTTATGCCGTATCTCGCCCCTCTGTAGCTTTCGCTGGACTGTGTGCAATCATTGTTGAAGCCCAGGTCCTAGCCTAGAGGGCTAGTCTTCTTCTCTTTGCCCTTTGTATCTTTATCTGCGTACAACTCTAAAAGGTTTGAATTCCTTCCCAGACACGCGCTTTTTTTCCCCCCTCTTCTTCAATCCATCTATCCATTGTGTGTGTTTGTATATTTTGCGTGCGCGTGCACATGCCAACGTTGGACGACAGCGCGGGTGCAGGAGCAATTCAAATGAAAAAAGAAAGTTGAGGTTAAAAAAGGAAAAGGCAACAACAACAATAGAAGATAAATCTACTTTTTCTATTTTTGTGCCGTCTTCCTCCCCTCTCTCTCATCTTTAGATATATTCGCTTGGACTCGATCGAAAGACCCAATGCATCGGGACTGCCCCCATTGCGGCCGATTCTTTATCGTGGGCACGTGCTGCGGTATTCTGGAAATGGGCTAAGGTGTGTGTATGTAGAGAGAAAGAGAGAGAGAGGGGGGAACGTGGTGCATAGTTGCGCTGAATCGCTAAACATGGCTCACGGTCGATTCACGGTCGCCGCCAAGGATTGGCCACCTCTTTCCACTCGCCCACCTACCCGCTGGGTACATAAAAAAGTAGAAAACAGCGTCGATACACTCTGTTCTTTATAGGTCGTCCTCGATGCTACTCTCTGCCAAAGGTCTGGGCTATTTGCAAATTCACGAGGAGAGCATCAACGCCAACAACCTCCCCCCCCTAGTGTGTGTGTGTGTGTCACCTGGCCAGTAGTCAGAAAATGACACGCCCAACTTGCTCTGCTCTCTCTCTCTCTCTGTGTCCTTTTGTTACATCACGCGTGTCATTGATTTTTGATCGCTCAAACATGGTTGACGCGGGACTGGGTGACAACAGCATTACAGCAGTCTGCAGTCTGCTACGGCTTCCACAGTTCCACGTTTGAGTTCCATTAATGCCAAAAGAGAATGGGCACCAATATGCTTAGTTTTATCGAAGGGTATTATCGGCCGCTGAGTCATTTTATTACGCATTTCACACGGTGACTCGATATATCTTAATGCCTATTTTGCCTATAATAACTAAGTCTGACACACGCGCAGTATTTGCCCTTTTTTCAGTCTTTTCATTCTGTTTTCCATCCCCTGTAATACCCGCCCAAGCCAACACGGTCCGGCGAGCTGATGAAAGTAATTTGATTACACACGCACGGACTCGCTGACAGTCCACACACACACACACACACACACTGACCAGTTGTAGCTCGAATTCAATTTACTCGTTCAATGAGAAGCTTTCCGTTCTTCCTCGATCCACCCTCTAGCTTCTTATTCTCTCTGGTTATCGTTTCCTCCCCCCTCGATATATATTGTGTATACCGTCGATGCCTCACGAAGTTTCTCAACCTCTTTTTTTTTTATAGAGTGTGTCCCCTCCCTTTTGGGCAATCGATACATTAGACTTGCACATCTTGTAACCCATAAAGAATAAGAGAAGAATAGGGTGGTCCCCGCCCCAGAGCAATCATAACAACTGGGCCTATAAGGTCTAATACAAAGGGAATAAGTGTTCCAGTTACTACTTCTTTTGTCCCTGCAGGTCTTCTTTTTTTTATTATTATCATTATTATCTTTCACCAGTCTGTACACTGTAGTAGGTCGTCTCCTTGTGCCCGCGTGTCTTGTACTGACGTTCAGATATGGTATTTACGTCATCTTGATGATGCGAGCCGAGGATTAAAAAAGAAAAGAAGCTTGTCACACAGTGCGCATTCATCTTGGATTCCTCAAACAATAGGCTGACGGCGATGAGCGATGAGATACGCTAACTAGATTGGCCTTTTAAAGGCAGGAATATGTCGCCGAACGACGTTCCAACAGTTTCGGGATATGTGTGCTGTGTTTGGTTTTTTTTAGCCGTATTAGGCGAGAGTGACGTCATTCCAATGTTTCCCTTTTTTTTCTGTCTCTATCAAAGTATTGTTAGCACGTAGGAGGAGGACATGGAGTGAGAACGGGCCGGGTGTAACAGAATATATCTATATGAAAAGAGACGCATAGAGGGTACATAAGAGCCGCACAAATGTGCTGACTTACCAGCGCCTTCCCCTTCTTCCAGTTGGTTACAATATGCTACAGTGGTGGTGGTGATGGTGCTGGTGTTGGTGACGGGAGGGGCTTTTCGCCACGTCAGCAGCATGTGAAATGGCCGCAGCACCGGCAGGCTTCATCATCTCTCCTGTCAAATCTGGCGACAGCATTGTTTCATATGCGCATCTTTCCCTCTGGCGCCAGCCAGCAGTCGCGTCGTCTCTCTCCATTTCGCATGAGTGACGAATAAGGAATAATTACTTTGATTTCCACTCGCTCACTATAGTAGTCTACTATAGTACTACGGCTGGCGCTGGAGCTAGTTAGGACTTGCTAGTTCGCTCCTGCTGTCCCTATTCTCCGAATGTTGCCCGCTTCAGGATCCCTCCTCCTCCTCCTCCTCCTCCTCTTTTCTAAGCCTAATTGAAATCTGCTAGCCGAGCGCTTTTTATATGCTCCTGCTCGTGTTGGCTTTCCCCTTTTGCGCTCTGACACGGTCAACTCCTTTAAGGGATTTTCTTTTTCTCTCCTCCTCTTTCCCCCATCCCTCCATTTTTTTATTTGATTTCTTCTTCCACGTACGAGGATTGATATTCATTTGTGTGCTCCGGCTATGCTCTCGATTTATTTTATTTTATTTTTTCTCTCTCTCTCCCCTCTCTTCAGAGAGAGTGAGAGAGAGAGAGTGTCCGCTCTCTTGAGTCGATCGATTTCAAACAACCGCTTCAGCGACTCCCGCAGGATCGTTATTCTTTTTTTTTCGCTTCCATTTTCTCCCTTTTACTTTTTTTTTTCGGCTGGCCCGGGAGAAATATTTGACTTACCCCGCCAAGCTCTTTTGCCTCCCAATCGATATACGGCGCAGACTTGACTGATACTGCTAGGCTAGTAGCCTCTATCTATAATGCACACACATACCATATACTACGGGTATTGGTATAACAATTTGGGCTCGCGGTCATCTCCGCAACACAGGCCAATCCCCCATTTATATTGCGGAAAATAGAAATGCGCAAAAAGAAAAAGGGAAAAAAAAAAAGAGAGAAACATATTCATAAATAAAAGGATATTGGAACGGCGGGAGTGGGGAGGAAAAGAAGAATAAGGTGACAGGAATGAATGACTCGAAAATATGGACTGAAGCCCCTCGGTGCAGCTTCTGCCTGCCCACACAGTCTCCCTCCTCCTTGATAGAGTGAAGAAGAGAATAGATGAGAAAGAGAATCATCGTCGATGGGTTTCGTTGCTCGGGAAATGGGGGGGGGGGGGCGCTTGGCTTTCATTTTTGGCTATATTCCTCCTTATTGAAATGGAGCGCGCTAGATTGAAAAATGCCAGGCGTCGGAAGCCTGAGTAAGATTGTAATATACACGTCATCGTTTCCCAGTGGCTTAGTTGTAGCTACTTCCTATTTTGAGACAAAAGACGGAAGCTGATGCAAATAACAAAGGCTGGAACGATTTTTTTTTTCGTTTCATCCCGCTCGACGATTTCCAGGATCACGCAGAAGAATTTGAAGAGAAAATCATTTAGTTCCGCTACAACCGTTTCTGCAAATGAATGCGGATCGGTCGACGAATAATTGATGATGATGAACTGAATGCCAAAGCTGAATTTGGCTGGGAAACGAGAGAGTCGAAATGCTTGGAACAATGACCACAAATCACTGCTGGACTTTTTACCGCGGATTTCTCGGCTGGTTGAACTCTCGAGGGAGATTTCAGAGAAGAAGACTTCCTTTCTCTTTGTAGTTTGAATTTCCTTTAAGATCCAGATCCTTCCTTTGAATTCCGTCTGCCAAAAGATCTTTTGTCGGCCGTGAAACACGCTTTCCCCTATAGTTTGTTTGTACTTGCTGTGTAGGTCGTCGCCGGCACAAAGCAGAAAGCCCACGCATTGGCAACAACATCCATCCGGATTCCGTCGTTTAAAAAAAAAAAAAATCCCTTGATAAATCTCTCGTGAACGAAGTCTAAAGCGTGCGGGCTAATGAAACTCCGCGTGCCGCTTGATGTCCATAATGTATACACACACAAGCAGTCTGAGCAGTGTGTTTGTGCACCGACGAAGTCAGCCACACATGCCCTTTGACTGGTTTGAATCAATTCTCCAGGACATACTGTGCAACTACATGAAAGACTTTTGGACGCCACACGTCACAAGGTTCGGGTCCCGGCGGCCCCTCCACCTTTGCAGAATCCCCAAAAATGAACTCTGGTGACGGGAATGATGGCAAAACATAAACAACACAAGAGACCGCGCCTCCAATCTTAATTATTATCGAGTTGTATTGAATAGTCGGTGCCCGTGCGGAAGGTAGGTACGCGTAATTTTATTTCGTAAATTTCGATTTATCGAGGTTATATTATTTATTGAGTAATCGATGGAACATCATCGATAGACGTCGAATTATTTAGTTTGGTTTGACGTTGTTTCAAACAATTTCACATATATTAACGAAACTGCCGCTTTTTATCGTAGCTTCTCGCTTTCTTCGTGATCAATACATTGCGTACACGCTCGGTGTGTGTGTGTACCGCACTGGTAAATAGTGGAACTACTATATTGAAAATTTCACGACACAATATTTCATTTTGAAATTTCGGTCGCTAATACGCAGCCGGTCGTTTGACGACGGAACAAGCGATTGTTGGTACTTTTAATGTTCGCGTCATTTCTTTTTATACAGCTTTTATTCAGTTCAGTCTTATTTACAGGCGCCGAGTTCTTAATGGCCTCTCTCTCTCTTTTTATTATTTTAACAACCCAAACGTATATAGGGAATGCCATTATACAGTATTTATATACTGGGATCTCTGTTCTTTCGTATTATTATACTACACTAGTAGTCTTAGCGCCCGTCTTATTACCTCAGTCGGAACCCAATTAGGCATCCAATTGCGTTTGTTCGCTGTTGGCTATTTTATTTATATGTCCTTTTCGGGGTTTTAACGGTTTATCGTTGCTCTTTGTCGTATATATGTATAATGTCGGTACAACTGAACAAACTAGGCTACTTTACCGAACATGAAGTCGAACGACACACAAATTTCTAGTTTCTACGTATTATTTGCGTTAGTTGGGACGCTTCGCCGGCACCCTCTAGCGCTCACGTTACTTAGCCGACGTCGGGTAACGCCCTTCTTCTGATGTAACATTTATCCGGTAGGTGGTGAGGACGCCGGTAGACGTCGATCTTGTAGCGCAAAGAATAAAAAACAAAAACCCCAAAAAACCAAAAAATTGAAATGAGATATATAGCATTCTGGAATCGGTATGACACGCTATAACTGTGTCCAGGCACATCTTTTATGGTGTTGTCATGGTATTTCAATTCTTGCTGCAACGATTGCTCTCGAAGCAAGATTTGTTGCAACTAGAAATAACATAATAACGCGCCATAGACGACGGCGAGTTACACAGACGAGCGATCGATTCGCATTTTGAAAGTTTGCCGGTGTGCAAAGAGCGAAGATGAAGTTTCTCCTGGCGGGAGACCGGGAGTTGCCCGTTGATGTCAATTCGCAACTCAAATTCATCGTCACCTAGACTCCAGTTTTATTTTATCTTTTATTTTCCAATTCTTCACCAACTTGACATGATTTGATTCGTTCGTCTAGTCGTCTGTCTACGCTGTGTCACCCTTGTGACGCCACCTTTTCACCCGATGCTGACTGGGAAATGTTGCAAATTCGCTCACGTAACTGTCGCTTAACGTAACTCACTAACGTTCAAAGAACTCTCCGCATAATGCTGGAAACAAAAAGAGTTGAATCATAGTGACAAATGAAACAAGGTTGAAAATGGAAATGTGGTTTTCCAGCTAAGCTAGAATTCATTTGTCACTTTTCGCGAATTCGATGGTGTGAAACGACCGTGAATTTCTTGGATGAACTTGTAATGCGATGGACATCATGTTTAACTCGCTTTCCGTTTGAGAAATGAAATCAAAATGAGAGACGCAACTTTTTCCCCCACGTAATATTTCTGTACAATGGGGATCACAATATATACAGGACCGTCTAAGTATAGGTTTGATCAACAGAGTTTAGTTTGTAGAGCAAACAATAGTTCGACGCCCTTGTTCTCGCTGCCAATCACTGGGCAGTAGGGGGGTCCTCTTGCTCACACATCCCGTACAAACAAAGTCTATGATTCACATCAATTGTACAACGCACAAAAGAAGTCGCAGTGGCAGAGCTATCGACCGATGGCGTGATGGACAGCCATATAAACAGAGAGTAAAGAAAAAAGAAAATAAAAAAAAAGTTTAACCTAATTTCAACTCTGTTTACGGCTCTCCTCGTGTTCATTACGCATGCAGCCGTGGCGAGGAAGCGCGACGCACACTGTGAATTTCTCGATTTATTAAAATGAACGTTGTTTAATAATCAATATTGTTCCGATCTTATATTGTAAGCTTATAGTTCTTTTCAGGGATGCAACTTAGCTGAAAACATGAAAGAATTGGCTTGTTTACCGACCCTTATCGTGTTTTGGGACTCTCCAAATTGACTTAAAAGAGTTCAGCTGAACGTTGTTTTCTTTCAGCCAATTTGTTCCGACCCCCTCTACTCCCACACGTCCCTCTTTGTCGATCTAAAAACGTATGGGGAAGGTGGGAAAAAGAACAAGCAATATACGTACTAAATACACACCGTAGTATACAATTTGATGGCGTGTCCAAAGTCGATCGATTGTCAGAAAAGTCCAAGACCCCGCTTGCCCCCTATGCGCTTCAATTTCCCAGCTAGGGTACACTCCCTCGCTTCTTCTGAAGGAATACTATACTATACCGTGTGCTTGTGCGTGTACACATACATATATACATATATACGTATATACAGTATTTATCTTATTCGATTAAGTGCGTGTTGGCGTGCGTGTCGGCGCATTTGCCGCACGGTTGCCCCATGTTAAGCCCTCCAACTGCCCCCCTGTCGGCCCTTTTTTTCTTCCTTCCTCTCTTTCTTTCTTTCTTTCTTTGACATCCTGTCGGGACCTTCTCAGTTTACCATCGGCTTATAGGACGGGACGACGTGGCGCAGAACGACAGATCCATCAGGGACAAGTCCATTTTCGTGATTATTGAGGATGTGATGTGAAAGACGGACGGTTAGCATCACGCCCTGTCGGCGCTGCCAGTAGAAATGACGAGCGGGTTCTCAAGTAGTGGGAGGCAATTTTCTTACAAATGGATTTTCAGATGAAAATCTGGATCTTTCTCAGAAAGTTTGGCTTTTGTTATTACCGGTCGCTGACTTGTGCACGACGGGGGCGTTTTCAATCCGCCACAGAATCTGTGGAAGCATTTCAGTGTTTTCTTATTACCTTTGCAATCGACATGATGGATCATAAAATCCGGTACGACTTTTTATATGATTGGGCCGTCAACGCAGAGATGTTTGATCCATAAAACCCTGGGAATAAACGAAGAAGTACGGGGCTTATAGAGATAATTTGGCCGTAAATATCGAAACGATAGTTCGATGATGGCTGGTGGTTAGAATGTTATTAACCGGAATCGTTGGTTTCTTTCTTTTTTCTTTCGGTGCGGTAGTTCGTTGACGGTCGGGGGGCCATGACTACTAGAATTTCAGACCAAGTCAGGAATAAGAGATATAGTGTTTCGCTCCCTGTACCGTGATGACATCGGTCTCGGCTTATTCCTATCTCACGAAGCAAATCCCTTGAACTTGAGGCACAATTTCCCATATATATGTCATTAGTCATGTATAAACCTTCAGTACGAACGCTGTAAGCTACAAACGACCAAGTTCCCTTGATGGTATAGGGATTTGAAAATGAAGCAACTGCTGCAGAGTTGCTGGATGGATCGCGGGACTATAATGTATGCTTTACAGATGCGGAGGGCGGTAAACCGGAATAAAATCTTTTTTATTTTATTTTTTAAATATATTTTTCAGCCTATAGTATAGGTATTGAAATTCGCCGTTGTATTTCCGTTATCAGAAATTCATTCCTGTAGTCGAATGAGTTGTTGCAGTCTAAATTTATGGGCCAGGGCATGTTTTTCATTTGCATAATACCTTGATTCTTCTTCCTCGTCTCTCCTCTCTCTCTTCAAATCGTATGTTAGAACTTTTATTCCTGCCGTTACATTAAACACTTTTGTACAAACTTTTTTTTTCCCGGAGTTATTTATACACACACTAGATCATCGCGGCGGGTGAATACGTAACGAGCAACTTTCTAGTTGAAAAAGATTTTCTTCTCAAAAATTTGAATGGGGCCTCCCGCTGTTCTGCCTCTCTCAGTTCATTTTGCTATCGACCAAAAACTCTTGTATAACTTGTAATGGAGAGAAAAGCCCCCATTTACTATAGTTAACAAAAACAGGGGGTGAAGAGAATCGCCGAAGAGAATGGAGAATATTTCAAACTGATGATGATTACGTATGAGTGACCTACTTTGAATGAAAACCAAACAAGGGGGGAAAAAAATTCAACTACTAAGCCAACGCTCCGGGGAGTCTCCCGGCTCTATTCATCACTTTTGGCTTTAGTTATTCGCCTCATTTTATGCGCGTATGTGTACACGCTCATATGATTGCAAGATACAGCACTCCATGCAATATAGCTTTGAAGGGTGCGAAATATTTCCGCTCTTGTAGCTGCTGACTGGGCAGGAAAATAATCAAGGCTTCTCAGTAAAAACACGCAAGCCAAACCACTCGAACCCCCCTCCATCAACACCAACCTCTTGTTGTTGCTTTTTTTTCTCTCTCTCCTTCTTGATGTCAATGGGACTTTTGTCGAATCTCTTTTCATTCTCTTTCACAGCATTTGACATCACCCCCTTTTGCCTATTCACCAACGAATCCTTTGAGCCTGATGGATTATATAACGACCGATGCAATAAATTATTCACTTCTCTCACAGTGTCACATGCGATGCCGGGTTAGGTTTGGTCGGGTGCTGAACTATATCGCGTACATTGGCGAATTCGAGTTGCAGGTTAACCGTGAAGCGTGAGACTTTGAACCTTCGGTGTCTCTCTTGTCTACCACTGACGATAGCATCTGTGTCTTTTGAAATCTAACTTAGTCGCGGATGGCGGATGAAAAATAAAGAAGAAGAGTTGGGACGGAGAAGTTGAGAAAAGTCAAATGTAGATTGTGTGTGTGCGCCACCAACTCGTCGCTAGTCGATTGATTAAAGTCTGGCAAGCCTTTTTAAAAATGGGTGGAGAGACCGGGAGAGACGGAAATCAAGTGCGCGACGCACTAAAAAAGTTGACTGGCAAAGACAGCCTCACCGGCGGTGGAATTTTAGGAAATACTCATTTCGTCCTATTCTGTACTTGAGCCCTGTGGATATTGCTTGGGAATTGTTATCATACCGTCAGGTGCGTTGGAAGCTTGGAGGAGACGACTACCAGACTAAGACCGACGGCTCTTATACGCTCGAGAAAACTTTGTCTGTCACATGATTACTGATTAGGTCGACTCTCCTGCTTGAAACATTATCGACCGGTTCCGGTCCTCGATCTGGAGTGGATTGTTTTGTTGCTGCTTGTATCAACTTTTACTTTTTCCCCTCGCCATCTTTCCATTCCCTTTCATCCCCTCGTCCAGGAACGAGGGCCTCTCAATCATCCAAGTCTTGGAAACTCATTAACTACGTCTCGAATTATTATCAATCAGTCTTTATTGAAGATTTGTTTTCTTTTCTTTTGTCAATCTCTAGGTATTAGCGGGCTCGACAGTGATGAGAAAGGGATAAGTTACACGGATGCCTTCCAAGGAAGAGCATCCGTATTCGCAGGATTCAGGACGGATGGATAGACACCAAACTAGTCTGCAAGTAAGTCCATTATTGTTAAATATATAGAGTTAGACGTCACGGCTATACTGGGCGTTGTAATATATAAAATAGTGGACTCGGTGCGAAGAAAAAGATGGAAAAAAGGATTGTTTTGTTAACGTGCACAACAAAGAAAAGACAGGAAAGAGGGGGTGAGCGTAGACAAAAGTACGAAACTTTGCTAATGTTTGGGTGTCAATTATTCTCTTTTTTTCCCCCTCTGCCACTGATGAACAATGTTTTTATACGTACATTCGCCATGAGAGATTTTTTGTTGTTGTTAATTACGCATAGCAAATTTTCTGCGGGTCGCATGTGCAGTTGTTATCGTCTTTTTTTTATTTTTGTTGTTTGTTCCCAACCACCGTCCAATCAATCTAGATTCTATTGTAAATAAATCAGATAGATACAGGGGAACCGAAGGTCTCGTCTCTCTCTGGAGACGAGAGGCGAAAGTTTCAAAATCCGTCCGCCTCATCTGACTCGGTTGCCCACCTTCTTCTTTCCCCCTCCTCCTCACTCTCTGTCTGCTACGTAGTCTGCTTGAATATTCCACCCACTTTATCGACTTAGTTTAACCGAATCGAGTAACAATATAGAGACTCTGAGCAGAAAGCTCGAGAATAACATGCTCTCTCTCAACTTGTATATGCGCAAAAGCTAAGGTCTTTCAATTTCTGGGCAAACTCTATTCACCGCCTTTATTCGACATCATCTCTTTATGCTGTTTCCCCGTGTTGGTGGAGGACTGGTGGTAGTAGCAGGAGTGAGTTCGTGTATACGGTCGGCAAAGTTGAACAGCATTTGGGAGTCTGTTGACCGGGCGTGTCCCAGAGCAAACATTGCAAGTGATTTATCGAATGCTGGGGCAACTTTGAGCTGCTGCCACTTGCTGGTGCAAGGCTATACTAGTAGAGTCTGTACTACAGTGTACAGCCAAAGGGAGTCGGGTATAGAATTCAGCATCGGTGACCTCCCAGCACTTGCCTGGAAGAGTCGGAAAATTGCGACATGCTCTCTAGTATTTCTTTTCGGGCAGGTTATTATGGAGAGATTAGATATAGCGCTCCTTGATCTTTGACGTTGACTGATAATGGAAGAATGAGAAAGAGACGTCGACGATGAAGAAGAAGAAGAAGAGGGGGCACCGACAGTAATGAAATTCTTGGCTCCTGAACGTTGGGCGGCACCTCGATCCCTCTTTGCTGCTGTATACTCCCTTTGACGCTGGCAGAGAGTCTCTCTAGCTGCGACCTACTTCTTGTTCTTTATCCTTCCAGCGCAACCCCTTTTTGCTCGTCTGCATTTGCCAGAGTCTCGCGGGCGAAGATGCGGAGAGATACTTGAATGTACCCGGCGATCTGAAAGGAGCCATAGACCTACTTAGATGGACATAATGACGATGACTATCGCATGTACAAAGTGGCCTGTATAGGAGAAAACCCCCCCGTCACTCATTTCTGTGTATAACTAATGAATGTATAGCGCCAGATTTCCATAGATAGGGTCTCCTCTGCAGGTATTACGAAAAGGGAAGACGATATTTTGACAAGGTTTGCTTAATATCTAGCGTCGTCGCCGGGAAGACGGATCGAAGAATATTGCCACCCAGCCATTGCCATACGAAGAAAATGTCACCAAATCACTTTTCGACTGGCTTCCTTATTCGCTCGCTCATCATCGACAGGGCCCCCCCTTCGTCGTCTCTTCGTGTCGCTGGGAAATGCTGTTAAGAGGGACATGAAAGAGGTCGAGGTGGAAATGGCAGATGGAAAGCACGGCTAGGATGGGGGGTGGATTGGTGATTGCCCGGCGTCGTCGTCGTCTTGGCTTCCGCGACCGGGCCAATCGTGAATGATTCAGCCCGGAGCTATTCCATTCGAGTCGATTTCCTGATCAGCGACGTATCCGGCAAAAGCTCGTCGTGTCTCTCTTGTTGCCACTCTACGTTTCTTTCCTTTTCGTCTTTTTATCTTTTGAACTAACGTAGATACTATACGACACTCTGTCGATCTCTTGCCCTTTCTCTCTCTCTCTTTTCAATTGCCCCCAAGATGGTTACAAACAACCGGTAGACGTCGTGTTAAGAGACCTCTGATGATTTGCGAGTCGTCCTAAATAAATACACCGTATGTGTGTGTTACCCGGGGAAAGTATTTAAGAGATAAAGGCGGAAGCTAGACTTGCTTTTGTTTCCACCCAAGTATACGTTATTTGTCTCTCCATTTTGCTGTTGCTTTTCACCAGCGAAGAGCTGCGCCTTTCGGGGACAGACATGCGATTCACGCGTGAGATCAATGCACACACAGCGCCATGGCAGTCGGCGTTTCGTTTGGTGCCATGCGAGAAAGAACCGAGGGTAGAGTTGTGTGAGGGTGGCGACCAGATATAGGCCCCGACGACGAAATCTCGGCGGGTAGAAGAAGGAGAAGACGCTGTGTATCATAAAATGCTAATCCCGTGTCTGTTTGAGGCCGCCCATCGTCGTTTTCCCCTCTTCTTCTATTGCCAGGCTGTTTATATGTTTCTATATAAATACTCATCCCAGCTCCCTCTCTCTCTCTCTCTCTTTTTATACGTGGATGTAGTGTATATGTAGTGTATGTACACAGCGTAGACACTAGGCAGAGCATGGCGACTTTTCGCTATATAGTGGTGTCTACACTTTATACAATATCGTATCTATATTTATATGTTGGTTTACTACCGTCGCG
The DNA here is from genome assembly GCF_021134715.1 of Daphnia pulex. Classification (NCBI taxonomy): domain Eukaryota; kingdom Metazoa; phylum Arthropoda; class Branchiopoda; order Diplostraca; family Daphniidae; genus Daphnia; species Daphnia pulex. Next base: position 5,438,017 of record NC_060018.1, on the reverse strand, counting down.
TGATCCGCATACTCTCGTCAATGGCCGACAAGTCCTTCTGTATTGTATAAATACTCCTTTGTTCATTCGCTTCAGTTTTGCTTTGCTGCTGCCTAGGGGTTATATATTTATACATATATACGTATAGTATACGTAGCTCCCCCTGTCTCTGGTGGAGGAGAGTCTATGAAAACTTTTTCCGGAGCGGATGAGTGGATCGATCCATCTCTCTCTCTCTTTCTCTCGGCACTCTTTTGACTCCTCTTTTCTTTTGACATCCTATCCGGTGGGCGTGAGTGTTTGCATAGCGCCTAATTTTTATATTTTTTGTTTCCTCTCGGTTCTTTTTCAACGTCAATATTTCCAAAACTCCATTGACCAACGTCTATTGTGGTTGCGTGTTTGTATTTTTCGTTGGTCCAGTTTGTCGTCATAGCAACCCCCCCTTGGACACATTTTTATTGTTTTTTCAATACCTCCAATGTTACTTGCTTGTTTGCATTAACTGGGCGGTTATTTTTACCCGCCATTTGGTAATATTTTTCTTAGTACTGCGACATCTTGAGACTTGTCAACTTTTCCGGGTAGAAACTAGAATTCTGTTTTTGTTTGCTTAGTTCCTGTCAATCGAAGAAAACGGTAGCATGGCGGCATTCTTGTCGAGCACGTCTTGGGTAGCACGAGTCGTGCACGCGTCATTTTCGGTCAGGAGCGAGCCCATAAAACCATAAAACGAACAAGAGTCATTTCAAGAAACTTGGAACCAAAGTAACGGCGTAGCGTCGGGAGCGAGAATCACGAAATGTAGGGGGTTTGACTCCTCTCTCTCTCTCCCTAGTTACACGGACAGAATGACACACACCGAGGTACAACACACACACAAGTTGCGACCGTAGATTTATGACATGACGTGGGGTATATTCTCTAGAAAGATATACATATAGCACCAGCAACAACCGAAGAGAAAACGATCTATAAGTGATTGTTTGCTGAGCGCCACAGTTTCAATCGGTTTCGTGCCGGTGCAGTTATAAGAGTCACGGTTGCTGAATCGATGCCAAAGGGATGCGCCTCTCACGCACAGGGCCCTACCGTATTCAAAGTCTGTTAGTGACGTACAGACACACACACACACATAAAGTTCATCAAATTAATATTTGATTTTCCAGCTAGAAGTTTTGGGTTGATTTGAAAAGCTCGGTAATCAACTCAAATTTCTGGGTGGAATTAAATCGAATAAAATTTAACTTGACGGGAGGCAAAGAACAGTTTGACGTGCACAGTATAAACTTGCCAGCCAAAACACAAAAACAACTGCTGATGGATTCATTTTATCTCGGCGGCTATAGCTCGCAGCTCGCGTAGAAGAGCAGTGAAAGTCGGCGTGCTCGTTAAGTGATCCATAGGCTTTAGTGGTACGTAGTCGTACTCTAGTGGAGAGTGAGAGCCGGACGAGTTGGAGCAGCAGGAGGAGTGCCGAGAGAAATGGCGAACAAAGGAATATGATCAAACACATGTTTTATGGATAAAGTTAATTCAGTTCGTCTCGTCAGAGTTAGTGGTCCGCCGCCACCGTCCCGTTCCGCACTTGTTTCTCACTGGGGAGGAGGTACAGCACGACGGGGGCCAAATACAATCACCTCTTTTCAAGTCACAACAATCAAAGAGTGGGCCAACTGAAGCGTGCCGATAGCACTCGCCAAACTTGTGTTTTGGTGATTCCATCCACTTGTGTTCTTGGCTGACTTTATTTGGTGCCTTATATTGCTTTTGTGTTTGTACACTATACGCACACAGCTTTTCTGATCCGAAACATCCAGTCGTTTGTTAACATTAAATACACTGCGCTGCGCGCCAAGTGCCGACGTCCTCGCCTGGGCTACTGATGAGCGTCGTATCAGATGAAAGAAAAACAAGTCGTGCAATTAAGTCCTTTTTTTCTTATGATTATGGAGCTAGAGAGAGAGAGGAGAGTGATTCTGTAATGTGCAACTTTTGGCTATTGGTGAAGGAAGGAAGAAATAAAACAAAAACATAACATGGCATAAACCCGTGGCTAGTTAATGCCAAAGCCCAAATAGGAAGTCGAATGACGAGTAGGAAAAGAGAAACGCCAAGAGAGAGAGTCTCGCTGCACAGGCCATAGGTCTCGAACCGACTGCATTTCCATTCTTTGCCGCAAAAGTGTCTTAGCCACCATATAATACTAAAGCTTGCCTACTAGCCCAGTAGCTACTATGACCCTTAAAAGAGAGAGAAAAAGAAAAGAGTTGGGATGAGACCGAGGCAGATAGATGAAGACAGCAAGTTCTTGGTTGGGTGGCTCATCCGCCGACCGATCATTGACGCGTGAGTGAGCCATATCATATGATGTGCAAGAGACAAACATCCGTAACAGGGATCTATAGAGAGGGGGGGAACACACTGCAAGCTTTCAAAAACATAAAAGAAAATAAACGGGGGCAGAAGAAAAATGCAGTTTCTTAAACAGTATGGAAATCGATCAAAACTGGTACATTCGAATACTTATTGATTCAATTTCGTCTCCTTTTGCTCCTCGCAACTTTGCGATATGGTCACTCGGTATTTGATTTTGAATGTAAATTTTCTTCTTTTTTCTTCTCTATCGTCTGCTTCTATTTGATCATCGTTTCCAGTATTTTGCAGTAGCACCGCCACCACCGCACCCCCGCTGCTGGTAGATTCAAACACGAGTGGTGTGCGGATGTGACGGCCACTAAAATCCGCTCGTCAATAGATTCTGGGGGATTGCGAAAAGGAATAGGAAAAACGACCGAAAGGGAAAGTGAGAATACATATTATAAAGCCATATCGGACGTCATTCAGCAACAACGCGTCGCTGTGCTTGACTGAGAGATGTGGAGAGAAGCTAAAGGTTATTTCGGGTTGTTGTTGGCCGAGAGGAGAAAGTTATCGATCCATCTGGCAATGACATTGTCCGGCAAAAGCCATGCAAGAAATCGTATCTCTCTCTATATATACACGCTTCGCATTCATCGGTCAACACTTTGTGACAACAAACTTAACAACACATAATGCCGATTTGATTCGATTTGATGAATGGCGCTTCCTATTCCGCCAGCTTCATGCCCCGTTTGACTCACTTAGCGCCTCCATGGCACTCTGTATCAAATAGTTCTAATCTATTTAATTTGATTTCCCTAGCTGTCATGGATTCGAATGAGAAGGTTCCTTTGAAAAAAATTAAAAAAATAAATTCGGTGAATGACATTGTTTGAAACCGGATTTCGGGGACGAGCGCTGGCGTCAATTGGCTTCATTTCCGGGTTGGTACGTGCCGGTATCATTTTAATTATTTTCATGAAAGACTGTATATACCTCGTCTGGGTTGGTGTGTTTATTTTTCTTTCTCCCGGCCGGTCATTAGACGCGCATGCAGATTGACATTTATGGAAATGCAGTAATGATGATGACGGAGGAGCAGGGAAGAATCGAGAATATTTCAGGTCCATCTTTCTATGAATTTTTCTTTATTCCTTCCTATATAGCGCAAATGCAGTGTGCCCTGCATGCATATTCATCTGCGTCAAAGTTTTACGTCAGCTGCCCGATTCTCACGATGGCGCCACTTTTTATCTGACGTCCCCTTTTAAAATTATTATCTTGCATTTCTTTTCTTTTTTTTTTCTCTTTTTAAACTTCCACCCTTTGATTCTTTGTCCGGTCCTCGCATTTTTCTCTTAAAAAAAAATGGTTTATTCTTTTTTTGCCGGCGTCCTTTTTTTGGTGAATGACAGAATATGGAAGAAGATCGGCATAAATTATCTGATCTCGCTCTCACTTTCACCCTCTTCAATTTATTCGGATGCTTCTATTGCTCCCAACTTTTAGAAACGCAATTCTCCAACTTATTCTTCAGTTATGACGTACTTTTTGCTCTTGTATTATGTATCGTGCGATGCATATTCCATCCTGGGCTAACTCGATGACGCCCCCTCTTGCCATCGTGCACAATATGTCTCAATATCAGGGATATTCTTTTCTATCCTCGACCCAACTTTGCGCTTTACTTTTTTTTTTAGCGTCTCATTATTCTTCTATTGACATTCTGCCTGTCGGTCTTGCGTCAAATAATAGCTGCTACGATCATTATCGATGAAACGCGATCCGGGAGCGGCATCTGACTCTTGGCAGACGTTCCCGTTGTGTGTGCTACCTAACAATCTTCCTTCGACCGGAAACGGCTCAATATGTGTGTGTGACTTTTCCGCGAAGTAATAACTAAGAGAGAGAGGAAGAAAAAACTAATTATAAGTTTTAGTTCCCTAAGACGGAAAAGTGAAGGAAGCTGGCGATATTGCAAGAGACGAGGGTAAGAGCGAAAAATGATCGTAGAGCGAAAAGCGAAGAATATGAAGTGTCACTGTCAGATGCCTGCTTCTGAAACGTAGTAACATAATTCATCGGCAGCCAACGAAGGCAATGACGAAAGCCTCCTCGTCGTACGTAGCGCTGCTGGCTCTCCTCGCTGGAAGCGCTTTGTTAGATTCCAGCCATTCTTATCAGGGTGATATCGATCCTCTTTTGCTTGCTTTTTGCTTATTACACGTACGAGGAATATAGAGGGACGTTTTTAGGGGGGAGCGGGGAAGGAAGAGAAAGAATTGTATATAGCAGACAGCCCAAAAATAAAGATAACGATTCCAGAAGTGAGTCAGCAGCGAGAAGAATTGACGTTGATCTACGTCTCGCTCTTTCTCTCGTATATGCCACGCAACTCGTGACCGAGAAGAGAAGGGACATCAATGTCGACCGGGAGTCATGATAGCTTTGGTAACTCCTTGCTCTTCACTATACTATCCCTCGCCTCCGTTTCTCTGAGAGATACCACCCACATCAGCTCGTCACTTTTACCCGCCACTGATTCAATCCGATTAGAAATCAAAGTCGAATGGCTGCCACGTAATCGTCTACATTATGGCTGCACCAACTTGGTCTCTCTCTCTCTCTCACTCACCCCTCCCCTCCTTCGCTCTTGATCCCATCCTCCCCTTCGTCTTCTTAGTTAACTCAATTAGAGGGAGGGGGAAATCGCTATTTGCATCGACGTATTCAATCAACGGGCGCCGCACTCCCTCCAATGACAGATGCCGAAAAGTTCAGCGGCAACGATTTCTTTATCGACACCGTGTCAGCACTAGACCAATCGGCCAAATGTTTGGCTATGCAACCAACTTCACACACGCCCATTTCTATCATTCATTTCATTACCAAAAAAATAGCAAACGATCCAATCGCGTTGCCGGATTTTTTGATTGACAATTTTCTACTTTACCGGGGGTGCATATCGTCATCCTCCCCTATACCAATTCATTATACAAAGAATTAGGGGAAAACATTTTGGTTAAAGATTTTTTTCCCGTAGGGAGGGTAAAGTACTCTTTTATATTTGATGAGATTTTTTTTTCTCGTACAATAATCGGATAATGGTAATATCTCCAGATAGATTCTCGCTGATTAATAGGAGTCAAACCCAATCACCATTTTTATTACTCGCCATCAATCAGCCAGCAAATGTCTCGGGATTTCTCGCTCGGATCTTTTCTCTTGGTAGCCCGCCGGCAGCAGTCAGCACGCGACAAAGTTCTCATTTCAATCGCGATTGCCAAGTTACTTTATGATCAATTGTATTTCCTAGGGTTATTACGTAGTTTATGCAAAAATTCAGACACAATTCCGCATTGATTTTTATTTTGGCGGATCTCCTTTTATAGTACTAGCTGTCTTACCGGTACAGGTTGGAGAGTAGTATGCATTCAAATATGCTTCGTGCTGCCAACCTATTCCGCATCTGATGCGGAATTAATTTAAGACGTATCTCCCCCGAAGGAATTCCATATTTGAAGTCATGGAGTATGTTCTCCGTGTTATTTGTCTGCGCAAAAGCACATAGAGTCAGACATAAGAATATGATTTCATTCGTAGAACGAAACATGCTTCGCCATTAAGTCGTCGTGCAAATTATACACTCGTATAATGGCTTTTGTTTGCGTTGGGACCCTGCTATGGACACTTCTCTACCAGCTGACGTCTGAGTAAGAATTATTCGAGCTCGATTGTTGCCATAGAGTTGATTCCACAGTCTCTTCGAGCGCCATCTTCTCTGCTTATTTATTCCTTATTCTAGGTTTATCTTTATTTTGCTTCGTGTTATTTTTTGTTTTCTTCTTCTTCTTCTTTTTCTTCTTCTGTTGAGCGATTGTCAACCTTTCCCCTTGACGTTTCGGTCCAATGGTTTCCAGATGCAGCAAAAGAATAGATGACTTTCCATTTCCCCCTTTGACATTATAACAGTTTCAAGTGCACGTACATACAATATGTATACATACCCGTCTATCGATTGTCCTTGGTTTATTGAAAAATCGCACAAATATTCATTTTTCCGAGATTAAACGTTGTCTTATAACTAGAAATAAAAAGGATCTGCCGCAGGAGACATTCTGGGAACTTACGTGCTGTTATATAATGTTATTATGTCTCATCGTCATCGATGGGTATTGCACACTTGTTTCAATGGAGATGTCGCGATAGCGGTAAGTCTAGAAGTGTCTGGTTCTTTGGCGGTTATCAGCCGACGCTCAACACCATCCGCCCGTCGACGTCAATGGGAAGAACCCGACCCCCGAAAAAGCTTATTTTCTTTTTGTCGATCGTGTTACCACTACCCTGTAGTAGGACGTTGATGTCTTCTTTGTTACTTGGATCTTTGGGCTGGGTCGCTCCCTTTGTCGATCACTTTTTGATTCTGACGTGCGAAACTTGGCGCTCGGTGGCTGCAAGAGATAAATAGACACGAGCCGCCTGTCTTTTGTACCGAGCACCAAGTTTTGCGTCTACATAATTAAAGCCGCTGAATCTTTTTGGCCGGTGGTTGATGGCGAGGTCGCTCTATTGGCCGCATCGGACCATAATGGGGGGGGGGGGCCAGTGACCTCCAAACTGACAGCTGAATGATGATGACCAGCGTCGATCAATATCTATTGGTATTCAGGAGATTGTCACCCCCAAAGGCTTTGAGCGGGTGGGCGATTCTCTTTCTTTTCGGGGGGTTGAATCTTGCGCCGGGCTCGTCCAGCGGCGGCGACGATATTCCCATAAATCAATGTCCAACTTGGTTGACAATTGCGCTCTTTTATGATTCACTTTTTCTTCTTTGCCCGCGACTGCGGACAGCAAAAGCGAAAGCGGGTGCATACATTATAAGAGTTAAGGGCGAGATTTTGCCTATATCCGCTCCCTTGGCTGGTTACGCATAAATTGAACAAGTCGAAAAGAGGAAGTCAAGAATATACAAGGAAGTCGAGAAAAACATGCGAGGGGACTTCTCGTCGCGTCGTGTAATCGCCTTCCTCTTGTCACGCTGAAAGGTCCCATTAGACGCGTATCATAAGTAATTGCGAGACAGACGAGCAATCTTCCTGAATCTCTCCTCTTCTTAGGCTCCCCATCTTGATGCTGTGTATCACATAGTTTTGACGAGTTGACACGGACACCCCCTCTTCCAAGATTTTAGCGTACCTCTCCCAAGTGCGCTGGCCTATACTCGAAGTCGACTCCCTCGGCAAGATGCCTTAAATGCCGGCAATCCCGCGTGTCGTAACCTGAGCAACGGACATGGATGCGACGGGTTCCGCCGTGTGAGGTTATACGATCCCTTCAGAAATTAACCATGCACAACAGTGATTCAGATTGGACCTGACGCATTCCATGTTTGAGTGCCATCCACGCGGACGGCTATTATCTACTGCGTTTGATTACAACCTGACCAAACTTGAACCCACGGGCTTTCTTTTTCGCCGCCTTCTTATACAAGCATTTAATGTCGGCTTGCTTTGCCACTCTTTTCATCCTGCACGTTGGATGGTAAAGCATGATTCTTTGACGAACTAAAAAAACCGACTCTGGTTGATCACATCATCCGACAATCTCACGGCGCCACCGCCACTACGGTTTTCCAAAACCGAATTTGATTTTTAAAAAGTTTTGTCCAAATCAAATAAAGAATTAAATTAAAAATTTATTTGATTAGTAATTTAAATAAATTTGGAATGAGATAAATATTCACAGTTAAATCAGAGCCATTTAGCTTGAAAGTTGCAACACTGTTTTACAGACGAAAAAAATGTTGTCTGAAGCATGGTCTTTAGTTAAGTTTAAGCAGGTGATTGAACTAGTGCTCAGAGCCCCCAGCAGACCTACAAATGGTAAATTTAATTGAAATTACGTGTTATAAAAGTATCATAATCGGAGTGTAAATGTAATGTAGAATAAATCTGACGGGCATTGTTTAAAAATCCGAAGGTTGCTACATTTCGAACCCAAATCGCCGATACTGCAGAAATGCATTTTTCTTAGCTATAACTCGGATTTGAATGGAAGATTCTGTACATTCTTATTCTGGGCTTTTTGTTATATTTCTTTCATCCTGTTTAAACTCTGAATGCAGAGAAGGGCGAATACATACTTGAGATGGCCCGAGAGATGTATCAAAAGCAGTCGTACGTAAAGATTTCTAGATTCTCCATGTGCGTCTCTGTGTGTATTACGTTCTCAACTTGAGACGGTTCCCAGCCAAAAAAGGAAAAAGAAAGATGAATTCCCTTTTGTATTCCTAAACCTCTTCTATCCCTCGCTATTGCAAAATAAAATGGCGGATCGGTCTCGTGCATTTTCCACGTCGACTGATTACCAGACGACGTGCTGATTCTGTGCAGACTTTTGCTAATCTGAAATGAGAGCGTGCTGCATGCTCCATTGATTATCTTTTAACATTGGTTTTTCTTTGTACTCATCTAGGTTCGTGATTCCAGTACGCGAGGCGTCATGCATGTCCAGGACTTGTTTCAACTAAAGGTAAGATGTCGCTCCCTTTTATCTCATTTTCTCTTGTTTGGCGAAAAATGGCAAATATTTTGTGAAAAAAGTTTCTCGATCGAATCTCGTGCTTAGTTTCCCCAAATAACGACATCTTCACCATATGTTGTCGTTTGGTTATCCGTTCTCCACCAACTTTTTCGACTCTTAGCTTGTGTTGTTTTATTTACAAGTTTGTTCCGTGCACTCCAATCGAGTGAGCACAGCCCCCCACCGTGACCCTCTCTTCGACCTTAATGAGATTAGACACGCAGCGACATCAAAACGGGTGGTTCAATCAATGTCCCCTACTTCTATTGAATGCGCATGGCGCGCGAATGACGAACAAGAAATCCCAAACGACAACATCTTCGTTCCACTCCGCTTGGCGTATCGAAATCTTCTTTGCTGATTGTTTCCTTGTTCCACGTCGTCCGCCTGTCCTAATTTTCATCCGCGACTTGAGCTGTAGGCGTCATTTCAATTATGTCGCTGTTTCTCGGTTCGAATGTCAACTGTTACCCAGGATGGCTTGAAATTCTTTTCCATGCTTGAGGAGGCAATTGGTTGTTTTGGCGTCAACCGGTGCCCATGAGCCCGTGCTGTTTATGGATGACCCTTCTCAAGTTGAGCCCATCTCATCGTGAAGGAGGCCCGAAGTTAGATAGCGGCAAATGTAAATACGCCAAAGAAAAACACGGATCGTAACGCAATTTCTAGTCGACTTTCCTTGTTTATTTTTATTTATTTTTTCATGTTGTCGTGGTGCTCAGACGGCTCGCATGGATACTGGTTGCTTTGCTGCCTAGTTGATTTTGTTTGTTTTTTTCTTTTCCATCTCGAATCACAATTCGTTTCTCTACGCTGCAACCTTGGTTGTTCCTACAGTTTGTATGATAGCTTCATTTTTAATTCATTTGCATCACGTACAGGGTTAAAAAAGAGGCTTCCTGGCTTGAATTATTCCGGCTCCTTTTTGCATACGGAAATGTTTTCGTAACTTTTTGACACTCTACCTTTAGACGTTTTTCTTTTTTCCATGACGACGGTCATGATAGATGCATTATCGGGCGCTGCTGTACACGTGTGTGTATCCCTTCCGTTTCCACTTAAAAACAGTCGAGAAACCGTTGGCTCAGCGCGGCAATAAAATCATGAATAAATAAACACGTAGACTCTGAAGAATCTGATATCAATGCGGCATAAATCATCGCCGAGTATGCCTTGGCGTATGCAAGGACTCTTCTCCTTTTTTTCCCCCCGCCATAGCAATGGCCATCCCGAGAAGGGCATCGTCGTTTGCCTGGCTTTTTGTTTCAACGCCTTTTTTTTTGTTTTTCGAGTGGCCCTTGCTGTTGTATTCTGTATGCTTCCTGCATTGCACCGGCCAGAGAGATAGCTCTAAACACCTCCTGCTTCTTCCTCCCCCTTGTCCGTGTTAAATGGTGCGCTTTAATGGGCCCGGAAGCAGTTGTTTGTTGGCTATTGTTCGGAATCAATCCTTTTGCGGAGGCCCCCCTCCCTCTTTTTTTGAATGTACATCTGCCAAACTCGTGATGCAGGTTTCTCGTGTGTGCTTCGCAAGCAAACCGACAGTTCACACGAAAAGGCTCGGGGTACAGGACTCTCGGCGTAGTAACGGTCTATACGTTACATGGGGGAAAAAAATTGGGTGAATCCTGCCTGCCTCTTTGGGTGTGTTGCGTTTGTTCAATGTACAGTACGTGCCCCAGTCACGGTCAGATGACCGGGAATGGCTGCTCTTTCATCTTTTGTGTTGTTGCTGTTGATGCTGTTTGTTGTTATTTAACGACGTAGGACTTGCGAGGATATTCAGACTGCATTCGCACAAGGAATCGAAGCGGAACTTTTGGTTCCAGCACCGGGGGGACGACCAAAAAAAGCAAATCCCTACCAGACGACAGTTGATTTAGTAGCACGTTAAATAAGGAGAGGGGGGCCGCATCTTCTTCTTCCTCCTCGGTCGCCTCATCGCGGACACGCGGAAAGCTCCTCTGATGTGTACCGATCAATTGCTAGACTCTGGCAGTTCAAGATTTCCGAGAGGAGATGAGGGATGCATTGGTCTCTTGCGACTGGCGTTTTCTTCTCTCTTCTCTCTCTCTCTCGTCTTTCCGCTTCCTGGTCTTCCTCCTCAAGGGCAGCCATGCAGAATATTACTCGTTGTGTGACCAACCTCAAACAAGCCCAGATCTTACTATATACGTACCCTGCATGTATAGAGGAACCACCGCGAAAAAAGAGTTGGTGATCCGAGAAGATGGATGCATGTAAGGAGAAATGTAGGACTGGAGAAAAAAAAAAAGAAAAATCGAATGTTTTATTTTATTTTTATTTTTTTAAGGTAATACGGAATCGATTTCTCTTCATTAAACAAAAAAACTAAAAACGTTTAAAATTGTTGATGCTTTTCACCTTTCTGTTAAACTTGGAAACATAAATTTGAAATCGAGCGGGATTCTTAGAACAGCAGAAAATTTAGATGAAAAGTTGAATTCTAGGAAGGGGTGCGGTTAGAAATGGTAAGAAAAATACGTTACGTGAATAGATCGAGCGGTCATCTTCAAACAACTCTTTCTGGTGGGTTGGCGTCGGTGGAATGCGTCGAATCGCACGTGCTTGCGATAGATGCTCGGTGTAAACACACACACTCGAGATAGTGGGGGCAAAAAAGGAAAAAAAAATGTTTTTCACTGCAGGGCGACAGTTCGATTTGGCGCTGCGCCAAAAAACCGACATCGACTTTGGAACGAGTCCACAGAGTAAAACAAAAACGGGAAAATAGTCGAGATGATTTGACTATGCCTTTTGTTCCTTTGTCACCTCGTATCAGCTGTTTGTGTTTTCCTTTGCCATCCACTTCTAAGCTCCGTTTGATTTGTCTGGAAATGTTTTCGGCGAATCGAAAGAAAAAAAAAACTACCAGCGTAGCACGAAGGACGCACATGTTTCTTTCTTGGCTCTGATGAGATGTCATCTCCTGTCTTCATCGTCATGCTTACAAGCCATGATGACAGCTTCCTTTATTTCTTTCTTCCTGTTGTCCCTCTCGGTCTTTTTCTTTTTCTTTTCTGCCGGAAAATGTCACGTGGACCTCGCCTTTTCCAT